>NC_079189.1:199654770-200401020 GCF_029499605.1 Hyla sarda
CTGGAGACCCCCCCCCCCCCCCCCCATCAAGGAAGCAAGGAGGGACATCTAACTCAAAAAGAAAAGAAAGCTCTAAAAGCTTTGAAAAATAATTCCGATTTGATAATTCGTCCAACCGACAAGGGCAGGGAGTGGTGTTACAAGATTACATAGATTATAACACAGAAGCCCAAAAAATATTGAGCAACACAAATTACTACCAGACCATCAGAGACGATCCTTTTATGGGCCTGGAGAAAAAAATTACAGGATATTTTAACTGAAGCAGTACAGAATAATATATTGACAAAAAAAAAGAGAAACAATTCCTGACAGTAACTAATGCATCTATTCCCTAATACTATCAACTACCAAAATTACATAAGAAATCAACATCACCACCAGGATGCCCAATAATCGCAGGTACCAATAGTTTATTATCCAACATGTCACAGTATTTAAATCTAATTTTGCAAGAACATGTACAAAACCTTGACAGCTATCTAAAAAACTCAGATCAATTAATTACTAATAACCTGGCAGCCTCAATATATTTTTCTCACACTAGATGTGGCGCCCGATATACACCAACATTTAAAGGGGTATTCCGGGATTTTTTTTTTATTTGACTATGCTACAGGGGTTGTAAGGTTAGTGTAGTTAATAATATAGTGTTTGTACCTGTGTGTCACAGTTTTCTCACAATTCTTTTGTTATTTTAACCCCAATATTTATTTTTAACAGCATACAAAATGACTGTTGTCTCAGATTTTTCCCAGGTTGCAATGCGGCCGAGACCTGACTCACTAGTCAGCTGATGACAGGGAGCCTGTCTGCTTCAATGGGTGAAATGATAGCTAGGTGGCAGAAAGATCAATCTGCAACTAATGCAACAGCTGTAGGCACCCTGTTTGAAAACCACAGGTCTTTTTGAATGGATGCAGCTCATTTATATTTCAATGGGTGGGGTGGCTGCTGTGTGGGAGGGAGGAAAATGGAATTATGGGATTTGTAGTCAGAAAAAAAAACTCAAGCAGGAAATACCAGTTCACAAAAAGCTAGCCACAGTGTTATGGTAATCTCACAACATAGCCATTTAGCCCCAAGACAAGTGCAGATCCTTTCTAAGCATGTCTATTACTGTCTGCCAGGTACGTACTAAAATTACCTTATGGTGGATAACCCCTTTAACATTCCAACGGTTTAAATTGCATCAAAAAATACTACAACAAGATACTGATATTCCAGATGCACAAATAACTTCTCTTCTTGCAGCAGGTTTAAAATGAATCCTGGAAAATAATGTTTTCAGGTACAATTGGTGTACATACCATCAGACCCGTGGGACCCCCATGGGGACACAGGTAGCCCCATTCTATGCTAACTTATTAATGGGGGAGTTCAAGGACAGGTTTATAAGGTACCAAACACTGTTCTCCACTCATGTTAAAATATACACACTATATCAATGATTTGTTTGTCCTATGGGAAGGCCCGTCCAATCTGATTGACCAATTTGTCTCCAACATAAACAATAAGGATTGGGGCCTTACCCTTATGGCCCATTGGTCAATAGATAAAATAGAGTTTTAGATCTTGAAATTACCCAGCAATCAGAAGAGATCATCACATCCACCTATTTTAAAAGTGTGGATTCAAATAGTTATTTGACCTTCCACAGTGGACATTTGAAACAATGACGGACTAATGTGCCTTTTGGGTAACACAAACGGGTGAGGAAGAATTGTGCCCGTGATTAAACATTTTTTCAACAAGCAAAAATATTACAAAAGAGGTTCATCTAAAAGGGCTACCCAAAACCACTTCTACACTATGCCTTTAATAATACTAAGAATTTAACTCAAGATGATTGCCTTCATTCCACTTCAACTCAACTATCAGACACATGAGAGGTCTCCGGAGAACATAATACCACTCACAAAGAATATTTTTTTTTAAACCACTGGCACATTTTGAAAGAGGATCCAATGCTAGGACCAGTTATAAAAGGTAATCTATGTATAATTTTTAGGAGGGTACCTACCCTGAAGAACATCTTAGCCCCAAGCCAGTTACGGAGGCATAAGAAAAAAAGGGAATGTAGGAATCAACACCAGACAACGCTAAAGGGTTATGCAAATGGGGAAAATCACATTGCTTATGTTGCCCTTGCATTGTAAACAACAAAACCCCCTTTAAAAGTAACCAAACTGGAAAAACTTTCCCAATAACATCTTATATGAACTGTCATTCCAGGTTTGTTATCTACATAATTGAATGTGTATGCCAAAAACAATACATGGGACGCACCACCCAGGAGTTACAAGTGAGACTCAATCAACATAGAGCTATTATCCGAAAAGGGTATCAACTACACAGTCTGTTGAGGCATTGCCAGTCTGAACATCCCCAAGTGACACAACCCATAACAATATATCCAATTGAACAAATTCCAGAAGAAATACCAAATAGGATTCAAACCCTTAACAATAAGGAAATGTACTGGATTGATAAATTACGTACATTACAACCAAGAGGCCTCAATGAAGTAACTGAGGTTATACGGTAATACATCAAAAACCCTTTTTTTCCCCACCCCTTCCACTATCCCTACCCCTCTCCCCCACTCATCCCCCTCCATCCCTCCCACGCTCTTACCTTTCCCTCAGACCTCTCCCAACACCCCCTTTACACCCCCGCAAAATGAATACATTTGCACTCATCTCTAATTCCACTCCTCATTGCCTAAGCAACACATTGGCTTTCCACCTACATCTCCCTCTCCATCTCCATACCAATGTCCGATTCCTGAATCAGTTCCTTCAAATACATCATTCACCTCCATATGGTTTGTATTTGTATTCACCGAATGGGTATATTTACAGCAATATAACTGAAATTCATCCTACAAGTGCCATCTAGTGGCCTTAATAACAAATAGGTTAATCAATTTCTCCATCTCCCATTCACCTCCACCGTTCTCAAACTGGAAGCTTTCATTAAAGTCCCTTAGATACTTGTACCTCAATTTATGGATCTCAAATAATAATAATGTTCAAATGGATACCAGAACAGATGTACCATAGAAACGATTGCATTGAATCTACTAACAATAATAATAATTGTTAAAGACAAAAAAAAAACATACAACACCCAAATTCAATTCTTTACCAACAGCACCATAGGGTTTATTTTTATAACAAGCTTTCTAATCTTTGCTGAAAATATAAAAAATGAAAAAAGTTCACAACCCATCAGGGGTTTGAACTCAGGATCTCCTGGGTTTTCTCAACATTAAAGCAATCACCTACCAGTAGCACCACAGGGATGTCTTCAATGACAGAATGTTGAGTACTTATATTTATACCTATGTTTCTAGAACAAAATAGAAAATAAAAAAATAAAAGTTTTATAATACTGCCACCTATTGTACCCCTGAATATAATACTGTCATATACAGTACATACACGCATCATTCATACATGATACATACAGTACATACACACATCATACATACACATGCCACCTCCGCCCACCCCACATGCATAATACATACATACACATCCTGCATACACATATCATACATACACCCGCCGCCTCCAGATCCGTTTGCATAATATATCTCCACACATCATATATACATCCTTCTAGCTTATACACATCTTCACACATCATATATACATCTTGCTTACACACGTTTATCATTCATACACACACATCATTCATACATCATACATACAGTATATACACACATCATGCAGGCCCCCCATGCTTTAAGGCCTGGTCACAATGGCGACCTTTACGACCTCTATAGCTATGCCACTGCCCCAGTACCAGCCCCAGAATGACCTTAGTACTGCTCAAAATTAAGGCTCTGAGCCACTCTAGGCTGAATTGTGACAACAGGATGACAGAACATTTCTAAAGTAGTTATTATTTTGGGATGTTCCCTGTATGTAGAGGTGGTATCTACTAAATGTGGCCCATAGATGGACAACTAGTAAAGAAGCAAAAGAATCACAGATGCCCAAGGCTTATGTCCACAGAAAGGGAAGACTAGTCTATATGTGTTAACCCCACAATAAAACTACTATAGCATAAATTGCTAAAAAGAAATACATAAGTAAATACATGTTAATTATGGCCCTTATTGAAAAAAGTCAAAATACAAATGTTTCTCCCGGAAGAACAAACAGAGAAAAGATGGCTTTGTAATAAAGAGAGTGGCGGATGCCATAATTGTCGAATATGAAAATGCTATTAATGCTCCACATTATTATGGATATTTTTGTATGCTATAATAAGACTTGTGTTTCCTCTTTTTACTTGGTCTCAATAGTCTTTGCTGTGGTTAGATTAGAATTTAGACATCAACATAAAAGACATGCACAATAATCCCACAGCTGTGTCTTCCAATTTGTTTAAAAACTGCTGCTGTAGTTAGTTACATTGTGAACTTCTCATCACTCAATAAGGATTATTGGTATGAAACCATTTAACCAGGAAGACTGCCAATGATAAATTAATAGCCCTACCATTCTATCAATGCTGTAATTACAGGCTTTTGTTTTACAGGTTTAAAACAATTTTCCAGAAATTTTCCAGATGTTACTGAGACATTTATCGGTCTTAATTGTCATGCATTACTTCGACAAGAAACCAATCAAATAAATTGAATAAATTGAGATTCTACAGAGAAAGTCTCAAAAATATCAAAATAGGCAGTCTGTCTAGAAAGCATGTAAAGTTAACAAATAAAAGATCTATTTTCCTAAAAAGTTTCTCTTCTTTACAAGGATAATTTAATTTTTTAGTCTCTTAAATTCATTACTTCTTTCAAAAAATATATTTTTTTCTTTCTTTTTGCATTTTGTGACTTTTGTGAATTTTTAATTTTTCAGAAACATTGACAATCCATAAAAATAAAAGGGATTCATGATAAGTATGGCCAAAAAGACTCACATAGTTGAAGTTTGTAAATAAAATTATAAGAATTTTCTAGGATCATAGAATGAAATGAAGGGCAACATCATAACAGAGATCGAGACAGGCCAACAAGATTAGACTTGATTAGACACAAAAGGGAGTGGGCGTCATTCAAGTAAACCTTAGGGTTTGTGGTTGCTTATAAGTTTGGGTTCATTGAGAAGAAACATTTTGCTAAGGCGACCGACTGTTTTCATATGTTTTAAGACTTTTTGATGGGTCTTGGGAAAGAGCAGCATGTTTTTCATTGATCATATAGTTATCCAACCTTCAGCAGACTTCATATTTTCAACATAATTTCTTTATTAAGGCTTCAAACCCAAAGTGCACAGCCTATATGTATGGGGAAAATTTATCAGAACCTGTGCAAAGAAAAAGTTACCAAGTTGCCCATAGCAACCAATCAGATTTTTCTTTATTTTTTCAGAGTCCTTATCAGAAATGAAAGTAGCAATCTGGTTGCTCTGGACAGCTGGTCGAGTTTTTCTCTGCACAGGTTGTGATAAATCTCCCCCACATTGTCTGATAAAACACAGCATTTGATGGGATCTTAAAGTTGGATACTCTTGTATTACACATTGACTGTTCCTTAGGATGAATTATGAGTGAGATACACAACTTAAAAATTAAACCCTAACTGCAAAATCTTGTAATGTCAATAAAATATCCAGAAACATGCTGAACATTACATAAGATTAAGTTAAGGTAGCCCAGCATACTTTTCAGCTAGCAACAAGACCACAGATTAACTAATCATTGCTTGAATACAGCTCCCAGGTCAATCAGTAAACAGCATAAGGGTGGGTCTAAATGAAGTGATAAAACCCTTTGCATTGCATTATGGCCGCCATCTTGCAGAGAAAGCTGAGCAGGGAACAGTGCCCTTAAGAACTCACTGTGGAAAACTGATCCCAGAAACCTTTCACACTAAAAACAATCTGAGAAAAGCATTGTGCAGTGGGCTGACCTCAGTGACCCACATTACTGTGTCCAGTTTCTGCACTACCACCCAGCAGTGTGACTGCGGAAAGAGCCTATAGAAAGCCATCACACTACAACACAAATTTGACCAAAGCATTGTGCAGTGGAATTGACCTCAGTGACCTGCATTATTGTGTCCAGTTGCTGCACAATAAATCCCAGCAGTGTAACTACAGAACTAACTAATTGAAAGCTTTCCCACTATACCACAAAGCAATTTAAAGGAGTAGTCAAGCATTAAAAACGTATCCCCTATCCTAAAGATAGAGAATAAGTTTCAGATTGTGGGGGTCCGACCGATGGAAACTCCTGCGATCTCCCACATGAGGCCCCAGATCTCGGGACAGATAGCGTGTGTCGACCACCACACAAAGATGCGGCTGACACGTCCCCTCAATACAGCACTAGGGCACAGCCGGAGATTGCCAAAGGCTGCGCTCCTGCTCTCCCATAGAGTTGTATTGAGGGGGCGTGTCAGCCGCTGTTTCGTGCAGTGGTCGACACGTCCCCTTCCCGTGGACTGCCGGAGCCCCATACGGGATATTGCGTACTGGTCCTGACGCAATCTGAAGCGTATCCTCTATCCTTAGGATAAGGGATACGTTTTCCAGTCCTGGGGTACTCCTTTAAGCAAAGCAATTTGCAGAAGGCTGACTTGTATTTTACCTGTATTTTCTGTGTATAACAAAAAAATGGGGCATTTTTAGCTGGGCTTAACAAAAAAAAAGCATTCCTGTCAGTGAGAGTGACAGTTGGGAAGGCCTTTTACACCAGGTTACCTGTATTAAGGTTAAACCTTAATATTTGGTAAAAGATCAGCATATAAAAAAGAAAGAAATAACACACCAAAGTCTTTCTCTGTTGTGCAGTATTCAACTACTGTCAAAAACATTTTCCAAAGTTTTTTCCCACTTCCAGTTCAGACTTACCTCCTGCCTCACTTCATCAACTAGACCTTCTCTATTGTGCAGAACTCAACAATTGATTGTGGAAAAATGCTTTTAAAATGTATGCGGCAGGGTCTCCACTCCCTTCTAATTCCTGACTAGCTGAAAGTAGCAGCATGTTCACATTGGAGTACATGATCACAAATATTTTATATCTAGTATTCCAACTTGAAATAAATCATCACCAAGTTTGTTTTCCAAGACCTGAACAACCATGTTGTTGCATTCCTAACTTGTGCCCTTTCTCTAGCAGACAGCATCGGCCTAGTTCTCATGTACTTCTGGTTCACCACACTAGAATAGCTCATTGACTAGAATTTGCCTAGTTTGCCATGGGTGTTCTGTCTTTTTGTCCGCCGTCCTGCATAACATGAGATGTCTAGTGTGGCAAGTGGTGTTGTCACCCTTGTGTGAACAATATTACCTGCCAACATTCTGGAAAAACTCTATGTTTGTTAAAATGAATGTGGTGTGGTTTAGTAAGGAATTTAAAATTCCTGTGTCTGATGCCACATATCATTTAGTACTACCATCACCCCCACTGTCTACTGGCTACAACTATAACTAGTCCACAAGTGCCTTCTATCCTCTGGCTACAACTACCACAAGTCCACCACTGCCTGCTGTATGCTTGCTACAACAAACCAATCCACTACTGCCTGCTGTCCGCTGACTACAACAACATCAGTCCACTTACACTGCTGTCCACTGGTTAAAGAGCACCTGTCACCAAACTAAATTTTATATTTTTTTTCCTTATGTGACTATAAGACACTTTGCTATTTACTTGCTCTTAAAATTCTCAACCTTTATATGTTTTTAATGTGATTGATAAAACGGCCACTAAGTGGCTCTGTTCTGTTCCCTGCCACAAGTCAAAGAGTTCATTTGGTCTCCTCCCGGCTTGCAAGAATGTGTGTGTGGAACATGGCGAGGCACAGTTTTCGCAGGCTTCAGTGACATCGCGCCTGCTGGGGAATGCCCACTTTCTCTTGCCGGGAGCTCACATAATGTAAGCAAAGGGAATGGTATGATACAGAGCTTTTTAAAGCTCAAAACATTTTTAAGGGCAGGAGGGTTGTTAGTAGTAGTTACGGAATATAATCTGAGTTAGTTTAGAAAATATGGTTTGATGAGAATTTTGGGAACACTTGGGAAAAGCCACTGCATCTTCAATTGCCAGCAACAAAACCTTTTGCAACTCTCAAAGAGGGAGAATTTTTGATCATTTTTTCAACTTTTTAATATTTACAAAAGCTATTTCTTCTTCCCTATTTTGAGAAACCAATCTTGTTGAAACCCTGCAAACAGAAAGAAAGGCATGGCCAGGACCCGAGTCCAGGAGTGGCAACTCTAAGTAACCACAAGTCATGAAGTGACAATCCAAGGCCTGGCTACAACTATCACTAGTCCACCACTGCCTGCAGTCTGCTGGCTACAGAAAAAACTAGTTCACCACTGCCTGCTGTCCGCTGGCTACAGCTAAGACTATTTCACCAATGCCTGCTGTTCTCCGGCTACAGCTATTACTAGTCCACCACTGCCTGATGACAACTATATGTACTGCTACAACCATTCAGGCCTACATATACACAACCCACCATAATACCAAAAAAGAGACATGTTTGTCAACGTTTTAATGTTTAAAAAAGCTTTTTTTCTTCACAATTTTGAGACACACACCAATCCTGTTGCACCTCCCAAAAAGGGAGAATATTTGATAATTTTTTTCAACTTTACAATGTTTTCAAAACGCAATTCCTTCTTGTTGAAAACCCCAGAGAAATTCAATAACAAAGCTGGGGTCACAAGTACCAAGTACCGTATATACTCGAGTATAAGCCGACCCGAGTATAAGCCGAGACCCCTAATTTCAACCCAAAATCCCAGGAAAAGTTATTGACTCGAGTATAAGCCTAGGGTGGGAAATACCTCATCCCCCCGTCATCATCCAGACCCGTCATTAACATCCTCATCATCATCCCCTTGTCATCATCCCACACATCCCCCCTTCATCATCCCCTTGTCATCATCCAACACATCCCCCCTTCATCATCCCCTTATCATCCCGCACATCCCCCCTTCATCATCCCCTTATCATCCCACACATCCCCCCTTCATCATCCCCTTATCATCCCACACATCCCCCCTTCATCATCCCCTTATCATCCCACACATCCCCCCTTCATCATCCCCTTGTAATCATCCCACACCCCCCCCCTTCATCATCCCCACCCCCCTTCATCATCCCCACACCCCCCCTTCATCATCCTCTTCTCATCATTCGCCCTCAGTGGTCTTCAACCTGCGGACCTCCAGAGGTTTCAAAACTACAACTCCCAGCAAGCCCGGGCAGCCATCGGCTGTCCGGGCTTGCTGGGAGTTGTAGTTTTGAAACCTCCGGAGGTCCGCAGGTTGAAGACCACTGCGGCCTTCAACATCATCCAGCCCCCTCTCACCCCCTTTAGTTCTGAGTACTCACCTCCGCTCGGCGCTGGTCCGGTCCTGCAGGGCTGTCCGGAGAGGAGGTGGTCCGGTGAGGAGGTGGTCCGGGCTGCTATCTTCACCGGGGGCGCCTCTTCTCCGCGCTTCCGGCCCGGAATAGAGGCGTTGCCTTGACAATGACGCAGAAGTACGTTGGCAATGAACGCACCCCTGCGTCGTTGTCACGGCAACGTGACTATTCTGAGCGCTTAGAAGAGGCCCGAAGCGCTTAGAAGAGGCCTCCCCGGTGAAGATAGCAGCCCGGAACCAGTATCCCACCGGACCACCTCCTCACCGGACAGTCCTGCAGGACCGGACCAGCGCCGAGCGGAGGTGAGTACTCAGAACTAAAGGGGGTGAGAGGGGGCTGGATGATGTTGAAGGCCGCAGTGGTCTTCAACCTGCGGACCTCCGGAGGTTTCAAAACTACAACTCCCAGCAAGCCCGGACAGCCGATGGCTGCCCGGGCTTGCTGGGAGTTGTAGTTTTGAAACCTCTGGAGGTCCGCAGGTTGAAGACCACTGCGGGTGGGGGAGTTCACTCGAGTATAAGCCGAGGGGGGTGTTTTCAGCACGAAAAATCGTGCTGAAAAACTCGGCTTATACTCGAGTATATACGGTAATCAAGATGAATACAGATGCAGGATTTACACGCTAGATACTGGAACAAAGTTCTTTCACAGGCGAGGTGTATTAGCACGCTGCAGGCTTATGTAGGCAGCTGAGCAGATGTATTCACACAAGGTTTTTTGATTGGCAAAAGAGAAAGAACTACAGATAGGTAAGAGTGTAACTACAGCAACCTAACTCAGTACAAAAACAGAACATTTAAATAGACACCAATCTTACAGTATATATTAATTTCACCATTTTGTGCCAGGGATTTGCAGTCTTTTTTACTTACATATACTTTACCAACAATTCACCCTCTTGACAAAAATATCATTAACCTTTTATCAAACCAAATACAAATTTTCAAATTCATATATTTTCTACTTTTTATGTATGATTACTGCAAATATCATACAGTCAACATTTCTTTTTCCATTTAATAGCAATGATAATTGTGGTGATTTTTAACACATTTACTATGTTTAAAGATGGCTGGGAAGGGATTTTAGCACATATGTTAGTCCCCTCTAGATTTTTGCCAATTTGTACTAAATAAAAGATCAAAGTGTAAACTAATCTTACTGTGGTCCCAGATTGCCATACTGTAGCTTTCAAATCCCATCATTTTTCATTAGTTCCCTTTGCAGCTTGGTCAAAGTAAATAGGGTAATTAACTATGGGTGTTACTTTGATTTGGAGTTTCTGGTACAGTATTCTATAAACATTACTTAATTAGTAAGTTTATAGGATATTATACTTTAAAGATTTCTAAAATAGTTCTTTGTCAGATATGTACTAATGGTAACAAAAAAACTAAAGAAATTGTTTTGGTGTACAAAATTTCTTTTAATTTTATAAAGATTAAAACAGATGAAAAAATGAAAACATTTCAAGATAAATTCTTAGCATGACAGTAACCGATCATTAAAAAAGGTAGGCTTATACACAGCAAAACATAACAAGTACCAGTTCGTCTATGTCCGGCACAGCAGCCAGTCTGTAAGTTTTTGTCATTAGTATTTAATGTTAAAGTCATTGCTATTGTATTTGAAATGAGTTGTTAATTAGCTTTGAGGTCAATGGATACCATTTTAAAAACAATGCTTAAAATACTTAAAAAACAATAAAGGGTCTAGTAGCTGAAAGACTGAAGCCACATTGAATAAAAATTAAAAAATGTCTTAAGATTTTCAATGATAAGTAAAGGTTGGATCATTTCTAAAGAAACTAGTCTAAGAAACAATGGGGGAGATTTATCAAAACCTGTCCAGAGGAAAAGTTGCTGAGTTGCCCATAGCAACCAATCAGATCACTTCTTTCATTTTTCAAAGACCTTTTCAAAAATGAAGGAAGTGATCTGATTGGTTGCTATGGGCTACTCAGCAATTTTTCCTCTGGACAGGTTTTGATAAATTTCCCCCAATGTGTTTTGCACTAGCATACTTGACAATGCATTGACCTGTAATATGTCCCTGCATCAGTGGTTTGTTGATAATCATGTAACCTAATCTCTATATTACTTATGTACTTTAGTTACTCTCCCTTAACAGCATAAATTCTGCCAAAATTAGATTTTTTAAAATCTTTTATGTTAATGTTGAGGAATTTTGACTCAAATTTTAGAATTATTATTTTACTAGCTGAGTACCCGGCATTGCCTGGTTTTTCCTTCCTAATCCTTGTTGGGGAGGAAAATAAACAAAGGAGGAAGCTTTTGACTTCATTACCCGTCCTCATATATTGTTACCATATGGCAACCCCATATCCCGTCCTCATATCCCGTCCTCCTATCCCGTCCTCATATCCCTTCCTCCTATCTCGACTTCCTATCTCGACCTCCTATCCCGTCCTCCTATCCTGACCTCCTATCCCGACCTCCTATCCTTACCTTCTATCACGTCCTCCTATCCCGTCCTCCTATCCCTGTCCTCCTATCCCGTCCTCCTATCACAACCTCCAATCCCGACCTCCTATCTCAACCTGTAATATGTGTATCAGGTATTGAAATATCTCCAGCCATACGGAAGTTATGTGGGAACATACATTTCCCATTGATTGCATGGGACTTTAAACAAAAACCCCGACCCTCACAAATGGGGGTAGTTAAGGGATAAATTAACTATCCTATATTTTAAGTGGACATATAATTAACATGTGACCAAGTTTTATCGAAATATCTCCAGCCGTATGGAAGTTATGCAGTAACATATTTTGCCCATAGACTTGTATGGGACTTTAACCCCTTAAGGACACATGACGTACTGGAACGTCATGTGTCCACTCCCGATCTATAACGCGGGGCCACGGCGTGGCCCGCGTCATAGCGGTTCGGGCCCGGCCTCTAACAACGGCCGGGACCCGTGGCTAATAGCGCGCGGCATTGATCGCTGTGCCGCGCGCTATTAACCCTTTAGACGCGGCATTCAAAGTTGAACGCCGCGTCTAAAGTGAAACCGAAAGCATGCCGGCTAGCTCAGTGGGCTGTTCGGGATAGCCGCGGTGAAATCGCGGCATCCCGAACAGCTGACAGGACAGCGGGAGGGCCCCTACCTGCCTCCTCGCTGTCCGATCGCCGAATGACAGCTCAGTGCCTGAGATCCAGGCATGAGCAGTCATGCGGCAGAATCATCGATCACTGGTTTCTTATGAGAAACCAGTGATCAATGTAAAAGATCAGTGTGTGCAGTGTTATAGGTCCCTATGGGACCTATAACACTGCAAAAAAAAAGTGCAAAAAAAAGTGAATAAACATCATTTAACCCCTTCCCTATTAAAAGTTTGAATCACCCCCCTTTTCCCATAAAAGAAAAAACACAGTGTAATTAAAAATAAAAATAAACATAAATGGTATCGCCGCGTGCGGAAATGTCCGAATTATAAAAATATATCGTTAATTAAACCGCACGGTCAATGGCGTGCGTGCAAAAAAATTCCAAAGTCCAAAATAGTGCATTTTTGGTCACTTTTTATATCATGAAAAAATGAATAAAAAGCGATCAATAAGTCCTATCAATGCAAAAATGGTACCGTTAAAAACTTCAGATCACGGCGCAAAAAATGAGCCCTCATACCGCCCCATACACGGAAAAATAAAAAAGTTATAGGGGTCAGAAGATGACAATTTTAAACGTATAAATTTTTCTGCATGAAGTTATGATTTTTTCCAGAAGTGCGACAAATTCAAACCTGTATAAGTAGGGTATCATTTTAATCATATGGACCTACAGAATAAAGGTAAGGTGTCATTTTTACCGAAAAATGTACTACGTAGAAACGGAAGCCCCCAAAAGTTACAAAATGGCGTTTTTTTTTTCAATTTTGTCTCACAATGATTTTTTTTCCCGTTTCACCGTAGATTTTTGGGCACAATGACTGACGTCATTACAAAGTAGAATTGGTGGTGCAAAAAATAAGCCATCATATGGATTTTTAGGTGCAAAATTGAAAGAGTTATGATTTTTTAAAGGCAAGGAGCAAAAAACGAAAATGCAAAAACGGAAAAAACCCCGGTCCTTAAGGGGTTAAACATAAACCCCGCCCCTGGCAAATGGGGGTGAGTAAGGGTTAAATCACCTATCCTATGTTTGTTGTTGACATATAAGTAACATGTGTGCCAAGTTTCATGTTAATATCTTTAGCTGTTTGGACGTTTTTGTGGAACATATATACATACATACATACATACACACATACACACACATTGGGGGACATGTATCATTTCCAGTGTATAATAGAAGTTTTTCACCCCTCTGCCTGTTGTCTAAATTTGGCGCAGCTGCGTTAAATTTATCATTCTTGTGCAGCTACTTTTTTGAATTGCGTTTAAATTTAGAATTCTCCTCAGAGCATAAATTTACACCGCAGCTCTATTTAGTAGGAGCTTTGTCTGCAGCGTATCTGCTCCTAAACAGTAAGTGTGTCCTCGTTATTAGTTTTAGAATTTTTTTTCTTCATTATGTAGAGTTTTAATCTCACAATAATACCACTTTTTGCACCCAATTATAACACATCAATTATACCAATGTCCTTATTCTTCTTTTAACATCTGTGACACCCCTGTGCAAATCACCTCAAATGTACATGGTGCACTCTACCTTATGGGCCTTGTTGTGCGCCCGCAGAGCACTTTGCACCCACATATGTGGTATCTCCGTACTCTGACTAAATTGTGTCCCAAAAAATGGGGATCTTTTTTCCCATTTACCTCTTGTGAAAATGTAAAGTATGCGGCAACACCTGCATGTCAGTGTAAATAAATGTATTTTTATACACTAACATACTGGTGTAGACTCCAACTGTTCCTTTTCATAATGGGTAAAAGGAGAAAAAGCCCCCCAAAATCTGTAAGGCAATTTCTCCCGAGTACGGCGATACCCCAAATGTGACCCTAAGATGTTGCCTTGAAATACGACAGGTCTCCAAAGTGAGAGACCGCCATGCGCATTTGAGGGCTAAATTAGGGTTTTGCATGGGGTGGACATAGGAGTATTCTATGCCAGTGTTTCCCAAACAGGGTGCCTCCAGCTGTTAAAAAACTCCCAACATGCCTGGACAGTCAATGGCTGTCCGGCAATACTGGGAGTTGTTGTTTTGCAACAGTTGGAGGCTCCATTTTGGACACAGTGCCATACCAAACGTTGTTCATATTTATTGGGGAGGGGAGGGGGCTGTGTAGCGGTATGTGTATATGTAGTGTTTTTTACTTATTTTATTTAAGTGTAGTGTAGTGTAGTGTTTTTAGGGTACAGTAACATGGGCGTGGGTTCACAGCGAGTTTGCTGCATTTCAATCTTGCAGCACTCCCTGTAAACCTCCGCCCATGTGAGTGTACCCTGTCCATTCACATTGGGGGGAGGGGGGGGGAAACATCCACCTGTTGCAAAACTACAACTCCGAGCATGCCCTTTGGCTGTCCGTGCATGCTGGGAGTTGTAGTTTTGCAACAGCTGGAGGCCCACTGGTTGCGAAACACAGAAACAGACTCAGTGTTTCGCAACCAGTGTGCCTTCAGCTGTTGCAAAAACTTCAAATCTCAGCATGCAGTGACAGCAGAAGGACATGCTGGAACTTGTAGTTATACAACAGCTGGAGGCATACTGCTACAACTCCCAGCATGCCCTTTGGCAGTCCATGCATGCTAAGGGTTGTAGTTATGCAACAGCTGAAGACACACTGGTTGCAAAACACTTGAAAGTTTTTTACTTAACTTAACCAGTGTGCCTCCAGTGTGCACACGGGTTGGGAAAAAGAGTTAGGAAATGAACAATGTTTCCCAACTAGCGTGCCTCCAGCTGTTGCAAAACTATAATTCCCAGCATGGCCAGACATGCTGGAAGTTGTATTTCGGCAATATCTGAAGGGTCAGATGCTGACGAACTACAACTCCCAGCATGCTTGGGCAGTCTGGGCATGCTGGGAGTTGTAGTTTTGCAACAGCTGGAGGTCCACAGTTTGTAGACCACTGTATAATGGTCTCCAATCTGTGGTCTTCCAGATGTTACAGAACTACAACTCCCAGCATGTCTTGACAGAGTGGGCATGCTGAGATTTGTAATTTTGGAACATCTGGAAGAGCACAGATTGGAGACCATTATACAATGGTCTCCAAACTCTGGCCCTCCAGATGTTGCAAAACTACAACTCCCAGCATGCCCAGAAAGCCAAAGGCTGTCTGGGCATGCTGGGAGTTGCAGTTTTGAAACTCCCAGAGGCAGCAGTGAGATCGCTTTACGGCGATCTCACTGCTGCCAATGAAGATGCCGCCCTGCTGCTGCAAACTCACCGCGGGGACGCACCACCCCTGGAGGACGCCGCTCGCGCCGGGACCGCTCGGGACACCGCATGGCCGGGTAAGTGACGCCGGGGGACGGTTAAGGGACACTTAGCAGAGCGGTCTGTGTCCTGATCCCCGTGATCCGGACTCACACACCGCGCTGCTAAGTATTCTCATAGCGAAACGCTGCTATCAGCTAGTCAGATTTGACTAGCTGAAAGCAGCGATCGCTGGGGGGGGGATGAAACCCCCCGTGGTCACATGGTAAGATGGATGGCTATCAGTGACAGCCACCATCTTACCGGGCGCAGGGGAAAAGTATAACGGAAAGCAGTACATTTTAAAAATAAAAGGAGAATGATCTACAGTGTTAAGTGGATTACAAAGCTATTTTAATGTGACGGAGCTTGTTCAATGATAAGTAAGATATCAAACATTTCCTATGTAAATGTATTAAATTGTTGGATCATAAAATACCAATATCCAAGTGATCTAATGAATAACTGAACTGGAAACAAATATTCTATATGCAAATTATTTTAAAAGTGCTTTGGAATAACCAAGGAGTAAAAAGCAATATAAAGCAAACCAAATGAGGAATTGAGATGGGGAAGTAAAAACATTCTGGTGGTTCCTTAGTAGAACTTTCCTTCAGAAATAGAAAGGATCGCTACGTGCAGTTAAAGTTGGCTTATATTTGCTGGGAAAAAGACGCACTTGCGTCAAAATTTTTAGTGCAAAGGAAAAGTACGCAGGTAATAAATCCATGTGTACTATATATCCAGCTCCAAGGTACCCTGTTTCGGCCACATCTGGACGACATGCTCTACCAAAACGTGCGCAAAAAAATGCGCAAAAAAAGGGCTTGCGCCAAATTTTGCGCAAAAAAATACACACAAAACAGGGGTAAAATCTTTGATACATGTCCCCCATTGAGTTTTATATATGTATATATATATATATATATATATATATATATATATATATATATTGATTTATTGATTATTTTATTTTGTGTTGGTTATGATGATTAGATTCGCTTGATTTCTGGGTTGTAGGCTCTGATATGTTTTTTTTGTTCCTACACTTTCTCACAGATCAGCGTTAGAAACTAGCACAATCTGGCACCCATCAACTGCACCAGTTGCACTATTCATTCAAACCACAAGTCTTCATTTTACCTTTGTAAACTATCATGGAGCTCACTTGTACCGATGCCCTAGCCAGGATATTATACCAGAGACTACAGACATGACACTACCCCCAGTACATGCGCAGTTCTGCAAAATAATACCCTGCTAGTGTCTAACACTCATCTGGCAGAAAGCAGGAGACCATGCTAGAGCTTATAGCCCAGTGTCAGGTGCACAGCACATGTACCAGCCTGGCATAGACCAACTGCACCCACAGCTCATGAAGACACCAGTCTCTATCTTAATACATTAGCGAGAGAACCAGTTAACATCTTGGCATACTTAATGTATATTAATTGATTGGTTGCCATGGGCAACTGTACCGCTCTTCTTTTACACAGGTTTGGATAAATCTCCTCCTACATGTCTAGGATACAGTTTTCTATAGCTGCTGCTGGTCTTATTTATTCATATACACCCACTGAGCATTGTGCCTCAAATTGCATAAAACAAATTGGTGAGCAGGTTGTGATGTGTTGGTCTCGGTCACTTTTTGTCTACATCATAGAGCATTTATGTTTTTTGTTTTTTCAAACATGTAGAGTATGCTTATAGCATACTCCACATGTTTGAAAAAACAAAAAACATCTTATTCACTGTATAAAAAAAAAATAACAGTTCTCCAATATACTTTTTTTTGCCGTTTCCAACATGTTTGATTCATTGGGAACCTCCCTTGTCTACTTCTTTTGAATAAATATTTATCCTGATCATGTAACACACAGGTACAAGATACCGCTCTGATAATTGTTCCGTAGCTGTAATAAGCAGTACACCTGACATGCAGGCTAGACATATCATAACTGGAACAAATCTTACTTCTACAGACATTAAAAGATCTTTAAACGTGTTTCATACTTGCAGTTCCAAATGCCAGCCTGTGTATTTATTCACAGCAAGACACCAAGCTGTTTCGAAGATAAGTGGAATTGTTGCCCAGTCCATGTTTGAATTTCCAACCTAGTTTTGAATATTAAACTAGAAAGCAGAAGTTTGTTATAGTGATCACTATTAAAACACTTCGACATCTATTGTCTCTGTAAGAAATGTATCCATATAAATATCCTACTTTTCTTACTATTTCCCAATATGCCTAATTGGGTTTTTTCTGTATTCATTGTAAGTTAGCTGCTGTTTCTTCCTAAAATCTTAAAATCTTCCATGTTCCTATTTTGATTTCTATTTCAAGTTGTATGTACAGGGGGAAACATATAGGTATAGAATGCAGCTCAACACAACTGTCATTATTAAAACAGTTCTTTACTATTCAGAATACATACATGACAAAAAGAATAAACAATTTTACTTAAAGTGAACCTGTCAGATCCAACAAAAAAACATTTATTTTAAATATATAACTCAGTACCTAATCCTGACCATGTACATCTTATTTTAATTATTTTTTTATTACACTTTTAATTTAGCTCACTAGTCTGAATTCCTCTCAAAGGGATGGGGCGTGGCCTCACTGTGCAGGTCTCCGCCCCCTCCCTCAGTATGCTGTCTGCTCACATCTCCCCTAACATTAGCAAAACTACAACTCCCAGCTTGTCCTCACTGACGTAGTGCGACACAAGTAGCGGGACACAAGCTGACAGTGGGAGGATTTTTCCTCCAGCTGTGAGCCCTGCGCTCACAGCTGTAAATCAAGGAAGTGTGTCCATGACATAGGTGATGATGCATGGACACAGCAGGACTAGTATGTGTACAAGCAGGCAGGGGGGGGGGCAGTTGTTTGACTGGCTTTTTCAGTATGAAATACTGAAAATTTACTAATGAAAGCAATTGCAAAACATATCGAAAGTGTTTGTATCTGACAGTGCCCATTTAATTATATACCCTACCTCCAAAATACCACCCGATGTTGCTGGAAAAAAACACCCCCAAAAGATTATTTCACCTCTTGACCCATGTACTTTCATATTCTTTCAACCCTTTCTTTGATCTTTTAGCTAAAATCCATTCATACTTTCTCCACTAGGTTCATCAACTAAGTCAGTTTGGGCTGCTCAGAATCAAACCATGTTCTCAAAATCAATACTTTAACATAGAAAAGTAATTCAACCAGGAATCTATTAAATACCACAAACCGAATCTCATCTCCCAAAATGGCCATCATCACTGCCTTCTGCAGGCAAAATTTTTATTTCTCTCCAATCTCTTCAAAGACAGATGCCTAAAAACTTACAATTCTAGGGCATTCCCATAGTAGGTGCAAAGCATTTACTCCTTCTTTGCCACATTTAGGCTGAAGAATAGTATATAATTGGTGCAATTTATTTTGTTAACATTTTATTGCATTTTCCTGCATACCATTCATCTAACTTCATTTATTTCACCTACCTTCAAAACCCATTGACCTGATGACACACCTCTGTGCGCCCGGTGCACGATACTGTCTCCGCTCCCTGCTGAATAAGGTTTTTACCTGGATTACATTGAAATAAAGATCTTCTATCAGGCTTACCTGGTGGTTGCTCCGTATATGTTTCTCTGTATCACTACATATTAAAGCTAAAGTGTTTCTGTCACGATCACACCCTATCAGTCCAGCCAAGACATTAGAGAGAGTGTGATGGTGCAAGGGTTAAAGCCGCCAGACCTCTGGGTATCCTCTACTAGTCCCAGCAAGTCACCAAATTAACCCTTAGATTAACATGTTTTATCAGAGCTGCCTTCAGAAAGGTGAGCTCATATATTTAGAGATCAAAGACCAGAGCTGATTAATAAAACATTTAATCTGATAAAAGGTATCACAGTGCTAAATATATATAAATACAGGAACAAAAATATATAAAAGAGTTTAGCAAGACAAGTTCAGAAAACAAAAGGTTAAGTTCTTACAGCATGATGGTATCAGTCCATGAGAGTTCCAGCTGTTCTTAGGATGGTCTTGTCAGCTTGTTGCACAGCCTTCAACAACCTGAGTCTAGCATTGTTAAATATTATATATCTGCCTTTTTGGAAGGGAGACTCCATCCCCCCCCCCTCTCTGATCCCACCAGGGGTCTTCTCTCTTCCTGACCCCTTATCTGTTTGATTATAGGATGGGACCAGAGTGCATGACTTCAAAAAAGCCTTTGACTTCAAAGGAGATGTAAACAAACAGCCAGACCCCCCCAATAAAATGCAATACACAAAAACACAGACTGAATGACCTCTCACCCATGGCTTGGATAATACATCATACAGTTATAATTATAATACACATATAGGATTTTAATAATCAGGCCTTGGGCCTGACACCTCCCCCTTAAGATGTGGACAGAGAGATCTTGCCTGTCCAGGCAGATAGATCTGTCTCCCTTAACCATCTATTTCCTTTCTTGACACCACAGGCCCTGCATTCCCAGGCAAAGATGGCACTGAAGGGGCCTAGTACCTGATTAAGCTGCCTCCTCCTTTCATCTGAGAGCTGTGGATTGATCTCCACATCCTGAAGGGATCCCTGGCTCTTAGCTTCCTCCACTAGGTCTAGTAGGGGATCACTACCCAGCCCTTCCTCTGGTGCACTACATACACTGAGTACCACCTCCTCAGGGTCATAGTATGCCATATTAATGTGGTACTGTCTCTGCCTCTGACCTTTCTCATCAAGGGCAACTACATATGTGGTGGGTTCTAAGCGCTGCAGAATGGGAAAGGGACCCTCCCAGGCAGCCTGCAACTTATTCTGCCTGATGGGGTTCAGAAACATTATCTTCTGTCCCACTTCATAGACTCGGTCCCTTGCACTGCGATCATACCAGTACTTCTGCCTGGACTGTGCTGCTGTGAGGTTGTCATGTACCAGCCCAGTCAATGCCTGCATCCTGTCCCTGAATCTCAGAACATACTCCACCACAGAAGTCTCAGGGGCATGTAGCCCCCCTTCCCATTCTGCCCTAACTAAATCTAGGGGTCCCCGCACTTTGTGACCATACAATAACTCAAAGGGCGAGAAACCTGTAGACTCTTGGGGTACCTCCCTGTAAGCAAATAACAGATGGGGTAAATACTTTCCCCAGTCTCTGCCCTCCGATTCTACAAATGTTTTTAGCATTTGTTTCAAGGTGGCATTGTTACCGGCCACTCTGTCCAACCCATATAGAGGGATGTGATCAGTTATGACAATAAAATCCCTGCCATACAGGTATGGCTGTAATTTTTGCAAAGCCCAGACCACAGCTAGACATTCCTTCTCTATGACCGCATAGGCCACTCCCAAATGTCCTGCCAGGGGGGTCTCATGGGCCAACCTCAGCAGCTCTTTCCTGTACTGCCTAGGAACCACTAACTGCCTTTCTCTCTCCTGGGCCCATAGCATGCCTTTGGAAAGGGACTCCCAGTACAAGATATCATTTTCCCAATATACCCGATGCCCCTATGTGTCAACATCTGTATGCTCAGCACGTTGTCTCAGCCCTTCAAGGGAAGGGTCACTGCGCAGAGCTTCCCGGAAATGCTCATTTCCCTCCTCCGATCTCGTGGTATCAGGGAGCACATTTCCCCCAGGTGAACTAGCATCTCCACCTTCCTCTGCTGGGGCTTGCAAGTCACACAGCTTGCCCCTTGCATCACCATCCTCCCTTCCTTTTAAAGCTGCAGCCCTGGCATGCTGCTGATGCGTTACCACTGCCACCATTGGTATGCCTCCGTAGGGTTTACATTCTTCCCTCTCAGTTCCAGACAAAACAATGTTACAGGCATCATACACAGGGCTATCACTCCTTCCCTCCTCCTCCTTAGGCTCACAGGATTGGGACATATCACTCACTGCTGGTCCCTCATCCTTACCTGTCACCAGGGGCACACCAACCCCTCCCCCTAGCCCATCTCCACTAGGTTTTGGCATTGGCAATGCATTGTCACCACATTTTACAATACATTTTACAATAAAAACTGTTCCATGTTAAACCCCCCCAAAGGACGAGGGGGCACTCCCTCCGTCTGGAGAAGAAAAGGTTTAGTCTAAAGGGGCGACACGCCTTCTTTACCGTGAGGACTGTGAATTTATGGAACGGTCTACCTCAGGAACTGGTCACAGCAGGAACAATTAACAGCTTTAAAACAGGGTTAGATACATTCCTGGAACAAAATAACATTAATGCTTATGCAGAATTATAAAACTACATCCCTTCCCCTTATCCCCTTACACCCTTCACTTCAATTTCCTGGTTGGACTTGATGGACGTATGTCTTTTTTCAACCATACTAACTATGTAACTATGTAACCCCATTCCACTTTTTGAAAACATTACTGGTTCAGTCATAGGTAAACAATTATCAATCCCCTGCACTCCCTCCCAGTTACCACGTTTCACAATGTTTCCCAAAGTCTCGCACAGTACCTCAGAATGAACAGGGCTCTCTCCTAGCCCATCCGGTGTGCAGGTAGTGTCCTCTGGAGCATATTGACAGAGCATCCGACCCAAATCATTCCCCAGCAGAACATTAACAGGGATGTCCTCAGAGACCCCCACCTCCCGCAAACCTTTGCCTGTACCCCAATCCAGGTACACACGGGCCATGGGCACAGCAGGCCGCACACCTCCAATTCCTTTTAAAGCCATGGTTCTTCCAGAGATGATGTCCTCTGTATCCACCACTTCAGGCCGCACCAAGGTAAATGAGGCTCCAGAATCTCGCAAACCCACTGTCACCCGGTCACCCACAGTTACACTCTGCAGGTTATCTGCTCTTTTCTCCACCGCTCCGGACACCAGAAGAACGGCTCTGTGTCCTCCAGCTACTGGTGGAGAATTCTTTTTGTTGGGGCAAGTGGCACTCAGGTGCCCAATAGTGTTGCATCTGTAACATCGGCAGGTGTCCCCCTGACCCAATGTGGCTCCTGTTGCTTTTGGGAATGATGGCAAGAATTTTCCGGCTGGCTCGGTGCTTTGTGGTTGTGTGGCTCCTCTCCAGGTACTTGCTCCAGCTTGTGCAGATCCACGCTTTGCTGCTGGCGCCTGGTTGTTGGCAAAGTCATCTCCTAGTTCTGCTGCTTCCATGGCTGTCTTGGGCTTGCCGTCCAAAATCCACTCTCTGGCTTCAAAGCTCCGCGTTTGGAGAAACTGATCCAGGACCATCAAGTCCTCCAGGGCCTAATAGGTAGTGACTTGTAGGCCCCCAGTCCATAGCCTGAATGCAGTCCTTAGCTGACCTGCATGTTGAGTGCAGCTTTCTGTGGCACTTTGTTACAAAGTCCGAAACTTTTTCCAAGAAGTCTCTGGAGTCAGATTAAAACATTTGAGCAGGGCAGATTTTATTGCCTCATAGTCCTGGTCACTCTCAGAGGAAAGAGAAGAAAACACATCCAGAGCTTTTCCTCGCAACCGTGGGGTTAGATATCGTCCCCACTGTTCCTTAGGTAGATGGAACTGCTGGCAAACCTTTTCAAATCCCCTCAGGAACACATCCAGATCACCATCTTTCTCCAACATGGGGAAATGTTCCAAGCGGCGTTTGTGGTCTCCTTGATCCTGCACATAACTCCGTGCGGATGAAGCATCCCCTCTCAGCCTCAGAACCTCCAGTTCATACCTTCGCTGGGCCTCTGTTTCTGCGGCTTGTGCTTTTCTCTCTGCCGCTCGTGCCTCTCTCTCTCTGCAGTTTGGTACTGGAGAAGCAGTTGGAGTTTCATATTGGCATCCACATTCCCAAGGTGTTGTAAGGCAGTCCGCATATAAGAGTCGAAGGCCTCATGTGGAGTACTGTCCTGATGGGGAGTAATGTTGTATTCCTCAGGAGATATGAGTCCTTGGATGGCAGTTCCAGCTGTAGGACTTTTTCTCATGTCACTCAGCTCTTCTGCACGGGCATCATACTCCACAAGATCAGCAATAAGTTGTTCCTTGTTCTTTCCTGCAGTAGGGATGTCCTTTTCTTGGCACATAAGCTCCAGTGCAGGCTTGGACTGCTTGCGATATGCCTCCATATTTACGAGATGAGACAGAGGAGGTAAAACAGGAGGTGGGGAGGACAGAACTGTCTTGCACTCTTTTTGTATGTCTTTTAAACCAGCAATGAGCTCTGTCTTTGGAATTTACACACAAGAATATGTATGCAATTTCTTTTTAGTGCTAAGATTTCCTTACAGGTAAAATCCAGCAAGCACTAAAAATCTCTAAATATATCCCGACGCTGCCACCAGTTGTCACGATCACACCCGAGTTCCAGCTGTTCTTAGGATGGTCTTATCAGCTTGTTGCACAGCCTTCAACAACCTGAGTCTAGCATTGTTAAATATTATATATCTGCCTTTTTGGAAGGGAGACTCCATTCCCCCCTCCCCTCTGATCCCACCAGGGGGTCTTCTCTCTTCCTGGCCCTTATCTGTTTGATTATAGGATGGGACCTGAGTGCATGACTTCAAAAAAGCCTTTGACTTCAAAGGAGATATAAACAAACAGCCAGACCCCCCAATAAAATGCAATACACAAAAACACAGTCTGAATGACTTCCCACCCATGGCTTGGATAATACATCACAAAGTTATAATTATAATACACATATAGGATTTTAATAATCAGGCCTTGCGCCTGACAGTTTCTAATGTCTCAGGGCTCTTAATCATAGCTTAACATTGTGTATAGAAGAAACAAGCATATAAATACACCAGGAAAAGACATCATAATCAAATCACTTCATATACCATATACGTCACATTTTTTAAAATTGTGCAATGTAATAAATGAAATACTTCTTGAAGATATGCAGAAACTAGCGGCCCTAGCTACGTGTATCTTTGTCCACTGTAGTGTATAAAGGATCAGCTAAGAGAGTCTCTGTTCCAAAACCCTGCGGCGGTGCTAGGACAGAGAGTCGGCATCAATATAAGTATTGTACTAATAAATTAAATATACAATGCAAAAACAGCAGGCATTCCATTGTTCAATGTCCAATTTGACTGGGGTGGGGCTTCACAGGGGGCAGCCATTCGTTAGTCCACTTCACTAGGATGTGGAGCACAGACAATGAATATGTAAATTGAGACGGTGAAGCCCATACCCCTGCGCACAATTCACTGAATTCAGCAGAGGATCTTCTGGGGGACATATCTCAGGACCTACTGAACATATTCAAGTAAGTGACCCCTCGTTGGACTCCTGTTTAATGTGGGTGACAGTTTTCCTTTAAAGATCGTGGGGGGTCCCAGTGGTTGGAACTCCCCTTGATCAGACACTTATCTTGTTGATAGGGGATAAGATAGTTTTCACTGGACAACCCCTTTAAGGTATGATTAAGAGCCCTGAGAAGCTAGAAGCATGTTGGATTTCCGTTATGTAAATACACCCTTAGAGTTAACACTAAGCTTTTTACTACCTGTTTGTGGTGGAGGCACCTAGTTTTCAATTGTTTCTAATAAAGAAAGATGGTTTTTACATAGTTTTATCACACTAGGTTGGTGGGTTTGACTCATTGGTATTCTTAAAGGGGTACTCCACCCCTAGACATCTTATCTCCTATCCCCTTCCATAGTCATGAATGGAGGGGGAGTGACATGATGTCATAACCATGGATGCCCAGACCACAGTGCCCGCAGAGATTGCGGGGGTTCCAAGCAGCCAGACCCCATAAACAGACATCTTATCCCCTATTTGTTGGATAGAAATATTTCCTGATGTTACTTTTAAACATTTGCTCCTCTAATTTAAAACTATGTCCTCTTGTGGTAGTTTTTCTTCTTTTAAATATGCTCTCCTCCTTTACCATGTTGATTCCCTTTATGTATATAAAAGTCTCTATCATATCACCTTTTGTCTCTTCTTTCTTCCAAGCTACACATGTTAAGGTCCTTTTAACCTTTCCTGGTAAGTTTTATCCTGCAATCCATTTACTAGTTTAGTAGCTCTTCTCTGAACTCTCTCTAGAGTATCTATATCCTTTTGGCAATACGGCCTCCAGTACTGCGCACAACACTCCAAGTGAGGCCTCACCAGTGTATTGTACAGCGGCATGAGCCCTTCTCTCTTTCCACTGCTTATACCTCTCCCTATACCTCCAAGCTTTCTGCTAGCATTTCCTGCTGCTCTATTACATTGTCTTCCTACATTTAAGTCTTCTGAAATAATTACTCCTAAATCCCTTTCCTCAGATACTGAGGTCAGGACTGTGTCAAATATTCTATATTCTGCCCGAGGGTTTTTATGCCCCAGGTACATTATCTTGCACGTATTCACATTGAATTTCAGTTGCCAGAGTTCTGACCATTCTTCTAGTTTTCCTAAATCCTTTTCCATTTGGCGTATCCCTCCAGGAACATCAACCCTGTTACATATCTTTGTGTCATAAGCAAAAAGACATACCTTACCATTGAGACCTTTTGCGATATCACTAATGAAGATATTAAACAAAATTGGTCCCAGTACAGATCCCTGAGGTACCCCACTGGGAACAAGACCTTGCTCTGAATATTCTCCATTGACTACAACCCTCTGTTGTCTGTCACTCAGCCACTGCCTAATCCACTCAACATTATGGGAGTCCAAGCTCAATCACTGTAGTAAGTGACTTTGATAAGTCTTCTATGTGGGACAGTGTCAAAAGCCTTACTAAAATCTAGATATGCAATGTCTACTGCCCCTCCGCCAGCTATTATTTTAGCCCCATATTTTAAAGGATACGTTTTCTAGGGGCAGAATACCCCTTTAATGTGTGGTTTGCAATTCAGCTGCAGTGAAATTTATGCGCACCATGTGGAGTGTCTAGTTGCCACAGAGTTTTTTTTCAAGGTGTCCACTTCTGGAGAGTGTGAGCTGCCATTATAAGATGTTCATATAAGATGTTCTTGCATGTTACATATTTACTGTGCATGTTAACAAAATTGATCTTTATGTATCACTAATGTTCTCCTGAACAGAGTTAACAAGGTGCTTCAAAAAAATATACACCAGTTTAGATAGTTGAGAATTAGTTAGAATTCAAAGTAAAATACAAATCCACAAAGGCAGGGGTTTCCTTTAATATTTTATCTTACAAATCATATTTTTAATTAAGCAGGAAAATGTATGAATAATAATTGTACAAAAAATAGATAGCATAGTGATCTCATCAGCTACACCTGGAGTGTGCACACAACATTTTCTGCATATGTATCTTCTAGCCGTGGAATAACAATCAGCTCACGTACATAGATACCATGGTTATATACCCTCAGGGCATGATAACTTGTGAAAATAAACATAATGAAGAAATCATATGACATTAAAATGCTGTAGAAATTGCTTTAGAAACACACAGAAGCTGAATCCAGGTACTGAATTTATATTTGTATATTTTGATATATATATTGATAAACTTACCATTGCAGCTTTCCACTCTGCATCTACTATCGTGTTTTATATTGCACTTTCCAGAGTATCAATTTCTTTCTGCCTCAGGCATGTAGTCCTCCAGTTCTTGCTTTGCTCCTGTTAATTTACTCAAAATGCCGATCTGTTGTCAATCAAGTGTGGAAAAGAATCTGAGGATGTGCCTATATAACTCACTGTATAATATATGGCTTACCGGAAACATGCTGTTATGTCACAGGCCATAAATAATTGACTCATTGCTCATACTAAACTGGATTAGAAAAAGATTAAAAATAAATTTTTATTCCACCTTAGAACATATGATTAAAACTACTATCTATGTTTTGTTTGTACAAAACCTGTAAAT
The DNA here is from genome assembly GCF_029499605.1 of Hyla sarda. Classification (NCBI taxonomy): domain Eukaryota; kingdom Metazoa; phylum Chordata; class Amphibia; order Anura; family Hylidae; genus Hyla; species Hyla sarda. The sequence goes on from NC_079189.1 coordinate 199,682,366, forward strand.
GCGGTAGTATCACATTTTTATTTTTATTAACAATTCGCTTAGTGAAATAAACATATTGTCACATATATATATATATATATATATATATATATATATATATATATATAATATGTATTGTGGCAGTGTGTCAAGGAAAGGGTGTATTTCCCTTGCTAACCCTGGAGAATCCTCCACCTGTGGCCTGATTAATGAGGTATCAGGAAGGGGAAGTGTGTTTAAAAGGAAAGGAAACAGAATAGTTGGGGCTCTCCCTGGGAAACAGCATGTCGCTGTAGGGGGAGACACTCGGGCCCTGTTGAGGAAGCACCCAGCTGGAATCTGTGAGTGGCCCCAAGTGACAGTGTGAAATGTGAGTAAAACAGGTTGCAGTGGGCACATGTTTTATGCTGACTGAAGGTAGCTAACCAGTTAGTAGTCAGGGCATGCTTACATGTGTAGTCAGTGACCAGACGGCCTAGGACTTTGGTTTGCTCCTGAGTTTTGTTTTGTTTTACCTGCAACCTGTGTAAATAAAGCTGGCGAGGTGCCAGACTTGTATGCAGAACTGTTGTCTGGTGAGTTATTGCGAGGAAACGTGTCCCGTGGCAAGTGACCAGGACGATCCCAGAGCTAATCCCTGAGATGGAATGTCACAGTATATATATATATATATATATATATATATATATATATATATATATATATATATATATATGTTGTGCTATGTTATATTATGATGGTTATTTACTTCCCCTTAATTTCCTGTTTTAGTGAATGTGGAAGTCTTGTCTTCTGTCACGACCACTACTCACCAGGCTGCTATGCTGTAGAACACACCCTGCTGTTTGCTTATTTAAGGACTCCACTCCCAGTGTTTAGTACTTCAAAAAGAGGTTTCAGTATCAGAGACTGCAAAGGTGTTTTTATCTGTGCCTTTAAAGGGGTACTCCTGTAGGAAACATTTTTTTTAAATCAACTGGTGCCAGAAAGTTAAACAGATTTGTAAATTACTTCAACTAAAAAAAAATCTTAATCCTTTCAGTACTTATTAGCAGTTGTATGCTACAGAGGAAATTCTTTTGTTTTAAAATTTCTTTTTTGTCTTGTCCACAGTGCTCTCTGCTGACACCTGGTGCCCGTGTAAGGAACTGTCCAGAGCTGGAGAAAATCCCCATAGCAAGCCTATGCTGCTCTGGACAGTTCCTGACACGGACAGAGGTGTCAGCAGAGAGCACTGTAGACAAGACAAAAAAGAAATTCAAAAATAAAAGAATTTCCTCTGTAGCATACAGCTGCAAATAAGTACTGCAAATAAGTACTGATTAAGATTTTTTAAAATAAGTCATTTAAAAATCTGTTTAACTTTCTGGCATCAGTTCAAAAAATGTTTTTTCCACCGGAGTACCCCTTTAAAGTTTAACCCATTCTTTGTCAGTTGTAACCATTCTTTTGTCAGTTGCCTGTCCTGATCATTTGCTAGTTTACTGTAATGAACAAAGTCCATATGCCATGACCTCAGCTTTTACAACTTCACCAACTGTCTATTCCTGTACCCCATCTGTAATATAGAATATAGTGTGAATTTGCTTCGGGAGATGGTGGGTACTCACGGCGCTATATTCTCTATTCGCTGGTTTGATGGTCTGCAGAACGACCATGTATTCACTTGTGCTCTGACATTGTTGTTTATGGGATACACAACTATTTGTGGTAAGTGAATCCTTCACCTCAATCACCCAAATTTCTTTGTATTTACAATACTACACCATGGAGCGCTCCTCCTCTTCCTTTTAGCCATCTGGAATATGTCATATGTTGCTGTTGGACTCTACTCTGAGGGTAGTGACCAGGAAGTCCCGGTAGTGAAGTCTTGATCCCTGTATAGGGGTTTACGGGTGAAGATCAGGGGACTCTCTAGACTATGTTCCACAGTGTAGTCTATTAGCAATATAGAGGATTCAGTACTATGACAACCATTTAGGCCTTGTGATAGTAATGCATGTGTTATGTTTATAGGCAATAATTTACATATAAATAAACAAAAATCACAGAAAGGAGGCCGTACTTACTGGTTACTGATACAAGGACAGGTTAAACACCTATTCCCACCATGATGTAGACCAGCCATAATGCTATATGGGGGAGGTTGCACAGTTGCAAAATGCTGATGAACAACCATTCACACCCCTACTATTCATGATGGGGGTTGCTCTTTTGTATTATAGTTGCACACAGATAAGGCATACAAAGGGTGGCAGTTACATGATAGCATGTAGTGCACCATGCAGGCTTACGACTTATTAATGTCGCCCATGCTATATGATCAGACAGGCTGCCTATCAAAACAAGGAGGTTTCACCACTGAAGCCAAAAGTAGTTATGAGAGATGTTTGAAAGACAAATTGCCGAACTAAGGTGAGGTATAAAATAGAGATACAAGCTGAGGTACAAAATAAGTCATAATATACATAGAGCTAGGATTTTCGGTAAAGAATTCATTCTCCACAATCTAAACAACAGGATAATATTTTTGGGGATTAGAAGAAACGGTTTACTGTTTTTTTTTTTCTTTCCAGGAACTACATACAGCTACAATATCAGACATATACACTCCATGCTAATAAGCCTAGTACTAAAGATTTAGGCACAATCTTAATGTGCCTAAGACCACATCTATGCCATAAGTAAGGTTGATTCACATGTTTCTATATGATTTTTTCAAAGGACCATTCTACTGATCTAATATACTGGTATTCATGAAGGTCTGACTCATTCTCATATATTCATATATTCGCAGATTCTCCAAGATACAACTAATAATAGGGTTCATGCAGAAAATAATCTAGAATATGATCTGATGCTAGAAATCTAGCACATAAGGGTTGCAAACAGCACAATAGACCATTGAAATCTATTGGTAAGATAAAGCACTTGGGCTTTCAGATCTATAGTTGCAATCAAAATTATTCAAGCCCCATTGGAAATTATGTTTATTTTATTGTTTATAGAAACAATGTAAGTAGCTCAACGCAGCTATCATGCCATGTAGTTTTTCCACATTCAATAGAAAATGCCACTTTAATGACTACTGAAGTCACAAATTAACCAACCCGTCTGAATAGGAAAATTCCTCATAAGAAAACACATTGGGGGAGATGTATCAATGTTGTTGATGGTAGACGTTTTTTGTAGATCATTTTGTTTGGTCTAAATTTGGAGCAATTTCTCCAAATTTATCAAACTTGTGCAAGCCCCATGATACATTTCGTGCAATGGTCTAAATCTCCACAAAGTTCTATTTGTAGACCTGTTCTATACCTCACAGGAATAGTGGTGTATCCTGGACGCTCGGCTTTTGTTCTTTTGTTTTTCAGGATTCCACTGAGGTTTTTTTTTTTGTCCACCAGCAAAAACGCCTGAAAAACGGTCCCAGCTTTTCCTGCATTTTGGTAATTTTTCTTGGGGGAGATTTATCAAAAACTGTACAGAGGAAGAGTAGTGCAGTTGCCCATGGCAACAAATCAGATTGCTTCTTTACAAAAATGAAAGGAGCAATCTGATAGGTTGCTATGGGCAACTGCACCGCTCTTCCTCTACATAGGTTTTGATTAATCTCCCCCCTTGTGTTTTTTCTTGCATTTTTGCTGGTGTGCGGAAACAAACATTTTTGTACCCTGTGTGCATTTTTTTCACTGCAGGTACTACTCCATGGGTCGGATGCAGAGCGCCCCCGCCCCACGGAGTGTAAGGAGGTAAGGAGTGATGTGTAGCATATACATATACAGGGTGCAGAGCATCACTACTTACCTCTGCCCGCTATATAGTATACAGGGGGCATAGTGTATCCATGTATACTATACAGGAGCCCAGCAAGGAAAGAGTTAACCCACACTGCAGTTCTGAGTTAAATCTTTGTGCGCTCTCCTGTATATACCGCCATCTATAGATGACTGTATATACAGGATACAGTAGGCCGACAAGAACAATTGGAGGCTCCCTGTTACACACTGCAGTATGGGCGCACTCACCAGGTGAGATGGCAAATGATGTCCTAACCTTTTTTTTTTCTCATTTCAGATACGTGAATGGGGAGGACTACGTCAGATTCAGTGTATTGCGATGATGACCAGCTTTTTTTTATGTCAATAAAAGGTTTAATGAGGGCTGTGTGGGGAGTGTTTTTTTTTTTTTAAATATTTTTTTTTTCAATGCCGGGCTTAGCGTTAGCCACAAAAACAGCTAGCGCTAACCCCCAATTATTACCCCGTTACCCACCACCACAGGGTTGCCGGGAAGAGCCAGTACCAACAGGCCTGGAGTGTCAAAAATAGCGCTCCTGGCTGGGGTTATTTAGGTTGGGGAGAGCCAGTAACAATGGTCCTCGCCCACCCTGGTAACGTCAGGCTGTTGCTGATTGGTTGGTATCTGACTGACACTGAAAATATGGGGAACCACACACTTTTTTTTATTACAAAAAAAAACAACTCATAGGCTTCCCCATATTTTCAGTGTCAATCAGACACCAACCAATCAGCAACAGCCTGACATTACCAGGATGGGCGAGGACCATTGTTACTGGCCCTCCCCAGCCTAAATAACCCCAGCCTGTTACCGCCTAGGCCAAGGAGCGCTATTTTTGATGCTCCGGGCCTGTTGGTAACGGCTCTTCCCGGCACCCCTGTGGCGGTTAGTACCGGGGTAATAATTGGGGGTTAGCGCTAGCTGTTTTCGGGGCTAACGCTAAGCCCAGCTTAGTAATAGATTCCGTCTACAAGACGGCTTCCACTACTAAGCCTGAAATTTCAATTATAAAAAACACAACACATGAAATAAAAAATGGATTTAAAAAAACACTCCCCCACAGCCCTCGTTAACCCTTTTATTGACATAAAAAAAATGCTAGTCATCGTCACACTCCACCGAATCTCAGGTAGTCCTCTGCATTCACTTATCTGAAATGACATTTTTGGCGCTCTCCCCTGGGTAGAGCGCACATAATGCAGTGTGTTCCTAAAGAGGGAGCCTCCAATTGTTACTAAACTACAACTCCCATCATGGGGCCTGTAGGTAACCAACAGCTGGAGTCTCCCTGTTTGGGAACACACTGCCAAAAAGGCTCTGTTCCCATTATGCAAAACGCATAATGAGAACAGAGCCATACTTACCACCCTGGCTTCAGGCCTGGACTGTGAAGCTCCGCCCCCTAATGATGTCATCACTAGGGGGCAGGGGCGGAGAAGTTGCAAGGGGTCTCAAGAGTGAGACCCCTGAGATCCGTCAGTCTGCCCTTGGACTACTACTCCCATCATGGGAAATTTTGTGTCCCATGATGGGAGTAGTTGTAGTACCGCAGTGCTGAGGGATGGCTCTTACACATCCCCCAGCTGCGAAACAGTATTGTGACTGTTAGGACTACTACTCCCATCATGGACAGACTCTGTCCATGATGGGAGTTGTAGTCCTCGGGCTGAAGGACAGATCGCAGCAGGTCATTCTCCAGAGACCCGCTGCGATCTGCATTTATTAACTTAAAAAGCCAGCGGCAACGCTGCACTCCCCTCCCCCCTCCTCCTGTATACAGATGTCACGATTCATAATCCCCGCCACCGGGAGAGGGGAGCTCTGATTGGTGGAAAGCTATTCACCACTATACACCAATCAGAGCTCCTGTCTTCTGGTGGGGGTTATGAATTGTGACAGGTCTATACAGGGGAGCGAGTGGAGCCGCTTCTACAGTACTGTATATAATTGTTATGTGTATTGTACCCCTCCCAGACTAATACTGACCCCTTCTATAGTGAGCGCTGGGACCGCTGTGTGATTGACAGGTCCCCAGCGCAAGTGTCCGGCCCCACTGACCTTGTTATAAATCTTTATGATACTCACTGCTCGTCCTCCTCTTCATTCTTCTGATACCGGAGACGCGCGGCTTCTGTATCATAGTCTATAGTCAGAGCGCCCCCTCCCTGCCTCCACACTGCACAGGGCTGGGGTCAGACAACGGCAGGGGGAGCTCTGACTATAGTGAAAGCAGAAGCCGCGCGACTACGGTATCAGAAGAATGAAGAGGAGGACGGGCAGTGTGTATCATGAAGATTTATAACATGTAAAGGTCAGTGGGGCCGGACACTTGCGCTGGGGACCTGTCAATCACACAGCGGTCCCAGCGCTCACTATAGAAGGGGTCAGTATTAGTCTGGGAGGGGTACAATACACATAACAATTATATACTGTAGAAGCGGCTACACTCGCTCCCCTGTATAGACCTGTCACAATTCATAATCCCCGCCAGAAGACAGGAGCTCTGATTGGTGTATAGTGGTGAATAGCTTTCCACCAATCAGAGCTCCTGTCTCCCGGAGGCGGGGATTATGAATCGTGACATCTGTATACAGGAGCCGGCGGCAGCGCAGTGGAGCCGCATGTACCGCCGGCTTTTTAAGTTAATAAATGCAGATCGCAGCGGGTCTCTGGAGAATGACCTGCTGCGATCTGACCTTCAGCCGCAGGACTACAACTCCCATCATGGACAGAGTCTGTCCATGATGGGAGTAGTAGTCCGAACAGTCACAATAGAGTCCCGCAGACAGGGAATGTGCGTCTCTCAGCGCTCCGGTACTACAACTACTCCCATTATGGGACAGATTGTGTCCCATGATGGGAGTAGTTGTAGTACTGCAGTGCTGAGAGACGGCTCCTGCATCCCCCACCTGCATCTTCCACCGTCTGCCATTTTCTACTAGTCCTTGCTAGCACTCTTAGCTTTAGACTACTTTTCTTGCAAAAAAGCGCAATTGCGCAAAAAAAACATCTACTTTTTTTTTTGCGCAATTGATAAATACCAGTCCACTGGATTAGTTGGTGTACGGTAGACCAAAATGGTGACAACTTTAGAAAACTGTCCACCAAAAAAAACGCAGCTCTATGCAAAAAAAGCGCAATTGCGCAAAATTTGTAGACGTGAAAAATGGTCTAAATGCAATGATACATGTCCCCCATTGTCTCAATCATACCTTCTAAAGCTTTTCAAGGGATTTTGAGATAAAACACATCAGGCACCTGGACTGGCAAGGACTTTGTTGACTGTGACACATAAATGGCATGTTCGAAATATGGTAAAAGAGAGGTCCAAAAAATCAAAGGAAAAGAAAAATGATACAGAAATATAGCAAATACACTGAATATTCTGAGAAATACTGTATAGATAGAAGCATAATTTGCAAGATCAAAGCTAAAGGAACATTGATATCAAAATACCAGGAGGCCAAAAAAAACTGTGCTCTTTTCCTCTGCACAGGTTTTGATAAATCTCCTTCTATGCTTTTCTGTATGATGTGATCGGTTAGGCACATTATGGAAATAAGACTTTGTCTTGTTTTAAGGACTGTTTAACCCCTTAACCCCTTAAGGACCAAGCCCATTTTAACCTTAAGGACCAGGCCAATTTTATTTTTGTGTTTTCGTTTTTTCCTCCTTGCCTTCTAAAATCCATAACTCTTTTATATTTCCATCTACAGACCCATAAAAGGGCTTGTTTTTTGCTTGACCAATTGTACTTTGTAATGAAATCTCTCATTGTACCATAAAATGTACAGCAAACCCCCCCAAAAAAAAAATTTAGGGAGGAAATTTTAATAAAAACTAAAATTTTGCACATTTTGAGGGTTTCGTTTTCACACTGTACACTTTAATGAAGTGTTCTTCATTCTGTGGGCCATTACAATTAAAATAATACCCATGGCTAGATACTTTTATATTTTTGTACTGCTTAAAAAAAATCTAAAACTTTTTGTACAAAATCAGTAAGCTAAAAAAAAATCGCCCTATTTTGACCAGACCTCAGACCAGAGCAGGAGACACCGGGAGACGGATGGAGGCAGGTGATGAGACCTCCGGCCACCATTCCAGATGATCGGATTCCCACGGCAGCGCTGTGGGCGATCCGATCATCTATTTTAACATGCACATTGCTACAGATGCAGTGATATGTACTGATCACTGCATCTGAGGGGTTAATGGCAGACATCCGCACGATCACGGATGTCGGCCATTGCCGACCGGTCCCCGGCTGCTGCTAGCAGCTGGCACCTGCCGTGTATGACGCGAGCACCGCTCTGATGCTCGCGGTCATACACAGGATGTAAATGTACGTCCTGGTGTGCTAAGTACCGCCACACCAGGATTGGACACAGCCAATTATATTTTTGCGTTTTTGTTTTTTCCTCCATGCCTTCTGAAATTCATAACTCTTTTATATTTCCATTCCCAGACCCTTATGAGGGCTTGTTTTTTGCGTGACCAGTTGTACTTTGTAATGACATCACTCATTTTACCCTAAAATGTATGGTAAACCCCCCCAAAAATTTTTTAACCCCTTAAGGACCGGGGTTTTTTCCGTTTTTGCATTTTCGTTTTTTGCTCCTTGCCTTTAAAAAATCATAACTCTTTCAATTTTGCACCTAAAAATCAATATGATGGCTTATTTTTTGCGCCACTAATTCTACTTTGTAATGACGTCAGTCATTTTGCCCAAATCTCTACGGTGAAACGGGGAAAAAAATCATTGTGCGACAAAATTGAAAAAAAAAACGCTGTTTTGTAACTTTTGGGGGCTTCCGTTTCTAGGTAGTACATTTTTCGGTAAAAATGACACCTGATATTTATTCTGTAGGTCCATACGATTAAAATTACTTATATAGGTTTGATTTTGTCGGACTTTTGGAAAAAATCATAACTATATGCAGGAAAATTAATACGTTTAAAATTGTCATCTTCTGACCCCTATAACTTTTTTATTTTTCCGTGTATGGGGCGGTATGAGGGCTCATTTTTTGCGCCGTGATCTGAAGTTTTTAATGGTCCCATTGCATTGATAGGACTTATTGATCGCTTTTTATTCATTTTTAAATGATATAAAAAGTGACCAAAAATGCATTATTTTGGACTTTCGAATTTTTTTGCGCGCACGCCATTGACCGAGCGGTTTAATTAATGATATATTTTTATAATTCGGACATTTTCGCACACGGTGATACCATATATGTTTATTTTTATTTACACTGTGTTTTTTTTTTTATTGGAAAAGGGGGGTGATTCAAACTTTTAATAGGGGAGGAGTTAAATGATCTTTATTCACTTTTTTGTGCAGTGTTATAGCTCCCATAGGGACCTATAACACTGCACACACTGATCTTTCACATTGATCACTGGTTTCTCATAAGAAACCAGTGATCAACGATTCTGCCGCATGACTGCTCATGCCTGGATCTCAGGCACTGAGCAGTCATTCGGCGATCGGACAGCGAGGAGGCAGGAAGGGGCCCTCCCGCTGTCCTGTCAGCTGTTCGGGATGCCGCGATTAGCCGTGGCTATCCCGAACAGCCCGACTGAGCTAGCCGGGAACTTTCACTTCCACTTTTAGCCGCGCGGCTCAGCTCTGAGCACGCGGCTAAAGGGTTAATAGCGCGTGGCGCCGCGATCGGCGCTGCGCGCTATTAGAGGCGGGTCCCGGCTTCACTATGACGCTGGGCCCGCCGTGATATGACGCGGGGTTACTGTGTAACCCCGCGTTATATCAGAAGAGCAGGACCAAGGACGTACCGGTACGTCCTTGGTCCTTAAGGGGTTAAATGAAATTTTAACAAAAATCCTAATTTTACTAATTTGGGGGAGGGGGGGTCGTTTTTCGCGCTGTACACTTTACGGTAATAATTACATGTTTTCTTTATTCTCTGGGTCAATACGATTAAAATGATACCCAATATTACATACATTTTATTATTGTACTGCTTTTATTGTGTTTCTTTTTTTGTGGTTTCAACCTTTTTTAACTTGGTATTTACTAATCTGTCGCACTTTTACCGATATTTTTAGTCCCAGGGAAAAATTCTGTTGCACGGTAATTTCTGCCGCATGGTTCTGTCGCAGGGTTTGTTCAACTTCTAATCATAAAAAGTGGCAATACATGGTAGGAATACTCGTTTCTGATGGGCTCCCTCCTTCCTCAGGTCCGAGTTACAGTGTGTGGATACAGTACTTTATATATACATATTTCCATGAAGACATTAACTCATTAAACATTTGAAGTTTGCCAGGTCTGAATGCCATTGGAGGCTGAGTATGATGACAGCCTCCAGGGTTTATTGGTGGTGCATAGAGATGAGCGAATTACAGTAAATTCGATTCATCACGAACTTCACGGCTCGGCAGTTGATGACTTATCCTGCATAAATTAGTTCAGCTTTAAGGTGCTTCGGTGGGCTGGAAAAGGTGGATACAGTCCTAGGAAAGAGTCTCCTAGGTCTGTATCCACCTTTTCCAGCCCACCGAAGCACCTGAAAGCTGAACTAATTTATGCAGGATAAGTCATCAACTGCCGAGGTGAGAAGTTCGTGATGAATCGAATTTACTGTAATTTGCTCATCTCTATTCATGACGAATCGAATTTACTGTAAGTTCGCTCATCTCTAGTGGTGTATAGGAATGAATGGGCTAGATCTATAACATTGTGAATTTTTGCCCATTGAAATCAATGGGCCCATTGTGGTCTATGGAGATCTTGCGGCAAAGCTAAACAGCAGGGTTCTGGTAGTAATGTGGATGGGAGACCCTGGTGTAGGTTCAATTCCAGGGTTGATATACAGTGACATGATTTTTTGAACCATGGGAACTAGGTCAATTGGATACCACACATTATTTCCTGTTTCAATTAACCTAGTTGCCCATTTATGGTATCCAATTGACCTAGTTGCCACAGTTCAAACAATTTCTTAACTATCAATTGATCCATATATGTCTATCCTAATTAAAGTATAATCACAACACTGCATATCAACCCGGGAAGTGAACCCACACAAGGGTATCCCATCCACATCACTACCAGGACCCTGCTGTTGAGCTTTCTACACTATCTGCTTCAAGATCTCCATAGACCACAATGGGCCCATTGATTTCAATTGGCAAAAAATCCCAATGTTATAGATCTAGCCCATTCGTTCCTATACACCACCAATAGACCCTGGAGGCATTCAGATCCGGCAATCTTCAAATGTTTAATGGGTTAATGTATTCATGGAAATATGTATATATAGAGTACTATATCCACACACTGTAACTCATCCTGAGGAAGGAGGGAGACACATATAGATAGATGTATTAAATGAGTTTATATATTAAACATGTGCAATTTGTTTTTAACAAATTGGTTTTTGTCAGAATTGTTCATATTTCATACATTCGGATTGATCCGAATGTATGAAATATTTACATCAAAATGAATCCAAATTTGTAAGAAAACGAATTGTTCATACCTACGAAATTGTGAAAAACGAATTTAAATCTTGTTAAAACAAATTTCTTTTTCATTTAGAAGCAGGGGACCATTATCGGGAGCGGGTGCAATAAGTTTCATGTATTAACAATAAGTATATATATACTTATTGTTAATACATGAAGTTTTTCATGTAATGTGTACTTTTTTGACCATGTAAAACATGTTAAATACGTGTTTTACACTTGCGCTAACCCAGTGTTTGTGTTACCAACAATCCAGGGTGCCTCTAGCTGTTGCAAAACTACAACACCCAGCATGCCCTGACAGCCAAAGGCTGTCTGGGCATGCTGGGAGTTGTAGTTTTGCAACAGCTGGAGGCATCCTGGTTTGTTGGCAAACAATGTGCTAACCTATTTCTGGTTTTTCTTTTTTAAATTTCCCTCTCTTTTCACTGAATTGGTTAGTAGGTTAATGAAATGCATAGTAAATTGCCGGGGGGAAAATTTCCCACGGCAATTTACTATGCATTTCATTAACTTACTAACCAGTTCAGTGAAAAGAGAGGGAAATTAAAAAAAGAAAAAATAGAAATAGTGTAGCGCATTGTTTTCCAACTAACCAGGGTGCCTCCAGCTGTTGCAAAACTACAACTCCCAGCATGCCCTGACAGCCTTTGGCTGTCAGGGAATGCTGAGTGTTTTACATGTTTTACATGTTAAAAAAAATACACATTATATAAAAATGTATGTATTAACAATAAGTATATATTAAAATCACATATTTTACTATAAATATCTACATGAAAAATACAAAAAAAATAACCAACATGACATGTTAAACAGAAATCAAGAGTCAATCAAACACATCGATCATTCAAGCAGCATTCATTCATTCAACATTACATCATGTATTCACATAAAATTATCCATTATCTTACCTGTCTTCCAATGTTCTGATCTTTGTGGCTCCCTTCTTTTCCTGCAACCGCTCCTGATAATGGTCCCCTGCTTCTAAATAAATAAGAATTTCATTATCAAAAAAATTAAATTTATTTTTCACAATTCCCTACAGCATCTTTCTTTTTCGTGGTAACCTTGCAAAAGTTCAAAAAAGAAAAAAAACAAAAAACTCCTGGATAAAGCCTATCCAGGCGAAACGCGTCAGAGGTTTGGTGTGGAGCTGGGGTGAGTCCTGTTTACTGTATGTGTCTGCTGCTAAACTTCCCTTGTAAAGTAGTTTCTTTTACTTGCACTATTGTGCTCTATTCTTTCTCTCTAGCCTCAGTCCTCTGTATGTGTTTAACTGTGGGAGCTTAAAACAGTATAGTTTTTACACTGTGGCACCTTATACCCTATATACTCTATCCTTTGCTAGATACTTACCTTACACTAGTCATGTATGTACTATATACATGCACAGGGGTGATCTATTCTTGTAGCATTACATCTTATACAGACATACAGTCCACTATGTGATCAGGGCTTTCACTCCAGTATCCAGTTTTTTTCATCATTGTCCTTTTGTGTGATTCCTTGCATGTAATTTTTTATGCTATTTTCATATCAATAAACAGCTATTTTAATGTTTTCAAATTGATTATTGTCTGAATTTTTTTTTCTTGTGCCTTGTGCACAAACTGTAGGTGTTACAATTATAATCATTAGATTGCTAATACTGTTCAGTGCTATGCATAGGGCATAGCATTGATCAATATTATTGGCGATCTTCTGCTCTGGTCTGCTGGAAGGTGTAGAAGACCCCGGGAGATGGACGGAGGCAGATGAGTGGACCTCTGTCCGCCATCTTCGCTGAGCTAATCCCCGTGGCAGTGCCGCACTGCCGCAGGTGCCGTGATCTGTATAGATCACGGCACCTGAGGGGTTAATGGCAGGTATCATCGCGATCACTGATGTCCGTCATTACTGGCGGGTCCCCAGCTGCTGACAGCCACCGGGCCCCGCCGGGATTGAAGCGAGCACAGCTCCTGCGCACGTGTCAGAGCCGCGTCATAAATGTGCTGTGCACTAAGTGATGCTATGCAGCGCCGTACATTTACGGTGCATGTCCTTAAGGAGTTAATCTAGTAATTATTTTCCTTGTGTACACATAGAAGAAGTAGGCAAACAAACTAAAATGATAACATTCAATAAATTCTATCTAGGATAAAAAAAAGTCTTATTAAAGTTCATTTCTTATTTTACACAGAAAAGTAAATGAGCAAATATTGTAGATAAAAGTAAAACCTTCTACTGTAACTTAAACCATACCTGTCACTTAAAAAAACCTTTTAACATGTCCTAGCGGTATGTAAAAAAGTTTGATCGGCGGGGGTCTAAGTGTTCAGGAAAACGAGCTGTGAGAAGTCCATGAAGGCACGTGCTCCTCTCCGTGTTCTGTCACATGATTCAGATACGCTCTAAAGACTTACATTAAAAGTGTCTTTAAACACATCTCATTATCCTAATTGGTGAAAACTTTTGGCATGTTGCTAAAAAGTTTTTCCAAGTGATAGTGCCCATTTAATATAGCAAAAAAATAACTATTACTAAATACTATAAAGTTAAATTTTTGTTATATTAAACAGATTTTGTTTTATTTGCTAAGGGCTATTGGCAAAGAAGAAAGAATATGGTGGATAGAATAAAAGTTAGCAAAAAAGCAAAATCCCAACAAGAAATATATTAATGGCTGTGACAATTTCAACTGATTTTCAAAGCAGCCTGTAAAATTGAGCATCATACCACTTTATGATGATAATCACCTCTCTCGGCACATAATTCTCACATTTAACAAAAAATAGTGACAAGTTAACCTGCAGAAATCATTATACCCAAAAAGAGCATTGAACTACTTTAAAGAAATGATAGTTACATGTATGCATGTAACTATCTATCTATCTATCTATCTATCTATCTATCTATCATATTTCTGCTCATCTACCTAGCCATATTAAGTACATCAATATCTTAATTATTTCCAATACTTTCTGAGAATTATGTTTGACCAGTTTTCCTATTTGACATTTTTTTTTTATTAATAAGCACTCTCAATATAGCACACACTATATTCTTTTCTTGCATTTTTAAATAAAAATTGTAAATGTAAAAATATGTAGGAAAAAAAATAAAGTAAATATTCTATCTATGTTTGTTATGTCCAAAACTTTATTTTTGCACAGTTTTCCTATTTGCTGTTTATTTGCTTAATAAACATTCTCAATGTAACATTCGATTCTGATTTTTAAAAAGTATAAAAAAAGGAAATAGTTCCATCTAACAAAAATATTACAAAAATGTGATTTGAAAATCCCCTCATAAAAAGCCATTTAACATTCCTATTGAATGAAAGAAATTTCATATGTTATCCACCAAATGATTTATATGAAACTGAGCTTCAAGGTACAAATAACCTTCAAGTGTTATCAGAGAAGCAGATATCATAGAAAAATGTATCTTGGTGTCATAGATATCTCCCCAGACCACCATCAGCAGATTTGCCTCAGGTCCCATAAGACATACAATAATAGAACTCAATGTCAAGCAGCATCTGGTTTGAAAAATGTCTATTTAAGCAGCTGCAACCCAGGCAACATTCATTGCACCCATCCAATAATTTCCATTTCCCACTATTGCAGTAAACGGTGCACAGAAATAGTTGTTCCAAAAGTCAATTATGACCAAACACTTTATATTGCTATTCTGTGGCTAATTTACATTTTTATTCAAAATGGCTGTTAAAGATTGACATATGTTCAATAAGGACTGTATACTTTCTATAAAAAAAAACATCATAATCTTGGTTATAACCATGAACAAGTCCAGTATTGTGACACATTGTAAAACAATTTTATGCAGTGTGCTTTAATGTTTACATTTGAACAATATTACAAAATTACCCCTTCTCCAAACTAGTTGTATATTGTTTAAGAACAATGGCGTAACTAAATGCATCATAATAAATGCATCTCTTGCCTAGGCTGTGTTTACACAGTTTGATTTTTCTGTGTTTTGATGCATTTGGTACTATTTCACTGCGATTGCGCAATTGTTTTGATGTGATTTTTCCTAAATCATGACTAAATCACTGGAAAATTGCTTTAAAAAGTAGAAAAACTACACAATGAAAGTAATAGTTGGACATTCATTCCATCTGGTGGAGCAGATACTATATACCACACCTTTGTAGTGATGGATTGGATAGGTTGGTTGTTTCTGTAACTGTCATAGATTTATTTTCAGACTTTCATTCTACTTTGTATGCTAAATATTGCACCAGTGCAGATTAACATCATTTGTGGTTGGCAAACAATAGAGGAACCTCTGGTGGTGGTCAGGATCAATTCAGGCACTGGGAGTCTATTAAGGTAAGAACAACTTTTCAATCATGCAACACGTTTTACAGGGTTACCACTTCTTACGGCATCATGATGCATCATTGATGCCTGAAGAAGTGGTAACCCCGCAAAACGCGTTGCATGAAATAAAAGTTGTTCTTACCTAAATAGACTGTCAGCCCCTGAATTGATACTATCCTATTAGCTATCATTTGTGGTTGACTAGTAAGCTGAGCAATTAATAAAATACTGTAGGAAAAAAAACTTAAATGTAGATCTCTGCTTACTACATCTGTTGATGTGCAATTCCTTCGCAATTCATTAAGCAAGTTTTTTAAGTCAGCTAGACATTCTTTAAAAACACAAGAATTACCAGGCATTCTTAGGTTGAAAGGGAATCTGTGTGCTGCTACAGGCTGTACACATTTGGATATTTGGATGTTAGGATTTAAAAGCCTGGCAGACCTCCTGGCTGGCCCCTCATTGCCTAACATATGGGGCCCTGCACATTAGTCAAGGACTGACTGGAGGTGAGCAAAAGATATAAGGTGTGCCAGACTGTGGCACTTGAACATCTCAGCCTCGACTGAGAAATAAAAAGGCGGCTTTATACATTTGGCAACTATCATGAGCTCCAGAAAACTTTAATACTGTAACAGCTATTCACTATCCAATTGGATTGGTCCTTTTTAACAGTAAACACATCTGACAAATTCCAATTTAGTATTCATATAAAATTGTATCACACAGTAAGGCTATGTTCACACAGTTTATTTTTATGCATATTTTATTAATTAAAAAAAAAAAAAAAAAGCGTCCGGAAAGTTTGCATCTGTATTTGCAAAATGAAAGTGCTTTCTGTAAGATTATAGGAAAGTGGCTGTCTGTTCACACAGTATATATAAAAGAATGCATTTATTACATCTGTAAAAATATGTTACATGTCCTGTTTGTCAGTAAGCAAAAATGAGCTGAACACCAGCCTGTCAGCGAATCCATCCTCTTCCAATCGGTACTACAAATGAATGAAAAAGTCACTGCGTTTCGGTTTCTAATCTGGTTTCAGCTCCTGAAGACTCGATATGGCTCACAATGCAGATTTTTTTTTTGTATAATACACTATTCCGTGGTTTGTGGTACCTGCAGTTCAGACTAAGTGACCTTCTAGGGCTTTTCCTTTACACAGTTCAAATTCTATTCACTGTCTCTTCTCAAGTCTTTGAGCGGCCCATAACATAAACATCCAGTAGTTTCAAATTGCTTCACCCAACACATGTTATTGGTTGCTATGATGTTAAGTGATGTTAAGTCACTGACCATTTACTATTGATGTTACTTTAACTACCACCCTTTACTTTTGCACCATCCTTATTGAATAACCACGCATAGTCATGTTTTATATTCCTCAGAACCTACTAAAACCTTAATTTTGGGGGATATAATGGGTCAGTAAGTACATTCATAACCTTCCCTTTTTGACAGTTTTATGAGTTTTATAGAAAATAGCTCAATATATCATGGAAAACTTATAAATATTTTTTTTGTGTGCAAGGAATAATTTCTAAATATGTAATTGTAGGAATATTAATTCCAGAGTACATAATGTAAAAACTAGAGATAGTTCAATGAAAAGTTGTGTGTTTATTCTTTTTGATGGTATTTTGAAAGCCTAGAATAGAATATGAACAATGACCATAACAATGAAAACACAGGAAATACCAGTGTCAGAACATTTTGATCATTGTGAGCATAAATAAAACAGGTAATTCACTTACAACAATAAAACATACAAGGACTTCAGATAAAAGAAAAATGTGTAAGTAAATTATTTGTATTTGTGGGGCCATATAATAAATGTTGTTGATAGTTTAACTATTATTAAAGGGTGTTTTATTTTATTTTGCTCAGCCTGGGAAGGGGGTAAAATACAATATACTTACTTTTCTCTATTCCACCACCTCCACCACCATTCTCATGGAGATGGTCTGTTGTACAGTGCTTCCTGTGTTTGGGGTCAGAACTTGCTCTAGTGGCCAAACCTGATAGTGGCCAGTCCTGGCTGAGCAGTGCTTTCTGAAAAGCAGGAAAACTCTCACCTCATGGCCATTGTTGTAGATAAAACTTGCTTGTAAACTTGCTGTAGAAATAGCAGCATTCAGACATTGTGGGAGAATGAAATGTTTACTTAAATGGGTACTCCGGTCCTAAGACATCTTATCCCCTACCCTAGGATAGGGGATAAGATGTCTGATCCCGGGGGGCCCACCACTGGAAACCCCCGCAATCTCTCATGCAGCACCCACCTGTGTGAGCTGCACACCAGTGCTGGAGGCTCCAAGTCTGAAGTTTCACAACTACGTGGCCAGAGTATCGTGACATCACGACTCCGCCCTGTGTGATGTCATGCCTCGCACCCTCAATGCAAGTCTATTTGAGGGGGCGTGACGGCCATAGACTTACATTGGGCGGGCAGGGCGTGACGTCACACAAGGGCAGTGACGTGATGTCACGATGCTCCGGCCCCGTAGTTGTGAGGCTTCAGACTCGGAGCCTCGAGCGCTGGCGTGCAGCTCACACAGGTGGGCGCTGCATGAGAGATTGTGGGGATCCCCAGGGGCAGAACCCCCCCACCCCCCGCGATCAGAAATCTTTTCCCTTATCCTTATCCCCTATCCTGCCTATAAGCACTGATAGGGAAGGGAGTGAAATTGAGGGAGAAAGTGCAATTTTGGGTATAGTACACAGCAACTGTGTGCTGAAGCACTGGTGTGTACTGCTGGTGTTGTACACAAATACTTTTTTAAGGGTACAGTAGCACATTTTTCTGCCCTCATAAGTGCATAGCACATATGTACATCTAAGTGGTGTACTATTTTGTTCCTGTTAAAGTCTAAAGGGCCTAGATACTGTGATGGGCCAGGCAAAAGTACTTACTGGCTGGTGTTGTACACAAATACTATTTTAAGCCTACTTTAGGGCATTTTTCTGCCCTCATAAGTGCATACCACATAGGTACATCTATGTGGTGTACTATTCTGTTCCTGTTAAAGTCTAAAGGGCCTAGATACTGAGAAAGGCCAGGCAAAAGTACTCACCATCTGGTGTTGTACACAAATACTTTTTTAAGCGTACTGTAGCTCATTTTCCAGCCCATATAAGTGCATACCACATACATACATCTAAGTGGTGTACTATTTTGTTCCTGTTAAAGTCTCAAAGTCCTAGATATTGTGAAAGGCCAGGAAAGAGTACTCACTTGCTGGTGTAATATACATTTTTTAAGCATACTGTAGTGCATTTTCTCCCCTCTAAGTGCATAGCACATACATACATCTCAGTGGTGTACTATTTTGTTCCTGTTAAAGTCTCAAGGGCCTAGATACTGAGAAAGGCCAGGCAAAAGTACTCACCATCTGGTGTTTTACACAAATACTTTGTTGAGCATACTATAGCGCATTTTTCTGCCCTCATAAGTGCATTCCACATACGTACATCTAAATGTTGTACCATTTTGTTCCTGATAAAGTCTTAGGGGCCTAGTTACTGTGAAAGGACAGCTAAAAGTACACACCTGCTGCTGTACTCCCCTCATATACATACTGAGTATGTGAGGCAGAGAAGTGCAAGGATGTGCACAGAGGAGTGGCAGAGGCCTAAATTCCTCATGCGCATGCAGAGGTCGCTGCAGACTAGGGTTGCAGGTTGCCCGTGAGGCAGCAGCTGAGCCAGCAAGGTGGTAGCATGGTTGACAGTCAGCATGGTGACAGAAGTGGATATTCTGGAGCCAAACGTGCCCGGGGGAGACCACCTGCTTCATGGCAGCCTACCTTCCCGGGAGGTAGTGGAACAGGGGTTCCTGGAGACGGCAGCAGTAGCAGTCAATTAGTGTGGACTGCTGGTGGGAAAATCAGCTACTCTGCGATGTGGCAGTTTTTCATCAAGCACCTAGAGGAGGTTAACATAGCCACATGCAAGATATGTCGGCAGAAGGTGAAGCGTGGCCATGGACCAATGTTGGCACCACGGCCCTGCGTCAACATATGCTGTGCCACCATAAAGCGCCTGGGAGAATCGTGGTTCCGATGTGGTGGTCCAGCCTGCTGCATCACCCAGTGGCATGCCGCTCTATGTTTTAGCCAGCAAGGCTCCACCACCTCAGCCGAAGGGAGCTGTGTGTCATACCCTCCTTCTGTCGCTCCAGATGCTCCTGCTCCTCCTACTTTGAGTCAGTCATTCTGCCAGCAATCCATCGGCAAAGCCATGTCCGAGAGACAACAGTATGCGCCCACTCATCCAACGGCGCAGAAGCTGAATGTGCTATTGCCCAAGTTTCTGGTTCTGCAGTACCTCCCTTTTAGAGTGGTGGACTCTGCACCTTTCAGAGAACTGATGACTTGTGCTGAGCAGAGGTGGAGAGTCGCAAACCATCATTTCTTTGCGAAGAAGGCAGTACCAGCCCTGTACAATTTTGTGGAAGAGAAGGTGGGCCAGTCCTTGAGTCTGTTGGTGTGTACCAAAGTGCACCGCAGTGCCGCTGTCTGAAGCTGTAACTATGGTCAGGGACCATACATCTTCTTTAAGGCCCACTTGGTGAATGTGGTTCATGCACAGCCACAACAGCAACATGGACAGGTCACGCCACTTCCTCCTCCACGCTCTCAGGCCATTGGTCCTGTGACAGTGTGTGACTCATCCTCCACCGTGTCCTCAGTCTCCACTGCCCAGGCAAGTCTCAGTGCCCCTTCAGCATACCATGTGTGCAGGGCACGGCGGTGTCACGCCATTCTACACATAGTTTGCCTTGGCGAACGGAGTCACACAGGGAAGGAACTGCTAAAAGTCATTCATAAAGAACATGGCTTACCCCTCAAAAACTTGAAATGTGAATCATGGTGACCAACAACGGGAAGAACATCTTGCCTGTGCTGCGATAAGGAAACCTGAGACATGTACCCTGCATGGCACACGTGTTCAATCTGGTTGTCAAGCAGTTCCTGAAGTGTTCCCCCCATTTGCAAGACATCCTAACAATGGGAAGGAAACTGCATGCACTTCAGCCACTCGTACAAAGCCCACCCTCCTTGAGCTGCAGCGTCAGAACGGTATCCCCCAACATAGTCTGATTTGTGACTTTGCCACATGTTGTAATTTCCCTCCATATGTTGGACCGACTATATGAACAGAGAAAAGCGATCACCGATACTGATGAGTGGCATAGGCCATATTCGAATTCGCAATATTTCACAAATATATGGATGAATATTCGTCATATATTCGCGAAATTCGCATATTCGTTGTATTCGCCCCCCAATGGGGGAGATTTATCAAAACCTGTCCAGCTGAAAAGTTTATGAGTTGCCCAAAGCAACCAATCAGATTGCCTCTTTCATTTTTGAAAAGGCCTCTGAAAAATGAAGGAAGCGATCTGATTGGTTGCTATGGGCAACTCAGAAACTTTTCCTCTGAACAGGTTTTGATGAATACCCAGCTTTACACATTACATCCAGTTCCAATTAACCCGAATACCCATATTTGGTACCCCATTAACCTAGTTCCCACGGTCCAAACACTCAGTTAATTGCCAATTGACCTAGATCCCACGGTTCAAAGGCTTTCTTAATTACCAATTGACCTACATTTGTCAATCACGAGTAAAAAAGTTAAACCACAACCCTGTAACACTCCGTCCCACCCCAGGATTTTAACCACCGCACGGTCTCCCATGCACTGTACTGTAGAGACCCTCCTGCTTATCTTACAGTTTTACATACCATGAGATCCCCTTAGACCACAATGGGCCTATTAGTTTCATTGGGCAAAAAAATTGAGTAAATGCACTAGTGCAGTGGTCTGCAACCTGCGGACATCCAGATGTTGCAAAACTACAACTCCCAGCATGCATGGACTGCCAACTGCTGTCCGGGCATGCTGGGAGTTGTAGTTTTGCAACATCTGGAGGTCCGCAGGTTGGAGACCACTGTACTAGCCCATTAGTTCCCTATACCATTAAAGAAGGGAGGGCTCAATATTGATTTGATTTGTGGCCAAAACTAGCAGAGTTTGCCCTTGACAAGCTGTCCTGCCCGGCCAGTAGTGTGCCATAAGAGTGGGTGTTTAGTGCGGCGGGGGCCATAGTCACCCCAAGGAGAACTTGTGTGTCCACGAAAAATGTGGAGATACTGACCTTTGTGAAGATGAATTAGGAATGGATCAGCCAGGATTATCACCCACCAATGCCTGATACGTCAGAGTAGATTGACCATGGTGCCATACCAACACTTCACAAATATGGATAGTGCAAAACAGATTAAAGGCGCAGCTCCCCAGTTACAAACATTGCTCCCCATCAGACCTTTTTTCACCCACCGTTGTCACCGGGAACTGGTATTGCCACCCCCGCACCACTCTGTCACCAGGTCATTTTCAGGACTCCTGATGCTGCTGCTGCCACATCCAGGCTGTCTCATTCTGCCACCATATGTTCTCCTCATGCTGCCGCAAGCTCCAGGCTGTCATTCAGCCACCAAATGGTCTCCACATGCTGCCACAAACTCCAGGTTGTGTCATTTAGCCACTATATGGTCTCCTCATGCTGTTTGTACATTACTTATAATTTTTTAAGGTACCACTAGCTACCATAAATCTGCAATTAAAATTTTAAAATTCATCTTTAAATCTTAGGGATTGTGGTGCCCTATTATTTCCTCGAGCTGCCGCCAGCTCCGGGCTGTGTCATTCAGCCACTATATGGTCTCCTCATGCTGTCGCAAACTCCAGGCTGTGTCATTCAGCCACTACATGGTCTCCTCATGCTCCCACAAACTCCAGGCTGTGTCATTCAGCAAAGAAATATAATGTGTACCAATTGATAATATTGCCTGGTACTGGCCCACTAGGTGGTACTCCCCGCAATATAAACAAGGTATAACACTATGTGAGAAGAAAAATAGTGGTAGGGGAGGTGCTAAATAAAACTTAACATTTATTAATGTCCTGATAAAATTTAAAATCACGTGATAGTGATGAGTAGTTTGATCAGCTGGGTACAGTGCCAACAATGCGACACTGTTTGGTAGAAAGACACTGTTAATATCATAGGTTATCTCCTAGATTATCCCAGGAGAGTAGAACCCCTCTTGAACCCACACTATTCCCAACGCGTTTCTGGCGCCCCTATTGGTGTAGCGCCTTCCTCAGGGGAATTTTTACAGGGGGTATCACATGCCCAAACACCTTCTATTTTGCAGCCAAACAGAGTCTTTAGTAATATCTAGTTTGCTACATGTGTGTTGGGCTCCAAATATTTCACAAGATCCAGCCAGCGCCTTCAGAATTACTGCTGTGTACTCAGCCCTGAAGTGCTGTACGATTAGGCTGAACTTCTCCTGGTTAACATTCCGGGAGCGCAGCGTCCTGCAGTAGCAGAAATGCCGGCTTGTTTCAGCTCGGCGCGCGCCAAGCTGAAACAAGCCGGCATTTCTGCTACTGCAGGACGCTGCGCTCCCGGAATGTTAACCAGGAGAAGTTCAGCCTAATCGTACAGCACTTCAGGGCTGAGTACACAGCAGTAATTCCGAAGGCGCTGGCTGGATCTTGTGAAATATTTGGAGCCCAACACACATGTAGCAAACTAGATATTACTAAAGACTCTGTTTGGCTGCAAAATAGAAGGTGTTTGGGCATGTGATACCCCCTGTAAAAATTCCCCTGAGGAAGGCGCTACACCAATAGGGGCGCCAGAAACGCGTTGGGAATAGTGTGGGTTCAAGAGGGGTTCTACTCTCCTGGGATAATCTAGGAGATAACCTATGATATTAACAGTGTCTTTCTACCAAACAGTGTCGTATTGTTGGCACTGTACCCAGCTGATCACACTACTCATCACTATCACGTGATTTTAAATTTTATCAGGACATTAATAAATGTTAAGTTTTATTTAGCACCTCCCCTACCACTATTTTTCTTCTCACATAGTGTTATACCTTGTGTCATTCAGCAACCATATGGTCTCCTCATGCTGCTTCCACCTCCAGGCTGTGTCATTCAGCCACCATATGGTCTCCTCATGCTGCTTCCACCTCCAGGCTGTGTCATTCAGTCACCATATGTTCTCCTCATGCTGCTGCGAACTCCGGGCTGTGTCATTCAGCCACTATATGGTCTCCTCATGCTGCAGCAAACTTCAGGCTTTGTGATTCAGCCACCATATGGTCTCCTCATGCTGCCGCCACCTCAAGGCTGTGTCATTCAGCAACTATATGGTCTCCTCATGCTGCTTGTGCATTACTTAAAAATTTTTAAGGTAGCACTAGCAACCATAAATCTTCAATTTAAAATTGAAAATTCATCTTTTTATCTTAAGGATTGTGAGGCCCTATGGTCTCCTCATGCTGCTGCCAACTCCAAAAGAAGAAAAGTTGGAGCACAAACCTTTTTGACTTGTTTGAAGTGGTTTATTTCAGTAAATTCTGATCTAACATCCCGACACCCCGCGACCAAACAGAGCTGGAGCGGCAGGAGCTATTCACCTGGATGACTGCACAATTTCACGCTGATGGACGTTTCTCTCTATACCTGCGAATTTAAATCCTTTTATTTCTCATCCACGGAGGGTTTGCATATGTGTAATAAAGCGCTGTGTGCCTACTCCTGTTCTTATTGATCTGAGGTGTTCTTTTATTCTCACATGGAGTTTTTTTTGTTCGGCCAATATAATAAAATCAGCACGAACACATTAAACAATACATCACAAGGGTGGTTTGGCAGGTAATTAGCTGGTTCACTATAATTCTGTTGGCACCTAAATTCAGGACTTTCCCTGCACTTAAAGCGTACCTGTCATAGTGCAAAAAAAATAAATAAAAAAGTGATATGTTACTCAGGACCCATGTCACGATCTGGACTGGTATGCAGGTAGTGGATCCTCTGGTCAGTGAGGCGATGATGCGGGCCGTACCAGGGGACCGGTTCTAAGGAGTTACTGGTTTTCACCAGAGCCCGCCGCAAGGCGGGATGGGCTTGCTGCGGCGGTAACTCCCAGGTCTTATCCCCCGATAGCGACTCGACCACACTGACAGCTGAGAAAGGCGTGGTACAGAAGGACGAGACAGAGGAGAGGTCAGACGTGGCAGAAGGTCAGGGCAGGCGGCAATGGTACGTAGTCAGGGGCAACAGCAGTAGGTCTGGATACACAGGTAATGGCACACACTAAACGCTTTCACAAGGCACTAGGCAACAATATCCGGCAAGGACAGGAAGGGGAAGTGGGTTTTTATATGCCTGGAGCAGATGGAAGCTAATCGACACTGATTGGGCCAGGCACCAATTAATGGTGCACTGGCCCTTTAAATCCCAGAGAGCCGGCGCGCGCGCGCCCTAGAGAGCGGGGCCGCGCACGCCGGGACGTGACAGCCAGGGAACGGGACAGGTGAGTGGATTGGGATGCGACCCGCGGGCGGACGCGTCCCGCTACGCGGATCGCATCCCCGCCGGCAGTGACAGTGCAGCGCTCCAGGTCAGCGGGTCTGACCTGGGCGCTGCAGAGAGGAGAACGCCGCGAGTGCTCCAGGGAGGAGCAGGGACCCGGAGCGCTCATCGTAACAGTACCCGCCCCCCCTTAGGTCTCCCCCTCTTTTTATCTGCATGTCTCTTCATACGAGACGAGGCCAGTAGGAGCGACTCTTGAGTCTCCTTCCTGATAACGGAGAAGTCCCGGGTTACTTCATCTACGGCAGGAACTCCAGAAGAAGTGGGAATGGGGAGGGGGGGCAGAGGGTGAATTCTGCCACGGGGGGGAGAGGTACCAGGAAGGAGGCTATGAGGAGGTAAGATCTCTGCTTGCTTTTTGCAGAAAACATCAGAAAAGTCCTGGTAAGCCTTGGGAGGGCCCGGTAAAGGTGGAGCCTCAGGGGTTTGACAAGTGGGAGCAGATGTGAGGCATCGTTTGTGACAAGAAGGACCCCAACTTTTGATCTCCCCGGTGGTCCAGTCAAGGGTAGGAGCATGACGTTGGAGCCACGGCAGGCCGAGAAGAACTTCAGAGGTGCAGTTAGGCAGAACGAAAAATTCAATTTTTTCATGGTGAAGTCCAATGCTCATGGGCAGGGGTTCAGCGCGGTAGCGCACAGTGCAGTCCAATTTTTCTCTGTTAACAGAAGAGATAAAGAGCGGTTTGACGAGACGGGTTACTGGGATACTGAACCTATTAACGAAAGAGGCCAAAATAAAGTTTCCTGCAGAACCTGAGTCCAAGAAGGCCACTGCTGAGAAGGAGGAGTTGGCAGAAGGAGAAATCCACACAGGTACAGTCAGAAGTGGAGAGGCAGAATTTACACCAAGTGACGCTACTCCCACGTGAACAGGGTGCGTGCGTGCATTTTCCAGACGCGGAGGACGAATAGGGCAGTCCACTTGGAAATGTTCGGTACTAGCACAGTACAGGCATACATTTTTGTTTCTGTGACGAGTCCTCTCTTCTTGGGTCAGGCAAAACCGATCCACTTGCATAGCCTCCTCGGCGGGAGGAACAGGAGTAGGTTGCAGAGGATTCTGGAAGAGAGGTACCCAATGATCTAGATCCTTTTCTTGGCGGAGCTCCTGGCGTCTTTCAGAAAAACGCATATCAATGCGGGTGGCCAACTGGATAAGTTCAGACAGGGTAGCAGGAATTTCTTGTGCGGCCAGAATATCTTTGATGTGGCTGGATAAACCTTTCTTGAAGGTCGCGCAGAGAGCCTCGTTGTTCCAGGCGAGTTCAGAGTCGAGGGTACGGAACTGTATGGCGTATTCGCCTACTGAAAAGTTCCCTTGGACGAGATTCAGAAGAGCCGTCTCGGCTGAGGAAGCCCGGGCCGGCTCCTCAAAGACACTACGTACTTCGGAGAAGAAGTTCTGGACGAAAGCAGTGGCAGGATCGTTGCGGTCCCAAAGTGGTGTGGCCCAGGACAAGGCCTTTCCAGACAAAGACTGACCACGAAAGCCACCTTAGACCGTTCTGGGGGGAACTGGTCCGACATCATCTCGAGGTGAAGGGAACACTGGGACAGGAACCCACGGCACATCTTAGAGTCCCCATCAAACTTATCAGGTAGAGAGAGGCGGAGTCTGGGGGCGGCAACTTGCTGCGGAGGGGAAGCTGAAGCTGGCAGAGGAGATGGTTGCTGCTGTAGAGGCAGAAGCTGCTGTAGCATGGCGGTCAACTGCGACAGCTGTTGTCCTTTTTGGGTGACCACGGTGGCGAGGTCAGCGAGACTTGGCAGCGGCACCTCAGCGGGATCCATGGCCGGATCTACTGTCACTATCCGGACTGGTATGCACGTAGTGGATCCTCTGGTCAGTGAGGCGATGACGCAGGCCGTACCGGGGGACCGGTTCTAGGGCGTTACTGGTTTTCACCAGAGCCCGCCGCAAGGCGGGATGGGCTTGCTGCGGCGGTAACTCCCAGGTCATATCCCCCCATAGCTACTCGACCCCACTGACAGCTGAGAAAGGCGTGGTACAGAAGGACTAGAAAGAGGAGAGGTCAGACGTGGCAGAAGGTCAGGGCAGGCGGCAATTGAAGGTAGTCAGGGGCAACAGCAGTAGGTCTAGATACACAGATAATGGCACACACTAAATGCTTTCACAAGGCACTAGGCAACAAGATCCGGCAAGGACAGGAAGGGGAAGTGGGTTTTTATATGCCTGGAGCAGATGGAAGCTAATCGACACTGATTGGGCCAGGCACCAATTAATGCCCTAGAGAGCGGGGTCACGTGCGCCGGGACATGACAGCCGGGGAACGGGACAGGTGAGTGCATTGGGATGCGACCCGCGGGCGGGCGCGTCCCGCTACGCAGATCGCATCCCCGCCGGCAGTGACAGTGAAGCGCTCCCGGTCAGCGGGTCTGACCGGAGCGCTGCAGAGAGAAAAACGCTGCGAGCGCTCCGGGGAGAAGCAGGGTACCGGAACGCTCGGCGTAACAACCTAATCATGTGCATATCATTTTTATGTGTCTCGGACCTATATATCCAGAGATATAAGCATTTATCTGCTGGTGAGTACTTTTTCATTGAGCAGGCTGGAGGGGGCGTGTCAATCTGTCTCCCTCACAGGAGCAAGCGTATGCAGTCAGCCAATCAGGACTCTCTACTCTGTAACCCTTTCCTCTCTCCGTTTTATGCTGTGTCATGTGTCAGAGGAAGATACTTGGAGCTTGCCTGCAGTAATCAGAAGACATTATGGTAAATTCATAATAGGATAAAATGTATAAATATAAGAATAGATCTTTATAAAATTAGTGCAAGGATTTTTTAGATAAAAGTACAGCATTTTTATGAATACATGTTCTATCTGTTTTATCTTCTCCTAGTAAAGCTGGATACTAATCAGCATAGCTGTCACTATATGTGTCATTCATCTTTCACAGACTCCTGAATGTCTGATCAACTTCTCTGTCATTCAGGACTCAGAGAAAGCTTTGACTATTTCAGCATGCTGGGAGTTGTAGTTTAGTAACAACTGAAGCTGCAATGTTTGTAAATAACTGTGTTAGAGCAGTGTTGCCTCCAGCTGTTGTAAAACTACAGCTCCCAGCATGTCCACACATCCTTTATCTGTAGTTTTGCATACACAATAGAAGTCTCCTTTACTGGATACCGGTATGCTTTACGGCCGGTATCCAGTATGCTGTAAAATCTAGACTAGCCTGTCTGGCTAAAAGACAGGCAACCCCTAGTGGTGGCTATTTTGAGCTTGAATTTCAGGTGAAATGTAAATTTTTTTAACAGGTGTATATTGTGAAATGTCATATTATAATGGGTCCTGCAATATATGAAAAGTTTTTAACAAAGCCATCTTTAAATGGCTACAAATAGAACAATTTCTACATTTCATGTTGCCTGTGGGAACAACATCTTGCAGCCAATAATGTTTCTTCACTGTGTTGTTCTGGTCAATACATTACCTGTTCAATACATTACCAATGGTTTTACTGCACTTGAAATTGATTATAGGACTAGACATGTCCATTGTTTTCACATCAGGTTCTTGCTGAATTATGTACCAATTTCTTCACAGTACACCATTGATAATTTTATCCATGGGGGTGTTGGCAAATGAAAAAATGGCCTTCTCTTTACCGTTATGAAATTTATTTAAATTTTCTTATTATTATTTTGTAAAAGAGTAGCTCTATCAATCTCTTTCACTTTGTCGAAGACCTGTTGAATAATTTTATTGGGGTAGCCTCTTTCTAGCAACCTGGTGGTCAGTTCGCCCGCTTGTTCCAAGAACACATTGTTGTTATTATTAATTTGTTTCAGGCGTATTAATTGCCCATACAGTATACTGCGCTTTACACAAAAAGGATGGGAGCTCTCAAAATGCAACAATGCATTCTTGGAAATGGGTTTTCTGAATCCTGAAGTTACAAGTGTACCTTGGTCTACCTGAATTTTGACGTCAAGGAATTCCAATGATTGATCCCCAAAGCAGTGAGTAAACGTCATATTTACAGTAGTGACAGAATTGATGTATGAACTATTCATTGAACTCCTGTTGTGAACTAACCCACACAACGAAAATGTCATCCATAAATCTAAAAAATAATTTAATATTTGCAATAAATCGATTTGTGGATGAAAAAATATAATTCCGTTCACAAATGGAAAAAAATAAATAAATTGGCCTACGTGCACGAGATGGGTGTGCCCATCGCTGTGCCGTCCCTTTGTCGATAGCAATTTTCGTTGTACGTGAAGGTGTTATTACGTAGGATAATTGAAAAGGCCTCGCAAACAAAATCAATAAAATCCTGGGACTTTTCCGTACTCGCCAATACCTCTTGGATTGCCTGTATACCCGCATCATGGGGGACATGGCTATACAGGCTCTCCACATCAATGGAGGAAAGGTGGTACTGCTCCTGCCAGCAAAAGCCATCCAATGCATCAATCAGGTCACCTGTGTCTCTAAGGTAGGTGGGCATTTCTTTTAATAACGGGGACAGTAGCCACTCCACGTAACTAGACAGTGCCTCGTCACCAAGCCAACCCCCGCCACAATGGGGCGGCCAGGGGGCTGGCTCAGCGACTTATGCACTTTAGGAAGTACGTACCGATACGGGAATTTGGGACTGTTTGGGAGCAATTTAATAGCTGTTTTTTCTGAAATCATTACTTTGTCTGTATACTTTTTGAGAAAGACCCATACTTTTTCTTACATTTTAGCTGTAGGATTGGAGGTTAATTTTTCGTACACCATCAGGTTCTCTACCTGGTTTTCAACTTCTGAATCATAATCTTTCCTATACCATACTACCAGTCCACCCCCTTTATCCGCCTTAGAGACTACAATCTCTTTGTGTGTGGCAAGCCAATCGAGTGCTCTGGTTTCAGCTACGGAAATGTTTGGGGTGGGTTTAGGGTATATGATGGCTTTGATGTCTTTTAACACGGCTTTGTAGAAAACGTCTATGGGGCTCCCTGGAGTAAACGGGGGATTCAATTTGGAACTATTCCCACCTAAAAAGGGTGTAAAAGCTGCCTCTGCTCCCTGTCTTTCAAACTCAGAATAACCTTCCTCATCTTCAATGTCCTCATCCAAATAAGTAAGTAGTTTGGTGAAATGTACATCTTCTGGTGTGAATTCTTTAACCATGGAGAAACCTAAGGGACCTATTTTACAGGGGGCTTCACCTTCGGAGACCGTTTTTACATTACTTGCATTTTTATTAGAATTTTTTTTTAAGATTTAGCTTGCGAACCCCCTTAAAAAAAATCTATCTCAAATTGGGTTGTATCAAAACTGTCACAAAGTCCAAAATTGAGGCCTTTGTTCAAGACACTAAGACAGTCAGCAGATAACGTGATGGTTGTCAGATTCACGACTAGCGAGGGTGGAGTGACCGATCCCATGTCACTGATTTCTCCTTCTTTGTCCATCTCCACGGGTTTGTCCATCTCCTCCATGGCCTCCCACCCCTTCGGGTCCTTTTCCTAAAGGAGCTGGTGTATGTATTGGGGGGGGGGGGGGTTGGAGGGGTTGCTCTCACTTGTGCCTTCTTTCGAATCATCAGAAAGAGAAGAATCTGACTCTGTGGTCAGAAAGTCAGTTTGTATAATTCATCTTTTAATTTTAGGGATTGTGAAGCCCTATTGTCTCCTCATTCTGTCGACACCTTCAGGCTGTGTCATTCAGCCACTATATGGTCTCTTCATGCTGCTTGCACATTAACTTTAACCCCTTAACGATGCAGGACGTATATTTACGTCCTGCGCCGGCTCCCGCGATATGAAGCGGGATCGCGCCGCGATCCTGCATCATATCGTTTCGGTCCCGGCGCTCATCAACGGCCGGGACCCACGGCTAATACCACACATCGCCGATCGCGGCGATGTGCGGTATTAACCCTTTAGAAGCGGCGGTCAAAGCTGACCGCCGCTTCTAAAGTGAAACTGAAAGTATCCCGGCAGCTCAGTCGTGCTGTTCGGCACCGCCGTGGTGAAATCGCGGCGTCCCGAACAGCTAATTGGACACCGGGAGGGCTCTTACCTACCTCCTCGGTGTCCGATCGACGAATGACTGCTCCGTGCCTGAGATCCATGCAGGAGCAGTCAAGCGCCGATAATGCTGATCACATGCGTGTTAATACACGCCAGTGATCAGCATAGGAGATCAGTGTGTGCAGTGTTATAGGTCCCTATGGACCTATAACACTGCAAAAAAATGTAAAAAAAAAGTGTTAATAAAGGTCATTTAACCCCTTCCCTAATAAAAGTTTGAATCACCCCCCTTTTCCCATAAAAAAAATAAAACAGTGTAAAAAAATAAATAAAATAAACATATGTGGTATCGCCGCGTGCGTAAATGTCCGAACTATAAAAATATATAATTAATTAAACCGCACGGTCAATGGCGTACGCGCAAAAAAATTCAAAAGTCCAAAAAAGCGTATTTTGGTCACTTTTTATACCATTAAAAAAATGAATAAAAAGTGATCAAAAAGTCCGATCAAAACAAAAATCATACCGATAAAAACTTCAGATCACGGCGCAAAAAATTTGTCCTCATACCGCCCTGTACGTGGAAAAATAAAAAAGTTATAGGGGTCAGAAGATGACATTTTTGAACGTATAAATTTTCCTGCATGTAGTTATGATTTTTTCCAGAAGTGCAACAAAATCAAACCTATATAAGTAGGGTATCATTTTAACCGTATGGACCTACAGAATAAGGATAACGTGTAATTTTTATCTAAATATGCACTGCGTAGAAACGGAAGCCCCCAAAAGTTACAAAATGGCTTTTTTTTTTAATTTTGTCGCACAATGATTTTTATTTCCGTTTCGCCGTGCATTTTTGGGTAAAATGACTAATGTCACTGCAAAGTAGAATTGGCGACGCAAAAAATAAGCCATAATATGGATTTTTAGGTGGAAAATTGAAAGGGTTATGATTTTTAAAAGGTAAGGAGGAAAAAAAGAAAGTGCAAAAACGGAAAAACCCTGAGTCCTTAAGGGGTTAAGGTCGCACTAGCTACCATAAATCTTCAATTTAAATTAGAAAATTCATCTTTTTATCTTAGGGATTGTGAGGCCCTATGGTCTCCTCATGCTGCCGCCAACTCCAGGCCATATCATTCAGCCACTATATGATCTCTTCATGCTGCCGCCAGCTCCAGGCTGTGTCATTCAGCCACTTTATGGTCTCCTCATGTTGCTGGGACATTACCTAAACATTTTTATGGTAGCACTACCTACCAATAATGTTCAATTTAAATTTAAAAATACATATTTTTATCATAGGGAATGTGAGGCCCTATGGTCTCCTCATGCTGCCGCCAACTCCAGGCTGTGTCATTTAGCCACTATATGGTCTCCTCTTGCTGCCGCCAATTCTAGGCTGTGTCATTCAGCCAGATTATGGTCTCCTCATGCTGCTGCCACCTCTATGCTCTGTCATTGTGCCCCCATGTGACATGTGACTCCTTGATGGATTTGGTCTTTTGTAAGCACACATTTTTTTAAATTAAATCTTAAATTTAAATTAAAAAAAACCGATAGAGTGATAACAATAAACCATAACTGATTAAATGAAACATTTGCACTTTCATAGTCAGGGGGGCGCAGAGAGGCAGGGGCTGGAACAGCTGGTATCTCGCCTGATGGAGGACAACCAGCTCGATGCTCACCAGAATGGGTACTCAAATAAATTCAAATAAAATAAAATAAAAGTTACATAAAAATTATCTTTATTCTCTTAAATGTTTATGCCATTTTTATCCCTGCTGCCACATCCAGACACTTTGTGGCAGTGATTCTAATAGTGATGCCTGTAATCTGCATGTCATACTGAATAACGGTATTATTTCACTTATACAGCACACTCCCTATGCATGTTAGGACAAAGCAAAGTGTTCTACACCCCTATTGAGGCTATATGGTCTCCTCATGCTTTCGCCACCTCCAGGCTGTGTCATTCAGCCACTATATGGTCTCATCATACTGATGCCACCTCCAGTCTCTGTCATTGTGCCACTCTGCAACAGGGATTCTAATAGCGATGCCTCTGATATGCATGTCATATTGAATAACAGTATAATTTTACTAACCCAGCACACATTCTATGCGTGTTAGCGCAAGGCAAAGTGTTCTAACTGCCTAATAAGGTGGATCGGCCGAATCAAATTTTTCAACAATTCGCTCATCTCTATTTACAATCTGTAGTCAGGGAAGCGTACAGTAATTAGATGATTCTGCAGCTATGGGTACTTTGTATGGTACCTCAGAAGTTGAAAGCCTATTTAACCTTATTACATAGATTTTCTCTCCTATAAACAATGCTTCCAGAAAACATAATTATAGGATACAGCATTTGAGGAAGCATGCCACCATTTCTAAATGGCCAGAAATGGAAATGTGATATTAATATGTATAATGCTAATGTAAAATATGAGAACAGTAATAAATAGCAAGTAAAAATCATTGTTGGTCAGCTGCACATCTCCCTGTGTGGCTGGCATTGATGTGAGTAAAGGGCTGCAAGAATTACCCAGCAACTAGCAGAGCTGCTTTGTTGAGTTTTATTTTAGGCACATTAAAGGGGATGTCCGGTGTGGACTATTCTCATTCCATCCTGCCCGAGCTGCAAAAAAAGAGAACAAAAAACTTTCACTTACCTTCCTACATTCCCCTGGAGCTTCGCAACAGCTGATCTGTAGGCCAGGCTGTCTGCTTACTACTTCCTTTAGCCCGGGATGTCACACGATGCTTCAGCCTATCACCAGCCGCAGCGATATCCCGCCCTGGCTGGTGATAGGCTGAAGCGCTGTGTGACGTCCCAAGGGAAGTAGTAAATAAACAGCCCGGTCAACTGATCAGCTCCAGGGGAACGCAGGAAGGTAAGTGAAAGTTTGTTTTCTCTTTTTTTGCAGCCCGGGCAGGGTGGAATAAGAGTAGTCCGCACCCGAGATCTCCTTTAATGCAGGGACATTAAAGGGGCAAATACAAGTAAAACTACAATATAAAAATAGGTAAATATATATGAAGTAACAACTGTGACGTCGGGGTATACCACGCACCGGCCTATAACACGCACCGTCATTTTACCAAGGATATTTGGGTAAAAAACGTTTTTTACCCAAATATCCATGGTAAAATGAGGGTGCGTGTGTGCGCATGTATACCCGGATACACCCCCAGGAAAGGCAGGGGGAGAGAGGCCGTCGCTGCCCGCTTCTCTCCCCCTGCCTTTCCTGGGGTCTAGAGCCCTGCTGCCGGCCCTTCTCTACCCCTGGCTATCGGCGCCGCTGCCCGTTCTGTCCCCCTGACTATCGGTGTCGGCGCCCCATTGCTGGCGCCGATAGCCAGGGGGAGAGAAGCGGCGCCGACAGCCAGGGGGAGAGAAGCTCCACGGTGTGCTGCACGGCGCGGTGCATGACGTCAGTGCGCCGCGCAGTGCATAGCAATGACGCAGGGGACGCACGCCGGAGGCCTGAAGCAGCGCGGACCCGACCCCGGCAACAGGTAATTATGCCACCGAGGATGGGGGGAGGCAATGGGGCAGCGGCGCCAGCAATGGGTGCCGCTGCTCCTTCTCTCCCCCTGGCTGTCGGCGCCGCTTCTCTCCCCCTGGCTATCGGCGCCGGCAATGGGGCGCCAGCACCGATAGTCAGGGGGACAGAACAGGCAGCGGCGCTGATAGCCAGGGGTAGAGAAGGGCCGGCAGCAGGGCTCTAGACCCCAGGAAAGGCAGGGGGAGAGAAGCGGGCAGCGACGGCCTCTCTCCCCCTGCCTTTCATGGGGGGGGGGGTGTATCGGCATAAAACACGCACATATACTTTAGGCTAAAAAATTTAGCGTAAAAAGTGCGTGTTATACGCCGATAAATACGGTATTTATTTTTAGACAATGTGATTTTATACATGTTTGGCTCAAAATGCAATGTGCAAAGCCACAAACCTGTTATGTTCTGACAGACCCAGGATGAGTTCTACAGCCTCCCAACAAATGGAGAGCCACAGATTGGAAGCCATTGACCTACACCATTGAAGAAGATAAATTAATACATTCCTAATTTCTAAGAATAAATAAGGACCCCAGTTTTAAAACCCCTAGGGTGATTTATCAAAACTTGTGCTTCTTTAATTTTTAAAATGGCCTCTGAAAAATAAAAGACTTAATCTAATTGGTTGTTATAGGCAACTGCTCCTCTTTTCCTCTGCACAGGTTTTGATAAATCTCCCCCCTAGCGTGGACATTGAAAAGGTGCGATGATAGTACTGAAAACTTAAAGGGGTTATCCAGCAAAATAAAATAAAAATAAAAAAAACAGGGCTAATTTCTTCCAAAAACAGCACACCTGGCAGGCTGTGTGTGATCTAACAACTTGGCTGCACTCACTTCAGTAGAACTGAGCAGCAGAACCACATACAACTTGAAGACAAATGTGGTGCTCTTTTAAAAAAAAAATATATATATATTGAGATATCAGCTCTGTTTTTTTTAACACTGGATAACCCCTCTAGGTAGAACAACACTTGCCCTAATCTTAAAATACCCTAAAATGTTAATTGACTAGAATATGTCTGGAAGATACAATGTAAATGGGTGCTGTAAAAGAATAATGAAGCTAAATTAATTAATGGGGAAAAACAGTAATCATCGAAATCTTATACTTTAGTAACAAAAAGAAAGCATTATTTTAAGCAAAGACAAAACCTTCATAACACTTAATTCCAGAGGCAGTTAAAGTTTAGTAATGATATCTTATTAGCAATTAGCAAGATGTTCTATGAAGGCCTCTTGAGCACAATGTTCTGACTTTTTAGTGCATGGTGCTGTACATGAACAAACACTAATACTGCTGCAGAAATAAAAATATAGTAATATACTAAATAATGTGAACTCTTTGTACATTAATGTTTTGTCACAGGAGAACAGTTATGCATAATTTAATTTCTTAAAGTTCTTAGCTTAAAGAATCTGCCATCTCCCATCTGCTAAATATGTTGTTTTATTTGATATTTTAAGAAACCAAGAAAAATGAAATCATTATCTACCTACATTCATTAACTTACTACGACAACATAAACTGTAGGCTTTGTTATGTCTTTAAGAAATACTAAATACAGAACTTAAAGGGGTACTCCGGTGAAAAATAAGTGGAAAACAAATGTTTTCAAATCAACTGGTGCCAGATCAGCTGGTGTATAGTGCAGCGAAAGCTGTGCAGTTCTTTTTAGTCTGACCACAGTGCTCTCTGTTGACACCTCTGTCCGTGTCAGGAACTGTCCATAGCAAACCTCTTGTGCTCTGGAGAGTTCCTGACACAGAGGTGTCCGTAAAGAGCACTAGGGTCAGACTGGAAAGAACTACACAACTTTCTCTGTAGTATATAGCAGCTAGTTAGTAACGGAAGGATTAAGATTTTTATATAGAAGTAATTTACAAATCTGCATAACTTTCTGGCACCAGTTGATTTGAATACATTTCCCCCCCCCACCGGAGTACTCCTTTAGGCTAAGTTTCCACTTGGCTCTTTTTCTGGCAGTTTTTGGAAAACCTGCCACTGCAGTTTTTGAGCCAAAGTTAGAAGTGGATCCATAAGGGAGAAGTATAAGTCCTTCCTTTATATGTCCCATTCCTTTTGAATACATTTCTGGCTTTAGCTCAAAAACTGCTGTTGCAGTTTTCCAAAAACTGTCATAAAAAAAAAAAACTAGTGGAAACTTAGCCTAAAGGAGATTAGTTAAACAAAGACGTGATATGGCCATGTGGTCTACTCTCAGGGAATGAGATTAAGATGTCTTCCCCAAACAAACAAATGCCACACATAACATTCAACATTCAGTAAAGGATTTGCTGACATTCATTACTATACCTGTTTATCATTACATAATGCAGAAAATATTGTGGGCACTATGTGCAAGCACTTTAAAATGAACAGCTTAGTTACACGTGGTCATTTGGGGAATATGGCTCACACTGGTGTTTGTTGTGACTGTGAACCTAAAGTACTGTATCACTTGCTTTAGCTGCATGTTTCACCGAGAACTACAGCAGCAGGAGATGATGAGTTGGACAGGGTGATCCTGTTGCCAATGTAACTGTACACTGCCCAAAGAGGTCTGCAGGAGCAGATTTGGTAATCTTCCAATTGCATTAATTGTCTGTTACTCCACATCCTAGTACAGCCCAACCCCTGCATGCGATTCACTGAATTCAGCAGCGGATCTTCTGGGGTACATATCTCAGGAATTGCCAGGGGGGAGTGCATGAAACATAACTTTTTATAATCAAAAAGGTAAAACCACATAATTAACACAAAGAGATATGAATGCAATGATCGGATGCACACCACTACAGGCCCTACACTACTGTTAAAAGAAATATACATGTAGTCAGTAGGTCGCCAATATGTATCATATCTTCTACACAATAATAATGTGTCGCCCTATACAACAGTCGACCTACGCGGTTCAGCCTACTAGTTACAGTGGCCTCCTCAGGGGCATTTAATAGGCAGTGGGGTGTACAGATATAGGGTAAGAAGCTACACATAAAGTGCTGAGAAACATCACAAACCACCCTCCAGATGCAATACAGGTTTTGTGCCCAGTCTTAATCTATGACTGGTCACAAAACCTGTGACTAACTGCATCATGCGGTCTTGACCAGGTCTGGGTTAACATCAACATCAGCTCAGCTCCACTTGTGTGCTGGAGCTAGGCCACGCCCCCCTCATCGCGTCTGGAGGGTGGTTCGTGAGGTTTCTTGATGCCCCCGCCCAGCCTGCACAGACAGGATATGACGACAGGCACTGTCCCCATGTTCACTAGAGCCGGCGATACTGCACGGCTCCCCGCCACTGCTGGTGCACATACGGAGGGCCGGACACATCTCCAGTAAGACACATCTCCAAGCCTTAGGATGCCATCCCTTTTGAGCCTGGAATTAATGGGACTGTATATATCTCTGTTTTATTTGCAGGATCACATGTCCCGGATGGATGGCGCCTGCACTCTAGACCTGTACTGTTTACTGGATGTATGCCCAGATATTTAGCTAGGTGCATGCAAGTACAGGCCACATTACCTGTGTGGGATTTCTATGTATCCTTATTGGTGCTGTGACTGTATCCACAACACTTTATGTGTAGTTTCTTCCCCTATATGTACACCCCACTGCCCCTTATGTGCCCCTGAGGAGGCCACTGTAACTAGTAGGCCAAAACGCGTAGGGAGACTCTTGTATAGCGTGACACATTATTGTGGTGTGTAAGATATGATACATATTGGCGACCTACTGACTACATGTATATTTCTTTTAACAGTGGTGTAGGGCTTGTTGTACGTCTGATCATTACATTTTTACCCCTATACTATACTTTGTGTTAATTAGGGGGTTTTATCTTTTTGACTAATTAAAGTTATGTTTTATGCACTCTCCCCTGCCAGTTTTTGTTATAATTCTGGGGGCATTGTTGCATCATAAGTGGTTGGATACCTGGTGACATATCCACATATATTTTTGAACATATTTCAGGACCTACTGGTTAAATTTAAGTAAGTGAACCCTCGTTGGAGAAGGAAAACATTGAAGTATCTTCAAGCTGAAAAAGAAGGAAAAGGGAAAAAAGAGGAAAAGGGGAAAGAAAAGAAATCATTCACTCACTTCTATCTTCAATGGCCGTAATCTCTCTCTTACCAACCACCGCGCATTTATAACTCTGATGTTAATGTGTCTTATCCAGAAGAAAAAAAATTCCTGTATGGTCAGACTGTCAAATATCCATCCTTTCCCCCAAATTAGGGACTATCCTTTTTAGGCTGTAAACTCTGGATATGTTATAGCATTCATTTCTAGAGCATAATAGGCAGGAGTCATCAATCTATAAAGCCCTTTCCCTTTCCTGGACCCCAAATTGTATTCACCCCTATCTCCAACACCTTTCCTTTAGGATTTATATATATGTAAATATCTGTATGTTTTCATCTGAGCCCCACGGTTAAAATAATTTTGTGGTACATCTATAGATTCAACTGAACTGGTGTGGCCATTTTATCTAAACTTGATGGTCCTTCTTTACAAACATTTTTATATAAGGTTTTTAATAAAAGTAACATTTTTGTGTTTTTTTGGTAGCAATTTTTAAATTGATTAGACAGTATTTTGGAGGTGCTCCTGAGATGAGTAACATATTACATAGGCTATGTGTTTGTGTGTGGCTATGATACAAGTTTGCACACAATGGCCTAGTTAGGCAATTTGTATCTCCTAATATTATTTCATATCACCCTTTCCATGCATTCATGTTATTCTGTTTATATTTATATCCTATTTATAATAATGTCCTTAAAGATTCAGTTATTCTTGGTCAATTATAGACATTTTATTGATTAGTCATAAGACACCCAAAACCTAGAAGAATTTTCAATGATGGGAAGCGAGTTTCAGTAAAGTAGTGATTTTACCTCAGATGTTTATTGTTGCTGCATGTAACTGTTTTACTCTGTCAAGAAATATGACAATGCTATAAAAAAATGAATAATACTTCAATTTGCAATTCTTTATTTTTAAACAAATTGGTCTTAAATATGTGCATTTTGCTATTAATAAAGGAAAAAAGACTTGCATAAAAAATAATAATAAAAAAAAAAAAGAAACAGATGCATTTACTGAAGCATACTTTCATTTCATTATTTGTCCTCCTGGTTTTGCAATGCCATCTCTTTCCACAGTTATTTATCATGAACCCTGAAAAGCAAAGCCTACACGATTGCCGCTATAAAATTAAAACTGGGATTTTACATTCAGTTGGATTTTTTTAGAGATGAGTCCCTGGTTATTGAACCATTTCTCAGGATAAGTGACATATTTAAGGTTTTATCTCGTAGTGTTGTAGTTGCCAAAGGCATAAAAAGAGAATCATACCTTTATTACTATTCTATTTGCTATCACCTTATGTGCCAAAGAATTTGCTAATGAAAACCATAACAACTTTACTTTTTTAAACAGAAACTTTTTTTTACAATCAATAATCTGTGTAACAAGTAAAAAGAAATCCCTTGTCTGGAAACTTTTTCTTTGTGGACTGAAGCCTCACACATTTATTGTTTGAAAGAAGACAGCCATAATTCTTATGTATAAGTGGCAAAAAAAAAAAGAACAAAGAAGCTAAACATTAGATCAGAAAAGAGTTTCCTAAGCCAAGAAAACAAGAAACAGACACAACAGCAAAAAAGTCATGTAAGAATGGATGACAATATAGAGCAAGTGATAAATAAGAAGGCAGAAACAGGAAAAGACAGTGAACAAATTGTTTGTGTACTGTATGTTGACAGCCATACAAGAATTCCAACAATTCTTCAAATATCTTACCATAGTAGTTAGAAAAAAAATAACAAAATATTATTTTTCTCAAAACAATGTACCGAGAAAAGAATGGCAAACTTTTTAGAGTTATAGTGGTGTTAAATAAAATTGCATTTAGCAACGAATTAACCCATAGGGGTTAAAAAAGAAAAACCTCTTATGAGCGTGTTGACAAGTAATTGATAATACTTAACTTTTAATGTGTGCTTATAAAATGTACATGAGAACATAACGTTTAAAAACACACCTCATACAGTGTAAATATTCCGTACTTAATATCTTATGATCACTGCTCACTCAATGCACCACTAGTGATCCCAGCTACCACAAGAGATTGTACTATATTGGCCCTTTATAGAGTATGGGGCGCATTATTAAAGGCCTCCACTAGGCATATATCAGTATAAGGATATTGATATTTAAATATATCCTTGGTTGGTATCCAATCCACCACTAGCTATTGCGGTGGTTGGAGACCAATATAGACTCAAGTAGACACAGTCTCCAGCAATGTGTGTCAGTGCTGGCTAGCTATAGGGATAAACCAGCCCCACACCGCGCTGTGCACTGCAGGTGTGGGCTGGATAGAAGTGCAGAGATCGTGAATTAGTCAATGGTTCATTGTATTCACTGTATGTAACTATATTCGTACAATGAGCTGCAAGTTTAAAATAAACTGCTGTCACCCCGACATGTTTCACCCCTCACAGGGCTTTATCAAGGAGACAACCGACAACAATGAATGTGTCAGTCATTGTGCGCTATTTATATGATTCGCAGGAGGGCCCAATCTGGGTTCTCCAATCAGAACACAATATGTGTATCTACCAATGAGAGCTTTACCTGG
Source organism: Hyla sarda (assembly GCF_029499605.1). Taxonomy (NCBI): domain Eukaryota; kingdom Metazoa; phylum Chordata; class Amphibia; order Anura; family Hylidae; genus Hyla; species Hyla sarda. Next base: position 199,723,652 of record NC_079189.1, read on the forward strand.
TGGTTGTACCTGGCCAACCACATGATACCTTACCCCCATTCCAATCCTACTTACCAATGTGCCGCTGACACATCACACGCCGCTGTACACCGATCCAATCGGTATCCAGAAGCACTGCTCATAACCAGCATTAACCACCTACCAAGTAGCCAATCCAAAATTGTGCCACGGACCGCAACCATCTGCGTCACTGGTATCCGGCTCTATGACTGGTTTTGCTCATTGCTGGAGACTGTGTCTACTTGAGTCTATATTGGTCTCCAACCACCGCAATAGCTAGTGGTGGATTGGATACCAACCAAGGATATATTTAAATATCAATATCCTTATACTGATATATGCCTAGTGGAGGCCTTTAATAATGCGCCCCATACTCTATAAAGGGCCAATATAGTACAGTCTCTTGTGGTAGCTGGGATCACTAGTGGTGCATTGAGTGAGCAGTGATCATAAGATATTAAGTACGGAATATTCACACTATATGAGGTGTGTTTTTAAACGTTATGTTCTCATGTACATTTTATAAGCACACATTAAAAGTTAAGTATTATCAATTACTTGTCAACACGCTCATAAGAGGTTTTTCTTTTTTAACCCCTATGGGTTAATTCGTTGCTAGGTGTCGACACCTCGAGCGTGTTGTTTGGCCAATAATTAGCTGTGAAATAAAATTGCATTGGCACAAGAAAATTGATATCTTCTATATTTTATGACTAAATACATGTTTTACATTATACTGTACATAATTTGCACTCGTATGTTAGATGAGTTAACTATATCAATTATTGTATCATTTTCCTTTAGAGCTAAATAAATAAAAACGTAGTTTGTTAGTATTAGGACTTTTGTAGTGTTAACACAAAAAAAATAACTTTGCTTTGAGTAAAAAAGGTGTGCTAGAAGTCAGTATTCTTAGACTACAGGGTTGTAATTTATTGTCCAAGCTCTCCATGATAAGTTGAATAATTATATAAGAAGTTAATAACAATTGTCTACTTCAGCAGGTTTTTTTTTAAAACAAAGCATTTTTTAAACCAATGTTCTATATCCATATCCAATCCTTCTGGGAAGAACAAACTGGGGGATAAAGAGAAGTTCAGCAACTGTAAACCTGTCTAGTGTTTATAAATACAGGTCACCGAATCACAGGTTCACAAGGAAAGAAATGGAGAGCTTGTTTCTATTATTTATTTATTTATATAATGTTGATATGTGGAGGTTTGCTGAAACAGTTAACTTAATTTGTGGGAGCAGTCTGGTCTTTATATACTCACCTGATCCACACATGTGCTGTCGGCAGCATGCAAGACGTCCGGTCAGCAGGGTTGGTCACTTCCAGTGGCTCCTCGTGCTTGCAGTCATCACAGTAAGGCGTATGTGTATAGTCATCTGTGCGAAAGGCTAGTAGGGTTCCTCACAATTTTCTTGTTAGCTACATGGCCCCTTGATCCATTTTTAGCATTGCCGGCTACATTTTTATGTTCCTGCCCGCCCACATAAATTTGTCCCTGTTTGAAAATGAATAAAAATTTTGTTATAAAAAATATCAATTTCATTCCCTACATTTTTTTCTATAACTACTGCATTTTTTTTTTTTTTGGTACTCAACAAAAATCTAAAAAAACACCTGCAGGGAAACTGCCAAAGGGGCAAAAATGCAATTTCGATGCAAAGGCAAAAACGGCAGGAAAAAACGCAGGGAAAATCAGTGACAGTTTTTCTTGTGGTTTTTCTGGTGTTTTTTTACCCTAAAAAAAACGCAAGACAAAAACCTCAGTGGTATCCTAGGCTAAAAGGTATAATTGAAAAGTGGAACCCTTTAGAATACACAACTCAGCAATGAAGTGGCAAACCACATAAAGTTATCTACACAGTTCCAAGCCTCATCTAACAGTAAAGGGGTTATCCACCATAAGGGGATTTTAGTACGTACTTGGCAGACATGCTTAGGAAGGATCTGCGCTTGTCTTGGGGCTAAATGGCTATGTTGTCAGATTACCACAATACTGTGGCTAGCTTTTTGTGAACCGGTATTTCCTGTTTCTGTTTTCTTTTCTTTTACTACAAATCCCATAATTCCATTTTCCTCCCTCCCACACATCAGCCCCCCCACCCATTGAAACATAAATGAGCTGCATCCATTGAAAAGACCTGTGGTTTTCAATCAAGGTTCCTGCAGCTGTTGCATTAGTTGCAGATTGATTTCTCTCCCACCAAGCGATCGCTCCACCCATTGAAGCAGACAGGCTCCCCGTCATCAGCAGACTAGTGAATCAGGTCTCGGCCGCATTGCAACCTGGAAAAAATCTTAGACAACAGTCACATACGAATTGTGAAAAAACCATCACACTCAGGTACAGACACTATATTATGAACTACACTAACTTTACAGCCCCTATAGCATATTCAAATAAAAAAAAGCTCTAACACTGTTGGTCTAGGGCTTCATGGCATATGTTTTTATGGCCAAGCAGCTACACTCAAGGCTTTGCATCATCAAACACCAATGCCAAGCGTCAGATGGAGTGGTATAAAGCATGCCTCCACTGGTCTTTGGAGCAACACTAATGTGTTCTGTGGAATTGCATGTCTCTGTCTGGTAGTCTAATAGATGAGTCAGGATTTGGTAAATGATAAAAAGAACGTAATCTGCCTTACACTGTGTCAAGTGTAAAGTTTGGTACATAAGGAATCACACTATTGGGTTGTTTTTCTGAGGTAGATGTCGGTTCTGAAAGTCTTTTTCACATTTTCTTATGTTAAGGCCTTGGGCTAAGATCAAATAAATTCATGTTTTTTCCCCCATCAATCTGCACTCAATACAACATAATAGGAATCTGAAAACAGAATTTCAGAAGTTTTTGGAATTTATTTTTCAAAAGGGAAAAGTAGAATTTTCCCTAAACATATGTATTTAAGCCCTTTGCCATGACACTTGAAATGTAGCTCTGTGCTTACCATTTCTCTAGACATCTTTTTAATCAGAGTCCACCTGTGGTAAACCCATTTGATTGGACAGGATTAACAAAAGACATCTTCCTGTCTTTATAAGGCATCACATCTGACAATACATATTAGAGCAAAAACCAAGACATGAGGAGAAATAACTGCCTGTATAGCCCAGAGACAGGATTGTGTGGAGACATAAATCTGTATAAAGGTGCAAAAATGTTCTGCTGCACAGACAGTTCAAAAGAGAACAGTGGCCTCCATAATTCTTACATGAAAGAATTTTGAAACAGCTAGGACTCTTTATAGAGCTTAAATATTGAAAAAATCGACCTGGCATCAGGCGCTCGGGGATCCAAAGAGATCTCACAACCAGTTCATGGAGGTGGATAGGGATTCAAGCTTTATTAGTATACAACAACGCGTTTCGGGGTTAGCATACCCCTTCTTCAGATTGACAGATTTGTACAGTACAGTGCAACAGAGAGCTTTTTATACACACATTGATTGAGAAACAAAATGGTGGCAAGGTCACAGGTTCAGGGTGGGAGGTACAACAGTAGCAATAGAAACGCAAAAAAACTGGGAACTTTATCTTTAGATTGACTCATGTACTTTATACCTATATATGGGGATAACAGTAACTTCAAATAAAGAAAGGAAATGTGCTTTATTAGAAAATGTAAAGCAAGGTGTAATACTTAATCCGGTTCATGTATTAGATAGAGGCTTGGTGCGCACTCGTTGCGAACGTTGCCGTGCGCTCCACGGCATGTAAACAACAGCCGCATGTCCCCGCTCTGTTTATAAACAGAGCGGAGATGCGGCGTGTAGGTTGCTACGGACGCGTCGCTGGGGAGCGTGTCCTGGAGAAATGATATGTTACAGAGCAAGCGCATGGTTTAGCGCTGCTCTGTGTGAATCGGGTAAAGGGAACTATGTGGAGCATGATTTTAACGGCACAGTTTTGCTTAGTATATAGAGAAATGAGTGCATTACATGAAAATTTAATACATTTTTAACAAAAATATTATTATTATAGAATAAGTTTGTATCAACAAGAATCAATAGGGTGCGTAAGTAAATTAAAATGGGATGAATCAGTTAATATGATAACACGGGCTGGAAGTATATAAGCAAATAAATAAATAAATAAATATATAGTATATAAAAATATGTATAAAAAGTGATGAATAGGAATAATTAAATGGTATAGGAGACTTCATGTAGAAATGTATAAAACAATGATAATATGATAATATGAGAAAATATAAAAAATATATAAAATTCTATAAAAATCTATAAAAACCACACATTAGTCCAAAAAATATATATACAAATTTATACATATATATATATATAAATATATATATGTACATACATCACATAGGGTACGGAAAAACAGAGGGGGCCTTTATATATAGCTCTCTACTTCCGCACAGCCATATTCACAAGTTACTCTCAATAAATTCATTTAAACCAAGGGGCTGAAGTGTGCGTAATTTGAATATCCAAAAATTTTCACGTTGCCTGAGTGTATTAAAACGCTGGGGAACGTCTTTGTTAATCTGTTCTATGGCAGATATCTTGAAGGCCGAAAAATCGCCCTCATGATATAGCGAAGCATGGCGTGACACACTGTGAAGCTGGTACTTGAGTACCAGCTTCACAGTGTGTCACGCCATGCTTCGCTATATCATGAGGGCGATTTTTCGGCCTTCAAGATATCTGCCATAGAACAGATTAACAAAGACGTTCCCCAGCGTTTTAATACACTCAGGCAACGTGAAAATTTTTGGATATTCAAATTACGCACACTTCAGCCCCTTGGTTTAAATGAATTTATTGAGAGTAACTTGTGAATATGGCTGTGCGGAAGTAGAGAGCTATATATAAAGGCCCCCTCTGTTTTTCCGTACCCTATGTGATGTATGTACATATATATATTTATATATATATATATGTATAAATTTGTATATATATTTTTTGGACTAATGTGTGGTTTTTATAGATTTTTATAGAATTTTATATATTTTTTATATTTTCTCATATTATCATATTATCATTGTTTTATACATTTCTACATGAAGTCTCCTATACCATTTAATTATTCCTATTCATCACTTTTTATACATATTTTTATATACTATATATTTATTTATTTATTTATTTGCTTATATACTTCCAGCCCGTGTTATCATATTAACTGATTCATCCCATTTTAATTTACTTACGCACCCTATTGATTCTTGTTGATACAAACTTATTCTATAATAATAATATTTTTGTTAAAAATGTATTAAATTTTCATGTAATGCACTCATTTCTCTATATACTAAGCAAAACTGTGCCGTTAAAATCATGCTCCACATAGTTCCCTTTACCCGATTCACACAGAGCAGCGCTAAACCATGCGCTTGCTCTGTAACATATCATTTCTCCAGGACACGCTCCCCAGCGACGCGTCCGTAGCAACCTACATGCCGCATCTCCGCTCTGTTTATAAACAGAGCGGGGACATGCGGCTGTTGTTTACATGCCGTGGAGCGCACGGCAACGTTCGCAACGAGTGCGCACCAAGCCTCTATCTAATACATGAACCGGATTAAGTATTACACCTTGCTTTACATTTTCTAATAAAGCACATTTCCTTTCTTTATTTGAAGTTACTGTTATCCCCATATATAGGTATAAAGTACATGAGTCAATCTAAAGATAAAGTTCCCAGTTTTTTTGCATTTCTATTGCTACTGTTGTACCTCCCACCCTGAACCTGTGACCTTGCCACCATTTTGTTTCTCAATCAATGTGTGTATAAAAAGCTCTCTGTTGCACTGTACTGTACAAATCTGTCAATCTGAAGAAGGGGTATGCTAACCCCGAAACGCGTTGTTGTATACTAATAAAGCTTGAATCCCTATCCACCTCCATGAACTGGTTGTGAGATCTCTTTGGATCCCCGAGCGCCTGATGCCAGGTCGATTTTTTCAATATTTAAGCTCACCCACAGGATCTCCTCATTGGATCTATCCTGAAGACCTGTAGGCTTGCACGGAATCCTTCATTACCTCAGACTGAGGTTACATGCGTATTATTATACGCTCCAGGTGAGCGGCCATTCATTAGACCCCTTACGTTTCCCCACTTTACGTGGGCCTCTGTATAAATTCTTAGGGTAATGCACTAGGCGCCTCTTTGGGCCTTCTTTCTTTTTTTCTATTTATTTACAGGTTCTTTATAGAGCTGACCACCTCTCCAAACTAAGGCCCCCATCACATATGTGCATTGTCGGATGGTGTTTCCCTCAAGCGCTGTAGAAAAAGTAGCAGATGGAAAGTGACTGTAGAACTGATCCCATTCACTTGAATTGGACAGGTGACATTCATACAGCATCTTTGGCATGCACAGTTAAAGAACACTGGATCCTAAACAACTGATGCCAACTGATGCACTTTTGTCATCAGTTGTGGCATCAGTTGCAGCAATTTTAGGCAGGGTTCAATGAGCCGGACGCTAAACATATGTAAACAGCCATAGATTAATCAGAGGAGAAGGGCCTTGGTAAGAAAGGGGACCAAGAACCAGTGGTTACTTTGGCTGACTCTTAAAGATGCTGTGCTCAGATAGGAGAAAGTCCAAAAGGTCAATGTAAATATTGTACCTTAAGGACTGTGGGAAACAAGATTCTCCGATCTGTGGAAATCAAGATTTAACTTTTTGGCCTCAATACAAAGTATCATGTCTGGAGGAAAATAGTCACTGCTCCTCACCTGTCGAATATCATCTCTACAGTGAAGCACAGTAGGGCCAGTATCATGGTTTAGGCATGTTTTTTAGTGGCTGGGACGGGGAGACCGGTCAGGGTTGAGTGAAAGTGGAATGAAGCAAAGTACAGAGATATGATTTTATTTTTGGTATTGAAGTAGTTTCCAGCAAATAAGCACAAGGCTGAGAAAAAAACATCATAATGAGCAGGAGCAAGAAATGTAAGAGGATACAGTCAATCACATAGCGGATATAAAACAAACACTGCAGAAAAGTACCCACATCCAAGGAATAAGGCAGAACATAATATACAGACATTGCTCAAGCAATTAACATATGTTACACTGTAAACCACTCAAGATGGGGCATCATACCTGGAGGCTGTAATCACTGCCAAAGGTGCTTCAACTAAGTACTGAGTAAAGGGTCTGAATACTTATGTCCATGCAATGTTTTAGTTTTACTTTTCAATAAATTAGCAAAGATTTCTAACATTCTGTTTTCATTTTGTCATTTTGGAATATTTGTGCAGAATTATAGGGGAAAACTATAGGGAAAAATTTTTTATTTTGCGCAACAACAAAACAAAATATAAAAAAAAGAGTCTGAAGACATTCCAAACGCACTATATAATTGTTACACACACCTAGGGCTCTATTACATACTTATAATCACCCTGTATAATAAATCCAGAAGATCAGCACTCATATGGTGCAGCAGTAAGGCTGTCTAATACAGTCCTTACTGACATTTTCTCTAAGTAACTGTCACATCTTAGCATTGAAGAGGGTGTGTAAAGGACAGCCTGCTGTGATCTTCCATCAGTTCTTTTCGCCTTATAGTCTTCAGTCTTCACCTATTTTCTGAGCTGTCTGCTTCTCATTCTTCCCTTTCTTTTCCTGTTATAATTTTGTCCATGTTTTGCCTTAGCCACTCTGCTAGGCCAGAGGCGAGGCTAAGAGGCTAGGCTAAGTACAAAGACATCACTCTGAGGGTACATTCACATGTAAGCAGATTTGATGCGCAGGATTGGATGCACAGGATTTTCTGCTGCAGATTTCAATGTAAGCAAAATTACTGAGCACAAATCCTGTGCATCAAATCTGTGCTGGATCCTATGTGTGTGAATATACCCCGAGACAACCACCCACAATTGCACTATAAATTGATGCCTAATCAGCAGAACTGAAAATTCCTAACAAAAATCTGATCTGGATAAGGAGGTGGTCTTCTCAAAGAGAAGGTATTTTGGAGAGGTTTCAATGTATATTGTTTACATGAATTAAACAAGTAGACCCACAAAAAAAATGCTAGTTACAATTTGGAGGTAGTATTATAAAAAAAAAAACTAACTCCAATAACATTACATTGAACCTATAAATGCCATTCCTATTAAGGTCCTGACAAAATGGTGCTAACGAACCATGTACGTTGAGGTCGTCACATCGGTCCACACATCGCACAAGGCATGATATCTACTGCAGGTATGAGTTATGTGCAGTATTGATTTTTTACATGTTTAACTGCCTTGGAGTTCTACTTCTTGCCACAATAATACTGTTTATCAACAGTCCAAATAGAAGAAACATTGGCACTGCTAACAATGTGGCAATATCCACAATACATTGGAGGCTACCAACAAGTATCTCCCATAGTAGCTGAACGTAATCGGGTGGTGCTCACGCAAAGGGAATCAGTCCAGTATCCAATAATAATGATAAAGAGAACAGAAACGAAGCACCCACATTTAGAGGAACTTGCATCTTGATTGTAAAGCCTTCGGTCAAAATGACCTGGAATGCTCTGGGACGACACAGACCGGTGGCAGATGTTGCGAGGCAGGGGAGACTCAAGAGACGCCGGGCGGCACTGTTTCACGTCGAGCTGGTGCTTTCTCAAGCCCTGATTATGTGGGGTAATAATTGCTCTAATTTTTGTGCAAATATTGTTAATAAGCATTTTAAATCCTGCAGTCTCCTTCTTGTGCCTTACTATCCCCTGATACCTTTATGCTTTTTAGGATTTATGTGTTATGGAGTGTAAGGGGAGGGGCTTTGTCTGATGGTTGTATATATTGTCTATTTAAAATAATTGGGATTTTTGAATACAGTGTGTATAACTATTTATTTTAGGTGTAGTTTGTAGTTAAGTGTAGTTTGATGCTACTTGGATGTGAATTGGTAGTCCAATAGAACACTTGTAGGTTTTGATAATTACATTACATTGCAGTATTGATAATAGTCATTTACTTAAGACATCAGATCAGTAAGCTCAATATTTGAATTAGTATCCAGAAAATGTATGAGGTCTCATGCTTAGATATTTCATGATGTGAGGGTTTATATTTGTACTATTTGTATCAGTTATTGCGTTTAGCATCTTTCATATATTTTTTATACCAGCAAGTAAGAAATAAGGAAGTGTCCAGCATTCCTATAAAATAAAATCTCTGCTTTTAGTGGCTATTTCTATGAATCTGCAACCATAGCCTTGCGACAGATAATTTTATCTTACACTTGTTACATTCGTTTTGATATGTGGACCCATATCTTTGACTGACACAGCAGTGAAAAAGGTAATTTATAAGAGCATAATACAATTATAGATCACTGCTATTTAAATGGAAATTTATGGTTGTTCTTTACTGACATTTCAATTTGTTGCACATGATTCCATATAGGGCTACCTTTTCCAAGTGTCATCTGCAGGGGCTTCCTCTAAGCTTGACAGTCCTTTAAAGAAAGCTATAATACAACTAATTTCTATCATCACCAAGGGCACAGTAGATGAAAAATGAGCATACAAGTTGAAATGAAAATAAATATTACATGACAAAGTATATCACCACTTGAAATACAGCAGGGACAAAGTATTGTGCTGGCTAGTAGTTATGTTGTCACTTATGACAGAACCATTTCTTTTTCTCTCAGAATGATAAATAGGTCATGGTGCAAAGCAAAAGGCTAGTTAACATGTGTACTACAAAGACCTCCTACTGCAAGATCTAAATATTTCCTGCTGCTAAATAATTTTTACAACTATAAGGAAAAATAGTTCTGTACTTACTATTAGCATTTTGGTATTAATGATACTGTAGCATTCTTTGTGCCTACTTATTCTGTGAAAAGCTTCATTTAAATATAATATATGTTTGATTTTTTATATGTGATATGTTATTCCATTAAATAGTTAAGTTTTTCTATAACTGAATTTATATTCCGTTGGTTTAGGAGAACTGGCAATTGGTGCAAAAAATGCAGGTGGACAATTTTGCAGCATTACTGTCAAAAACTCATAACATCAATTACATCCTAACATAATTTTTCCCCTTTTGCGTTTGTTTCCATCTATTTTACATGGTTTTAGATAACAGTATTAATAGTCTTAAAATTATTGAGTGTGGACAATGGTTGAATGCAACTATTCCCAAAGCACTAGATAAAAGAGGACATGGTCTCAGCAAAAGGGTGGTGGTGGTGGTTGGGTCTATAAGCATCAGAAATGCACCAAAAGTTAATTTTTTTGGCAAGTGATGTGACCAAAAAACAGGAATTTTGGATTTTTTTTTTTTTTTTTAATGTTTACGACGTTTGCTGTATGGGATCATTAACATAATGTTTTATTTGTTCAGATGCTGCATGCACGCTGCAATAGCAAATGTGTTTATTATTTTTTGCACTTTTATTGTGAAATGGTAAAATGAGGGATTTTCTTTTTATTTGAGGAGGGCTTATCAAATTATTATTATTTTTTTTACCAACTTTACTTTTTTTTATGTCCCCATAGGTGACTCTGGGGACATAAAAAATGTAAAGTTGTAAAATGTAAAGTTGTAAATGTAAGGCACTGCAAAGATTGTTGGAGCAGGCTGAAAACTGATAAGGGTAGCTCTAGTAGCTATCTTGACTCATTGGACGCCTACAATTATGCCGTGGGTGATTCCATCATATCACCCTGTGTGCTCTGATGCTGTGATCAGTATTGATAATGGAATTTAAAGGGTTAATGGTGGGTAGTGGTGCAATGGCTGATTTCTGCCATTAACAGCAGGTCCCTGGCTGCATGGAGGGACTGCAACTGCTGTGGTCATTTCATGCATAGGACATAAAAATACCTCCTGGTGCATTAAAGGGATACTCCGGCCCTAGACATCTTATCCCCTATCCAAAGGATAGGGGCTAAGATGTCAGATCGCCGGGGTCCCACCGCTGGGGACCCCCACAACATAGCAAGCAGCACCCACCTGTAACTGCTTCCGGAAGTGCTGGAGCATCTAAGGCTAATTCCTCCCGACCACGTGGATGGAAGATCATGACTCCGCCCCTGTGTGACATCATGCCCCGCCCCTTCAATGCAAGTCTATGGGAGGGGGCGCGATAGGCACCACGCCCCCTCCCATAGACTTGCATTAAGGGGGCGGGGCGTGACATCACACGGGGGTGAAGTCGTGACATCACGATCTTCCGTCCCCGTGGTCGGGAGGAATTAGCCTGAGAACCTCCAGCGCTTCCAGAAGCAGTTACAGGTGGGTGCTGCTTGCTATATTGCGGGGGTCACCAGCGGCGGGACCCCGGCGATCTTACATCTTATCCCCTATCCTACCCTAGGGGATAAGATGTCTAGGGGCAGAGTACCCCTTTAAGTACCATGCACCAAGGAGTACATTTACTTACATTGCTCTTAATGGGTTAAATAAGAAACAAAAAAAACATTGATTGCTGCCTTACAAAAAGGAATAGTGGAGGAGCTAGCTTAGGAACTTTCTGTGTACTTTATATGCACAGTGCTCTAAAAACTTCTGAGTGAAGTTATGAAACAATTACTAATCCTTTTACAATGATTAAGGTTAAAAAAAATTACATAAAATGACACAAACTGAATACAAATGCTTTAAAGGATCCTTCATTGTGTCTGGGAGCATGTACGCTCATTGAGAATGGGAGTAGGAGCAATGAGGTTTATTCAGCACATAAATTAAATGCACTGTGATGAAGAGAATGCATTTCAATTCACCAGTCTCGAAAGGGTGGAATATGCTAAGGACAGTTATAATAGGGACGAGTTACTAAATAGAAAGGAAGCTAGATAGATATTGCGGTTAGAGACTATGGGTCCAGCGGGACTGTATGACTGCACAGAATTGAATGTTTTGTTATAATATATCTCCCTGTGATGTTTTTAGACTTGTTTTTAATTGACACTTACCTGATTGATGTTGTTTATGTGTAACCGTGGCTACAGAAGTCAGGGGTTATTTAAACGTGTCTCTGAACGTCATGACGTGTGGGCCTGTTGAAGCGCTGTTCCAACACGAAATGGCACCGTTGCTAAGAGAGACACCCTTGCACTACTGTCTGTTTCGCACCTGATGTGTTAAAATATTTTCATTAAACTTTCACTGAAGCAGAAGCATAGTGGTGAGTACCCTGTTTATTATGTCCTATGGATGTTTCAAATCCTTTAAAGGAATTCCATCACTGTGAAATAACTGCTGCAAATAGAAAAACATTTTTATGGTGTGTGAACGTGAATGTGAAAAAAGAAAACTTTTTAAAATATTGCAAACCTTCAAGAATATTTCATATAAAATCTCCTAATATCTGCTTTAGACCTATTAGATACAAGTGAGAAATAATTTGGTAAGACATACATCTGAAACATGGTTGAGATGTTTGGATGAATGTGAATTTTACCAAATATTATTTATTTATTTTATTATTATTATTTTTTGTTGTTGCAGAAAACACAATTTATTGTCTTTAGGACTAGTAGAATGAGTCACCCCACCCCACCCCAGTAAGCAAATCCTCTCTACAATGATAACATGGCAAGTACAATAAGAAAATTTTTTTCCAGAAAGTTAAACAGATTTGTAACTATTTAAAAATCTTAATCCTTCCAATACTTATCAGCTGCTGTATACTACAGAGGAAGTTCTTTTCTTTTTGAGTTTCCTTTCTGCCTGACCACAGTGCTCTCTGCTGAACCCTCGGTCCATTTTAGGCAGAACTGTCCAGAGTAGTAGCAAATCCCTATGGCAAACCTATCCTGCTCTGGACAGTTCCTGGCATGGACAGAGGTGTCAGCAGAGAGTACTGTGTTCAGACAGAAAGGAACTTCAAAAACAAAATAACTTCCTCTGTAGTATACAGCATCTGATAAGTACTGGAAGGATAAAGATTTTTTCATAGAAGTAATTTACAAATCTACAAAGCAAAGGTGTGATATTCGGCACTGCTATTACTGGCTAAGCCGGACTATTTGACGGACACTCAACAAGGAAAATCGAGAGAGATGTAGTGGTGCTCTGATAATGTAGCAAGGTTCAAATCTTCAATACAATGAAGAAATACTCGGCACTCACTGGTCTTCTCTCAAAACAGCTTCTTTATTGGAAAATACTCACAACATGAAATGCAATCGGGGAGAGGGATCGGTGCGGGGGGGGGGGGGTAAGTAGTAGGCGACAGATTCTGTTTCGCTTGTTGCACGAGCTTCATCCGGCCATGTATAGCTGGAACTCTATGATGCTTCTTATACAGGTGAGCGGCCAATCACAGAAGCTCTGGTCCGCCCTTCTTACCTGACGCACCTGGTGAGTCCTCATTCGAGTCTCGCCATTGGCTAACCGTCGCCATTTTGTAAGTGCGTCAGTATAAGGTAGCATAAACAATACAAAGAAAGAAAGAAATTCTTTAGAAATTCTTTCTATTGTTTATGCTAGCTTATACTGACGCACTTACAAAATGGCGACGGTTAGCCAATGGTGAGACTGGAATGAGGACTCGCCAGGTGCGTCAGGTACGAAGGGCGGACCAAAGCTTCTGTGATTGGCCGCTCACCTGTATAAGAAGCATCATAGAGTTCCAGGAAGACATGGCCGGATGAAGTAACGAGCTAAACAGAATCTGTCGCCTACTACTGTCGCCTACCGGTGAGTGCCGATTATTTCTATTTCTTCATTGTATTGATAATTTACAAATCTGTTTAATCCTTTAACCCCTTAACGACACAGGACATATATTTATGTCCTTCGCCAGCTCCCGTGTCATATCGGGTCAGTCCTGGCAGCTATCAACAGCCAGGACTCGCAGCTAATATCGGACATCACCGATCGCGGTGATGCCTGGAATTAACCCTTCAGACATGGTGATCAAACATGATCGCCGCATCTAAAGTGAAAGTAAAACCTTCCCAGCAGCTCAGTCGGGCTGATCGGGACCACCGCTGTGAATCTGCAGTGTCTCGATAAGCTGTACGGACATGAGGAGGATCCCTATCTGGCTCCCCATTGTCCGATCGTCGATTCACTGCTCTGTGCCTTAGATCCAGGCAGGAGCAGTGGAGTGACGGTAACACTGATCAATGCAATGCTATGGCATAACATTGATCAGTGTATTGAATCAGTGTAATGCATGTTATAGTCCCCTATGGGGGCTATAACATAGCAAAAAAATAAGTGTAAAAACAAAAGTTAATAAATGTGCTTTAACCCTTCCCTAAGTTTGAATCACCCCACTTTTCCCATTTAAAAAAAAACTATGTAAATAAAAATAAGTATAAAAATATGTTTTATTGCCGCATGTGTAAATGTCCAAAATATATTGTCAATTAAACCACATGGTCAATGGCGTACACGTAAAAAAAATTCCATAGTCCAAAATACCGTATTTTTGGTCACTTTTGAAACCATAAAATTTATAAAAAGCGATCAAAAAGTCCTATCAAAACAAAAAGGGTGCTGATAAAAACTTCAGATCACGGCGCAAAAAATTAGCCCTCATACATCCCTGTATGCAGAAGAAAAAGTTAAAGGGGTCAGAAGAGGACATTTTTAAACATATGAATTTTCGTGCATGTCGTTATTATTTTTTCCAGTAAGACAAATTCAAACCTATAATACAATACAGAAATTTTGGTGCACTACTGTGATAGATGTATACAATGACATTGGCTATCCCTCAACACTGATGTTAAAATTGAGACATTTGCCAGTGTATCCTTATATGAAGGACACACCAGAGCCCGCACACCAACGTCAAGGTTTCTCATATGGCGCGGGACCTAACGCTATCCTACCTGTGCGTAATAAGCAAAAACCAGGGGCCAGTGGGCAATTACAGCAGTACTAGGCCGACATGCAGCCTGCTCCCAGTTCCTTCCAGTGTGACTGAGCACACATACAATAGGAGGAGGGAGAGACAGGTTACAAGCCACACCCAATTTGGCTGATAAAGGTGCATGGCCTCACAGGTGCAACCTTAATGCTGCCTGGAAAATGTTCAAGGCGCATTAACATATGGAGTTTACACACCTCCAAGTATAAATTTTTAAACAACAACAAAAAATGTGGTCTCAAATGGCTGGAGGTGCTCAACCCCAAATGCAGTTGTGCATTTATACTGGGGGAGCAGATCCTGCCCTTGTAGTCCGTTGCCAGGGGCGATCCCCAGCATAAAAATGCATACAATGGAGGATGCTTGCCTGTAGTCCGCTGCATTTTTATGCTGAAGATCGCCCCTGGAAACGGACTACAAGGGCAGGATCTGCTCCCCCAGTATAAATGCACAACTGCATTTGGGGTTGAGCATCTCCAGCCATTTGAGACCACATTTTTTGTTGTTGTTTAAAAATTTATACTTGGAGGTGTGTAAACTCCATATGTTAATACGCCTTGAACATTTTCCGGGCAGCATTAAAGGGGTATTCCAGGCAAAAACTTTTTTTTATATATCAACTGGCTCCGGAAAGTTAAACAGATTTGTAAATTATAGTGTGCGCTGTTTATGGTACAATTAACATAAATGAAGCATATATCACGTTATTTACATACCTATGTTTAGTGCTATGAAGAAAAAGTAGGCTAGTAGTATACACTTTCTGATATTTTTACATTGAGATAAGTGATGCCACTAAATGAGGAAATCTTATAATAGTGTTATAAGGAGCACAGCGCTGTGCTCCGTTAGTCCCCTTCTGGCTCCCAGATACCTGTATCCTGCCATGCAATGTTTCCGTGTGGGCTCCGATTGTGGGTCCTAAAGCAAATTTTTAAGCCCTGAAAAATTGTTTTTTTCCATGCAAGATGTGTCCTGCTTGTAAAACTATGGAAAACCGTCACCCTGTAGCCAGTGTGAAAAACGAACAAGAGGGAACCGAATACAAAATTAGGAGCCATATTCATTGTAAGACCCAGGGTGTGATATACGCAATTCGGTGCCCCTGCAATAAAATATATGTAGGGCGCACAAAAAGGCAGTTGGGAATCAGGATCAAAGAACACATATACAACATCCAGCATGGCCACCCCTTATCCTTTCATTATAAACAGAGGCATAATCAATCTGCAAAAAGTTCGAGTTTTTTTGCTATAGAAAAAATCATCCCCCACTGGAGGGGAGGTAATTATATCTCCCAACTATCCAGAGCAGAGACCAAATGGATTTTTTATTTAAATTCTCTAGCCCCTCATGGACTGAATGCAGAGATAGAACTGTTTGCATTTTTATAGAACAATTAAAACATTTTTCAAAATACCCTTTTTTCCACTTTGAAGATATCCTTAAACAACTCTTAATATAACTGACTGAACTCCTATAGGATAGCGCTGATTTCCTCCATTGCACTCCCGATGTGGCCACTTAGGGGTTAACATCACTCTGTTATAAGAAGGATGAATGAACCCACGGCAGCTATCCAGACGAAGGAAACCGTCCATTTCCGAAACGCGTTGATAGGTTTTTTGGGACACTTCGGCACCAGTAGTGACGTCACTAGGCCAAACCAACTACAACTTTATTCATCCCGTAGCGTGCAAGCAGTTTGGTTGAGGCGCCACCGGCCGGGGCGCGCTCCCGTTGCTCTCCACGCTACCCACTACTAACCGGACTACATTGGGAGTCTAAGGAGGAAACCAGATTCGCAACTGCTGTAGGACCCACAAACAGGGACCGGGATGCCTGCTGAAATCATTCAGCAGGCATCCTGTGACAACGCCTCTGCAGCGATTTGCGCAATTTGCGGTGACTCCGGGCTGATCAAGTCCCGGAAAATAGGGATGATTGGACTGTCAGAGACAGCTCCGACCATCTTGAAGGATAGGAGCAAGGTGGCAGTTAGGACTGACCGAACAATGGCAGTTGGGGGCGGGAGGGTTAAAGTTGAAATCCCCGCTGTGCCCGTCCCTGGATGTCCGTGTAGAGTGGGGGAAGATGGCAGCAGTTGCCAGAGCGGTGAGGGACCTGCGATTGCAGCAGGAGTGACGGCAGACAGCGACGGGATCGGCGGCAGAGGTTGTGGTGGAGGTAGCAGTGAAGATAAGTGGTAAGTGATCTTCACTGTTGCCTTCTAGGAGTGGCCAAACTACAACTTCCAGCATGCCCAGACAGCAAAAGGCTGTCTGGGCATTCTGGGAGTTGTAGTTTTGCAACATCTGGAGATTCACAGTTTGGAGACCACTATACAGTGGTGCCCAAGTTGTAGCCCTCCAGATGTTGCAAAACTACAACTCCCAGCATGCCCAGACAGTCCAGGCATGCTGGGAGTTGTAGTTCTGTAACATCTGGCTCTTCAGATGTTGCAGACCTACAACTTCCAGCATGCCTAGACAGTCTCAGAGTGCTGGGAGTTGTAGTTTTGCAACATCTGGAAGAGCACAGTTTTGAGACTACTATACAGTGGTGCCCAAACTGTAGCGCACCAGATGTTGCAAAACTACAAAGCCAAGCATGCCCAGACTGCCCAGGCATGCTGGGAGTTGTAGTTCGGCAACATCTGGCCCTTTAGATGTTGCCAAACTACAACTCCCAGCATTCCTGGGCAGTCTGAGCATGCTTGGAGTTTTGCAACATCTGGAGGGCTACGGTTTTGACACCACTACACAGTAGTCTCAAAACTGTTCTCCTCCAGTTGTTGCATAACTACAACTCCCAACATGCCCTTCGACTGTCTGGGCATGCTGGGAGCTGAAGCTCAACAACAACTGGAGGCACATTGGTTGGGAAACATTGTCTGTTTCCTAACTCAGTGTTTTCCAACCCGTCTGCCCCCTGCTGTTGCAAAACTATATCTCCCAGCATGCACTGACAGACCGACAGACCATGCATGCTGGAAGTGGTAGTTTTGCAACATCTGAAGGCACACAGGTTGAGAAACACTGAGTTAAGTAACAAACCCTCAGTGTTTTGCAACCAGTGTGCCTATAGCTGTTGCATAACTACAACCCCCAGCATGCACGGACAGCAATAGGGCATGCTGGAAGTAGAGTTGTAGTATTGCAACAGCTGGAGGTTCAGGGTACATTCACACGGGAGTTTACATTGAGTTTCTCGCTGCAAGTTTGAGATACAGCAAATTTTCCACTGCAAAAAAAAAAAACAGTGCCAACTAGGCACAAAATGCCCGCTACCCCTAATAATAAAACTTAACTTTTATTCAATATATATTTTTAAGACAGATGTGAATTAAAAATGCCCATATTGGCACGGTCTTATAAAGTTCATTGAGTAACACAGTGTAGGATGTATTGGGGAAGCTGCTTAACACCCAATACTATGGCCAAAGCCACCTACACTGTAATAAGGTTATGGTATGTATTATCTTAGCCTAAGGCTGCAGTCCATTAGGCTGTAAACTGTGACAACAATGACATTTTAAAAACAAACAGACACTGCCACTTAACTAGTTTCACTCAAATACATGAGCTTCATCCGAGGTGCAGGCTAAGTGACTGTCAAATTGACAATTGTTTGTACTTTTATGTCCTCTGTTGCTGACATCGCCCACTTGACCAGATATCCATTTAGCCAATCGCTATGTACATATTCAATAGACACTATATTCTGACAAACAGATCTTCTATCGGCATGCACCAATCATTTCATTCGTTTATCAGTGTGCATTGGTAACCCCTATCCCGGGGCGCCATATCATAATACTTGCTCCACCTATCTCAACATAACAGCCATTAAGGTAACTTATCTGAATGGACAATCTCTGCTTGTACCAATCCACATCTTCTACGTATTAACGTCCTGCATCTTTTTCCAGGTCAGTTCCCTGTTACTTCCTAGCCTTTGTGCGTGCGTACGGACCATGAAAACACAGCCGCGGCTACTGAAGTCCATGCACGTGCACAAGAACTTATACTCAGGAACAAATCCCTTTTAATGTGCGCCTGTGCCCACACTTATCCCCGTGTCGGGGTTTGAAGATCATATGCGTGTGCGCCGACACTTAGTCTCAGTGCCGCTGTGTGTGCATGGACCATGAAAACACAGCCGCGGCTACTGAAGTCCATATGCGTGTGCAAGAAGTTATACTAAGGGACAAATCCCTTTCAATGTGAGCTGGTGCTCACACTTATCCCCGTATGGGGGTTTGAAGATCATATGCGCGTGTGCCGGCACTTAGTCTCAGTGCCGCTGTGTGTCGGCATTCAGTCTTAGACCAGGTAAGGAATGTATAACTGACCTGTGGCGACGTTATTGAAAATAAATAAACTGCATAGGAGAACTAAGGGGGGAGGGAAGTGTGGGGGGGGGGAGGAGAGGGGCCATAGTGTAAAGACTGGAAGACTGAGAAGGATAAAATTAGAGATGGTAATACATGTACCTCCAGCTGACCAGGATGCCATCTGGGATCTCGCAGGTAAGTTGTGCAGGTGGGTCTGTATGTAAGTGTATAATCACCTTCCAAAATGGATCTGTAGAGATTTTATATTTTGAGGAAAAGGTCAGTTTAATATCAGAGGACTACTTATAGACCGTCATAGTACGTCAAAAATTGTCAATTTTACTACATCAAATATCTAACAATTAATATATGCTAAGAACCAATCAGTGCCCAAAAAATAACAAAAATCATGTAGAATAGCGGTAACAGGTTCGATATTTACCACACACCAGCAATACAATCCAACTAAGTACAATGTTAGGTATGGGCAATGAAAAAAAACATCCTATCATTAAAGTATAACTAGGAGAATGAAAAACCTTCATTCAGGCCATTGGGACTCAGGCTTTTGAGCCTGTATATCCAACGAGCCTTCTCTTTCAGGAGGAGGTTGTCAAGGTTACCTTTACGTGGTCCCAATTTGACCTGACTGATCCTCCAGAATTTTAGGCTATCCGGATTACCTCCATGTAGATGGTTAATAGGGCGTGATATGGGAGTATCTTCATTCCTCCTAATAGCATTGAGGTTTGGACAACTCCTCCTCCTGAATTCTTGAATGATCTTGCCAACGTATAACTTGCGGCAGGTGCATCCTGCAATATATATGATGCCCTTACTTCTGCAATAAAAAATTTCTTCCATTGCAGCTCAAACTCCCAGTGGGAAACTCGCTGTAAACCTGCGCCAGTGTGAATGTACCCGAAAAACACTACACTACACTACACAAATGAAAAAGTAAAACACTACATATACATATACCCCTGCACATTTACCCCCCTCCCCTCCAATAAAAATGAGAAACGTCTCGCACGGCACAGTTTCTAAAACGGAGCCTCCAGCTGTTGAAAAACAACAACTCCCAGTGTTGCCGGATAGCCATTGACTGTCCAGGCATGCTGGGAGTTTTGCAATAGCTGGAGGCACCCTGTTTGGGAAACACTGTTGGCACCGAATACTGACAGGATCCTTACCAGCACACTCCCACTTTACCAATAACAAAGAGTGTACTGTCTTATTGGACCTGAGGAAAGCATTCTGTATATGCCAAAACGCGTTATTCCTTCTTTGCAAATAAAATATATATTGTCCTGTTGTTTTGTGACCACCTGTGAGCAACGCCTTTAAAAACCGTATTTTTCCCACTTCCATTCGCAGTAAGTGTAATTCTTGCAATCCCTAATTTAGGCCTCAAATGCGCATGGCGCTCTCTCACTTCGGAGCCCTGTCGTATTTCAAGGCAACAGTTTAGGGCCACATATGGGGTATTTCCGTACTCGGGAGAGATTGCCTAAAAAATTTTGGGGGGAGCTATTTCTCCTTCTACCCCTTATGAAAAGGTAAAGTTGGGGTCTACTCCAGCATGTTATTGGAAAAATGTTTAATTTTTTACATTAACATGCTGGTGTTGCCCCATACTTTCCATTTTCAAGTAAAAGGAAAAGGAAAAAAAGTTCCCCAAAATCTGTAACACAATTTTCTTCTGAGTACGGAAATACACCATATGTGGATGTAAAATGCTCTGCTGGCGCACAGCAGGGCTCAGGTGTGAGAGCACCATGTACATTTGAGGTGATTTGCACAGGGGTGGCTGATCGTTACTGCGGTTCTGACAAAAAAAAAAAACACATATGACCCCATTTTGGAAACTACACCCCTCAGGGAACATAAAAAGGGGTATAGTGAGCCTTAGCACCCCATAGGTGTTTGAAGAATTTTCAATTTTGGACATGAAAATGATTTTTTTAAATTTTTTTCACACAAATGCTGGTGTTATCCCAAAAAGCCCCTCATAATTTGTAACTCCATTTCTTCTGTATAGAAATGTAATTCTATGTATGGAGTATGCAAATACCCCATATGTCTACATAAAGTGTTCTGCGGGCAAACCACGCTGCTCAGAAAAGAAGGAGCGCCATTGTTCTTTTGGAGAGAGAATGTATCTGGAATTGAAGGCCATATGCCTTTACAAAACCCCCATGGTGCCAGAACAGTGGACCGCCCCCACATGTGACCTCATTTTGGAAACTAAACCCCTCATGTAATGTAATAAGGGGTGAAGTGAGCATTTACACCCCACAGGTGTCTGACAGATTTTTTGAACAGTGGTCCATGAAAATGAAAAATTTAATTTTTCATTTGCACTGCCCACTGTTCCAAAGATATATCAAACACCAGTGGGGTGCAAATAATCACTGCACCCCTCATTACATTCCATGAGGGGTGTCATTTCCAAAATGGGGAAACATGTGGGGGGGGTCCACTGTTCTGGCACCACGGGAGGTTTTGTTAACGCACATGGCCCCCGACTTCCCCATTCCAAACAAATTCTCTCTCCAAATGCCCAATGGCGCTCCTTCTCTTCTGTGCATTGTAGTTTGCCCGCAGAGCACTTTATATCCACATTTGGGGTATTTCCATACTCGGAAGAAATGGGGTTACACATTTTGGGAGACATTTTCTCCTAATACCCCTTGTAAAAATGTTAAATTTTGGGAAAAAAATGCATTTTAGTGAATTTTTTTTTAAATTTACACATCCAACTTTAATGAAAAGTCATCAAACACCTGTGGGGTTTTAAGGCTCACTGTACCCTTTGTTACGTGCCTTTAGGGGTGTAGTTTTCAAAATAGTTTGACATGTGTTTTTTTTCTGTTATGGCACCATATGCTCTTCCTAAATGCGGCATGCCCCCGAAAACCCTTTCAGCTAAATTTGCTTTCTAAAAGCCAAATGTTACTCCTTCTCTTCTGAGCATTGTGGTGTGCCCGCAGTGCACTTGACATCCACACATGGGATATTTCCATACTCAGAAGAGATGGGTTTACAAATTTGGGGGGCATTTTCTCCTATTACCCCTTGTAAAAATGTCAAATTTGGGCAAAAATGCATTTTAGAGAAAAAAATATTCATTTACACATCCAACTTTAACAAAAAGTCGTCAAACACCTGTGGGGTGTTAAGGCTCAATGTACCCCTTATTACGTTCCTTGAGGGGTGTAGTGTCCAAAATAGAATTCCATGTGGAGTCGTTTTTTTTTTTTTGCTGTTCTGGCACCATAGTGGCTTCCCAAATGCGACATGCCCCCCAGAAACAATGTCAGCAAAATTTGTTTTCAAAAATCCAAATGTGGCTTCTTCTCTTTTGAGCATTAAAGTGCATCCGCAGTGCACTTGACATCCACACATGGGGTATTTCCATACTCAGAAGAGATGGGGTTACAAATTTGGGGGGCATTTTCTCCTATTACCCCTTGTAAAAATGTGAAATTTTGTGAAAAAAATGAATTTTAATGGAAAAAAAATGTAATTTACACATCAAACTTTAACGAAAAGTTGTCAAACCCCTGTGGGGTGTTAAGGCTCTTTGTACCCCTTGTTATGTTCCTTGAGGGGTGTAGTTTCCAAAGTAATATGCCATGTGATGGTTTTCCTGCTGTTCTGGCACCAAAGGAGCTTCTTAAATGCGACATGCCCCCCAAAAAACATTTCATCAAAATTTGCTTTCCAAAAGCCAAATCTGACTCCTTCTCTTCTGAGCATTGTAGTGCACCCGCAGTGCACTTGATGTCAACACATGGGGTATTTCAATACTCAGAAGAGATGAGGTTACAACTTGCACTATTACCACTTGCAAAAAATGTGAAAATTGGGGAAAAAACGGCATTTTAGTGAAAAAATAAATTCATTTACACATCCAACTTTAACGAAAAGTCGTCAAACACCTGTGAGGTGTTAAGGCTCTCTGTACCCCTTGTGACATTCCTTGAGGGGTGTAGTTTCCAATATAGTATGCCATGTTTTTTATTTTTATTTTTTGCTGTTCTGGCACTATAGGGGCTTCCTAAATGTGACATGCCCCCCAAAAACCATTTCAGAAAAACTCTTCAAAATCCCATTGTTGCTCCTTCCCTTCTGAGCTCTCTAGTGCACCCACAGAGCACTTAAAATCCACATATTAGGTATTTCCTTACTCGAGAGAAATTGGGTAAAAAAATTTAGGGTGATTTCTCTCATTTTACCCCTTCTAAAAATTCAAAAACTGGGTCTACATGAACATGCGAGTGTAAAAAAAATGAAGATTTTGAATTTTCTCCATCACATTGCTGCTATTCCTGTGAAACACCAAAAGGTTTAATACACTTTTTGAATGTTATTTTGAATACTCTGAGGGGTGCAGTTTTTTTTATAAAGGGGTCATTTATTGGGTATTTCTAAAAAGAAGGCCCTTCAAATCCACTTCAAAACGGAACTGGTCCCTGAAAAATTCTGATTTTGAAATTTTGTAAAAAAAATTAAAATTGCTGCTGAACTTTGAAGCACTCTGACGTCTTCCAAAAGTAAAAACATGTCAACTTTATGATGCAAACATAAAGTAGACATATTGTATATGTGAATCAATATATAATTTATTTGGAATGTCCATTTTCCTTGTAAGAAGAGAGTTTCAAATTTAAAAAAAATGAAAAATTTTCCATCAAATTTTGGAATTTTAACCAAGAAATTATGAAAGTATTGATGAAAATATACCACTAACATGAAGTAGAATATGTCACAAAAAACATTCTTGGAATCAGAATGAAAAGTAAAAGCATCCCAGAGTTATTAATGCTTAAAGGGACAGTGGTCAGATGTGCAAAAAAAATGCTCAGGTGAAAGGTGAAAATAGGCTGATTCCTTATGTGATTAGACTACAGGTGATAGCGGATATAACTTTCAGGTAAATAAATGCTCTGCATTCCCTTGTATACAGATCATGATTAAACCCTTAAGGACCAAAGTTTTTTTCATTTTTGCACTTTCATTTCCTCCACCTCAGAACGCTTTCAATTTTCCAAAAGACCCATATTAGGGCTTGTTTTTTTGTGCCACCAATTTTACTTTGTAATAACATCAATAATTTCACCACAAAATCTATGGCAAACCAAAAAAAATTAAAAATCTTTGTGGGGCAAAATTGGAAAACATGCCATTTTGTAACTTTTAGGGGCTTTCAATTCTACACAGTGCACTTTATGGTAAAAATTACTTATCTTAATTCTGTAGGTCCATTTAAATGATACCCAACTTATATAGGTTTTATTCAGTTTTACTTAAAAAAAAAATTGTACAAATATTAGCATGTTTAAAAATTTACTCTTCTGACCTTTTTTTATTTTTCCGTATACGGTATATGTATGAGGGCTCATTTTTGCACCCTGATCTGTAGTTTTTATTGGTACTATTTTTGCTTTGATGGTACTTTTTAATGGCTTTTTATACATACAAAGTGACCAAAAATACTCAATTCTTTACTTGTTTTTACATGTACGCCATTGACTGTGCAGTTTAACCCCTTAAGGACCAAGGACGTACCGGTACGTCCTTGGTCCTGCTCTTCTGATATAACGCGGGGTTACACAGTAACCCCGCGTCATATCATGGCGGGCCCGGCGTCATAGTGAAGCCGGGACCCGCCTCTAATAGCGCGCAGCGCCGATCGCGGCGCCGCGCGCTATTAACCCTTTAGCCGTGCGCTCAGAGCTGAGCCGCGCTGCTAAAAGTGAAAGTGAAAGTGGCCGGCTAGCTCAGTCGGGCTGTTCGGGATAGCCGCGGCTAATTGCGGCATCCCGAACAGCTGACAGGACAGCGGG
This sequence comes from Hyla sarda, assembly GCF_029499605.1. NCBI lineage: Eukaryota > Metazoa > Chordata > Amphibia > Anura > Hylidae > Hyla > Hyla sarda. Next base: position 199,748,671 of record NC_079189.1, read on the forward strand.
AGGGCCCCTTTCTGCCTCCTCGCTGTCCGATCGCCGAATGACTGCTCAGTGCCTGAGATCCAGGCATGAGCAGTCATGCGGCAGAATCGTTGATCACTGGTTTCTTATGAGAAACCAGTGATCAATGATGAAGATCAGTGTGTTCAGTGTTATAGGTCCCTATGGGACCTATAACACTGCAAAAAAAAAGTGAAAAAAAAGTGAATAAAGATAATTTAACTCCTCCCCTATTAAAAGTTTGAATCACCCCCTTTTCCAATAAAAAAAAAACACAGTGTAAATAAAAATAAAAATAAACATATATGGTATCACCGCGTGCGGAAATGTCCGAATTATAAAAATATATCATTAATTAAACAGCTCGGTCAATGGCGTGCGCGCAAAAAAATTCCAAAGTCCAAAATATGGTCACTTTTTATATAATTTAAAAATGAATAAAAAGTGATCAATAAGTCCTATCAATGCAAAAATGGTACCGTTAAAAACTTCAGATCACGGCGCAAAAAAATGATCCCTCATTCCGCCCCATACATGGAGAAATAAATAAGTTATAGGGGTCAGAAGATGACAATTTTAAACGTATTAATTTAATAAGGGGTACAGTGAGTATTTACACCCCACTGGCATTTGACAGATCTTTGGAACAGTGGGCTGTGCAAATGAAAAATTACATTTTTCATTTTCACGGACCACTGTTCCAAAAATCTGTCAGACACCTGTGGGGCGTAAATGCTCACTGCACCCCTTATTACATTACGTGAGGGGTGTAGTTTCCAAAATGGGATCACATGTGGGTATTTATTTTTTTGCGTTTATGTCAGAACTGCTGTAAAATCAGCCACCCCTGTGCAAATCACCAATTTAGGCCTGAAATGTACATGGTGCGCTCACACTCCTGAGCCTTGTTGTGCGCCCGCAGAGCATTTTACGCCCACATATGGGGTATTTCTGTACTCAGGAGAAATTTGGGGGTCTTTTTTTCCTTTTAACGCTTGTGAAAATAAAAAGTATGGGGCAACACCAGCATGTTAGTGTAAAAGGTTTTATTTTTTTACACTAACAAGCTGGTGTAGCCCCCAACTTTTCCTTTTCATAAGGGGTAAAAGGAGAAAAAGCCCCCCAAATTTTGTAGTGCAATTTCTCCCGAGTACGGAAATACCCCATATGTGGCCCTAAACTGTTTCCTTGAAATACGACAGGGCTCCGAAGTGAGAGAGCTCCATGCACATTTGAGGACTAAATTAGGGATTGCATAGGGGTGGACATAGGGGTATTCTACACCAGTGTTTCCCAAATGGGGTGCCTACAGCTGTTGCTAAATTCCCATCATGCCTGGACAGTCAGTGGCTGTACGGAAATGCTGGGAGTTGTTGTTTTGCAACAGCTAGAGGCTCCGTTTTGGAAACACTGCCATACAAAACGTTTTTCATTTTTATTGGGGGGACAGTGTAAGGGGGTGTATATGTAGTGTTTACTCTTTATTATGTGTTAGTGAAGTGTAGTGTAGTGTTTTTAGGGTACATTCGCACTGGCATGTTACGGTTAGTTTCCCGCTAGTAGTTTGCGCTGCGGTGAAAAACTTGCCGCAGCCCAAACTTGAAGCAGGAAATTTACTGTAAACCTGCCCGTGTGAATATACCCTGTACATTCTCATGGGGGGCAAACCTCCAGCTGTTTCAAAACTACAACTCCCAGCATGTACTGACAGACCGTGCATGCTTGGAGTTGTACTTTTGCAACAGCTGGAGACACACTGGTTGGAAAACCTTCAGTTAGGTTCTGTTACCTAACTCAGTATTTTCCAACCAGTATGCCTCCAGCTGTTGCAAAACTACAACTCCCAGCATGTACTGATCGCCAAAGGGCATGCTGGGAGATGTAGTTATGCAATAGCTTAAGGTATGCAACTACAACTCCCAGCATGCCGAGACAGCTGTTTGGGCATGCCGGGATTTGCAGTTTTGCAACATCTGGAGGGCTACAGTTTTAGAGAACACTGCAAAGTGATCTCCAAACTGTGGTCCTCCAGCTGTTGCAAAACTACAAATCCCAGCATGCCCAGACAGCAAACAGTTGTTTGGGCATGCTAGGAGTTGTAGTTTTACAAGATCTGGAGGGATACAGTTTAGGGACCACTATATAGTGGTCTCAAACTGTAGCCCTCCAGCTGTTGCAAAACTACATATACCAGCATGCCCAAACAGCTGTCTGGGCATGCTGGGAGTTGTAGTTTTGCACTGTATAATGGTCGCAAACTATATACCACTGTATAATGGTCTCAAACTGTACCCTCCAGATGTTGTTAGGCAACTTACCGGCTTCCGGTGGATCCAGCCCCACGTCATTGCCGCCCGCCGATCTCCGTCGCCCGCAGCCTCTGTCGCCCGCCTGGATGGGTAAGTGGATCTTTGGCACCTGTCCCCGTCTTTTCTCCATCCTGCCCCACCTATTGTGGGTGGGCAGGACAGGCAAAACAAAAGTTAACCCCCCCCCCCCGCCCCCGATCTGCTATTGGTGGTCGTGTCTAGACCACCAATAGCAGGGATAGGAGGGGTGGCACCCCTGCCACCTCACTCCTATCGCTTCAGGGGGATTGTGGGTGTCTTAGACATCCGCGATCCCCCTTATATACCGGGTCACCATAGACCCGTAATGACCCGGAATCGCGCAAATCGCAAGTGTGAATTCACTTGCGATTTGCCGCGATCGCCGACATGGGGGGGTCTGATGACCCCCCTGGGCGTTTGCCCGGGATGCCTGCTGAACGATTTAAGCAGGCATCCCAGTCTGATCCCTGCTCGGCGCGCAGCAGGGGCCGGAATTCTCCATGACGTACGCGTACGTCATGGATCCTTAAGTACCAGGGTGTCATGACGTACGCGTACGTCAAGGGTCCTTAAGGGGTTAAGGTCTAAATAAGTCTAGTTAATAAAATATTAATGTTCACTTATATATCTCATACTTATGTTTGTACATGAAACAAAAAAATTATAAATATAGGACGAGTACAAACCTTGTAATGCTGAAAAGTTTAAAAAGTTATGTCAATGTCTCTAACAAATACTCAACATTTGTAGTACTGTGATAGTAACAATTCATATCAAGTGATAGGATGACAATGAGCCTACATACTACTAAGAATTAAGCTGCATATAGTACATTCAAGATGAATTCTTATGTCTTTTTATTACCAAGAATATTAACGGGTTGTATTTATGGCAGATTGTAATATGAATGTGCTGAAAATTCATGAGTAATTATCCAAGGCACATCACAATTGTAACACGTTAGCTGCATTATAAAAAGAAAGAAGAGAAGGAATGAAAAGTCTATCTAGATAGAACCACTTCATTTCTATTTCTAATTATAATTTTATTAACCTCGTTCTACAATAAATCACAAGTGTATAGCAACATAATTACTGATCTTTCAGATAACAAACAACATATTCTGACACACAGAACAAAAACATGTTTGTGCACTGACCTTGTGTTTCATGTGACCTTTTTTTATGACCATAGAGTGGATTGTTTAGCTGAGAATGAAATGATTTTCCTTTTATTTTATTTTAAATAGAGTTATTCAAACTAAAATTGTATGCATTCTGTGAAGGACAAATTGCAATTGCAAGATCAATATTTCAGAAGTGCTTGTTATTACAGAAACAAAAATCCTAATCAGTCCATAAACAGATAATACAGGAGTGTATTAGATGTACTGTACTGCTACAAGAAATGTGTATAGATTTTTTTTTGTCTTTTTCTTTGCATTTTCATAATTTGACAAATGCTTTTTATTTTTATATTGTGCTGATAGGGGACACACTTTCTGTTGTGCTATCAGGGCTATACAGCATCCCCTGATCAATCAACTGCCAACTCTAAAGCTTTCCCTTCTCTCACATAGTATGAGCCAAACTAACAAGCTGAGACAGAGACTGTAACATAAGTTCTCACATCTCCTCTCTCTTTTTTTTTTTTTGTGGTTTAATTTATTGTGGACTGAAGTGAACGTTTTTTTTTTTAGTACAGTAGAAAAATTGAAAGACGGCACTAACCAGTACAAAATTAGAGATGAGCGAACTTTTCAAAAATTAGATTCGGCCGATTTGCCGAATTTTCCCGAAAAGCTTGTTTCGATCCGACTTTGTTCGCGGCGAATCAATATTAAAAAAGGCTATTTCTAGCCTACATACAGCCTCTATAGGGGTATAGAACACTTTGTTGTGTCCTAAAACGCATATGGAGTGTGCTGGGGTAGTGAAATAATACTGTTATTCAGAATAGCATGCAGATTACCGGCATCACTCTTAGAATCACTGCCGCACAGCAGCACAATGACAGAGCCTGGTGGTGGCATCAGTGTCAGGACACCATATAGTGGTTGAATGGCACAGCGTGGAGGTGTTGGCAGCATGAGGACACCATTTAGTGGCTGAATGGCACAGCGTGGAGGTGTTGGCAGCATGAGGACACCATATAGTGGCTGAATGGCACAGCGTGGAGGTGTTGGCAGCATGAGGACACCATATAGTGGCTGAATGGCACAGCGTGGAGGTGTTGGCAGCATGAGGACACCATATAGTGGCTGAATGGCACAGCGTGGAGGTGTTGGCAGCATGAGGACACCATATAGTGGCTGAATGGCACAGCGTGGAGGTGTTGGCAGCATGAGGACACCATAAAGTGGCTGAATGACACAGCGTGGAGGTGTTGTCAGCATGAGGACACCATATAGTGGCTGAATGGCACAGCGTGGAGGTGTTGGCAGCATGAGGACACCATATAGTGGCTGAATGACACAGCGTGGACATGTTGTCAGCAAGAGGAGACCATTTAGTGGCTGAATGGCACAGCGTGGAGTTGGCTGATGCACTAGTACTGTTAGGATTCGGCAGGCTGGAGGTGGATCCTCTGTGTCAGAGAGGGATTAGCGTTGATCGTACCGGTGGACCGGTTCTAAGTTGCTACTGGTATTCACCAGAGCACACCGCAAAGCGGGATGGTCTTGCTGCTGCGGTAGCAACCAGGTCGTATCCACAGGTAACGGCTCAACCTCTCTGACTGCTGAGACAGGCGCGGTACAGAAGGACAAGGCAAGAGCAAGGTCGGATGTAGCAGAAGGTCAGGGCAGGCAGCAAGGGTGGTAGTCAGGGGCAACAGCAGAAGGTCTGGAACACAGGCTTGGGACATACACAAAACGCTTTCACTGGCACAAGGCAACAAGATCCGGCAATGCTGGGAAGGGGAAGTGAGGTTATAAAGGCGTGGAGCAGGTGGGAGCTAATTGCACTGATTGGGCCAGGCACCAATTAGTGGTCCACTGGCCCTTTGAATCTTAGAGAGCTGGCTTGCGCGCGCCCTAGAGAGCGGATCCGCGCGCGTCAGGACGTGACAGCTGGGGACCGGGACAGGTGAGCAGATTGTGATGCGATCCGCGAGCAGGCGCGTCCCACTATGCAAATCGCATCCCGGCCGGCAGTGTCAGTGCAGCACTCCCGGTCAGCGGGTCTGACCGGGGCGCTGCAGAGAGGAGAACGCCGCGAGTGCTCCGGGGAGGAGCAGGGACCCGGAGCGCTCGGCGTAACAGTACCCCCCCCTTAGGTCTCCCCCTCTTTTTGTCTGCTTGTCCCTTCATATGAGACGAGACCATTGGGAGCGACTCTTGAGTTTCCTTCCGGAAGAAAGAGAAGTCCTGGGAAACTTAATCAACGGCAGGCAATCCAGAAGAAGTGGGAATGGGGAGGGGGGGCAGAGGGTGAAGCTTGCCACGGAGCAGAGTGTTACCAGGAAGGGGGCTATGAGGAGGCAAAATCTCAGCTTGCTTTTTGCCGAAGATATCCTGGTAAGCCTTGGGAGGGGCCGGTATGGGTTGAACCTCAGGAGTTAGACAAGTGGGAGCAGATGTGAGGCATCGTTTGTGACAAGAGGGACCCAAATTTTTGATCTCCCCGGTGGTCCAGTCAAGGGTGGGAGAATGACGTTGGAGCCATGGCAGACCGAAGAGGACTTCAGAGGTGCAGTTGGACAGAACAAAAAATTCAATTTTTTCGTGATGCAGTCCAATGCTCATAAGCAGGGGTTCTGTGCGGTAACGCACAGTGCAGTCCAATTTTTCTCCGTTGACAGAAGAAATGTAGAGCGGCTTGACGAAACGAGTTACTGGGATGCTGAACCTATTAACAAAAGAGGCCAAAATAAAATTTCCTGCAGAACCAGGGTCCAAGAAGGCCACAGCTGAGAAGGAGGAGTTAGCAGAAGAAGAAATCTGCACAGGCACAGTGAGACGTGGAAAAGCAGAATTCACACCAAGGGACGCCACTCCCATGTGAACAGGGTGCGTGCTTGCGTTTCCCAGACGTGGAGGACGAATAGGGCAGTCCACTAGGAAATGTTCGGTACTAGCGCAGCACATGCATACGTTTTTATCTCTGCGACGAGACCTCTCTTCATGGGTCAGGCGAGACCGATCCACTTGCATAGCCTCCTCGGCGGGAGGCACAGGGGTAGATTGCAAAGGATACTGGGAGAGAGGTGCCCAGAGATCAAGGTCCTTTTCCTGGCAGAGCTCCTGGTGTCTTTCTGAAAAACGCTTGTCGATGCGGGTGGCCAAATGGATAAGTTCAGACAGGTTAGCAGGAATTTCTCGTGCGGCCAGTACATCTTTGATGTTGCTGGATACGCCTTTCTTGAAGGTCACGCAGAGGGCCTCATTATTCCAGGCTAGCTCTTAGGCGAGGGTATGAAACTGGATGGCTAGGTTCAGCAAAGCAGACTCGGCAGAGGAGGCCCGGGCTGGCTCCTCGAAGACACTACGGACTTCAGCGAAGAAGGCCTGGACAGTGGCTGTGGCAGGATCATTGCGGTCCCAGAGCGGTGTGGCCCAAGACAAGGCCTTTCCAGACAGAAGACTAACTACAAAAGCCACCTTAGGCCGTTCTGTAGGAAATTGGTCCGACAACATCTCCAAATGTAGGGAACATTGAGACAGGAAACCACGGCAGAGTTTAGAGTCCCCATCAAATTTGTCCGGCAGGTACAAGCGGAGGCTAGGAGCGGCCACTCGCTGCGGAGGAGGTACAGGAGCTGGCGGAGGAGATGGTTGCTGTAGCTGTGGCAGAAGTTTCTGTAGCATGGTGGTCAACTGCGGCAGCTGCTGTCCTTGTTGGGCGATCTGTTGGGATTGCTGGGTGACCACCGTGGATAGGTCAGCGAGACTAGGCAGCGGCACCTCAGCAGGATCCGTGGCCGGATCTACTGTTAGGATTCGGCAGGCTGGAGGTGGATCCTCTGAGTCAGAGAGGGATTAGCGTGGACCGTACCGGTGGACCGGTTCTAAGTTGCTACTTGGTATTCACCAGAGCCCGCCGCAAAGCGAAATGGTCTTGCTGCGGCGGTAGCAACCAGGTCGTGTCCACCGGTAACTGCTCAACCTCTCTGACTGCTGAGACAGGCGCAGTACAGAAGGACAAGGCAAGAGCAAGGTCGGACGTAGCAGAAGGTCAGGGCAGGCAGCAAGGGCGTAGTCAGGGGCAACAGCAGAAGGTCTGGAACACAGGCTTGGGACATACACAAAACGCTTTCACTGGCACAAGGCAACAAGATCCGGCAATGCTGGGAAGGGGAAGTGAGGTTATAAAGGCGTGGAGCAGGTGGGAGCTAATTGCACTGATTGGGCCAGGCGCGCACGTCCTAGAGAGCGGAGCCGCGCACGCCAGGACGTGACAGCCGGGGACCGGGACAGGTGAGCAGATTGGGATGCGATCCGCGAGCGGGCTCGTCCAGCTATGCGAATCGCATCTCCGCCGGCAGTGTCAGTGCAGCGCTCCCGGTCAGCGGGTCTGACCGGGGCGTTGCAGAGAGGAGAACGCTGCGAGCGCTCCGGGGAGGAGCAGGGACCCGGAGCGCACGGCGTGACAAGTACACTACACACCAGGGCTTCACAATCCCCCCCCCCAAAAAAAAAAAAAAAACAACACAATAAATGACATTTTTGACAAAAATTTCTCATAGGTAGCACCCGTTATCCAAAAATTAGAAATTTCCACACCCAGGCCCCACCTCTGCGGCATCAGGAACCCATACAGTGGTCCCTCAACATACGATGGTAATTCGTTCCAAACGACCCATCGTTTGTCGAATCCATCGTATGTTGAGGGATCCGTGCAATGTAAAGTATAGGAAGCTGTACTCACCTGTCCCCACCGCTCCGGACCAGGTCCTCACCGCTCCCGATGCTGTCCCAGGGGCTCCTGATGCTGTCCCGCTGCTCCGGTGTCTTCTTCGCGATCCTCCGGCTTCTTCCGCATCTTCTGTAGGGTCCGGGCCTCGCTTTCTGGTGACGTTATTACGCTGCTGCGCCGGCGCGGCGTGCGTAGTGACGTAATAACGACGCCGGAAAGCGAGGCCCGGACCGTGGAGAAGATGCGCAAGACACCGGAGGATCGCGAAGTGGACCCGGAGCAGCGGGAATAGGTGAGCGAACCTGCCAGGGATGCTTAAACTGCTATCCTACAGCAGCTTAAGCATTTTGCGCTGTCGGATAGCAGTTAATGCGATGGCCCCGACATATAAAAGCATCGTATGTCGATGCTGACATCGACATGCGATGGCCTCTGAGAGGCCATCTTATGTCGATTTTATCATATGTCGGGGCCATCGTAGGTCGGGGGGTTACTGTACATTGCCTGAAGGACACAGCATGGAGTTGGATGATGCACCAGTACACACCCAGGCTTCACAATCCCCTCCATAAGACAACAACATTTTTGATTTTTTTTAAAGAAATACCTTTGTGTAAGAACAAGCGCATATCCAACAGTTCACAAGACTCTATAATGCAGGACGGTGGACCACCCAAAGACATTCTTGTCAAAAATAATAAACCACACAATGTTTGAAATTTTTTTACAAAAACGAATTCAATACGTGTGTAAGCGCATCTGTCTCCAAAAGATCAGATCACCAAAGGACTTTTTTCACCCAAAATGATGAAGCACAGTTAATAACTGTCAGTATTTTTTTTTTCATAAAAAAATCACACACAACAAGCGTTACGTTGTGTAACGATTAGCATTCTGGAAAATTACATTTTATTACCGATAAAATTATCAGTAAATAAAAAAAAAACACTACCCAAGAGTGTTTAATTACCCCATACATTACACCAGGAGCAGTCAGGAGTAGGCCTCAGCAGTACCCAAGAGGCTTTAATAACCCCCTACCTTTGCATGATCAATTGCGAGATCGAGCAATACCAGGTGTGTTATGCCCTCAGATTTCCGGGGCTGCAGGCGCGCTCCACTGAACGGATTGGCGTGTCTCTATCTTTCATCGACCGGTGCTGGTAACCCGCTAACTCCCGGAAAGGTAAGCTGCCGCGAAGCAGGTGGTCTCCCCCGGGCACGTTTGGTTCCAGAATTTCCACTACTGCCACACCACGCTGACTGCCAACCGTGCTACCGCCTTGCTGACTCAATGGCAACCTGCAACTCTCTTCTCCCGATGATGAACCCCCCTTCTCCTGAGATCGAGCAATAATAGGTGTGTTATGCCCTCAGATGTCCGGGGCCGCAGGCGCACTCCACTGAACGGATTAGGGTGTGTCCATCTTTTTTGGTAGCACCCGCAATCCAAAAATTTTAAATTCCCAGACCCAGGCCCCACATCTGCGGCATCAGGAACCCATAGATTACCTGAAAGACACAGCCTGGAGTTTGCTGATGCACGAGTACACACCCGGGCTTCACAATCCACCTCAAAAAAACACAAAATTTAATTGAAATTGTCTGACAAAATACCTGTTTTTTAAAAACAAGCGCATATACAGCAGTTCAGAAGACTCTATAATGCAGGACAGTGGACCACCAAAAGACATTCTTCTCAAAAATAATAAACCACACAATGTTTGAAATTTGGTTAAAAAAATGATTACGTGTGTAAGCGCATCTGTCTCCAAAAGATCAGATCATAAAAGGATTCTAATTGCCAAAAATGATTAAGCAGAGTTAATCCCTCTCCATATATATCTATTTTTTTTTCATTAAAAACTCACACTCAACAAGCGTTCCGTTGTGTAACGGTTAGCATTCTGCAAAATTCTATTTTATTACTGATAAAATTATCAGTAAATTTAACAATAATATTACCCAAGAGTGTTTAATTACCCCATACATTGCACCAGGAGCAGTCAGGAGTAGGCCTCAGCAGTACCCAAGAGGCTTTAATAACCCCTTATCTTGCCCGATCAATTGCGAGATCGAGCAATAACAGGTGTATTATGGCCTCAGACATCCTGGGCCGCACTAGCGCTCCACTGAACGGATTAGCGTGTCTCTATCTTTCAAGGACAGGTGCGTGTTGCACGCTGAAACCAGTTTGTGATCTGGGATTGCAATTATTTAACCTTAAAATGAGGAATTACCAGTAAGTGAGCGTCATAAGCTGGCGTTGATTAAGTCCCTGCCCTTTGTACACACCGCCCGTCACTATAAGTGATTGGATTAGTTAGTGAGTTGGTTAGTGAGGTCCTCGGATCGGCCAGGCGGGGTAGGAGAAGGCCCTGGCAGAGCGCCGAGAATTTAACGAACATTGTTGAAATTTGCATTAAGCATGTATTTAGCTACTGCTAAACATCCAAAAATTTAAGGCCCATGGCCAGAGACACAAGGGAGGCAAGTAGTTCCTGAAAGACACAGAATGAGTCTGGATCATACATTTGCAGTACCCAAGAGGTTTTCATAACCCCTTACATTTAAAGATCAATGTTTACAATTGCATTAAGCATGCATTTAGCTACTGCTAAACTTCAAAAAATTATAGGCCCAAGGCCTGAGGCACCAGGGAGGCAAGTAGTTTGTGAAAGACACAGAATGAGTCTGGAGCAGTCATTCGCAGTACCCAAGAAGGTTTCATAACCCCTTACATTTAAAAATCAATGTTGACATTTGCATTAAGCATGTATTTAGCTACTGCTAAACTTCAAAAAATTATAGGCCCAAGGCCAGAAGCATCAGTTTTCCCCATATTAGGAGCATAGTTGTCCCCCAGATTAGGCAGCATAGATGTCACCCAGATTAGGAGCATACATGTCCCCCAGATTAGGAGCATAGTTGTCCCCCAGATAAGGAGCATAGTTGTCCCCCAGATTAGGCAGCATAGATGTCCCCCAGATTAGGAGCATACTTGTCCCCCAGAGTAGGCAGCATAGATGTCCCCCGGATTAGGAGCATACTTGTCCCCCAGATTAGGCAGCATAGATGTCACCCAGATTAGGCAGCATAGATGTCCCCCAAATTAGGCAGCATAGATGTCCCCCAGATTAGGAGCATAGTTGTCCCCCAGATTAGGCAGCATAGATGTCATCCAGATTAGGCAGCATAGATGTCCCCCATATTAGGAGCATATTTGTCCCCCAGATTAGGCAGCATAGTTGTCCCCCAATCAGCGCGGGCCGGTCAGAGCCAATCAAAGGGCCGTATGTGGCAAGCGGGCCGTACAATGCCCAGGTCTGCCCCAGAGGGTTTCATAACCAACCACAATAGAGAAAATTTAGTTGTAGGAGCATGGTCAATCTACTCAGACCCATCTGTCATTGGTGGCTGGAAATCCTGGCTGATCTATCCCTGATTCATCTTGACAAACGTCAGTCTCTCTACATTTTTAGTGGACAGACGAGTTCGCCTTGGGGTGACTATGGCCCCGGCCGCACTAAACACCCGCTCTGATGGCACACTACTGGTCGGGCAGGACAGCTTTTCCAGGGCAAACTCGGCTAGTTGCGGCCATAAATCGAGTTTGGCTGCCCAGAAGTCCAGCGGATCTTCAACGGTTGTTGGCAGGGTCATGTCGAGGTAAGCCACCACCTGCTGGTTCAGGTCCTGCTCCATGTCCACCTGCTGCTGATGAGTAGCTTCACTATGCGGCTGAAGGAAGCTACTCATCAGCGACTGTAGACTCAGGCTGCTGCTGATTGAGCCGGTACTGCTCCTGCCACCCCTCCCCTCCCCAGCAGCCGTGGCAGTGGAAAGTGAGCGCAGAGGGCCCCCTGAGTCAGGCCTGCGAGTGGATGGACCATGTGGCCAACCGACTACGTAGAAGCTCCCTGAAGTAGGTCAGTTTGTCCTCCCTCTCAGTGGGTGTAAAAAAGGCCCCCATTCTGGGCCGGTAGCGAGGGTCTAATAAGGTGGAGATCCAGAAGTCTTCGCGCTGACAAATTTTGACAATTCGGGGGTCACTATGCAAGCAACTCAGCATGCATCGAGCCATTTATGACAGTTACTCGCTGGGACTACCTGCCTCCATCTCCACTGCATACTGCCACGGTGTGTCTGGGTCCTCTGTCTCGCCTCCCTCGTAATAATCCTCCAGCTCCTCTGGCTGCTCCTGCTCCTCCCCTCCTGTCCAATGACCAGAAACACTGGCCATCTAATCCACCACAAACTGTGCTTCCCTCTGCCCCTCATCATCCTCCTCCAGTTCATCCCCCACAGGACTCATGTAGCCTTCTGATGTAGGCGCAACATCTCCATTGCCGTGACCAGCCATGTTTTCAATAATTTTTTGGAGTAAATGTAGGAGTGGAATTACGTCGTTCATGGTGTAATTCAAGCAACTAACAAAAAATGTGGCTTCCTCAAAGGGCCTCAGCAAACGGCAGGTGTCACGTAGGAGCTGCCACTCGTTCACATTGAAGTTACATAGGGGAGTACTCCTATCTGCTTGTATCATCAAAAAATCTGTGATGGCTTTTCTTTGTTCGTATAGTCTGTCCAACATATGGAGGGTGGAATTCCAACGTGTGGCAACGTTGAGACTATGTTGTGGGATACTGTTCTGAAGCTGCAGCTCAAGCAAAGTGTGCTTGGCGGTGTACGAGTGGCTGAAGTGCATGCACAGTTTCCTTGCCATTGTCAGGACGTCTTGCAAATGGGGTGAAGACTTGATGAACTTCTTGACAACCAGATTCAACACGTGTACCATGCAGGGCGAATGGTTCACACTTCCTTGTCGCAACGCGGCTACAATGTTCTTCCCATTGTCGGTCACCATGGTTCCCATTTCCAGATTTCGTGGAGTAAGCCAAATTCGGATTTCTTCCCTAATGAACTTTAGCAGTTCCTCCCCTCTGTGACTCCGTTCGCCAAGGCAAACCATGTGAAGGACGGCTTGACACTGCTGTGCCCTACACGCGTGGTACGATGAAGGGCCACCGAGATTTCGACGTGCAGTGGAGGCCGAGGACATGGGGGAGGAGGAGGAGGAGGCGCACCCTGTAAAAGGACCAACTGCCTGGGAGCGAGAGCGTGGAGGAGGAAGCTGTGTGACCTGTCTAAGTTGCTGTTGTGGCTGTGCAGGAACAACATTTACCCAGTGGGCCATAAAAGCATGTATTGTCCCTGCCCGTAGTTACAGCTCCACACGTCGGCACTGCCGTGCACTTTTGAACACACCGACAGGCTCAAGGACTGGCCCACCTTCTCTTGTACAAACTTATGCAGGGCTGGCACTGCCTTCTTCGCAAAGAAATGACGGCTTGGGACTCTCCACCTCGGCTCGGCACAAACCATCAATTCCCTGAAAGCTGCAGAGTCCACCAGTTGGAAAGGGCGGGACTGCCTTAAGGGGAAAGGGGGGCAGGGCTTAGGGGGCAGGGCTTAGTGTTCCTAATCCCTAGAAATTAAAGTGGGAAAAGGCTGCTATTTTGAGGAGGGTGTTGAAAATGATAAATTTTTTGGACATATATATTCATGTAAACAATCATCTGCATACAGATACAAAAAGATAATGCACAGTAGATATGGTACAGAAGCATTTTATGTTATGAATACACAAGATATGTCTGTTTACTTTGTCGTATTTCTTTTGGGCCTTGATACAAATGTCACAACATATCGCTAAGCTCATAAAATAATAATGACAGTGGTTTCTGTAAATACATGTAGTACAAAAAGTCTGACAAAATAGTTTTTTTCTCCTCTTATTATTGCTTGTGCCCTTTCATGTTTCAGAACTTGGTAAATCCTACAATAGTCAAACATGATTGATCAAAGTCAATTATAAAGTATAATGGATAATTATGATGAGCAACTACTGATGCTAAAATTGGTGACAACCATGTTTATCATTGCAATGTAAATCAGTTGTAGTAGAGAATATAGATGAGACAAGAAGATTAACTTAATTTCTGCATTTATGCATTACCTATCTTGTGCAGGGAAAACACTTGGTTGCTGCCAAATATTATTTATGTTACATGTATTTGAGATCATTTTGGTCCATTAAAGTATTTACTTGTGTATATAATAACTGAAGTTGTTCTAGAAAATGTTATTAGTTTTTAATTTTATCACTTACAATCAAATTATTCAAGATGAAGATAAAAAAATCTATAAAAGCTTTGTAATGCTTAAAAAATGAAAAGTTGGACCCTATCTATCTATATAGCTATCCATATAGATATATATAGATGTTGATGTGATGTGCAACTGTCATCAACGTGCATACAATACATTAATTATAGTGCATCATTTCACAATGGTCAATTTAGAAGCACTTGAAAGTACATTGTTATTTTATGATAAGTAATTTTGTGTGAAAAAGACAAACATGTAATAAGAGTAAGACCTTTATTGGTTTTATTAACCAGAAAAAAAGTTATATTTGCAAGCACAAATATAGTGACAGCACAGAGGTTCCTTCATCAGGCAAGTTTACAAATTATTGACCGATGGAGACATATAACAAAGTTTATACTTAAATGATGTATATAAGGGCTTTAAAAAAAAAGCCAAAAGTGTCATGTCATGTAGGGATTAGTGCAGATTTGAACTGTCCTTATCTACTTGGATGATCTGCCCCAAAAGATGTCTCTCAACTTAGTGAATCTTTTTATAATGCAAAGCTAGATCGATAACGTTAACAACACATGGACAGATACGGTAGAAGATCAGTAGGGCAGGGGGTCATCAGAAGCATGCCACAGAGTCACAAAAACAAGAACGCAGCACAGTACCCAATCAGAAACAGAGGCAACATCAAGACAAGCAAGGGTCAAACCTAGAAGGCAGCTAAGTACAAAATTAGCAGACAAAAAGGATTGTTGAGAAGCAGGCTGAGGTAAGGCCACTAGGAGTCAGAATAGGGTAATTAGGAACAACATGCTGATATAGGGCAGAAACCATAATCATGGATGCCTGACTTTACTCAGATGCCTGTCTAATTCTTTCGCCCTTGGGAGATGTGAGCGCCGGCAAAGAAGCTGATTTGCCCAGTGCTCCTACTTTCTTGTTGGCTTGGTTGGACGTGTCACTTTAAGCCATAGATCTACTACTTAAAGGGGTACTCCGGGGGAAAACTTTTTTTTAAATGAACTGGTGCCAGAAAGTTAAACAGATTTGTAAATTACGTCTATTAAAAAATCTTAATCCTTTTAGTACTTTTTAGCAGCTGTATGCTACAGAGGAAATTCTTTACTTTTTGAATTTCTTTTTTGTGTTGTCTACGGTGCTCTCTGCTGACACCTCTGTCTGTGTCAGGAACTGTCCAGAGCAGCATAGGTTTGCTATGGGAATTTTATCCTGCTCTGGACAGTTCCTGATATGGGCATCAGGTGTCAGCAGAGAGCACCGTGGACAACACAAAAAAAGAAATAAAAAAATAAAGCTACTAAAAAGTTCTGAAATGATTAAGATTTTTTAATAGAAGTAATTTACAAATCTGTTTAACTTTCTGGCCCTTTAAAAGCAAAATATTGGTAATTATGAATGTGGAATCTCTACACTTTAACCTTCCCCCCAAGAGAATGGCATAGTCACATGCCAAAACTTCCTCCAAGAAAATACCTAGCCAAAAGCCATACCTATTACTGTTCATTACATTTACTTTTCTTTTGGGAAAGACATATACCTGCAGTATGTAAGACTTGCAATAGGTATAAACATGTCAAACTAAGTACAATATGACAACCATTCCAAGGTTAACATATTTCTATTACATTGAAAAATTTCCTAAAATTTTGTACATACTCTTAAAGGGGTTATCCAGTAGAGGAAAGCCAACTTTACAGCCTTCAGTCTTCTTAGGGATAATGTCACCATGGTTTGCACACATTTGGAGATTTTTTGCCATTCTTCTCTGCAGATCCTCTCAAGCTCTGTAAGGTTAGATATGAATCATCAGTTTAATTGGGTTCAGATCAGGGCCCTGGCTGGGCCGCTTCAGGATATTCACAAAGTTGTCCCTAAGCCACTCATGTGTTCTTTTGGCTGTGTGCTTAGGGTCACTGTTGGGTTCGAAGCTAAACCTTCTTAGTCTTAAAGAGGTATTCCAGGAATGTTTTTTTATTTGACTATGCTACAGGGGCTGCAAAGTTAGTGTAGTTCATAATATAGTGTCTGTACCTGTGTTTGACGGTTTTCTCACAATTCTTCTGTGATTTTCACTCCAATATTTATTTTTAACAGCATACAAAATGACTGTTGTCTCAGATTTTTCCCAGGTTGCAATGTGGCTGAGACCTGACTCATTAGTCAGCTGATGACAGGGAGCCTGTCTGCTTCAATGGGTGGAGTAATCGCTTAGTGGGAGAGAGCTCAATCTGCAATTAATGCAACCGCTGTAGACACCCTGATTGAAAACCACAGGTCTTTTGAATGGATGCAGCTCATTTATGTTTCAATGGGTGGGGTGGCTGATGTGTGGGAGGGAGGAAAATGGAATTATGGGATTTGTAGTCAAAAAAAGAAGAGTCAAACAGGAAATACCAGTTCACAAAAAGCTAGCCACAGTGTTATGGTAATCTCACAATATAGCCATTTAGCCCCAAGACAAGCGCAGATCCTTCCTAAGCATGTCCATTACTGTCTGGCAGGTACGTACTAAAATCACCTTATGGTGGATAACCCCCTTTAGTCCAAAGCACTCTGGATTGGGTGCATATAAAGGATGTCTCTGTGCATTATCTCATTACACTTTCCTTCAACCCTGACCAGCCTGCCTGTCCCAGTTGCTAAAAGAACACCTCACAGCATGGTTCTGGCACTACCATGCTTTCTGGTCATTCTGTCATTAAAGGGGTACTCCGCTGCTCAGTGTTTGGAACAAAATTTTCCGAATGCTTAGAGCCAGCACCGGGAGCTTGTGATGTCATAGACCCGCCCCATCATGACATCACGCCCGCTCCCTAAAGGGAAGTCTATAGGAGGGGCTGTCACGCCCCCCCCCCATAGACTTGCGTTGAGGGGGCAGGGTGTGACATCATGAGGGGCAGGGCTATGATGTCACAAGTTCCCGTCCCCGGCTCTAAGCATTCGGAACATTTTGTTCCAAGAGTACCCCTTTAAGCTTTTTGTTACTGAAAAACTAAACAAAAAACCATAATACCATAAGACAATGTTGCCACTATTTGACTGGTTCTGCTGAGCTAATCTCCCAATATAGAAATGTGTATATTTCCCTGGTATATTTTTACAGTGGCTGTTATACAAGACCAATTTTTAATTCAATTTTGTGTGTTTTTTCATAGAGGTTTTACTGTATTTGTATTGGTAGAGCAATATTGCATTTTACTGCCTGTCTATAATGAACCTGTTTAGCATTAAATAATGCAAACTATTAGTCCACTAACATCATAAACATTAATGCTCCATTTTAAGGAACAGAAGCTTTGTCATCTTTGTTTTTTCATTCCTTTTATTTTTTTTTTAAAGAATTCTGTGGCAGCTTTCAGTTTGATTTCAGTCAGTTTTTGAAGTCATGTTTTTGTACCTTATCTTGAGAGTAATGAAAGACAGTAAGATGAAAGTTGTTTATGCTAGTTATCCTTTCTAAAATTAGTCTTCATGTCAGAACACTAATGCTTTGAGAAATACATATAAAGCATGTGTACTAATGTATTTGATATGAACATTAAAATATGATAACCTGCATGAAAAGGCTAGTTTGAAAATAGAATTAAGAAAGTTGTACCATTCTGAAATTCATGAAGTCTAAATTAAATTTATTTTAGACATTTTCTCTCTTTTTTACATATGTCATGATGGAAGGATGTATATATGTGTCTTTTACAGTGCATTACAGGAAATCTGTCACCCTGATGTCACCGCTACACCTGTGCCACACACAATGTAATCTACTTTGACTTTCCCTCCCAAATGCCATATGCTGTGCCTGGATATCGTGGCGGACTGGAGTCTCTTCTGCTCTCAAGGTAAGCTACCCTTCCCTCCTAGGGTCCCGGTCATACCAACGTCTCTCCACACTCTCTTCTTCCCTACCTTCCCCTCCTCCCCCATTTGTCTTCTACTTTTCTATCCTTTCCGATCCCCCCCCCCCTCCCCACCTCACTCCTTGCATACTATACTGTCTGCATTATAAATAATGAAAAATTGTCCTTACTAAGTGGCTGGCAATATAGGAGTCAGCATTATATGGCAAATATTTTATAGAGACATCAGTGTTTAAGCCAACATACTAAATAATCCACCCTAACCTTTTCTTAAATAAAATTTATCATCATACTACTTCAATACAATATCTTGACATGCTAGTAAAACCTTAGACTGCAATGCACATCACAGTTATTAGGTGGTCACATATAAACTCATGCAACATAACCATCTCCAAAAAGAGTATTGGGATTTCTGTATTACACCTTGATGCCTACGTTACTTCCGTGGATTTTAGCATCAGTTTAAGGATGTCAGTGAATTGATGTGAAGTAAACTCACATGTATGTATTCATAGCATATTGGTTTGATTCCTGAATCCCATGGGAGTATTGATTGCCATGAAGTTACTATCTTATTCTATCCTATTATTGCAGCTAAGCATCTATTATCAGGTAATATTCAATTAAATCTGTCATGGGGTTGGACTATTTTTAGCATGCTGGAATAAAGGGATGTCTAGAACATAAAACTGCTAGTCTGAGCCATGTATTCTTGGTGAATACCTAATAATGATAAATGAACTGGGATGTGTGTCATTCCCTGTACAGTGTGTCACTGGGAGTATCATTTAGTAGCATCCCTGCTATTTTATTGACAAGATTCTAGGAGTCCCAGCAATTGAAACACCATGAACAGTAAATAAAGTGTCAGGAAAATCTTACGGATTTGTAAATAACTTTTTATTTATTAAAAAAAATCAAGGCTTTCAGTACTTATGAGCTGTTGTATGCTCTGGAGAAAATTGTGTAGTTCTTTCCAGTCTGACCACAGTGCTCCCTGCTGCCACGTCTGTCCATGTCAGAAACTGTCCAAAAAGGGTTTGCTCTTGCGTGTGCTTCTGCTCTGGACAGTTCCAGACATGGACAGAAGTGGCAGCAGGGAGCATTATGTCATATTGAGAAGTACTACACAACTTCCTCCCTCATTCAGTAGCTAAGTACTAGAATGCTTGCATTTTTATATAGAGGTCACTAGGGATGAGCGAATCGAATGTGATGAATCGGAATTCGTTAAGAATTTTAGGAAAAATTTGATTTGCAACAAATCCGAAAATCGCTGCGATTCGATGGAAGGAATCGCTTCATTAAACTCCATTTAGTGCGGTCCAGGCTCCAGGACATCTAAAATGATCGGATCCACATGTGAGGACATGGGGCAAGGAACTCTGGTAAGGCCGGTAGGTGGGATGACCCTGAATCACATGCAGCATGCAGCCTATCAGCAGCCAGCAGCCAGCCTTGTGATGTCACAGCCCTATATAATCGGCAGCCATCTTGCGTCAAGCCATTCCAGCGTTTTATGTCACTATAGAAAAATGTGTGTGTTGCACAGAAGAACAGCTTCAGAAAAGCACTGACAGGGAAGGGAGAGAAAGAAAGAGAGAGAGTGAGAGTGTACTACACAGCGACTCTGTATTGCTGCAGAGGGGTGTACAGCAAGTCCAGGCCAGTTAGGCTGAGCACTAAAAACCATTGTCACCTTCTATTAATGCATAATAATACTGTACTGGGTTGTACTACACATCGACTATGTACTGCTGCAGTGAAGTGTACAACAACTCTAAAGCTTATAGGGGCCAGTTAGGCTGAGCACTAAAAGCCATTGTCATCTGCTATTAGTGCATAATAATACTGTACTGGGCTGTACTACACAGCGACTCTGTACTGCAGCACTAGTGTGTACAACAACTCTAAAGCTAACAGGAGCCAGTTAGGGTGAGCATGAAAAGCCATAGTCACCTGATTTCAGTGCCTAATACAGGTTAGGAGCGTATTGTCCTCTCAAAAGTTTAACCTGTGCGTACACCTACGTGGTGTACTTTTTTTTTTTCCTGTCAAACTAATTTGGGCCTACTTACTGTGAAAGGCCAGCCAAAGCTACACACTTGTTTCTGTAGTCTAATACAGTTTTAAGCGTAGTGGAGCGCATAGCCCTCCTTGCATAAGTATAAAATGTATGTACACCTACGTGGTGTCCTTTATGTTTTTACTTTTAAACTAATTTGGGCCTAGTTACTGTGAAAGGTCAGCCAAAGCTACACACTTGTTTTTGTAGCCTAATACAGTTTGTAGCAGAGCATATAGTCCTCCTCTCATAAGTGTAAACTGTACGTACACCTACGTGGTTTCCTTTATATTTTTCCTTTTAAACTAATTTGGGCCTAGATACTGAGAAAGGACAGCCTAAGCTATACACTTGTTTCTGTAGCCTAATACAGTTTTAAGCATAGTGGAGCGCATAGTCATCCTCTCATAAGTGTAAACTGTATGTACACCTACGTGGTGTCCTTTATATTTTTCCTATTAAAATAATTTGGGCCTACTTACTCTGACAGGCCAGCCAAAGCTACACACTTGTTTTTGTAGCCATATAAAGTTTGTAGTGCGAGCCCATAGTCCTCCTCTCATAAGTGTAAACTGTACGTACACCTACGTGCTTTCCTTTATATTTTTCCATTTAAACTAATTTGGGCCTAATTACTGTGAAAGGCCTGCCAAAGCCACACACTTGTTAGTGTAGTCTAATACAGTTTTAACCTCTTCAGGACCCATGACGTATGCATACGTCATCACACCCTGGGTCTTAAGGACCCATGACGTATGCATACGTCATGTCTTTTCCTGGTCTCCGCCGCTCACCCGGCGGAGATTGGAAGCGGATCCCTGCTGAAATCCTTCAGCAGAGATCCAGGGCAAACGCCGAGGGGGGCCAAGTATGCCCCCCATGTCGGCGATCGCCTCAAATCACAAGGGCGATACCGGGCTGATCGGGTCTCTGGGACCCGACCGCCCGGTAATTTCGCATGATCCCGGCTGTCACAGACAGCCAGGACCATGCTAAAGAATAGGAGCGAGGTGGCAAGCCTGCCACCTCCTCCTATTCCCTGCGATCTGTCGGTTAGTTAACCGACCAATCGCAGGAGGGGGGGGCAGTTACTTCCTCCCGTCCTGCCCGGCCCCTTGAAGTCCGGAGAGGACGGGAGGAAGACCGGAGGACGCGGCGGGGGACGGGGGAGTGCTGGGGACCGGCCCCGGTAGTTACCTCGTCCCTGAAGACCCGGATCACGGCGAGGAAGATGGCGGCGGCGGCGACAGGTGAGTGGATCTTCAGCCGCGGTCGGGCCCTTTACAGCAATGCACGTCGCCGTAAAGCGACATGCATTGCTGTATTGGGACCCTATATACTACAACTCCCAGCATGCCCAGACAGCCCTTGGCGTCTGGGCATGCTGGGAGTTGCAGTTTTGCAACATCTGGAGGTCCACAGTTTGGAGACCACTGTGCCCTTCCAGATGTTGCAAAACTACACATTCTCAGCATGCCCTTACTGTCCAGGCATGCTGGGAGTTGTAGTTCTGTAAAATCTGGCCCTTCAGATGTTGCAGAACTGCAACTCCCAGCATGCCTGGACAGTTTTGGCATACTGGGAGTTGTAGTTTTGCAACATCTGGAAGGGCACAGATTGGGAACCACTGTATTAGTGGTCTGCAAACTGTAGTCCTCCAGATGTTGCAAACTACAACTTCAAGCATGCTGGGAGTTGTAGTTCGGCAACATCTGGCTCTAAAGATGTTGCCGAACTACTACTCCCAGCATGCCTGAGAATGTTTGGGAGTTGTGGTTTTGCAACAACAGGAGACACACTGGTTGGGAAACATTGTCTTTTTCCTAACTCAGTGTTTCCCAACCCGTGTGCCTCCAGCTGTTGCAAAACTATAACTACCAGCATGCACTGATAGACTGTGCATGCTGGGAGTTGTAGTTTTGCAACAGCTGGAGGTCCCCCCCTGTGAATGTACAGGGTACATTCACATGGGCAGGGGGCTTACAGTGAGTATCAGGCTGCAAGTTTGCGATGCAGCAAATTTTGCGCGGCAGCTCAAACTCGCAGCGGGAAAATCGCTGTAACCCCCCGCCCGTGTGACTGTACCCTAAAAACACTACACTACACTAACACAAAATAAAATAAAAAGTAAAAAACACTACATATACACATACCCCTACACAGCCCCCTCCCCTCCCCAATAAAAATGAAAAACGTCTGGTACGCCACTGTTTTCAAAACGGAGCCTCCAGCTGTTGCAAAACAACAAATCCCAGTATTGCCGGACAGCCGTTGACTGTCCAAGCATGCTGGGAGTTTTGCAACAGCTGGAGGCACCCTGTTTGGGAATCACTGGCGTAGAATACCCCTATGTCCACCCCAATGCAAATCCCTAATTCAGGCCTCAAATGCGCATGGCGCTCTCACTTTGGAGCCCTGTCGTATTTCAAGGCAGCAGTTTAGGGCCACATATGGGGTATCGCCGTACTCGGGAGAAATTGCCTTACAAATTTTGGGTGGCTTTTTCTCCTTTCACCCCTTATGAAAAGGTGAAATTGGGGTCTACACCAGCATGTTAGTGTAAAAAAATAAATTTTTTACACTAACATGCTGGTGTTCCCCTATACTTTTCATTTTGACAAGAGGTAAAAGGGAAAAAAAGCCCCCCACAATTTGTAATGCAACTTCTCCCGACTACGGAGATACCCCATATGTGGGCGTAAAGTTCTCTGGGGGCGCACAACAAGGCTCAGAAGGGAGAGTGCGCCATGTACATTTGAGGTGATTTGCACAGGGGTGGCTGATTGTTACAGCGGTTTTGACAAACGCAAAAAAAAAAAAAAACCACATGTGACCCCATTTCGGAAACTACACCCCTCACGGAATGTAATGAGGGGTGCAGTGAGAATTTACACCCCACTGGTGTCTGACAGATCTTTGGAACAGTGGGCTGCGCAAATTAAAAAATTTTGTACAGCCCACTGTTCCAAAGATCTGACAGACACCAGTGGGGGGTAAATGCTCACTGTACCCCTTGTTACGTTCCTCAAGGGGTCTAGTTTCCAAAATGGTATGCCATGTGGGGGTTATTTTGCTGTTCTGGCACCATTGGGGCTTCCGAAATGCGACAAGCCCCCCGAGCAAAATTTGCTCTCAAAAAGCCAAATATGACTCCTTCTCTTCTGAGCATTGTAGTTCGCCCGAAGTGCGCTTCAGGTCAACTTATGGGGTACCTCCATACTCGGAAGAGATGGGGTTACAAATTTTGGGGGGTATTTTCTGCTATTAACCCTTGCAAAAATGTGAAATTTGGGGGGGGAAACACACATTTTAGTGAATTATTATTATTTTTTTTTACGTATGCAAAAGTCATGAAACCCCTGTGGGGTATTAAGGCTTACGTTCCTCAAGGGGTCTAGTTTCCAAAATGGTATGGCATGTGGGTATTTTTTGTTGTTCTGGCACCATATGGGCTTCCTAAATGCAACATGCCCCCGAGCAAAATTTGCTCTCAAAAAGCCAAATATGACTCCTTCTCTTCTGAGCATTGTAGTTCGCCCATAGTGCACTTCATGTCAACTTATGGGGTACCTCCATACTCAGAAGAGATGGGGTTACAAATTTGGGGGGCTATTTTCTGCTATTAACCCTTGCAAAAATGTGAAATTTGGGGGGAAGCACACATTTTATTGAAATTTTTTTAATTTTTTTTTACATATGCAAAAGTCGTGAAACACCTGTGGGGTATTAAGGCTCACTTTATTCCTTGTTACGTTCCTCAAGGGGTCTAGTTTCCAAAATGGTATGTCATGTGTTTTTTTTTCCTGTTCTGGCACCATAGGGGCTTCCTAAATGCAACATGCCCCCCAAAAACCATTTCAGAAAAACGTACGCTCCAAAATCCCCTTGTCGCTCCTTCCCTTCTGAGCCCTCTACTGTGCCCGCCGAACACTTTACATAGACATATGAGGTATGTGCTTAGTCGAGAGAAATTGGGCTACAAATAGAAGTATACATTTTCTCCTTTTACCCCTTGTAAAAATTCAAAAATTGGGTCTACAAGAACATGCGAGTGTAAAAAATGGAAATTGTGAATTTTCTCCTTCACTTTGCTGCTATTCCTGTGAAACACCTAAAGGGTTAAAATGCTGACTGAATGTCATTTTGAATATTTTGGGGGGTGCAGTTTTTATAATGGGGTCATTTGTGGGGTATTTCTAAGATGAAGACCCTTCAAATCCACTTCAAACCTGAACCGGTCCCTGAAAAATTGTGATTTTGGAAATTTTGTGAAAAATTGGAAAATTGCTGCTGAACTTTGAAGCCCTCTGATGTCTTCCAAAAGTAAAAACTCGTCAATTTTATGATGCAAATATAAAGTAGACATATTGTATATGTGAATAAAATAAAATAATATTTGGAATATCCATTTTCATTACAAGCAGAGAGCTTCAAAGTTAGAAAAATGCAAAATTTTCAAATTTTTCATCAAATTTTGGGATTTTTCACCAAGAAAGGATGCAAGTTACCAAAAAATTTTACCACTAAGTTAAAGTAGAATATGTCACGAAAAAACAATCGCGGAATCAGAATCATAACTAAAAGCATTCCAGAGTTATTAATGTTTAAAGTGACAGTGGTCAGATGTGCAAAAAATGGCCGGGTCCTAAGGTGTAAAATGGCTGGGTCCTTAAGGGGTTAAGCGTAGTAGAGCGCATAGTTCTCCTCTCATAAATGTAAACTGTATGTACACCTATGTGGTGCCCTTTATATTTTTCCTATTAAAATAATTTGGGCCTTGTTACTCGGAAAGACCAGCAAAACTACACATCAGCTTTTGTAGCCACATACAGTTTTAAGTGTAGTGGAGCATATTGTCCTTCACTCATAAGTGTAAAATGTGTACGCACTCAGCTGGTGTATAAGTATGTCAGGCTGAGAAGTGCCAGGATGTGCACAGAGGAGTGGCAGAGGCCTAAATTCATCAGGTAGAGGTCGAAGCAGACTAGGTGCAAGTAGCAGCAGAAGTCGCAGCGAGAGGCCTGAGCTCCCGATATCAGCTAGCGGTTGTGTCTCGAGCAGCAACCCATCTGCCGTCATTGATTGGTTAACTCGGTCATCCACTTCATCACAAATAACATTTCACACCCCCAGTTGGTGGGTTCCTCAGTCACAACCCTCAGTTGGCATGGCCCAGGAGTAGTCCCTGTCCTCCAATTGCCTCTGTCCTATGCTGTTCCCTCCCCCACGGAAGTATTGTATGCTGTGGATTCAGCTCCACTATTTAGTGAAGACGATCTACTAGAGGATAGTCCGCAGCTACTGCCCAGCCAACAAGTGGAGGAGACATCCGCCGCTTCATCCACTAGGTGGGAAAGTAGTGATAAGGAGAGTGGCGTGGGAGGTGGTGTTGCGAGCATCAGGCTCCTGAAGCAGACACTGTTGAGGAACCTGAGGAGGACATCAGTGACGTGCAGACACAATTCGACGAAGATGAAGCCGATAGCACTTGTTTCCGGGTGCAGAAGGGGCTTCATCATCATCAGGAGAAGAGGGTTGCAGGATGCCCATAAAGCAGCAGCTGAGCCAGCAGGGTGGTAGCATGGTTGGCAGTCAGCATGGTGGCAGAAGAGGGAAATATGGAGCCAAACTTGAACTGGGTAGGCCACCTGCTTTGCGGCAGCCTACCTTCCCAGGACATAGTGGAACAGGGGTTTCTGGAGACGGCGGCAGTAGCAGTCAATTAGTGCGGACTGTTGGTGGGAAAATGAGATACTCGACGGTGTGGCAGTTTTTCATCAAGCATCCGGAGGATGTTAACCTGGCCACATGCAAGATGTGTCGGCAGTAGGTGAAGCGTGGCCAGGGTCCCAATGTTGGCACCAAGGCCCTGCATCATCATATGCAGCATCACCATAAGGCAGCCTGGGAGTGGGCCGTGCCGCTCCCTGTTTAAGCCAGCCAAGGCTCCACCACATCAGCTGGAGGGAGCTGTTTGTCTTACCCATCATCTGTCGGTCCAGATGCTCCTCCTACTTCGAGTTGGTCAGTCTGCTAGCAATCCATCAGTGAAGCCATATCCAAAAGACAACAGTATGTGCCCACCAGAAGCTGAATGTGCTCCTGTCATAGTTGCTGGTTCTGCAGTCCCTCCCTTTTCAAAATGTGGACTCTGCACCTTTCAGAGAACTGATGGCTTGTGCCGAGCCGGGTTGGAGAGTCCCAAGCCGTCATTTCTTTGTGAATAAGGCAGTACCAGCCCTGCACAATTTTGTGGAACAGAAGGTGGGCAAGTCCTTGAGCCTGTCGGTGTGTACCAAAGCTCACGGCGTGTCCTTTATTGCCCACTGGGTGAATGTGGTTCCTGCACAGCCACAACAGCAAATTGGACAGGTCACCCAGCTTCCGCCTCCACGCTCAAAGGCCGTTGGTCCTGTGAGCCTCCTCATCCTTCACCATGTCCTCAGCCTCCACTGCATGGACAAATCCTAGTGCCCCTCCAGCATACCTTGTGTGCAGGGCACGGCGGTGTCCCGCTGTTCTTCACATGGTTTGTTTTGGCGAACGGAGTCACACAGGGGAAGAACTGCTAAAAGTCATTCATGAAGAAATCGAATCATGGCTTACTCCACGAAAACTGGAAATAGGAACCATGGTGACCGACAATGGGAAGAACATCTTGTCTGTGCTGCTTCAAGGAACTCTGAGCCGTGCGCCCTGCATGGCACATGTGTTCAATATGGTTGTCATGCTGTTCTTGAAGTGTTCCCCCCATCTGCAAGACATCCTAACAATGGGAAGGAAACTTTGCATGCACTTCAGCCACTCGTACACCGCAAAGCACACCCTCCTTGAGCTGAAGCATCAGAACGGCGTCCCTCAACATAGTCTGATTAGCAACGTTGCCACATGTTGGAATTCCACCCTCCATATGTTGGACAGACTGTACGAACAGAGAAAAGCCATCACCGATTTCTTAATGATCCAAGCTCATACCTGACACCTGCCCTTTGCTCAGGCGATTTGGGGAAGCCACATTATAAGTTAGTCGCCAGGATTACGGGATGAACAACGAACATCATTCCACTGCATTATATCCCACAACACGTGTTGGAAATGATGGCTGGTCAGGGCATTGGAGACGTGGTGCCTACATCTCATGGCCAGATGAGCCCTGTAAGGGCTGAACTGAAAGAGGAGGGGGACAGTGCAGCACAGGCAAGGTTTTGCGAAATGGGTGGTTTTTCTAGTATTCTGACAGGAGAGGAGGAGCAGGGGTAGGCAGTGGAGCTACAGGGTGATGAGGAAGACGAGACAGACAACCCAGACACACCGTGGAAGTATGCAGTGGAGATGGAAGCAGGCAGTCCCTCCGAGTCACTTGCACAAATGCCACGATGTATGCTCACTTGCTTGCGTAGTGACCGCCGAATTGTCACCATTCAGCAGGGGGATGACTTCTGGCTCTCCACCTTGTTGGACCCTCACCATCGGCACAAAATGGGGGCCTATTTTACACCAACTGAGAGGGAGGATAAACTGACCTACTACAGAGAAATCCTACGTAGTCAGTTGGCCGATGCCTAGCTGCGCCATTGTCCATCCTCTCACAGGTCTAACTCGGCGGGCCCTCTGCGCTTACCTTCCACTGCCATGGCTGCTAGGGAGGGATGGGTCGGCAGGAGCAGTACCAGCTCCATCAACAGCAGCCTGATTCTACTGTCACTGATGAGTTGCTTTCTTCACCCGCATATTGAAGCAACTCATCAGCAGCAGGTAGACTTGGAGCAGGACCTGAATCAGCAGGTGGTGGCGTACCTTGACATGACCCTGCCAACACACTTTGAAGATCCACTGGACTTGATTTGTGGCCGCAACTAGCAGAGTTTGCCCTGGAAAAGCTGTCCTGCCTGACCAGTAGTGTGCCATCAGAGCTATAGTAACCCCAAAGAGAACTCGTCTGTCCATCAAACATGTGAAGAAACTGACCTTTGTCAAGATTAATCAACCATGGATCAGCCATGATTTCCACCCACCAATGCCTGATGCATCAGAGTAGATTGACCATGGTGCCACACCAACACTTCACAAATATGGATAGTGCAAAACATAATTAAGGTGCTGCTCCCCAGTTACAGACATTCCTCAGCATCAGACCAATAAGTAAGTATTGAGGATATGCATTACGTAAAACTTAACTTTTAATCATGTTCTTAGGATAAAAAATATGTACCCAAAAAATGGAAGGGTGTGCAAAAAACACCATGTGCCACCTACACCACCAATTATTAATGTGATGCAAAGATCACTAAGAAGTGGAAGGGAACAACATATGGTCCATTGTAAAAGGTGGGGGTAAAAACTTCCCCTGTAAGGCCCTTTTCTGGCATTATTAATCCCTTCTTGGCAAGTGTTCCTCGCCCTAAAAAGGGCAGCCCCACACAGGAACCTCTCCCTATTTCCACCTTAAAACATTGCCAGTTCCCAGGGTTTTTAGGTGGAAATAGGGAGAGGTTCATGTGTGGGGCTGGCCTTTTTAGGGTGAGTAACACTTGCGTTGACGGGAATTAATAAGGCGAGAGTAAGGCCTTACAGGGTAAGTTTTTACCCCCACCGTTTACAATGGACCATACATTGTCACCTTCCACCTTCTAGAGGTCTTTGCATCACATCAATAATTGGTGGTGTAGGTGGCACATGGTGTTTTTTGCACAACTTTCCTTTTGTTAGATTTTAAAAAAAAAATTGGGCCCACGTATTTTATTCTAAGAATAATATTAAAAGTTAAGTTTTATGTAATGCATATCCTCAATACCTACTTGAGAATATTTACTGCACACCAACACTTTAATGAATAGAGACTGTTTTCTTCTGCCTACCTGCCTCAGCAACTCTTCTGATTCTGCCACCCGCCTGAGGCCACACATCTGATGCCAAGTTTTCCTTCTTTCACCCACCTTCGTCACCGGGTACTGGTATTGCAACCCACCGCCCCACTCTGTCACCAGGTCATTTTCAGGATTCCTGATGTTGCTGATGCCACCTCCAGGCTGTATCATTCTGGCACCATATTTTCTCCTTATGCCGATGCCACCTCCAGGCTGTTTAATTCTGCTACCAAATGTTCTCCTCATGCTGCTGCCAGCTCCAGGCTGTTACATTCTGCCAACATATGCTCTCCTCATGCTGATGCCACCTTCAGGCTGTCTCATTCTGCCACCAAATGTTCTCATGCTGATGCCATCTCCAGACTGTCACATTCTGTTACCATATGTTCTCCTCATGCTGATGCCACCTCCAGGCTGTGCCATTCTGCCACTATATGTTCTCCTCATGCTGATGCCACCTCCAGGTTGTGTCATTCTGCCACCATATGTTCTCCTCATGCTGATGTCACCTCCAGGCTGTCTTATTCTGCCACCATATGTTCTCATGATGATGTCACCTCCAAGCTGTCTCATTCTGCCACCCTATGTTCTCCTCATGCTGATGCCACCTGCAGGCTGTCTCATTCTCCCACTATATGTTCTCCTCATGCCGATGCAACCTCCAGGCTGTCTCATTCTGCCACCACATGTTCTCCTCATACTGATGCCATCTCTAAACTGTTGCACTCTGTTACCATATGTTCTCCTCATACCATATGTTCTCTCTCCATATGTTCTCCTCATGCTGCCGCCACCTCCAGGCTGTGTCATTCAGACACTAAATGGTCTCCTCATGCTGCCACCACCTCTACGCTGTCATTCAGCCACTATATGCTCTCCTCATGCTGCCGCCTTCTCCATGCTGTCTCATTAAGACACTATATGGTCTCCTCATGCTGCCGCCACCTCCAGGCTGTGTCATTCAGCCACTATATGGTCTCCTCATGCTTCCCCCACCTCCAGGCTGTGTCATTCAGCCACTATATAGTCTTCTCATGCTGCTGCCACCTACACACTGTTTCTTTCAGCAACTATATAGTCTCCTCATACTGCCTCCACCTACACACTGTGTCATTCGGACACTATATGGTCTCCTCATGCTTCCACCACCTCCAGGCTGTGTCATTTAGCCACTATATGGTCTCCTCATGCTGCTGCCACCTCCACGCTGTTTCATTCAGACACTATATGGTCTCCTCATGCTGCCACCACCTCCAGGCAGTGTCATTCATACACTATATGGTCTCCTCATGCTTCTGCCATCTCCAGGCTGTGTCATTCAGACACTATATGGTCTCCTCATGCTGCCGCCACCTCCACGCTGTGTCATTCAGCCACTTTATGGTCTCCTCAAAAATTTACTAAATTGTGGTTTTCTTTTCAAATTCTCCACACAAATAGTA
The DNA here is from genome assembly GCF_029499605.1 of Hyla sarda. Lineage (NCBI taxonomy): Eukaryota > Metazoa > Chordata > Amphibia > Anura > Hylidae > Hyla > Hyla sarda. The sequence continues at coordinate 199,779,273 of NC_079189.1, forward strand.
TTTTTTTGGTTGCGCCATACATTTTATGGTAAAATTAGTGATGTCATTACAAAGGACAACTGGTCACGCAAAAACAAGCCCTCATACTCGTCTGTGGTTGAAAATATGAAAGAGTTATGATTTTTAGAAGGCAAGGAAGAAAAATAGAAAATGTAATAATAAAATTAGCTGAGTCCTTAAGGCCAAAATGAGTTCTTAAGGGGTTAAAGACATTTTCATTTTATAATTGATGAAAAGTGAATTGTAAAATTTTAAATGAACTTTAATAGAATTTCTATAAAAAAAAGTTTGATACATAAAAGCCAGATAAGAAGTAATGAATTCTTGTCACTACATTCTCATGGCATGAAGAACATTTAAAAAACAATCTGCATGTCATACTGAATAACAGTATTATTTCACTAACACAGCACACTTCCTATGCGTGTTACGACAAGGCAAAATGTTCTACACCCCTATTGAGGCTCTCTGTAGCCCAGAAATAGCCATTTTTAATAGTGATTCACCGCAAATAAATTCGGACTGAAACAATTTTTGGGGGAGAAATTCGGCGAATTGGCCGAATCGAATTTTCAAAAAATTTGCTCAACTATAGAGGTTACATTAGCATAATATTGTAGCATCAGTTGATTTGAAAAAAGTTTCTCTGGAATAACTTTTAAATAACATATCACAGAGGTATGACTCTGCTTAATATTGTTGGAAAACCCCTTTAAAGGGATACTCTGGTGGGAAAAAAATTTAAAATCAACTGGTGCCAGAAAATTTTACAGATTTTTAAACTACTTCTATAAAAAAAAATCTTGATCCTTCCAATACTTATTAGCTGCTGAATACTACGGAGAAAATTATTTTCTTTTTGGAACACAGTGCTTTCTGCTGACATCATGACCACAGTGCTCTCTGTTGTCATCTCTGTCCATTTTAGAAACTGTCCAGAGCAGCATATGTTTGCTTTGGGGATTTTCTCCTACTCTGGACAGTTCTTAAAATGGACAGAGATGTCAGCAGAGAGCACTGTGGTCATGATGTCAGCAGAGAGCTCTGTGTTCCAAAAATAAAAATAAAAATTCATCTGTTGTATTCAGCAGCTAATAAGTACTGGAAGGAGTAAGATTTTTTTAATAGAAGTAATTAGAGATGAGCGAACTTTTCAAAAATTCGATTCGGCCGATTCGCTGAATTTTCCCGAAAAGTTTGTTTCGATTCGAATTTATTCGCGGCGAATCGACGTTAAAAAAGGCTATTTCTAGCCCACATACAGCCTCTATAGGGGTATAGAACACTTTGCTGTGTCGTAAAACGCATATGGAGTGTGCTGGGGTTGTGAAATAATACTGTTATTCAGAATAGCATGCAGATTACCGGCATCACTCTTAAAATCACTGCCGCACAGCAGCACAATGACAGAGCCTGGTGGTGGCATCAGTGTCAGGAGACCATATAGTGACTGAATGACATAACGTGGACATAGCGTGGCAAGAGGAGACCATTTAGTGGCTGAATGGCACAGCGTGGAGTTGGCTGATGCACTAGTACACTACACGCCAGGGCTTCACAATCCCCCCTCCAAAATTAACACAATGAGAAATTTTTGTCAAAGATTTCTCATTGGTAGCACCCGCTATCCAAAAATTTGAAATTTCCAGAACCAGGCCCCACCCCTGTGGCATCAGTAACCCATATATTGCTTGCATGACACAGCCTGGAGTTGGCTGATGCAAGAGTACACACCAGGGCTTCACAATCCCCCCCAAAAAAACCATCACAATATATGACATTTTTGTCAAAGATTTCTCATTGGTAGCACCCGCTATCCAAAAATTAGAAATTTCGAGACCCAGGCCCCACCTCTGCGGCATCAGGAACCCATATATTGCCTGAAGGACACAGCCTGGAGTTGGCTGATGCACCAGTACACACCCGGGCTTCACAATCCCCTCAAAGAAACAACAACATTTTAGACATTTTTTAAAGAAATACCTTTGTGTAAGAACAAGCACATATCCAGCAGTTCACAAGATTCTATAATGCAGGACAGTGGACCACCCAAAGACATTCTTCTCAAACCACACAATGTTTGAATTTTTTTTACAAAAACTAATTCAATATGTGTGTAAGCGCATCTGTCTCTAAAAGATCAGATCACCAAAGGACTTTTTTCACCCAAAATTATGAAGCAGAGTTAATCCCTGTCCGTATTTTTTTTTCTTTCATTAAAAAATCACACCCAACAAGCGTTCCGTTGTGTAACGGTTAGCATTCTGCAAAATTCAATTTTATTACTGATAAAATTACCAGTAAATTTAACAATAACACTACCCAAGAGTGTTTAATTACCCCATACATTGCACCAGGAGCAGTCAGGAGTAGGCCTCAGCAGTACCCAAGAGGCTTTAATAACCCCTTACCTTGCCCGATCAATTGTGAGATCGAGCAATAACAGGTGTGTTATGGCCTCAGATGTCTGGCGTTTATTAAGTCCCTGCCCGTCGCTATAAGCGATTGGATTAGTTAGTGAGTTGGTTAGTGAGGTCCTTGGATCGGCCCAGGCGGGGTAGGAGAAGGCCCTGGCAGAGCGCCGAGAATTTAACGATCATTGTTGAAATTTGCATTAAGCATGTATTTAGCTACTGCTAAACAAGGCCAGAGGCACCAGGGAGGCAAGTAGTTCCTGAAAGACACAGAATGAGTCTGGAGCATGCATTTTCAGTACCCAAGAGGTTTTCATAAACCCTTACATTTAAAGATCAATGTTTACATTTGCATTAAGCATGTATTTAGCTACTGTTAAACTTCAAAAAATTATAGGCCCAAGGCCTGCGGCACCAGGGAGGCAAGTAGTTTGTGAAAGACACAGAATGAGTCTGGAGCAGTCATTCGCAGTACCCAAGAGGGTTTCATAACCCCTTACATTTAAAGATCAATGTTGACATTTGCATTAAGCATGTATTTAGCTACTGCTAAACTTCAAAAAATTATAGGCCCAAAGCCAGAAGCTTCAGTTTTCCGCATATTAGGAGCATAGTTGTCCCCCAGATTAGGCAGCATAGATGTCCCCCAGATTAGGACCATAGTTGTCCCCCAGATTAGGCAGCATAAATGTCACCCAGATTAGGAGCATACTTGTCCCTCAGATTAGGCAGCATAGATGTCCCCCAGATTAGGCAGCATAGTTGTCCCCCAATCAGTGCGGGCCGGTCAGAGCCAATCAAAGGGCAGTATTTGTCAAGCGGGCCGTACAATCCCCAGGTCTGCCCCAGAGGGTTTCATAACCAACCACAATAGAGAAAATTTTGTTGTAGGAGCATGGTCAATCTACTCAGACCCATCTGTCATTGGTGGCTGGAAATCTTGGCTGATCCATCCCTGATTCATCTTGACAAACGTCAGTCTCTCCACATTTTTAGTGGACAGACGAGTTCGCCTTGGGGTGACTATTGCCCCGGCCACACTAAACACCCGCTCTGATGGCACACTACTGGCCGGGAAGGACAACTTTTCCAGGGCAAACTCGGCTAGTTGCGGCCATAAATCGAGTTTGGCTGCCCAGAAGTCCAGCAGATCTTCAACAGTTGTTGGCAGGGTAATGTCGAGGTAAGCCATCACCTGCTGGTTCAGGTCCTGCTCCATGTCCACCTGCTGCTGATGAGTAGCTTCACTATGCGGCTGAAGGAAGCTACTCATCAGTGACTGTAGACTCAGGCTGCTGCTGATTGAGCCGGTACTGCTCCTGCCACCCCTCCCCTCCCCAGCAGCCGTGGCAGTGGAAGGTGAGCGCAGAGGGCCCCCCGAGTCAGACCTGCTAGTGGATGGACCATGTGACCGACTACGTAGAAGTTCCCTGAAGTAGGTCAGTTTGTCCTCCCTCTCAGTGGGTGTAAAAATGGCCCCCATTCTGGGCCGGTAGCAAGGGTCTAATAAGGTGGAGATCCAGAAGTCATTGCGCTGACAAATTTTGACAATTCGGGGGTCACCACGCAAGCAACTCAGCATGCATCGTGCCATTTGTGACAGTGACTCACTGGGACTACCTGCCTCCACCTCCACTGCATACTGCCACAGTGTGTCTGGGTTCTCTGTCTCGCCTCCCTCGTAATAACCCTCCAGCTCCTCTGGCTGCTCCTGCTCCTCCCCTCCTGTCCAATGACCAGAAACACTGGCCATCTCATCCACCATAAACTGTGCTCCGCTCTGCCCCTCATCATCCTCCTCCAGTTCATCCCCCACAGGACTCATGTAGCCTTCTGATGTAGGCGCAACATCTCCATTGCCGTGACCAGCCATGTTTTCAATAATTTTTTGGAGTAAATGTAGGAGTGGAATTACGTCGTTCATGGCGTAATTCGAGCGACTAACAAAAAATGTGGCTTCCTCAAATGGCCTCAGCAAACGGCAGGTGTCACGTATGAGCTGCCACTCGTTCACATTGAAGTTACACAGGGGAGTACTCCTATCTGCTTGTATCATCAAAAAATCTGTGATGGCTTTTCTTTGTTCGTATAGTCTGTCCAACATATGGAGGGTGGAATTCCAACGTGTGGCAACGTTGAGACTATGTTGTGGGATACCGTTCTGAAGCTGCAGCTCAAGCAAAGTGTGCTTGGCGGTGTACGAGTGGCTGAAGTGCATGCACAGTTTCCTTGCCATTGTCAGGACGTCTTGCAAATGGGGTGAAGACTTGATGAACTTCTTGACAACCACATTCAACACGTGTGCCATGCAGGGCGAATGGTTCACACTTCCTTGTCGCAGCGCGGCCACAATGTTCTTCCCAATGTCGGTCACCATGGTTCCCATTTCCAGATTTCGTGGAGTAAGCCATACTCGGATTTCTTCCCTAATGAACTTCAGCAGTTCCTCCCCTGTGTGACTCCGTTCGCCAAGGCAAACCATGTGAAGGACGGCTTGACACAGCTGTGCCCTACACACATGGTACGATGAAGGGCCACAGAGATTTGGATGTGCAGTGGAGGCCGAGGACACGGGGGAGGAGGAGGAGGAGGCGCACACTGTAAAAGGACCAACTGCCTGGGAGCGAGAGCGTGGAGGAGGAAGCGGTGTGACCTGTCCAAGTTGCTGCTGTGGCTGTGCAGGAACAACATTTACCCAGTGGGCCGTAAAAGACATGTATTGTCCCTGGCTGTAGTTACAGCTCCACACATCGGCGCTGCCGTGCACTTTTGAACACACCGACAGGCTCAAGGACTGGCTCACCTTCTCTTGTACAAACTTATGCAGGGCTGGTACTGCCTTCTTCGCAAAGAAATGACAGCTTGGGACTCTCCACCTCGGCTCGGCACAAGCCATCAATTCCCTGAAAGCTGCAGAGTCCACCAGTTGGAAAGGGAGGGACTGCAACACCAGCAACTTGGACAGGAGCACATTCAACTTTTGCGCCGTTGGATGAGTGGGCGCATACTGTTGTCTCTTGGACATGGCTTCGCCGATCGATTGTTGGCGGAATGGCTGACTACGAGCGGAGGAAGCAGGAGCGCAAGAAGGATGGTTTGACACAATGCTCCCTTCGGCTGAGGTGGTGAAGCCTTGGCTGGATGACGGAGGGAGCGGATGGCCATTGGGTGATGCGGCAGGCTGGACCACTACCTCGGAGCCACAGTTATCCCAGGCTGCTTTATGGTGGCGAATCATGTGTTGATGCAGGGCCGTGGTGCCGAGATTGGGACCCTGGCCACGCTTCACTTTCTGCCCACAGATTTTGCATGTGACTACACTAAGGTCCTCCGGATTCTTTATGAAGAACAACCACACCGCAGAGTAGCTGATTTTTCTACCCGTAGTTCGCACTATTTCACTGCTATTGGCGCCGTCTCCAGGAACCCCTGAATGGTAGCTTGCCGCGAAGCAGGTGGTCTCCCCCTGGCACGTTTGGCTCCTGAATTCCCACTACTGCCACCACCACGCTGATTGTCAACCGTGCTACCGCCTTGCTGCCTCATAGACAAAGAGCAAATCTCTTCTACTGATGATGATGAAGCCCCGGCTTCTGCACCCGGCTCCCAACTGCGATCGGCTTCATCATCATCAAAAGATGTGTGCACGTCACTGATGTCCTCCTCGTGTTCCACAACAGTGTCTGCCTCAGGACTCTGAGCAATTGAAACATCGCCTCCCACATCACTCCCTGCATCACTACTTGGCCGCCTTGCGGAGCAAGGGACGCATGTCTCCTCACATTCTTGGCTGCCCATTAGATGCTGACTGTCCTCTATTACATCGTCCTTGCTAAATAGTGGAGCTGAACCCAAAGCATGAGATACTTCTTTGGGAGAGGGAACAGCATAGGACAAAGGCAATGGGATTACAGGGACTGCTCCCGGGCCATGCCAACTGAGGGTTTTGTCTGAGGAACCCACCGACTCTTGACTGGGGTTGTCAGATGTCGCTTGTGATGATGGGGACGAGTGTGCAAACCAATTGACAAGGAGAGATGGGTCGACGACACGACCGATGGGTGTTAACGGGAGCTCAGGCCTATTGCTGTGACTCCTGCTGCCACTCGCCTGAAGTCTGCTGCCAACTTTGCCTGACGTATGTAGGCCTCTGCCCCTTCTCTTTGCACTTCCTGGCACTTCCCTGCCTGACATACTTAGTGCGTTTATGAGGGTATAGAACAGCAGCAGGCGATTACTTATGGCTGTCCTTTCAAAGTATATAGGCCCTAGACAGACTAACAGTTACTAAATAGTACACTCCTTTGTTGTATGTATGCCCTTTGCAATGATGAGCGCACTGTTAAGCGTATTTATACGCAGAAAAAAACTATTTTTTTGTTGTATACACCAGCCAGTGTATACTAATGTGTGGAATAGCACTGAATTTAGCACCGAGACAGAAATACAAGTACTAAATAGTACACTACTTGGTTGTATGTATGCCCTTTGCAATGATGAGCACACTGTTAAGCGTATTTGTGTACAGGAAAAACTTTTTTTTTCTTTAATACACCGGCAGGTGTATAACGTGTGGTATAACACTTAATTTAGCACAGAGACAGAAAAAAAGGTAGTATATGGTACACATTTTGCTTGTATTTAGGCCCTTTGCAATGATAAGGCCACTGTTAAGCATATTTTTACTCAGGAAAAATGTATTTTCTTTAATACACCGGCAGGTGTATAACGTGTGGTATAACACTGAATTTAGCACAGATACAGAAAAAAAGGTAGTATATGGTAAGCTATTTGCTTGTATTCAGGCCCTTTGCAATGATAAGGCCACTGTTAAGCGTATTTTTACTCAGGAAAAACATTTTTTTCTTTAATACACCGGCAGGTGTATAATGTGTGGTATAACACTGAATTTAGCACAGAGACAGAAAAAAAGGTAGTATATGGTACGCTATTTGCTTGTATGTAGGCCCTTTGCAATGATAATGCCACTGAAAAAGCGTATTTGCACTCAGGAAAAACTTTTTTTTCTTTAATACACCAGCAGGTGTATAACGTGTGGTATAACACTTAATTTAGCACAGAGACAGAAAAAAGGTAGTATATGGTACGCTATTTGCTTGTATGTAGGTCCTTTGCAATGATAAGGCCTGTCACGATGCCGGCTGGCAGGAGGTGGATCCTCTGTGCCAGAGAGGGATTGGCGTGGACCGTGCTAGTGGACCGGTTCTAAGTCACTACTGGTGTTCACCAGAGCCCGCCGCAAAGCGGGATGGTCTTGCTGCGGCGGTAGTGACCAGGTCGTATCCACTAGCAACGGCTCAACCTCTCTGGCTGCTGAAGATAGGCGCGGTACAAGGGAGTAGACAAAAGCAAGGTCGGACGTAGCAGAAGGTCGGGGCAGGCAGCAAGGATCGTAGTCAGGGGCAACGGCAGGAGGTCTGGAACACAGGCTAGGAACACACAAGGGAACGCTTTCACTAGGCACGATGGCAACAAGATCCGGCGAGGGAGTGCAGGGGAAGTGAGGTATACATAGGGAGTGCACAGGTGAACACACTGATTAGAACCACTGCGCCAATCAGCGGCGCAGTGGCCCTTTAAATCGCAGAGACCCGGCGCGCGCGCGACCTAGGGAGCGGGGCCGCGCGCGCCGGGATAGGACCGACGGAGAGCGAGTCAGGTACGGGAGCCGGGGTGCGCATCGCGAGCGGGCGCTACCCGCATCGCGAATCGCATCCCGGCTGGAGGCGGTATCGCAGCGCACCCGGTCAGTGGATCTGACCGGGGCGCTGCGGGAGCGAGAGTGTAGCGAGCGCTCCGGGGAGGAGCGGGGACCCGGAGCGCTCGGCGTAACAGTACCCCCCCCCTTGGGTCTCCCCCTCTTCTTGGAGCCTGAGAACCTGAGGACCAGACTTTTATCTAGGATATTGTCCTCAGGTTCCCAGGATCTCTCTTCAGGGCCACAGCCCTCCCAGTCAACCAAAAAGAAGGTTTTTCCTCTGACCTTTTTGGAGGCCAGTATCTCCTTTACAGGAAAGATGTCCGAAGAACCGGAGACAGGAGTGGGAGAGATAAGTTTAGGAGAAAAACGGTTGATGATGAGTGGTTTAAGAAGAGAAACGTGAAAGGCATTAGGAATACGAAGAGAAGGAGGGAGAAGAAGTTTATAAGAGACAGGATTAATCTGGCACAAAATTTTGAAAGGACCAAGATAGCGTGGTCCCAATTTGTAGCTGGGAACACGGAAGCGGACATATTTAGCGGAGAGCCATACCTTGTCTCCGGGAGAAAAAATGGGGGGAGCTCTTCTTTTCTTATCAGCAAACTTCTTCATGCGTGATGAAGCCTGTAAGAGAGAATTTTGGGTCTCTTTCCATATGGTGGAAAGATCACGAGTTATTTCATCCACAGCGGGGAAACCAGAGGGCAAGGGAGTAGGGAGGGGGGGAAGAGGGTGATGGCCGTACACCACGAAAAATGGGGATTTGGAAGAAGATTCAGAGACTCTGAAGTTGTACGAGAATTCGGCCCATGGTAGAAGGTCTGCTCAGTCATCCTGGCGGGAAGAAACAAAATGACGTAAATAATCACCCAGGACTTGGTTAATTCTTTCTACTTGCCCATTGGATTGAGGATCATAAGCAGAAGAAAAATTAAATTTAATCTTGAGTTGTTTACAGAGAGCCCTCCAGAATTTTGACACGAATTGGACGCCTCTATCCGAGACGATCTGCGTGGGCAACCCGTGAAGACGAAAAATGTGTACAAAAAATTGTTTTGCCAACTGAGGCGCTGAAGGAAGACCAGGAAGAGGAATAAAATGTGCCATCTTGGAAAATCGATCAACGACCACCCAAACAACAGTGTTGCCACGGGATGGGGGTAAGTCTGTAATAAAGTCCATACCAATCAGAGACCAAGGCTGTTCGGGAACAGGCAGAGGATGAAGAAGACCAGCGGGCTTCTGGCGAGGAGTCTTATCCCGGGCACAGACAGTGCAGGCCCGCACAAAATCAACAACATCCGTCTCCAGAGTCGGCCACCAATAGAAACGAGAGATGAGTTGCACGGATTTCTTGATGCCCGCATGGCCTGCGAGATGGGAGGAGTGACCCCATTTGAGGATTCCGAGGCGTTGGCGTGGAGAGACGAAGGTCTTCCCTGGAGGAGTTTGCCTGATGGAGGCTGGAGAAGTGGAGATCAGGCAATCCGGAGGAATAATGTGTTGCGGAGAGAGCTCTACTTCCGAGGCCTCCGAGGAACGAGAGAGAGCATCGGCCCTAATGTTCTTATCGGCAGGGCGAAAGTGAATCTCAAAATTAAACCGGGCAAAGAACAGAGACCACCTGGCCTGGCGAGGATTCAGCCGTTGGGCAGACTGGAGATAGGAGAGATTCTTGTGATCGGTGTAAATAATAATTGGAAATTTTGATCCCTCCAGCAGATGCCTCCATTCCTCAAGTGCTAATTTAATGGCCAGAAGCTCTCGATCCCCGATGGAGTAGTTCCTCTCCGCCGGAGAGAAGGTCCTAGAAAAAAAACCACAAGTAACAGCATGCCCGGAAGAATTTTTTTGTAGAAGGACCGCTCCAGCTCTTACTGAGGAGGCATCAACCTCCAATAGGAAGGGTTTAGATGGGTCAGGTCTGGAGAGCACGGGAGCAGAAGAAAAGGCAGACTTGAGCCGTTTAAAGGCGTCTTCCGCTTGAGGAGGCCATGACTTAGGATTGGCATTCTTCTTGGTTAAAGCCACGATAGGAGCAACAATGGTGGAAAAATGTGGAATAAATTGTCTGTAATAATTGGCGAACCCCAAAAAACGTTGGATAGCACGGAGTCCGGAGGGGCGTGGCCAATCTAAGATGGCAGAGAGTTTGTCTGGATCCATTTGTAGTCCCTGGCCAGAGACCAAGTATCCTAGGAAAGGAAGAGATTGACATTCAAACAGACATTTCTCCATTTTGGCATAAAGTTGATTGTCACGAAGTCTCTGAAGAACCATGCGGACATGCTGGCGGTGTTCTTCTAGGTTGGCAGAAAAAATCAGAATATCGTCCAGATACACAACAACACAGGAATATAAGAGATCACGAAAAATTTCATTAACAAAGTCTTGGAAGACGGCAGGGGCGTTGCACAGGCCAAAGGGCATGACCAGATACTCAAAGTGTCCATCTCTAGTGTTAAATGCCGTTTTCCATTCATCCCCCTCCCTGATGCGGATGAGATTATAAGCACCTCTTAAGTCCAGTTTGGTAAAGATGTGGGCACCTTGGAGGCGATCAAAGAGTTCAGAGATAAGAGGTAGAGGGTAGCGGTTCTTTACCGTGATTTTATTAAGACCGCGGTAGTCAATGCAAGGACGTAGGGAGCCATCTTTTTTGGACACAAAGAAAAATCCAGCTCCGGCAGGAGAGGAGGATTTGCGGATAAAGCCTCTTTTTAAATTTTCCTAGATGTACTCAGACATAGCAAGAGTCTCTGGGGCGGACAGAGGATAAATTCTGCCCCGGGGTGGAGTAGTGCCCGGGAGGAGGTCAATAGGACAGTCATAAGGCCTGTGAGGAGGAAGAGTCTCAGCTTGTTTTTTGCAAAACACATCAGCAAAGTCCAAATAGGCCTTAGGGAGACCGGTTACAGGGGGAACCACAGGGTCACGGCAGGGAGTACTGGTAACCGGTTTAAGGCAGTCCTTGAAACAAGAGGTACCCCAACTCTTGATCTCCCCTGTGGACCAATCCAGGGTTGGGGAATGGTGTTGAAGCCAGGGTAGTCCAAGGAGAATTTCGGAAGTGCAATTGGAGAGGACCAAGAACTCAATTTTTTCGTGATGAGGTCCGATGCACATTAGGAGGGGTTCCGTGTGGTAACGCACGGCACAGTCCAATCTTTCATTGTTAACGCAATTGATGTAGAGAGGTCTGGCGAGACTGGTCACTGGGATGTTGAACCTGTTGATGAGAGAGGCCAAAATAAAGTTTCCTGCAGATCCGGAATCCAAGAAGGCCTTAGTGGAGAAGGAGAAGGTAGAGGCAGATATCCGCACAGGCACAGTAAGACGTGGAGAAGCAGAGTTGACATCAAGGACAGTTTCACCTTTGTGCGGAGTCAGCGTACGTCTTTCCAGGCGGGGAGGACGGATAGGACAATCCTTCAGGAAGTGTTCGGTACCGGCACAGTACAGGCAGAGATTCTCCATGCGGCGTCGTGTCCTCTCTTGAGGTGTCAGGCGAGACCGGTCAACTTGCATAGCCTCCACGGCGGGAGGCACAGGAACGGATTGCAGAGGACCAGAGGAGAGAGGAGCCGGGGAGAAAAAACGCCTCGTGCGAACAAAGTCCATATCCTGGCGGAGCTCCTGACGCCTTTCGGAAAAACGCATGTCAATGCGAGTGGCTAGATGAATGAGTTCATGTAGGTTAGCAGGAATTTCTCGTGCGGCCAGAACATCTTTAATGTTGCTGGATAGGCCTTTTTTAAAGGTCGCGCAGAGGGCCTCATTATTCCAGGATAGTTCTGAAGCAAGAGTACGGAATTGCACGGCGTACTCGCCAACGGAAGAATTACCCTGGACCAGGTTCAGCAGGGCAGTCTCAGCAGAAGAGGCTCGGGCAGGTTCCTCAAAGACACTTCGAATTTCCGAGAAGAAGGAGTGTACAGAGGCAGTGACGGGGTCATTGCGGTCCCAGAGCGGTGTGGCCCATGACAGAGCTTTTCCAGACAGAAGGCTGACTACGAAAGCCACCTTAGACCTTTCAGTAGGAAACTGGTCCGACATCATCTCCAAGTGCAGGGAACATTGTGAAAGAAAGCCACGGCAAAACTTAGAGTCCCCATCAAATTTATCCGGCAAGGATAGTCGTAGGTCTGAGGCGGCCACTCGCTGCGGAGGAGGTGCAGGAGCTGGCGGAGGAGATGATTGCTGAAGCTGTGGTAGTAGCTGCTGTAGCATCACGGTCAGTTGAGACAGCTGGTGGCCTTGTTGCGCTATCTGTTGTGACTGCTGGGCGACCACCGTGGTGAGGTCGGCGACAACTGGCAGAGGAACTTCAGCGGGATCCATGGCCGGATCTACTGTCACGATGCCGGCTGGCAGGAGGTGGATCCTCTGTGCCAGAGAGGGATTGGCGTGGACCGTGCTAGTGGACCGGTTCTAAGTCACTACTGGTGTTCACCAGAGCCCGCCGCAAAGCGGGATGGTCTTGCTGCGGCGGTAGTGACCAGGTCGTATCCACTAGCAATGGCTCAACCTCTCTGGCTGCTGAAGATAGGCGCGGTACAAGGGAGTAGACAAAAGCAAGGTCGGACGTAGCAGAAGGTCGGGGCAGGCAGCAAGGATCGTAGTCAGGGGCAACGGCAGGAGGTCTGGAACACAGGCTAGGAACACACAAGGGAACGCTTTCACTAGGCACGATGGCAACAAGATCCGGCGAGGGAGTGCAGGGGAAGTGAGGTATACATAGGGAGTGCACAGGTGAACACACTGATTAGAACCACTGCGCCAATCAGCGGCGCAGTGGCCCTTTAAATCGCAGAGACCCGGCGCGCGCGCCCTAGGGAGCGGGGCCGCGCGCGCCGGGACAGGACCGACGGAGAGCGAGTCAGGTACGGGAGCCGGGGTGCGCATCGCGAGCGGGCGCTACCCGCATCGCGAATCGCATCCCGGCTGGAGGCGGTATCGCAGCGCACCCGGTCAGTGGATCTGACCGGGGCGCTGCGGGAGCGAGAGTGTAGCGAGCGCTCCGGGGAGGAGCGGGGACCCGGAGCGCTCGGCGTAACAAGGCAACTGTTAAGCGTATTTGTACTCAGGAAAAAAAAACATTTCTTTAATACACTGGCAGGTGTATAATGTGTGGTATAACACTGAATTTAGCACAGAGACAGAGTAGCAGGTGAAAAATTGTAAAAAGGCACTAAAGTCCACACTATGACTTATTTCTGAACAGCAGCAGGACCCAACAGTGCAGCACCACCAAAAAAAAATCCAGGGATTAAACCCTAAATTGCACTCTGTCACACAATTCTGAGCAGCAGAAGATTTGTGGAGAAAAAAAAAACTCAATAGAGCTGAAAAATGAGGAGATAAGATGCTTCAGAAAGTTCAGGCAGCTTGGAAATCTGTATGAGGCAGCTGACAAGTATCTGCCCCTCTCTGCTGCAATGCTCAATAACGTGAATAGGAGGTTTAGCTATCAATGATCCTTCTCAGAGTAACAGCACAGCACTCTGCACTCCTGCCTTTCCCTAATGCTGATGTGACTAGCAGTTGCAGTGTAACGCACACAGTACCGTCCTCTCCATCTGAGTGCATAGATGAAATGAAGTGAGGAGAGATGGCCGCCGATTATATAGGGGCTGTGACATCACAGGGGTCAGTGAACACTGACAGGCTGCATCTCACATGTGGTTCTGGGTCAGCCCTCCTACCTTCATTCCCGCCGCTGTTTCCCGCCCTCCACACTACCAAAATAAAAAGACAAGTGCCACTAGGTAACGGGACAAGGACATTTGTAAATGATGGTGGTAGTGGTTGTTTGGAAATGAGGGGGAATGCTAGTAGATATGTAACTGTAGAACTGGCAATCCTCTGAAATGTTATTGCTTCAAAAGCCACCAGATCAATGGAAGCAGAAGTAAATGGGGGGGGGGGAAAGTGCACTCTAATAATAAACCTCCCTTTCCCACTGTCTCTGCCTTTTGAGGGACCCCCCTCCTTTACAGGATGGCCTCAACCACAGTGATGTTCCCTCTCCTGATAAAAAGTGAGGAGAGAAAAAAAAGTATAAAAATATACAAAGACCTTATAGATGTTGTCACTTGGTCCCGTCACACTGGTGGCACAGTGTCACAACAAAAGTGTTTACAAAAGACTGTAAGAGAACCTGATTGTTTGCTCTATTATTTATAATAAATCATTTTGGTCACATGTTCCAGGAACATGTGGAGGTGGGTCCCTCAATAGGCAGGGACAGTGGGAAAGGGAGGTTTAGTATTAGAGTGCACTTTCCCCCCTTTACTTCTGCTTCCATTTATCTGTTGGCTTTGGAAGCAATAACATCTCAGGGGTTTACCAGTTCTACAACTACATCTCTACTAGCATTCTCCCTCATAGACAAACAACCACTACCACCATCATGTACAAATGTCCTTGTCCCGTTACCTAGTGGTGCATGTCTTTTTATTGTGGTTATGGTAGTGTGCACACATTTTCAGGAGGTGATTTTTGATATTTTTACTTTACCATTTTACCTTACATAATAAAGGTTATGTTTTAGCCCATTACTGAGAAGAATTGAGGTTTGTCTATCAATCAGTGATATTGTTTTTGTATTACCTCATTGTTCATCTAGTGCAGGGAACGCACATTATTGATAATTGATCCCGGTAGGTGACAGTATTATTTTGACATACTTTTAATTGCCTTATAAAATCCTCAACAGCAGATCCGCAACATCAAATTAGCTGCAGATGCAGAGTGTGACTATACCCTGAAAGCAGAAAATGAGGCTTAGCAGTCATAGGAGTTTCCAGAGATTACCTCTTGGTTTGCTATGAAGTCTACACATGGTCCACATTCCCTATCTTCAATATTTTATATAAGTATTTGGAGGAAAAACTGCAGTAAGTTCTTCATTGACCTTTATTTAGTAGACTAAATTGAAAAGTAGAATAAAAATGAACTGTATGGATAAGTTCGCCAGGGATGTTTGATAAAAGTATGGAGAACAAATCTTTATCCTTATATGTTATTATTAAACTATGATTAAGTACAGATGGCTCAAAATAGGTGTTTTCAGTTAACAAAAGGAGAAAAAAAGATTTAGTAAAAATGATTCACCGACTATCAGATATAACATGTACACATTTATTGACAAATACTGGTTACTTTTAAATCAACCCTTAAGCAATTTAATCCTTTCTTCGCAGAATTTCTTGATAAAAAAAACATATTTTCTTTTCTGAAATGTGTGCTAGCAATTATAAGAATGACAAATGGTTTTAAACCAAGTTCAGCTTTTGTTTGTTTTTCTCTCTCTGCGGAAAAATACCACATTCACTGCTACAACAACAACAACATTGCAATTGACTTCTCATTCTAATTCAGTTTTTAAGTTTAGCAGCTTTTGACTTAGATCAGTATAGTTTCTGCATTATTTATCTTTCCATAAGGTTTAATGACTTCTCCTGAATACATTTTTACATATCTATTTCCCTACACTATACTTGACAGCTATTATAGCCTGTACAGTAAGAAGGAAGAAATCAGTATCTATGCCGCCACCTTTCGTTATTTTGTATACCTTTATCCAGAGAGTAATGATCTAAAGACTTCTTACCAGCTCAATCTTAGCAGGGCTTCTCATAAAGCCATCCAGAGCCCTACTGTGTTCTGGTGAAAAGCAACAACCTTGAAAGTGTGCGGGCCTCAGAAGGGTATATAAGGAGGGTGAACAGGGTGATAAATGTAAAAAACTGTGGAAGACATATTCAATACTTTTATGATTTGCATGCTACTCTTAACAATGTTTTGCGCCAAAATTTTATCACTACTTTCTAGACTTTGTAAATCTCATTTAGCTCCCACTTTAAACGGATGGAGATCCATAGTAGACCACATCTACAGATTGGAGAAATTGGCTGGCTGGGAACATCACTCACATGCCAAATTTAGAAAAATCTGTCTCCCGTGGATTCATTCTAACATTATCTCTTTCCCTCATTGAAGTCTATATATCCATATACACATGATATTGGGTAAGCAAATACCCAAATACCTCTTCCTTTCTCCTCCAGAGTACATCATTGTTCCATCCTTGGTTATATCTTTTGATATGAACAATTATAGTAATTAGTAAAAATGTTGTATGGCATGCTTTCTACAATATCACACTTAGATAATATTTAGCTATAGAACTACTCTGACTTCAGTATATTATATGTTATCAGGGGCATTGCTAGGTCTCCAAAAGACCAGGGGCTAGAGTCAATAGCCCAAGTCACACCCCATCTAACCCCAATCTCACACAGCCTCCTCCTTCAATATACTCACCAGCTGGCAACCATACTGTGTGGTTTCAGCAATCATACGTCTATAACCCTCAAATCTCAGCACCTACACACTGCCTGAGAGTAATAGTGGCATGATTGCTGCAATCACATTCCTATCACCCTCACACACCCTGTATATACTAAGATCTCACTGATAGTTTAAAAAGTAAAAAGAAAAGAAAATATATTCAACACTAACAGAGTACCCTTAAAGGATATTCATACAGTTACAAAATAACATGAATATACAAGGAGTGAATATCACCACTTTTTTAGCTTTTTTATTGGGCCATACTAACGCCGCTCATATTGTGAGGCATCCCATTGGTGGAGTACACATATATAAAGGGGAGCATTTCATTAGGTTAGCCACATTCTCTGAGGAAGCAGAGTTACCACGAAATGGTCGTTGGGGTCAGGTATTGGTAGGATTTGACACTTGTACTGTCATTGCTTGTAATTTGCTTGCTTTCACCTTACTATCAGGTCCATGTGCTATTTGTACTTCGCACTTTACTTATGCACTAGTTTCTGGTACTATATCCAGTGTTATTGCTGCTCTTTTGTGACCTGCATACCTTCTTATTGTTATACTATATCTTATTTTGTGCCTCCCCTCCTATACCTTGTATGTACTGGTGCTGTATTTTGTGATTATATGTAATATTTTTTTTTATGATCTTTTATTTTGTATATGTTTAATAAAGATATTTTCTATTGTTGCTGATATATTCAGTGTGTGGTGCATTTGTTTATCAATAGGTGAAGGTAGCCAGGTATGTAGCTAGGTAGTCAGGTAAGTAGTTAGGTAGCCAGGTACCTAGGTAGCCAGGTATGCATGAAGGTAGTTAGGTGACCAGTAGGAGCCAGGCATGTAGCTAGGTAGCCAAGTATGTAGGTAGATAGTTAGGTAGTCAGGTAGCTAGCTAGTTAGATAGCCATGAATATACACAGATAGCTAGCTGAAGTAAGGTACACAAACACTGAAGCCCAGGGCACAGGAGAACAAAGAAAAAATATACAATAGTGCAAATAATGTTTACCTAATATAGTACAGTATGGCAGATACATCTTTGATACTACATAGCTATACATGACAGAAAGAAAACATGCACTAGCATAAAAAAATAAAAACAGCCCAGGGGGAATGAAATGAATGAAAAACCAAATACCATATGTGAAGCCAGATTTATGCATACCAACCCAAAGTCACGTTTTGCTATTGAGCTAATTTCTGCACTTTGAATACGGAAACAGTTTCCCTGACAAAAGATAATGGTTGTGTTACACAGAATGCTGGGTTAACAACACCACCCTGCCATTTGACAAACCAGATAAAGAACTATTGTACAGTACTCAGCACCATAGTTGTACCTTACTTGCTTCACAGAGATATCGGAAAGCAAAGTGTAGGCAGAGCCTTGAAAAGTTAAGTGTGTGAAGCTGTGGCTGCTAAGACAAGTCCTGACCTCTAACTGCGTTTTGGTTCCAGGGAGAAACGTGCCTTTTTATTCCCATCTTTGACAGAGTAGGCAGCAGTATTGGAAAACCCCTACTAAAAGTTTCAGTGATGGTAGCTGGCAACAGCTAAGGCCATAGTGTTGTGCAGTAATAATTCAATTATGAATTAAAAATATGAATTATGAAAAATAGAAATTTATGAAAATTATTACAAATATCAAAATTCTGACCTGTTGAATTGTAGACAAAGCCAATCAATACAATTCACATCTGAGTCCCACTATTTCCTCTGATGTTAACAAGTTCTTTTTATGACAGGATGACATTAACCCCTTAAGGACTCAGGGTTTTTCCGTTTTTGCACTTTCGTTTTTTCCTCCTTACCTTTTAAAAATCATAACCCTTTAAATTTTCCACCTAAAAATCCATATTATGGCTTATTTTTTGCGTCGCCAATTCTACTTTGCAGTGACATTAGTCATTTTACCCAAAAATTCACGGCGA
This sequence comes from Hyla sarda, assembly GCF_029499605.1. NCBI lineage: Eukaryota > Metazoa > Chordata > Amphibia > Anura > Hylidae > Hyla > Hyla sarda. Next base: position 199,797,701 of record NC_079189.1, read on the forward strand.
AACGAAAAAAAAAATCATTGTGCGACAAAATCGAAGAAAAAACGCCATTTTGTAACTTCTGGGGGGTTCCGTTTCTACGCAGTGCATATTTCGGTAAAAATTACACCTTATCATTATTCTGTAGGTCCATATGGTTAAAATGATACCCTACTTATATAGGTTTGATTTTGTCGCACTTCTGGAAAAAATCATAACTACATGCAGGAAAATTTATACGTTTAAAAATGAAATCTTCTGACCCCTATAACTTTTTTATTTTTCAACGTACAGGGTGGTATGAGGACTCATTTTTTGCGCCGTGATCTGAAGTTTTTATCGGTATGATTTTTGTTTTGATCAGACTTTTTGATCACTTTTTATTCCTTTTTTAATGGTATAAAAAGTGACCAAAATACGCTTTTTTGGACTTTGGATTTTTTTTTGCGCGTACGCCATTGACCGTGCGGTTTAATTAATGATATATTTTTATAGTTCGGACATTTACGCATGCGGCGATACCACATATGTTTATTTTAATTTTTTTTACACAGTTTTTTTTTTTTTATGGGAAAAGGGGGGTGATTCAAACTTTTATTAGGGAAGGGGTTAAATGACCTTTACTAACACTTTTTTTTTTACATTTTTTTGCAGTGTTATAGGTCCCATAGGGACCTATAACACTGCACACACTGATCTTTTACACAGATCACAGGCGTGTATTAACACGCCTGTGATCAGTGTTATCGGCGCTTGACTGCGCCTGCCTGAATCTCAGGCACAGAGCAGTCATTCGCCGATCGGACACCGAGGAGGCAGGTAGGGGCCCTCCCGGTGTCCTGTCAGCTGTTCGGGACGCCGCGATTTCACCGCGGCGGTCCCGAACAGCCCGACTGAGCAGCCGGGTCACTTTCACTTTAGAAGCGGCGGTCAGCTTAGACCGCCGCTTCTAAATGGTTAATACCGCACATCGCTGCGATCAGCGATGTCCTGTATTAGCCGCGGGTCCCGGCTGTTGATGAGCGCCGGGACCAACGCGATATGATGCGGGATCGCGGCGCGATCCCGCTTCATATCGCGGGAGCCGGCGCAGGACGTAAATATATGTCCTGCGTCATTAAGGGGTTAAAGCCTAAGGATGTAGTTTTGCAATATACAATAATACACAGGTTTTATAAAAGTAAGCAGATTTATTGTTTATAAAGTTATAAACATAAATGAGTAACAAACACAATGATATATGCAAATGAATATAAATTAGATATATTAGTAATCATTACAAGCTTGTGAATTGACTACATATAGTAGAACAATACATGTGAGTAGTAAGTAATTTGTAACAATAAAACAAAAGCTACTAGGTTAGGATATCAAACAATAAAAAGGTTACATATCACTGTGTTCAGAGGAACCTCATGATATCAAGATGGGCAATATCTATTCACAGACATATCGATATGGAATGCTACAAACACTGCTCACCCCCTTCTAACCAACTACATATCACATGACTCCATGAATGGGCAAATCCATCTAAGGAGATAAACATGGAAGAACTGTAATATACTTCCACCCCATTCTGGACTATTTTCTAAAAATGACTTTGGTAAGTCATTATTAAGACAATTAAATAGCAATGATTTATGATCTTGCCAGACTATATTTTAGAAGGAAGAACTTGAAGCAAATTTCCTGTGTGGGAAATGTACTTATAACACTTAGTTTGGCGAGTAGGCATTCTATTAATATGTATAAGCAGTAATTTGATGCTTTGATAGATTATGAGTCTTGATTCTTCTGCAGTTAGAATGAAGTCTCATGATATCCTAAAACTATACTCTCAATATGACGATAATGAATTATTTTATTTTATTAATTTGTTCGCCTATCTAAATGGTATAATTGCATCCACATTATCCAAATTAGTCTTGATTAAATGGAATACCATTTTTGTGTCTATTACCAAGTCTATGTAAGAACCTTGTTGCTGTTCATAAGAAAGCTGAACGGTCCATCTCATCGTCATGGATAGCCATTGGTCTGGTACCGTGTGATCAGTCTGGCTTGCTGGGATCTTGCATGGCTTTTCCACCTTGTTGGACCTCTTTTCTGTTTGTGGGAGAGATATCTTTGTCTTTCTGTCTTTCTTTTTCCCTTGTCTCTCTTCCATTCTGTCTTTGTGTGTGTAACATCTTTTTTTTACCAGACTTTTTAATTACTTAGACACACTTCCCTAAATTGGAATTCCCCAATGAATGTAGGTTGGGCATGTACATATGGTATTGACTGTGATGTCATCTCACCCACAATGCATTTGGGCACATTACCCATAATGCCATTCTGGTTGGTATAATGCCAATTACCCACACCCTAGGGGGTGCTATTGCATAAGCAATTAGCATCATTACCATTAAGGGTTAACTGTCAATAACTGGTCGCAAACCCACATTCCACACTTGATGTATGGAGCCCTAAATTAGAAATTCAGGGATTATCTTTTGACATATATAACTAATTAAAATATGGTTTCTCCAGACATAGAGTCACCAATTAGACATTTTCAACATTATCAAATTATGGGAAAGATAATAATACAATGGATGATTCTCCAACACAGATGTGTGAATGTCTATCTGTCCAGTCAAATGGGTAATTAATTGTTAGTCAAAATAACATTCACAAGACTGGCTAACTAGCCCTCTTATCTGTCTTATCTAAACAGCCATAAATATCTAAAGAGACAAGAAGTATTCTTCTTCCAGCATGGCACTTGTAGAGAAGAACTTTATAATACTCTGTGGTCTATTTAGAACATACAACATGGCAGACACATGCTATTATTCTATTAAACATAGTGATTCATTTTTGGGGCCTACAATAAGTATGACAATAGATGTGACAATTGTGGCACAGATATGCCAACAGCATCTAAGTAAGTGGTGGCAGAGATGAACATAGGCTAGAGTCAGATAATGAAAGTGTGGCTTTGTTGTAATATGTCTTTTGTTGCTTAAGCCTTTTACCTAATAGACACAGGAGTACCATTTTTAATACTCACTTGTTGGTACCCAGCTCTTACCGGTACCCTTGTGGTGGTGGGTACTAGGGTACTTATTTAGGGTTAGCAATAGCTGTTTTGGGGGGTTATTGCTAAGCCCAAGCTTTTTAACAGACACCTTCTATCACACAGCCTCGGCTAATAAGCCTGTAGAATAAAGGAAAAAAAAAACATATTTAACCCCTTATGGACATAGCATTTTTCCATTTTTGCACTTTAGTTTTTTCCTCCTTACCTTTTAAAAATCATAACCCTTTCAATTTTGCACCTAAATATCCATATGATGACTTATTTTTTGAGCCACCAATTCTACTTTGTAATGACATCAATCATTTTACCCAAAAATTTACGGCGATACAAAAAAAAATCATTGTGCGACAAAATGGAAGAAAAAAATTAATTTTGCAAATTTTGGGAGCTTCTGTTTCTACGCAGTACAGTTTTTCATTAAAAATGACACCTTATCTTTATTCTGTAGGTCCATAGGATTAAAATTATACCCTACTTATATAGGTTAGAATATAGGTTAGATTTTTTTATTACTTCGGAAAAAAATCATAACTACATGCAGGAAAATGTTTACATATAAATTGTCCTCTTCTGACCACTATAACTTTTTATTGTCCCATATATGGGGCAGTATGAAGGCTCATTTTTTGCGCCATGATCTGAAGTTTTTATTGGTATCATTTTTGTTTTGATTGGACTTTTTGATCGCTTTTTATTCATTTTTTTATGTTATAAAAAGTGACCAAAAATACACTATTTTGGACTTTGGAATTTTTTGCGCGTACGCCACTGCGCAGTTTAATTAACAATATATTTTTATAGTTCAGACATTTATGCACGCAGTGATACCACATATGTTTATTTTTATTTACACAGTTTTTTTTAATGGGAAAAGGGGGGTGATTCAAACTTTTATTAGGGAAGGGGTTAAATGATCTTTACTAACTTTTTTTGTTCACTTTTTTTTGCAGTGTTATAGCTCCCATAGGGGGCTATAACACTGCACACACTGATCTTTTACACTGATCACTGCAAATCCATAGCTTTGCATTGATCAGTGCTATTGGCAGTTGATTGCTCGAGCCTGGATTTCAGGCTTGCAGCAATCAATCGCCGTTCGGACACATAGGAGGCAGGTAAGGCACCCTCCTGCTGCATCCTAGCTGATAGGGACATCACAATTTTATCACGATGTCCCGATCAGCCCGACTGAGCTGCCGGGATACTTTTACTTTCACTTTTAGATGCGGTGATCAACTTTGATCACCGCGTCTAAAGAGTTAATGCCGGACATCTGCCGTAAAGGCGATGTCCGGCATTAGCCATGGGTCCTGGCTGCTGATACCAGCCGGGACCATGTGAGTATGATGCGAGCTCAGCTCCTGAGCTTGCTTCATAACCCTCCCGTGCCACAGCGCCGTATAAACCCGGCATTCTGTGGCAAGGGGTTAAAAAATACTTTATTGCAAAAAAACACTCCACACACAACCCTCGTTAGCCATTTTATGAAAAACAACGATGTTATCTACATCAAATCAAAGTCCACCAAATCTGACGTAATCCACTTCATACACCTATCTGAAATTAGAAGAAAAGAAAAAAAAAGAAGGGAAAAGCACCCACATGTGTTCACACATAACATTTTTAATTACAAAAAAAGCAAAAAATAAACATGTTAAAAGTGCTGTGTGTCACACGGGTTCCTGTACAGTCTCTTTTGTAATCTTCTGTTATGTTACGGTCACTAAAGATGGAGCTGTAGAAGAAGGAAGATGCTGCACAGAAACCTGGACAGGTAAGTGTACAGCTCCTGACTGTATACTGTATATGCCAAAAGAGGTTAACTCGCAATGCTCAGTATTGCTAGTTAACCCCTTCAGTGATAGGACAGTGCAGAGTGCTAGACATTAAACCAAACACAAAAACACAGGGGCTCAACCGCTATATCAGAGTACATAACAGGGTGCAAAGCAGTATATCCCAATATCCATATACAAAACAAAAGGAGAAAAAGAGTGTATATGCTAAAATGCAGTGCACACCTATCAGTAACAACAATATTCTGTATAAAATATTAATCTTTATTAGCAAAAGACATACAAAAATACATGGATACAAAAAGACACAATTCAATTAAAAACAATTAAAATTGCTCTAATCAGAGCAACCACCACCCTGATGTGGGCACATGTATATAAGTTGTAAGCAGATAATTCTGATCAGTCCGTCTAGAGCCCCAACCTCATGTGTAAATCATATATGTGGCAGAAAAAACAATTACCTAGTGTACATAATCAAATTACACAGTATAACATCAAAGAAATGTAATTCTGCCCTATACTTTATATACAGAATGAACTAGCTATCCTACAGAGCATAAATATATCAATGAATGCAAAAGTAAGACATGCAAACCAGTGCAGGATATCAGACAGGGGATCAGACGGGTGCAGGTATAAAAGGGTGACAACATGTGCCCCCCACAGAGTCCCATGCGTTCCGTCGCTGTTGGGCAATTTTTTTCAAGTGCGTTAGACATTGCTGAATATGTAACATGAATCATAATTGTTATGCAGATTTAAAACCAAAACCTTAGCATCAATGAAAGCTATAGATCTACTATAATGCACTCATTTTAACAAGACGTAAATTAGTTCTCTGTTACTGTGGTCAAATGTTAGGGCATTTACATAACTGCATGGAATATAGTTCTATTTTTCTATCATTATCTAGCTTCCTGAGCTCAACAAAGGCAAATTGATTCAATAATTCTTGTGTCAGTGTTGTTTCATTTCTCTTTGAATGCATTTCATTTGAAAAATAACATAGTAAGACACTGAATTGTAAAATGTAATACATTTTTTTTATCTTGCACCATACAAGTGCCATGTTTTTAATTATTTTGGATTCAATCATAAAGTATTTTCATTTTAAAGTGTAGCTGTCATCAAACCATAATGACTATATTCCCTAACTACTCATAACACCCCTCCTGCCCTCAAAAATGTTCCGAGCTTTAAAAAGTTCTGTATCAAACCTTTCCCCCTGCTCACATTGTGTGAGCTCCCAGCAGGAGAAAGTGGGTTTTTCCCAGCAGGCACAATGTCACTGAAGTCTGCAAGAGTTGTCCCTTGCCATGACTCGCACACACTTCCTGAGTTTGGTCTCCTGCCAGCCCAGGAGGGGACCAAACTAACTGTTTGACTTTGCAGCAGGGAACAGAACAGAGCCACCTAGTTGCCTTTTTTTCAATTACCGTATTTATCGGGGTATACCACGCACCGGCCTATAACACGCACCCTAATTTTACCAAGGATATTTGGGTAAAAAAAGTTTTTTACCCAAATATTCTTGGTAAAATGAGGGTGCGTGTGTGTGCATGCGTATACCCCGATACACCCCCAGGAAAGGCAGGGGCCGTTGCTGCTCGCTTCTCTCCCCCTGCCTTTCCTGGGGTCTAGAGCCCTATTGCTGCCGCTTCTCTCTCGCTGGCTATCTGCGCAGCTGCCCGTTCTCTCCCCCTGACTATCGGTGCCGGCGCCGATAGCCAGGGGGACAGAAGCGGCGCCGGCAATGGGGTAGCGGCACCAATAGCAGGGGGGAGAGAAGGGGCAGCGGCACCCATTGCCGGCGCCGCTGCCCCGTTGCCTCCCCCATCCTCGGTTGCATAATTACCTGTTGCCGGGTTCGGGTCCTCGCTGATTCAGGCCTCCGGTGTGCGTCCCCTGCGTCGTTGCTATGCGCTGCACGGCGCGGTGCAATGACGAGTGACGTCATTGCGTCTCGCAGCGCATAGCAACAACGCAGGGGACGCACACCGGAGGCCTGAATCAGCGCGGACCCGACCCAGGCAACAGGTAATTATACAACCGAGGATGGGGGAGGCAACGGGGCAGCGGTGTCGGCAATGGGTGCCGCTGCCCCTTCTCTCCCCCTGTCTGTCGGCACCGCTGCCCCATTGCCGGCACCGATAGTCAGGGGGAGAGAACCGGCAGCGGCACCGATAGCCAGGGGGAGAGAAGGGCCGGCAGCAGGGTCAGAGAAGCCGGCAGCGGTGGCGGTCTCTGCACCTGCAAAGCTGCTGCAGTTCATTGATTTAAAGCACCCGCTTTAAATCATTGAACTGCAGCGGCTTATCCGCATATAACACATAGGTAGACTTTAGGTTAAAAATTTTAGCCTGAAAAGTGCGTGTTATACGCTGATAAATACAGTACATTAAAAACATATTAAGGTTGAGAATTTTAACAGCAATGAAATACAAAAGTGTCTTTTAATTACATAATAAACAATATATTATACGTTTCGTTTGGTGACAGGTACTCTTTAATGGTAAAATAAGAGTATCAGTTTAAAGCATTGGCTCTCTTTTACAAAAAATTTTGCATACTAGGGACTTCATGGGAATATATTTGAAACAACAATTATTTGACAAACAACAATGCTTAAGTATATGTTTACTTTTTTAACAAATTTGTTCTATCTATCATCTATCTATCTATCTATCTATCTATCTATCTATCTATCTATCCATTTGTCTATCTATAGCTAATATCTGCCTATTTCTTATAGTTGTCTCCCACATCTGTCTTCCATATTTGAAATCCCTGAAAAATAATCAAAATTAATTGCCTATGAAGTTATTGTATTTATTGTAGCCATCTTGAAGTAAAGAATTGTCCCTTTTATGACTCCTTCATATCAGTAACAATAACAATCTGGTTATCGATCGGTATATTTATAATCTCATTTTTAAGAGTAGCCATGCAGCAAAAAAGCTGATGTGGAGTGATTCCATATTAGTTGGAAATTAATGTTGACTGAGGTAATCTTACATCAAAGCAACTCACATAATGAAAGTTTATCATGTAAAAACATTTTCTCTAATGGAGCTAAAAGCTTTTGAACGTACATAAGCACAATGTTGTTAATCAAAACATGAAATACGTTCCTTCAGCTCTGCTGTTTTGGTTCTTTAGAGTTGGCAAAAAAAGGTATTTTAAGGTTTGCGTTATAATATGTTGGAAAAAGATGTAAACATATATATTTTTTTCTAATGTACATCATTTGGTTGCATGTGAAATCTGCATTGGAAATATAACCTATAAACTACATTTTTAACCTACAACTAAATTATATCATTAAAAGGGTTAATGTGCACCAAAAAAAAAATGAAAAAAAATCCTATACTTAGCTAGCTCTTGTCCCTGCAGCTCCTTTTTAGCTGTCTTTTTCCTGCTTCTGAAATATGCACTTGTTGCAGGACCTGCAGGCTCCAACAATTACTGACTGAGAAGTGACACTCCTGGGATCAGTGATTGGCTAAGCCTGCAGGTCCTGTTCTGAGCGTTCATCTTTAAATTGTTGCATGAGCATCTTAGTAGCAGGAAGATCAGAGGATTGGAGAGAGCTGAACAGGAGATATGGGGGATCAGCAGGCACTAGCACTAGATAAGTATAAATCTTTTTCCTATTTTTCCTATTTCAAAATGCTGAATAATCCCTATAACTTCTTAGGATGTAGGGCATAAATGTATGCCCAAAACTGCTTGGTACATTTGCGTCCTGCAGCATGTACAATCTATGAAGTGAGTGCAGAAGCTGGTGCTAATGGCAAACATCAGTGATTAATACTGATCATAGTGTAAAAAGGGGAGGCATTCCTGCTAGGCTAGGTCAGAGTAAAAGATATAAGGTCAAAAATTAGAAGAAAGAGAGAGAGAGAGAAAAAAGAAAACGTGTCTAAAATAGCATAAAATGATAACATTTATTTGGAAAAATTATGTGAGGTCTGCGGCAGGGCCCTTGTCGCAGACTGGTCACTAGATAAAATGGTTACAATGGTATAATTTGTTAAAAATATAAAATATACACAGTGGTATTGCACTTCACTAATTGGACAATGAGACAATGAAATTGGGCAATGGGACAGTGCAAACAGTATCTGTTTAGTTATACAGTGGTCCCTCAACATACGATGGTAATTCGTTCCAAACGAGCCATCGTTTGTCGAATCCATCGTATGTTGAGGGATTCGTGCAATGTAAAGTATAGGAAGCTGTACTCACCTGTCCCCGCTGCTTGAGATGGTGTCCCCGGGCCTCCGCTGGGCTCTCCGCTGTCTTCTCCGGTCCTCCGCTGTCTTCTCCGGTCCTCCGCTGTCTTCTCCGGTCCTCCGCTGTCTTCTCCGGTCCTCTGCTGTCTTCTCCGGTCCTCTGCTTTCTTCCGCAAGGCCTTACTGGGCCTGCGTAGCGACGTCATTACGTCGCTGCATACGCCATTCCTATTGGATGACGTGCGCAGCAGCGTATTGACATCATCGGAGAGGGCCGAGAAGACACCGGAAGACCAGCGCTGGACCCGGAGGGCACCCCGGAGCATCGTGGAGGGGTAAGTGATACTTACCGCACCACATGGGGAACATTAAGCTGCTATCCGGCAGCAGCTTAAGCATTTGGCGCTGCCGGATATCACTTAATGCGATGGCCCCGACATAAAAAAGCATCATATGTCGATGCTGACATCGACATGCGATGGCCTCTGAGAGGCCATCGTATGTCGATTTCATCATATGTCGGGGCCATCGTAGGTCGGGGGGTCACTGTACTGTAAAGTCATATTATAAGAGCCAGGATTAATCCAGATGAAAGTACATAGCAAAAAAGTTGATAATCCAATAAGGCAAATTTTAGGTAGCTCTGGAGCCTCCCAGATTGGGGCCCACTATAAACGTTTTTAGGTGCAGAGATACAGGCGATGCCCCCTCTACCCCGACGGCACGGGGACTGAATGCAAGAGGGCAATCGCTATACAGTTCAGGCACTTAGTGCCTCTTACCGGCTACAGTGTGCACAGTCAGGTGAGTGCAGTTGTGCTTGCGATCCGGATACACGTCCCTCTGTCCCGGCGGCACGGGAGAAATGTAGGAGGGGTGATATGATCCGGTGCTGTGGGTCGGAGATGATGGCTGGGAAGCAGCGTGTGGCAGCGCTGTGAAGCCAAGTGGTTGTAGCAGCGTATGGCAACGCTGGAGGTATCCTCTCTACCCCGACGGCACGGGGAGCAGGTGAGAGAGTAGGTGAGGACCGGCAATGCGGTAACGATTGTCTCAGATGATGTGCAGGGTTGTCTTAACACCAGACGCGTTTTGGGGAACTGTGTCCCCTTTTTCAATGGTGGAGGTTCAGGAAGACAGTTCCCCGAAACACGACTGGTGTTAAGACAACCCTGCACATCATCTGAGACAATTGTTACCGCATTGCCGGTCCTCACCTACTCTCTCACCTGCTCCCCGTGCCGTCGGGGTAGAGAGGATACCTCCAGCGTTGCCATACGCTGCTACAACCGCTAGGCTTCACTGCGCTGCCACTCGCTGCTTCCCAGCCATCATCTCCGACCCCCAGCACCGGATCATATCACCCCTCCTACATTTCTCCCATGCCGCCGGGACAGAGGGACGTGTATCCGGATCGCAAGCACAGCTGCACTCACCTGACTGTGCACACTGTAGCCGGTAAGAGGCACTAAGTGCCTGAACTGTATAGCGATTGCCCTCTTGCATTCAGTCCCCGTGCCGCCGGGATAGAGGGGGCATCACCTGTATCTCTGCACCTAAAAACGTTTATAGTGGGCCCCAATCTGGGAGGCTCCAGAGCTACCGAAAATTTGCCTTATTGGATTATCAACTTTTTTGCTATGTACTTTCATCTGGATTAATCCTGGCTCTTATAATATGACTTTACAGTATAACTAAACAGATACTGTTTGCACTGTCCCATTGCCCCACTTTCATTGTCTCATTGTCCAATTAGTGAAGTGCAATACCACTGTGTATATTTTATATTTTTAGCATTTTATACCATTGTAACCATTTTATCTAGTGACCAGTCTGCGACAAGGGCCCTGCTGCAGACCTCACATCATTTTTCCAAATAAATGTTATCATGTTATGCTATTTTAGACACGTTTTCTTTTTTTTCTCTCTCTCTTTCTTCAAATTTTTGACCTTATATCTTTTACTCTGACCTAGCCTAGTAGGACTGCCTCCCCTTTTTACACTATTAGTACTCTTTCTTGGCACATGGGTATGTGCAACGCAGTATCCTCGGTATAGGTTTTCTCTTTTTACGTTGAGCTCCCACATTTTTTAAATATATTTTTAATACTGATCATAGCATTTAAAGCTTTGGGGGGGCTTTGTGAGACATATGGGACCACCCAAAGTGCATTTGCAGGGGTCCAATGAGTCAAGATGGTTGCCCGAGACCTATCCTTACCTGTTCAGTGCCGCTCTTCCTCCATCCACTGGTATTGCCTGCCCTCTGGCAGACTGTACAAGTGGATCGCCAAGATCACTGATCTGTGTTATTTTAACACATAACACTGAACAATAATAATAATTGGAAGATTGCTATAAATAAGTCCCCTGTGGGGCCTTAAAAAATAAAAAAAGTAGTTATTATTTTTTTTTTTTACATGTGAATAATGTCTTGATGTAGTACTATGTCTTCTTCTGAGTCTTATACTGCACAGTGGTTCTACTGTCCGTCAGACTGTAAAGGATACCTCAGGTTGCTCTGTTCGATAAAATGGGGCAGGACTGGGCATGATAAAAAGAGGATCCAAGAGTCACAGGCCACAGCACAAAAAGATGGAAGACTCTGTGTTCTTATATGTAGAGCTGTGATTTACTGGTTCCCACATGCAACGTTTTGGTTCAATGTAAGCCTTTCTCAAGCATAGGCTTATATTGAGCTGTAACTTTGCATGTGGGGAACCAATAAATCACAGCTCTACATATAAGAACACGGAGTCTTCCATCTTTGTGTGCTGTGGCCTGTGACTCTTGGATGTTCTGGGACACTGGAGTGGCCCTCCAGTTGACCACCCGCACAGTGGATTGGTCCAGTGTTGTCTTCTATGTTTCTTTGATGATAAAAAGAGGAGATACAGTGATGTTCTTCACTAGTGCTGCATGCCTTTAGTCTAATGATTTATGGGATTCTCAGAGGTTGGATCACGCCTATCATAAAGTTTTAACATGTCCTAATGTCATGCCACATGTTTATAAGATGTAATTTTTTTCTTAAGACTTATGTCCCCATAAGAACTCACTTTAACAAATGATTGTTTCCCTTTTTCTGTATTCCATCTTTATCTACTCTCAATTATCTATTTACTAATGCTGCATTCCCTTGAATATTATGATTGGTGGAATTACTAATGGATGAACCCCTTCCTATCACAAACTCTTGGTATATCGTAGCATATCCCCTTCTGTCTTTCACAAATCACTATTTTCTATCTGCATTCCATCTTTATCTGCACTCACTCTTCCATTCGCTAATGCTGCGTCCCCTTCAGTCTTATGGTTGGTGAAGTTGCTAATGGTTAGACACCTACCTATCATTAAGTCCTGGCATATCCTTCCATTTATGAATCATTATTTTCTATTTATCTGCTTTCCCCTATTCTTCACTACTTCTTTGCTATGGCTGAATTCTATGTTTTTTTTTTTTTTACCATAAGAGTTGTAAATGGCTGCCCTGCTCCCCTTCTTACTGCAAATATAGACAAGGAGAAGCGCTCCTAGTGTGATAACGTAATGTAAAAAGGAGCTGAAAAAAGCAAAAATGCTCACCGAGTATAGTTGTACTACAGCCAAGTACAACTTTGATGTAAACATGGGATAACCATCCACGTGCGAAGATTGGCAGCCGATCCTGGCAACACAGGTGAAGCACTCAGACGGATCCCTCAAAGGAACAGCACAGGATAAAAGCGGCGCACATGACTTCAAAGGTAAAGTGATTTATTTACCCAGCATGCCGGGTAAATAAATCACTTTACCTTTGAAGTCTTGTGCGCCGCTTTTATCCTGTGCTGTTCCTTGGAGGGATCCGTCTGAGTGCTTCCCCTTCTTACTGGGCAGTTCTGTTGTCCTGATATATTTTCTATATATCAAAGCACTCAATAATTAGTTAAGAAAATAAGTCTTTTGAAGTAAAATTAATAATTTTATTGCATCAGCAGGCTTTTTTTTTCAAACAAGCAATTTGAAACAAAGGTTTACTGCAATGCACAATACTAACCAAATATGAACCCAACAGTTCATCCATTTTGGGCCTTGCGTATGGTAAATTTCAGTGTCTGTGTGGAGAGGAGAGTAAGATGTTCTGCTGGAGTGGGTAAGGACAGCTTACTCTCCTCTTCACACAGACACTGGGATCCACCTTGAACATAGTCTGGGAGGGCTGAAACATCGAGTTCTAAGTGAATGTAAACAGCTGCCCTACTCCACTTTTTACCATGAGACTTAATTTCCCCAATACAATGCTGGTTCCAGTCCCCTCTGCCCTCAAGGTGACTAGACAATTCACACTACACATACTGTGTGGACCAAAATTCCCTTTCTCAATATAACTTTATTACTTACTCTTGCACCCCCTTTTATGGCCAATTTGTTTCTGGTTTGATGCAAACACATGAGTATATGAGTGTGACTGCAACCTCTGCACCTCCTATAGTTGTGGCACTATAGAAAGGGGAGGGAAAACTCTTATGTTTGCATGGTTTTCCTTAGATATTCTGGTTTTACCCCACTCTCTGAAAACATAATGTTAGGTAATTGGCTTTTATATGTAGTGTGGACCTATTGTGTGTTTGAGATTATATTATGAGCAGCGGTGGGTTCAGGGACTAGTGGGAATGGTGAAAATCTCTACACAGAGCTTCAAAGTATGTTGGGGGTATATGAAAAACTGAAAATAAGTATAAAAAAATAAAATATAAATATAAAAAAATGACTTTCACCATCTTTTTAAAAAATTCTGCATTGCCAGGAGAATGGCTATTGCCTCAACAACCAACACTTTCCTTTCATTGTGAAATGTGGAAATAGGTATAATCCTATAACCATAATTTTATTATCACTCTTTCTAAACAATGTTCCTGTAACATTTGATCAAGAACAATAGGAATGAATCTGTGATAGCTATTTATCTTCAGAAGAAAGACAACATTTTGCTGTATAATACAAGTATATAAACTTTATATGGCAAATAATGGTTCAGTTTATCTCTCCTCGCTTTCAGTGCGGAGTTTGTACATAAATTATTTGAAAATACGCACTGTTGAGAGAGGATCAGCTAATCTGCTAAATGAATTTTCCAATCCATTCTCACAACAGTTGATAGCGGCAGACCCCCTCCATGTGTTTGGTAATTACCCCAATATTTCCTTCACACTTGTTTAAAATGGCTCCCACTTGGGTTCCCTGTGAAGATGAGCTTTCCCTTAGCTCCAGTACAGATCTGAAACACAAGAGAAAGGCACATTGGCTTATCACACAGCCTCATTCCATCTGCTGCCAGTGGGGGTTCGGATAATCACAGTCATTGCTATAGAGGACATGCAGGCTGAGAGATGCAGATAGAAGTCATAATAATGGAGAAAGGGCTTTCTTGTAGTGAGAATGACATAACAAAACATAATCATACTTTAACAATTTCAAAGGCAAAGGAGCCGACCCTCTAAACGAGCAGCCTGCCTCTTAATTATAGAAATGCAAAGATCAAAGCCAATATATCACCTCCATAAAAACCAGGGTGAAAGAAGAAAGGTATAATAGTGGGCATTAATAAAAAAATGTAAATCTGCCAAACGAGATATAATGCGAACATTAAGTGAATATGACTACTTATATTTTATGCTCTCTCTCTCTCTCTCTCTCTCTCTCTCTCTCTCTCTCTCTCTCTCTATATATATATATATATATGTATGTGTGTATACAGTATATATATATATATATATATATGTGTCTGTGTGTGTGTGTGTGTGTGTATGTGTTTCTAACATTGTGCTTTACTTCTAAAGACTTTCCACATAGAGTCATAGTCTGTATTTCTAAGCATTTCACTTGCTTTTCCAGCATTTAAGCACAGGTGACTTTAATATATCCAATGGAGTCAAATAAAAGTAACTACAGTATACTCAACTTATGGTCATGCCTGCTATAGATAAAGTAGAGTTCCACAGAAAAGAGAATTAAAATCTTAATAAATAGATTATTATTATAGTGCATCTCTATCACTGATTTTCGTCTCCACAGTGCCACCAATCCTAGCCAGTGACAGTGGAGGAAATGCATTGCGACATTCAGGTAAAATAAACTGAGCTTCAGTGTACATGGATTTGCATATTAAAGTTATACCAGCTCTGTGATATCTTCATTCCCATGATCAATGTTCTGAACAGCATAATCATTAAGTGATAGTATCTAATCGAGATGACTGTTTATTATATCTTCCTTTACAGCTCTATTTTTCTAAATCAGAGTTTCAAATACCCTGTGTAGACTTATAGTGCAATAATAGTATTTTAAAGGTGTGGTCATACAATGAAACTTATATTCAACTAATAAATACATAAACATATATTGGCTCATAAAGTTATTTTACTACCTTTCTGTGTTTTTTCATGCTTTCCTTCTGCTTCTTATGCAAACTGTTTGCTGTCTTTATAAACCCAACTTCCTGTCTGTTCAGGACACTCTAGCAGGTACTTCAGCTATTTCTATCTCCCTCCCTCTAAAGCTTTCTAACTGTAATCCCTCCAACATAGTTGGGAGGAGACACAATTGGTTGAATTCCTGGCTAGAGTGTACACAGCAACTCCATTAAAGGGTGGATACCAGACAGGATGTTGGGCTAATGAAGCCAACAGAACAGACTGTTTACATCAAAAGAAGAAGGAAAGCATGAAGATCACAGAAAATAAGTAAAATAACTTTATTTACCAATATATATTTATTTATTAAACAGTTGAAAATAGGTTTTATCATCATAAAATCCCCTTTAAGACCACCACCACAGAAAGCTTAGAAGCTTATTGTATATAGATTAAAATTGAATTTGTATCAACTTGTACTGTTGTTTATGTGCTTTGGATACATAGACGATTGGTGGTTACTCCAAGTAAGAATCCAGTGTAGTTCAACATTCCTTAAAGTGTACCTGTCACCAAACTAAACTTTTAATATAATGTTTCTAATTATAAGACACTTTGCTATTTATTTGCTGTTAAAATTCTCAGCCTTTATATGTTTTTAATGTGATTGAAAACATGGGCACTAGGTGGCTCTGTTCTGTTCCCTGCCACAAGTCAAACAGTTAATTTGGTCTTCCCCCAGCCTGGCATGAGAACAAACTCTGGAAGTGCGTACAGGGCATGGCGAGGCACAGCTCTCACAGGCTTCAGTGACGTTGCGCCTGCTGGGGAACATCCACTTTCTTCTGTTGGGAGCTCACACAATGTGAGCAAGAGGAAAAGTATGATACAGAGCTTTATAAAGCTCTGAAAATGTTTTAAGGGCAGATGGGGTGTTAGGATTAGTTAGGGAATATAATCTGAGTTAGTTTAGAAAATATGGTTTGATGACAATAATACTTTATTATTGAATCCAAAAGAATTAAAAACATGGCACTTACATGGTGCAAGATAAAAATGTTTAAAAAAAAAAATAATAATTTTAACACCTTAACCTCCCTGGCGGTATGATTCTGTTTGGAAATTTGTACCAAAAGCGGTACAATTTTTTGCATTGAAATTCCACATCTCCCCCCATCACATTCCCCATCCCTAGTCACATTTCCCCCCCATATCACATTCTCCCCCTCCTTGTCACATTCCCCCCCTGTCACATTCCCCCCCTTGTCACATTCTCCCCCTCCTTGTCACATTCTCCCCCCTGTCACATTCATCCCCCCCTGTCACATTCTCCCTCCTTGTTACATTCTCCCCCCCCCTTGTTACATTCATCCCCCCCCTGTCACATTCCCCCCCCTTGTTACATTCTCCCCCCCTTGTTACATTCTCCCCCCTCCATGTTACATTCCACTCCTCCCCTGTCACATCCCCCCCTTGTCACATTCCTCCCCCCTGTCACATCCCCCCCTTGTCACATTCCCCCCTCTGTCACATTCCCCCCTATGTCACATTCCCCCCCTTGTCACACACCCCCCCTTGTAACATTCTCCCCTGTGTCACATTCCCCCCTCTGTCACCTTGTCTTGTCCTGCAGAATACACTAGGTTTTCCGGGCAGATTTCAAACCTAGTGTATTTGCTGCAGAACAAGCCCTTTCCCCTTCAGCCAATCACAAGCTTTACACCACTGCAGCCTGTGATTGGCTGAAAAGTGAAAGGTCCTGTAAGATGAATAGTGAAGAGAGCAGGGACCAGAGCGCACGGAGGGGAACGGCATCTTCAGGCACCGGGATTAGGTAAGCAAAAGGTTTTTTTTTTTTTCGTTTTTCTACCAGGGGGCCTCCAGCTGTTGTGAAACTACTACTCCCAGCATGCCCGGACAGCCTTTGGCTGTCCGGGCATGCTGAGAGTTGTAGTTTTGCAACATTTGGAGGCCCCCTGGTTGAGAAACACTGACTTTTAGTATATGTCTTTACCTGCTCTGGCTGGCCCCCGCCACGGGAGCTGACCCGAGCAGATAATCACATATTTTCCCGGGGGCTGCATCACTATATCGCAAAAAGCAAAAATCGCGATTCGATTGCTTTTGCTATATACTGTGCAGCCCGCACAGCAACTCTGCAATTCTACCCCGAGCGTGACTCGGAGTTACCGCTTCTAACAGCGAAAATTAACCCCGAGTCACGCTCGGGAATACCTCTAGGCTGGTTAAGGACGGAGGGTTTTTCAGTTTTTGCTTTTTTTTTTTCCTCATCACCTTCTCAAAATAATAACACTTTCAATTTTGCACCAAAAAATCCATATGATGGCTTATTTTTTGCACCACTAATTCTACTTTGTAATGACATCAGTAATTTTACCCCAAAATCTAAATGAAAGGCAAAAAGTGAAAAAAAAAATAATTGTTTGACAAAATGGAAGAAAAAACGCCATTTTTTGACTTTTGGGGGCTTTCGTTTCTACGAAGTACATATTTTCGGTAAAAATAACACATTATCTTTATTCTGTAGGTCAATACAGTTAAAATGATACCCTACTTATATAGTTTTGATTTTGTTGTACTTATGATAAAAATCTTAACTACATGCAGGAAAATTTATGTTTAAAAATGTCCTATTCTGACCCCTATAACTTTTAAATTTCTCCATGTACAGGAAGGTATGAGGACTCATTTTTTTGCGCCATGATCTGAAGTTTTTATCAGTATCATTTTTGTTTTGATCTGACTTTTTGATCACTTTTATTAATTTTTTTATGGTATAAAAAGTGACCAAAAATACGCTGTTTTAGACTTTTTTTTGCACGTACGCCATTGACCTTGCGGTTTAATCAACAATTTATTTTTATAAATCGGACATTTACACATATGTTTATTTTTATTTACACTGTTACTTATGATAAAAATCTTAACTACATGCAGGAAAATTTATATGTTTAAAAATGTCCTATTCTGACCCCTATAACTTTTTAATTTCTCCATGTACAGGAAGGTATGAAGACTCATTTTTTGCGCCATGATCTGAAGTTTTTATCAGTATCATTTTTGTTTTGATCTGACTTTTTGATCACTTTTATTAATTTTTTTATGGTATAAAAAGTGACCAAAAATACGCTGTTTTAGACTTTTTTTTGCACGTACGCCATTGACCTTGCGGTTTAATCAACAATTTATTTTTATAAATCGGACATTTACACATATGTTTATTTTTATTTACACTGTTTTTTTTTATTGGGAAAAGAGGGGTTGATTCAAACTTTTATTAGGGAAAGGGTTAAATGATCTTTATTAACTTTTATTTTCACTTTAACATGCAGTACATTGATATAATACACTGATCGCTGCCATTGCATTCAACGGCAGCGATCAGTGTTATCGGCGGTTGATTGCTCAAGCTTGGATTTCACCGTTCAGATGCACAGGAGACAGGTAAGGGACCCTTCTGCTGTGTCCTAGCTGATCGGGACATTGTTATTTTACCGCGATGGTCCCGATCAGCCTGACTGAGCTTCCAGGAAGCTTTTACTTTCATTTACCCGCATCTAAAGAGTAAATGTCGGACATCAGCCCGATCGGCGATGTCCGGCATTAGCCATGGGTCCTGGTTGCTTTTAGCAACCGGGACCCACCGGGTATGATGCGCACTCACCTGCTGAGCACGCGTCATACCTCAGGAGACGCTTATGGACATTCATAAACGTCCATATGCGTTAAGGTGTTAAATGAAATGCATTCAAAGAGAAATGAAACAACATTGACACAGAAGGTATTGAATCAATTTGCCTTTGTTGAGCTCAGGAACTATTTAATGAAGAAAAATAAAACTATATTTTCCATGTAGTTATACAAATGCCCTACAGTTTGACCACAGTAACAGAGAACTAATTCACAACTGCCTTGTTAAAATGAGTGCATTATCGTAGATCTATAGCTTTCATTGATGATACGGTTTTGATTTTTAAATCTACATAACAAGTATGATTCATGTTACATTAGCCAATATGACACCCTTTACTTGTTGATGTAAAACAGCAATTTTAGAGATGAAATCTTCTAATGAATGTACTAATGAATTCACTTATGTACTGACTTCTGGTATTAATCATGACACATTAGCACACCTTGAGAGTATACATTATTATAGAGAGCTATTCAACATGTTGCCAAAAACCGCAGATATATAACAAGAAAAGGCATCACATTTTTTTTTTTTTTATAGCTATTTACTCTGTCAGGAAAGAAGTGTTTTTTTACTAAAATATGATTGTAATAACAGTTTTTTTTCTTGCATTGCTTAAAGTTATTGCTTAAATTTAGGAAGAGAAATTAGTATATTACTTTAAAGCCTTTTATAAAATAGATTTTTTTTCTCATCAATTTGCACACAATAGCCCACAATGACAAAGCAGTATTTATTTATGTTCATTAAAATGAAACATTACATTTGTTCAAGGGGTATTCTAGGGAACTGACACGTATCCCCTAACCACAGATATGGGCCCTGGTTGCTTATCCTTCTCCGACACGCTCTATCTTCCTGAACAAGAGCAAGTGGCAGCCCACTCAGCCAATCTCTAGTCACAGTAATGTCCCACCTCAGCCTGTGATTGGCTTAGTGGGCCTTTACTTGCTCTAGTCCAGGAAGGTGGGGGCTGGAGCATGCCAAGGAATAGTAAGCAGCAGGGGTTCTGTACAGGAGATATTACATTGGGGGGGTGTGGATAAGCAGAGTGCTATGATGTATGGCAGAAGAAAAAGAACCAAGAAGGTTTTTAAGACAGTGTTTGATAACTATTTAGTAAGTTGCTTCACTCTTCATTTAAGAAGCAACATATATTAACTATCATTGCAAAGTTGTTCATAGCATTTAAATATGCAGACCCTCTTTTCTGTACTTTGTTGAGGCACCTTTTGTAGTTATTACAGCTTAAAGTCGTCTTTTTGGGTATGATGCTATAAGCCGGATCTAACTATATGTAGGGATTTTGTTTCATTCATCTCTGCAGATCCTCTGAAGCTTTAAGAGTTTGGCCATAGAGCATACAGATGCACAGCTATTTATACATGCCTATAGAGATGAGTAATAAGCTGAATAAGAGCACTGACTAGGTCACTCAAGTACATTCACAGCCATATCCCAAATCCATTCCTGTGTTGTCTTGGTTGTACGCTTAGATTTCTTCTTCCTACAGTCAGTTCACAATAAAATGTGTTATCTGTCTCCTTGTGCATATAAATTCACTGATATCAAAACAGGAAACATGCCTTTTCGCTTTGGTTCATGCTGTGTAAAAACTCATAATCATGATATCTGTCCCCATAGACATCCTCAGCACACCTTGATGCACTGTGAATCTATGTTGCAGCCTCTTTAGGGTAGGTCGGATTATGGGTCCTAACTTATCAATGTGGGGTTTGTGTTTCTTATGTTGTTTTGTCTCCTACTACAAAGCTCATCACATTTATTAATATAACTCATGTTAAAAAGAATTGGGGAACATTCCAAATTGTGTAACAGTTAATCAGAATATCTCAGATACATCACATGATGCATCTTAACCTCACTATTTAAACTCTGGGGAAGAGGCAAGATGGATGGTTCCCTCAATAAGCTGTAGCTCCCCAGTGCAGTCAGGCAGACCCAGACCATGACACAACCATCACCATGCTTGACTGTTGGCAAGACACACTCATCTTTGTACCAGGCTTAGAGAGTGTGAAATCGATTACAACTGCTCCCTATTCACATTTGAGAGCTTGTTACACTAAAAGGTCACATGACACTGGGGAGAGAAAATGGCTCATTGGATATTTCCACTTAGGAGTGTACTCACTTTTGTTGACAAGGTTTAGACATTAATGGCTAAGTGTTGAGTTATATTGAAGTGACACAACATTAACCCCTAGAGGGTGCAGGGCATACCAGTACACCTTGGCTGCCTGGTACTTTGCGCACAAGGATGTACATTATGAGTCCCATCCCAGCTATAAGGCGAAAACAGGAGCTGCACTCGCAGCAAAGACCTTAGGTCAGCAGCCGCAGACCCGCCAGTAATGGTAATGGTGGACATCTGCGATCATGCTGTTGTCCACCTTTAACCCTACAGATGCCATGATCAATCCAAAGTTTTATGACCATAGGCATTCTCTAAAAATTGCACCTATGGTCAAATCAATATGTGAAAATAGTGCAGTTTTTGCTGAGAACCCTCCCCTTCCCCCACACACATGCTGCTCATAACTCTGTAGTTACTGAACTAGGCTCCTGCCTTCTCTTTTTGTATTTTTCACATGCCAGGTTTTTTATTCATTTTTATTTTTTTATTTTTTAGAGCCCTTGCTTCCAAGGTGCTGTACATAAAATGAGGGTAAAAATACAGAACACTGACCTAAGTACAATGAACATGATACAGACTTAATATAAACAGACTAAGAGAGAGGGCCCTGCCCACAAGGGCTTGCAATTTAATAGTGGGGGGAGGAAACAAAAGGTTAGAGAGACAGCTGGTCATCTGTGGGCAGTTAGGAAAACAGTAGTTTAGCATGGGGGAACCATGGGCTGAACTCTTAGAGATGGCTGTGTGAGGTGCGGACAGAAGGTGAGCACAAGTGGATATAATATGAGGGGCAGTATTGGGAGATTTGGTCCAAGATAGATGAAGGGGACAGGTTGTTGATGGCCTTGTATGTCATGGTTAACTGTCAGAACCTATAGGGTTAAAAGGTTCTGACAGGTTCTTTGTTGTTTCTTGTTGCTGGGTTACACCTGGCTGTCTGGACTGGTCAGCTGACCTTGATTGGAGCACCTGTTCTGGCTCCATATAAGCTGGCAATCTACTCCCAATTTCTGCCTGCTATAAAGCTCTGTGTACTCCTAGCTAGCATTTATATTGTATCTGTTATATCTGCATTTTGACCCTTTGGCTCCGCTCTCTGACTCTTCTCCTGGCTTTGTGAATTGGCTTATCTGTAACCTCTTGGTATCGACTCGGACTGTTGACAGAGACTTATTGTATATTTCATTGTTTTCTGTTAGTCTGAGTAATTCCATTCTGTGTCCTGACCTCTGTCTGCATTATAGTTTGTTATTTTTACTGGACGGCCCTCATTTATTGTAAGTAGGGACCTAAAGCAGACAAAGAAGAAGCAGCTTACTATCGCCTATATCCAGCTATAGATGTCCATCAAGCTTATATATTAATCAGATGCCAAAAAGTATTCCCACAATCATATGAGCCTTACTATCAAACCCTAATGTGGGTACACTAAGCACAGATAAAGCAGCTGTAAATTATGTACATCATGATATGCTGGTCTCCTTACCTTTCAGGTCCTGGAGTTGGTGTGTGAGCACCAGGGCCCTGATGTTTTCTCTTTATGGATATTTTTGTACTTTGCTTTATTTATCCTTCCATTCCTTCCTTTGCCATTCCTGGTTTCCTTCACATATTATATTATATGCTATTTAGGCCAAAGAGAACATTGTCATCTACTATATGCACCATTGATGAACTACAAACAGGATGCCACTAGGCTGATATTTATAGTATTTCCTTTATTATCTATTAAGCCGTTAAAACCTCTACAAATTAATAAAGATTCAGTGATAATGTTGATACTATAATAACTTAAAAACACCTTGACTGCTCA
Source organism: Hyla sarda (assembly GCF_029499605.1). Taxonomy (NCBI): domain Eukaryota; kingdom Metazoa; phylum Chordata; class Amphibia; order Anura; family Hylidae; genus Hyla; species Hyla sarda. The sequence continues at coordinate 199,820,877 of NC_079189.1, forward strand.
TTGTTAACCCCTTATTGCTGTGCTTGATCCTGACAGTTAACCCCTTAAGGGAGCTCCTTCTGTTCACCATAAGGAATTTGCAATGCGATTGCAGAGTCCTGATGGTAGCCATGGTAACCAGAGACCTCCAAACGACCACTAGTTAAGTTACCTGGCTACGAAGTTAATCAGGCTCTGCCCGATGTAACACTGATGTTACGCCGAGCGCTCCGGGTCCCCGCTCCTCCCCGGAGCGCTCGCTTCACTCTCCCCGCGGCAGCGCTCCGGTCACGTCCTCTGACCCGGGGCGCTGCGATTCCGCTGCCAGCCGGGATGCGATTCGCGATGCGGGTAGCGCCCGCTCGCGATGCGCACCCCGGCTCCCCTACCTGACTCGCTCTCCGTCTGTTCTGTCCCGGCGCGCGCGGCCCCGCTCCCTAGGGCGCACGCGCGCCGGGTCTCTGCGATTTAAAGGGCCACTGCGCCGCTGATTGGCGCAGTGGTTCCAATTAGTGTGTTCACCTGTGCACTTCCCTATATCACCTCACTTCCCCTGCACTCCCTTGCCGGATCTTGTTGCCTTAGTGCCAGTGAAAGCGTTCCTTGTGTGTTCCTTGCCTGTGTTTCCAGACCTTCTGCCGTTGCCCCTGACTACGATCCTTGCTGCCTGCCCCGACCTTCTGCTACGTCCGACCTTGCTTTTGCCTACTCCCTTGTACCGCGCCTATCTTCAGCAGCCAGAGAGGTGAGCCGTTGCTAGTGGATACGACCTGGTCACTACCGCCGCAGCAAGACCATCCCGCTTTGCGGCGGGCTCTGGTGAAAACCAGTAGTGGCTTAGAACCGGTCCACTAGCACGGTCCACGCCAATCCCTCTCTGGCACAGAGGATCCACTACCTGCCAGCCGGCATCGTGACAGTAGATCCGGCCATGGATCCCGCTGAAGTTCCTCTGCCAGTTGTCGCTGACCTCACCACGGTGGTCGCCCAGCAGTCACAACAGATAGCGCAACAAGGCCAACAGCTGTCTCAACTGACCGTTATGCTACAACAGTTACTACCACAGCTTCAGCAGTCATCTCCTCCGCCAGCTCCTGCACCTCCTCCGCAGCGAGTGGCCGCTCCTGGGATACGCTTATCCTTGCCGGATAAATTTGATGGGGACTCTAAGTTTTGCCGTGGCTTTCTTTCCCAATGTTCCCTGCATCTGGAGATGATGTCGGACCTGTTTCCCACTGAAAGGTCTAAGGTGGCTTTCGTAGTCAGCCTTCTGTCCGGAAAAGCCCTGTCATGGGCCACACCGCTCTGGGACCGCAATGACCCCGTCACTGCCTCTGTACACTCCTTCTTCTCGGAAATCCGAAGTGTCTTTGAGGAACCTGCCCGAGCCTCTTCTGCTGAGACTGCCCTGTTGAACCTGGTCCAGGGTAATTCTTCCGTTGGCGAGTATGCCGTACAATTCCGTACTCTTGCTTCAGAATTGTCCTGGAATAATGAGGCCCTCTGCGCGACCTTCAAAAAAGGCCTATCCAGCAACATTAAAGATGTTCTGGCCGCACGAGAAATTCCTGCTAATCTACATGAACTTATTCACCTAGCCACTCGCATTGACATGCGTTTTTCCGAAAGGCGTCAGGAACTCCGCCAAGATATGGACTCTGTTCGCACGAGGCGTTTCTTCTCCTCGGCTCCTCTCTCCTCTGGTCCCCTGCAATCTGTTCCTGTGCCTCCCGCCGTGGAGGCTATGCAGGTCGACCGGTCTCGCCTGACACCTCAAGAGAGGACACGACGCCGTATGGAGAACCTCTGCCTGTACTGTGCTAGTACCGAACACTTCCTGAGAGATTGTCCTATCCGTCCTCCCCGCCTGGAAAGACGTACGCTGACTCCGCACAAACGTGAGACAGTCCTTGATGTCTACTCTGCTTCTCCACGTCTTACTGTGCCTGTGCGGATGTCTGCCTCTGCCTTCTCCTTCTCTACAGTGGCCTTCTTGGACTCTGGATCTGCAGGAAATTTTATTTTGGCCTCTCTCGTCAACAGGTTCAACATCCCGGTGACCAGTCTCGCCAGACCCCTCTACATCAATTGTGTAAATAATGAAAGATTGGACTGTACCATACGTTTCCGCACGAAGCCCCTTCTTATGAGCATCGGATCTCATCATGAGAGGATTGAACTTTTGGTCCTCCCCAATTGCACCTCGGAAATTCTCCTTGGACTTCCCTGGCTTCAACTTCATTCCCCTACCCTGGATTGGTCCACTGGGGAGATCAAGAGTTGGGGGTCCTCTTGTTCCAAGAACTGTCTAAAACCGGTTCCCAGTAACCCTTGCCGTAACTCTGTGGTTCCTCCAGTAACCGGTCTCCCTAAGGCCTATATGGACTTCGCGGATGTTTTCTGCAAAAAACAAGCTGAGACTCTACCTCCTCACAGGCCTTATGATTGCCCTATCGACCTCCTCCCGGGCACTACTCCACCCCGGGGCAGAATTTATCCTCCCTCTGCCCCAGAGACTCTTGCCATGTCCGAATACGTCCAGGAGAATCTAAAAAAGGGCTTTATCCGTAAATCCTCCTCTCCTGCCGGAGCCGGATTTTTCTTTGTGTCCAAAAAAGATGGCTCCCTACGTCCTTGCATTGACTACCGCGGTCTTAATAAAATCACGGTTAAGAACCGCTACCCCTTACCCCTCATCTCTGAACTCTTTGATCGCCTCCAAGGTGCCCACATCTTCACTAAATTGGACTTAAGAGGCGCCTATAACCTCATCCGCATCAGAGAGGGGGACGAGTGGAAAACGGCATTTAACACCAGAGATGGACACTTTGAGTATCTGGTCATGCCCTTTGGACTGTGCAACGCCCCTGCCGTCTTCCAAGACTTTGTCAATGAAATTTTTCGTGATCTGTTATACTCCTGTGTTGTTGTATATCTGGACGATATCCTAATTTTTTCTGCCAATCTAGAAGAACACCGCCAGCATGTCCGTATGGTTCTTCAGAGACTTCGTGACAACCAACTCTATGCCAAAATTGAGAAATGTCTGTTTGAATGCCAATCTCTTCCTTTTCTAGGATATTTGGTCTCTGGCCAGGGACTACAGATGGATCCAGACAAACTCTCTGCCGTCTTAGATTGGCCACGCCCCTCCGGACTCCGTGCTATCCAACGCTTTTTGGGGTTCGCCAATTATTACAGGCAATTTATTCCACATTTTTCTACCATTGTGGCTCCTATCGTGGCTTTAACCAAAAAAAATGCTGATCCCAAGTCCTGGCCTCCTCAAGCAGAAGACGCCTTTAAACGACTCAAGTCTGCCTTTTCTTCGGCTCCCGTCCTCTCCAGACCTGACCCTTCCAAACCCTTCCTATTGGAGGTTGATGCCTCCTCAGTGGGAGCTGGAGCTGTTCTTCTACAAAAAAATTCTTCCGGGCATGCTGTCACTTGTGGTTTTTTCTCTAGGACCTTCTCTCCAGCAGAGAGGAACTACTCCATCGGGGATCGAGAGCTTCTAGCCATTAAATTAGCACTTGAGGAATGGAGGCATCTGCTGGAGGGATCAAGTTCTCCTGTTATTATCTACACCGACCACAAGAACCTCTCCTACCTCCAGTCTGCCCAACGGCTGAATCCTCGCCAGGCCCGGTGGTCTCTGTTCTTTGCCCGATTTAATTTTGAGATTCACTTTCGTCCTGCCGATAAGAACATTAGGGCCGATGCTCTCTCTCGTTCCTCGGATGCCTCAGAAGTTGAACTCTCTCCGCAACACATCATTCCACCTGACTGCCTGATCTCCACTTCTCCTGCCTCCATCAGGCAGACTCCTCCAGGAAAGACCTTTGTTTCTCCTCGCCAACGCCTCGGAATCCTCAAATGGGGTCACTCCTCCCATCTCGCAGGTCATGCGGGTATCAAGAAATCTGTGCAACTCATCTCCCGCTTCTATTGGTGGCCGACTCTGGAGACGGATGTTGTGGACTTTGTGCGAGCCTGCACTATCTGTGCCCGGGATAAGACTCCTCGCCAGAAGCCCGCTGGTTTTCTTCATCCTCTGCCTGTCCCCGAACAGCCTTGGTCTCTGATTGGTATGGATTTTATTACTGATTTACCCCCTTCCCGTGGCAACACTGTTATTTGGGTGGTCGTTGATCGATTCTCCAAAATGGCACATTTCATCCCTCTTCCTGGTCTTCCTTCTGCGCCTCAGTTGGCTAAACAATTTTTTGTACACATTTTTCGTCTTCACGGGTTGCCTACGCAGATTGTCTCGGATAGAGGCGTCCAATTCGTGTCTAAATTCTGGAGGGCTCTCTGTAAACAACTCAAGATTAAATTAAATTTTTCTTCTGCATATCATCCCCAGTCCAATGGACAAGTAGAAAGGATTAACCAGATCTTGGGTGATTATTTGCGACATTTTGTTTCCTCCCGCCAGGATGACTGGGCAGATCTCCTCCCATGGGCCGAATTCTCGTATAACTTCAGGGTCTCTGAGTCTTCCTCCAAATCCCCATTTTTCGTGGTGTACGGCCGTCACCCTCTTCCCCCCCTCCCTACTCCCTTGCCCTCTGGTCTGCCCGCTGTGGATGAAATTTCTCGTGACCTTTCCATCATATGGAGAGAGACCCAAAATTCTCTCTTACAGGCTTCTTCACGCATGAAGAAGTTCGCGGATAAGAAAAGAAGAGCTCCCCCCGTTTTTTCCCCTGGAGACAAGGTATGGCTCTCCGCTAAATATGTCCGCTTCCGTGTCCCTAGCTACAAGTTGGGACCACGCTATCTTGGTCCTTTCAAAATTTTGTGTCAAATTAATCCTGTCTCTTATAAACTTCTTCTTCCTCCCTCTCTTCGTATCCCTAATGCCTTTCACGTCTCTCTTCTCAAACCACTCATCCTCAACCGTTTTTCTCCCAAATCTGTTCCTCCCACTCCTGTTTCCGGCTCCTCGGACATCTTCTCGGTCAAAGAAATTTTAGCTGCCAAAAAGGTCAGAGGGAAAAATTTTTTTTTAGTGGACTGGGAGGGTTGTGGTCCTGAAGAGAGATCCTGGGAACCTGAGGACAACATCCTAGACAAAAGTCTGCTCCTCAGGTTCTCAGGCTCTAAGAAGAGGGGGAGACCCAAGGGGGGGGGTACTGTTACGCCGAGCGCTCCGGGTCCCCGCTCCTCCCCGGAGCGCTCGCTTCACTCTCCCCGCGGCAGCGCTCCGGTCACGTCCTCTGACCCGGGGCGCTGCGATTCCGCTGCCAGCCGGGATGCGATTCGCGATGCGGGTAGCGCCCGCTCGCGATGCGCACCCCGGCTCCCCTACCTGACTCGCTCTCCGTCTGTTCTGTCCCGGCGCGCGCGGCCCCGCTCCCTAGGGCGCGCGCGCGCCGGGTCTCTGCGATTTAAAGGGCCACTGCGCCGCTGATTGGCGCAGTGGTTCCAATTAGTGTGTTCACCTGTGCACTTCCCTATATCACCTCACTTCCCCTGCACTCCCTTGCCGGATCTTGTTGCCTTAGTGCCAGTGAAAGCGTTCCTTGTGTGTTCCTTGCCTGTGTTTCCAGACCTTCTGCCGTTGCCCCTGACTACGATCCTTGCTGCCTGCCCCGACCTTCTGCTACGTCCGACCTTGCTTTTGCCTACTCCCTTGTACCGCGCCTATCTTCAGCAGCCAGAGAGGTGAGCCGTTGCTAGTGGATACGACCTGGTCACTACCGCCGCAGCAAGACCATCCCGCTTTGCGGCGGGCTCTGGTGAAAACCAGTAGTGGCTTAGAACCGGTCCACTAGCACGGTCCACGCCAATCCCTCTCTGGCACAGAGGATCCACTACCTGCCAGCCGGCATCGTGACAACTGAAAGACATAATACATTGCAGTACAGATCTGTACTGAAATGTATTTTATGTGTCAAGTCCCTAGTGGGAAAGAAAAAAAGAAGTAAAAATAAATCAAATAAATGTTAAACAAAACATAAATAAACAATAAATATATATATATATATATATATATATATATATATAAATATATATATATATATATATATATATATAGATAGATAGATAGTAAACACAACCCCCCTTTCTCTCATTATGAATTATGTTTCTAGCCTCCTTCTCCCCCCAAAAAATTATAGACACATATTTGGTATTGCTGTGTCAGTAACAACCCAAGTGATAAAATTATCAAATTTTTTTAACCCACACGATGGACACTGTAAAAAATTTATCAAAAAACGAATTTTCCCTCACATAGTGCCAGTATAAAAATAAAAACATGCATCTCAAAAAATGGCGATGCACAAGCGTGATTTTTTTCATCAAAAATAGTTTTTATAGTGTAAACATAATTAACCATAAAATGAAGTACATAAATGATAGATCAAAATAATCGCACCGACCTGGCATAATATGGAGGCTGGAGGCAGAATATCTCTGGGACTCAGTAATGCTGGCAACGATTGTCTTCCAGCAATGCGGAAAAACTCATGTTTGTTAATATAAATCATGATGGACTGGTGAGGAATTTAAACCCCCAGATGCCACTGATTAGACAGTACTACCATTACCCTGGCTGTACACTGACTACTACAACTCCCAACAGTCCACCACTGCCTGCTGTATGCTGGATACTAGGGATGAGCGAACAGAATCTGATGAATCTGAATTCTTTACGATTTTCAGGAAAACTTCATTCAGTGTGGTCCAGGCTCCAGGGCATCTAAAATGGAGGATCCACATGTGAGGACATGGGGCATGGAATCCTGGGAAGGCGGGAACAAGGGTAGGTGGGATGACCCTGAATCACATGCAGCATGCAGCCTATCAGCAGCCAGTCACCCCGGTGATGTCATAGCCCTATATAATCGGTAGCCATATTGCGGCCAGTCACTTCAGCCTTTCATTGCAAAGAGATAGATAAGGACAGACAGCGCTGTGTGTTGGCCAGAAAAGCATTCTTATTGCAGCGATTCACCTCCCAGTCACTACAGCGTTCTACAGTATTACAGAGAGGGACAGAGAGCAGTGTGTTGCACAGAACAGCAGTGATTCAGCTCAAGCACAAATCCTGCCTAGAAGCACTGGTAGGGAAGGAAGTGAGATTGAGAGAGAAAGTGCAATTTTGGGTGTAGTACACAGTGACTATGTGCTGCAGCACTGGTGTGTACTGCTGGTGTTGTACACAAATACTTTTTTAAACGTACTGTAGCGCATTGTCTTCCCCTCATAAGTGCATACACACATCTAAGTGTTGTATTGTTTTGTTGCTGTTAAAGTCTCAAGAGCCTAGATACTGTGAAAGGCCAGGTAAAAGTACACACCGCCTGGTGTTGCACACAAATACTTTTTTAAGCTTACTGTAGTGCATTGTCCTCCCCTCATAAGTGCATACCACATATCTACATCTCAGTGGTGTAATATTTTGTTCCTGTTAAAGTCTCAAGGGCCTAGATACAGTGATAGGCCAGCAAAAAGTACACACCAGCTGGTGTTGTACACAAATACTTTTTTAAGCGTACTGGAGTGCATTGATTCCCAACCAGGGAGCTAGGGCACTCTGGTGGGAAATATGGCGCACATTATATATTTTTTTCTGCCCAGGCCTGCGCACCTGTGAGTCACAGGCGTGCAGGCCAGGTGGGAGGGAAGTCTTTGTGCAGTGCTGGGACAGGTGATGCTGCAGCTCCAATCCTCGTGTATCCTCCCTCTCCTGTGGAGCAGCTCTGGACTCTGGATTCTCCCTGGTCCCTCAGCAGAAGGATGTGGATGGAGGGAAGGAGCAGGGTCAGCGCTGACAGAGCCCTACTCAGCTTCAGGTAGTGCACACCCATCCTTCTTTTACTCCTCTACACCTCTTTGTCACCACTGTTATCCCATACACCCTTCCATCACCCCTCTAAACCCCTCTGTCACCCCTGTACACCCCACGGTTTCCCCGTACATCTCTCTGTCACCCCTCTATGCCCCTCTATCACATATGTACACCACTCTACACCCCTGTCTCCCATGTACACCCCTCTGTCACTGTGTGGGGTAATGCAGGAGGCATTGCATGTGCTTGGGGGAGGGGATGGACATGAGGCATTTGACTGAGGCTGGAAATATAGGGGCGAGATTTATCAAAACCTGTGCAAAGGAAAAGTTGCCCATAGCAACCAATCAGATTTGAATGAAAGAAGCAAGCTGATTGGTTGCTATGGGCAACTGGGCAACTTTTCCTCTGTACAGGGTTTGATAAATCTCCCCTCTTGTGTGTTGTGGGAAGGCTGCTGGCATTGTGTTTGGAGGAGGCTGGAGTCATTTGTAGGAAAAAGGGGAGGAAAATGCTGGAAAAGTGCTGAGCCTAATACTAATATGTTTGTGTTGCAGGTTCAATGATGTCCTGTGCCAGATGGAGCAAAAAGAGCTAGCTACAGCTCTGTCTGTAATGTGCATGTAATAATGTTTAGCACTTATCTGATCGCCTTGTAGTTTGCAGACTTTGTTTAAAGACTTTTTATAATTTATGAAAAGTAACTTGTAAATTTTGAATTAAAATTTAATAGAATTGAAATGAATAATTTTGATCCATAAAAGCCAGGTTAAGAAGTCCAGAATGGAAGGTAACTCTTGCCACTACATTCTTGTCAGGACATTTCCAAAAGAATCTGCATGTCATACTGAATAACAGTATTATTTCACTAACCCAGCACACACCCTATGCATGGTACAGCAAGGCAAACTGTTCTACCCCCCTATTGAGGCTCTCTGTAGCCCAGAAATAGCCATTTTTAATAGTGATTCGCTAATAAATTCGGATTGAAGCTAATTTTTAGGAAAATTTGGCGATTCGGCCGAATTGAGTTTTTTTTTTATTCGCTCACCTCTACTGGATACTACAACTTCCAACAGTCTATCACTGTCTGCTGGCTACTATTAATCCTACCAGTCCACCACTGCCTGAAGTCTTGGCCACTGACTACTAAAAGTCCCACCTGTTCCCCACTACCTGCTGCATTGTCCACTGGCTACTACAACGAAAAACAGTCAACCACAACCTCCTGTCTGCTGGCTACAACTACCACCAGTCCACCCTGGTTGCTACTGCTACAGACCTACACTTACACAACCTATGATACCCAAAAATACTACTGTATATATTGCAATATGTCATATTATGTAAAAAATCTGAATAAACAATATGCAGTGTTCAGTGTCAGCCAGCTATCATATGTTTCTCAAACAGACTTAACGTTTAATGCATATTATAATGAAATTCTAGTAGTGGGCTGGTCTCCTGCTCCCTTCTCCCTCCCTAATGCTTTTAGAAGACTGATACAAAATGGCAATAGAGGATGATGAACTATCCAACTTTAGGTCAAAGTGTTATCTGAGTTCACAAAAAAGTTCTGCTTTAAGTATAGAAGTTTATAACTCATTAAAGGAGAAGTATCATGCAGATGGGGATACGGAATAAGTTTCAGATTGCAAATGCTGGGACCCTTTGCCATCTCCTGTCCTGGACTACAGCACTCCCAAGAAACAGAGCATGTCGACTGCCACGCAAAGCAGTTGCTGACACGTCCCCCTTATCCATTTTCAAGGGAGAGCCAGAGATAGCCAAAAGCCGTGCAGGAGGTCACATAAGGCCTCAACAGTCTGAGACCCCCATGATTTAAAATTTATGTTTTTCTGCACAATATTTTTCCTTCAATGGGTTACTGTCATTAGTAAAAACTTTTGACATGTTGCCCACACATATCTTAGACAGACACAGACAAAAAAAATAATCTGCTGGTCAGCAAAAGTGTAAGCTTGAGTGGTTGTTTGCTTCCCTTGCTTATAATTAGCGCTCCCAGGGGGTCTCAGGAGTGAGACCCCTTGAGATCAAAAGTTTAAAAAAGTGTTTACTAATGCATTACACCTTTAATGTAATGAATCAGGCACCATTTTCTTTCTTTATGATAAATAATTTCACTGTAAAAAAAAAACTTGTCCACCATTTAAAGGGGTACTCCACTGGAAAACATTTCTTTTAAATCAACTGGTGCCAGAAAGTTAAACAGACTTGTAAATTACTTCTATTTAAAAATCGTAATCCTTCAGCAGCACAGGAAGTTCTTCTCTTTTTGAATTCCCTTTCTAGTCTGACCACAGTGCCCTCTGCTGACACCTCTGTCCATGTCAGGAACTGTCCAGAGAAGGAGAGGTTAGCTATGAGGATTTGCTCCTACTATGGACAGCTCATAAAATGGACAGAGGTGTCAGCAGAGAGCACTGTGGTCAAAAAGAAAATAAATTAAAAAAGAAAAGAACTTCCTGTGGAGCATACAGCAGCTGATAAGTACTGGAAGGATTAAGATTTTTAAATAGAAGTAATTTAGAAATCTGTTTAACTTTCTGGCACCAGTTGATTTAAAAGAAAATGCTTTCCAGCAGTACCTCTTTAATATGTCTGAGAATAAATATAACAGATGGTGATTTTTTTTTACATCCATACAATTCACTCAGATAGGCAAATATCATAATTCAAATAGTTCTATTGCACTCTAGTTTATTTTAAATGTGGTAGAATTTTTTTTATATGAATGCTTATTTTTATTTGACTTAATATAGCAGTATTCTCTGCACTTTACATAACATCCCTTATGTTAAGTATTATATAACACTTTGCATTACTGAAGTAAATACAAATTAATTGGAAGACAATGTTTCACTTTTTTTCTTTGCTGCGAGAACATTGTTTTATAAAAAGTATACAGGATATGGTATCTATTTAGCCTATTGTCGCCTATAGCAAACGCATTTTAAATACTAATTGATGTCTACACATCGATTTTTATGGATTTGAGAATAGGTACTGTTCGCAAATAGAGGTTACAGAATTAAGGCTCATGCTCATAGCAATACACTATGCACATTACCTGTATGTCAGTGCAGAAAGATAGCACAGTTCTTAAGTAAAGATCTATTCAACCTCTGTCCACTGTTGTTCAGGCTTCATCAGATTCTGTTTGCATGGAAATATCCTTTTCTAGAAGCAATGGTTTATGGGTGAATTCTTTCAAATGTATAGAGACTGATGGAGCATGGCATGATTTTTATCTCAGAGTTGTACAGAATAAAAAAAAAAAACATGGATAGTAGAGGGTTTATGCGGTCCATAACCTTCCTGTTACAGTTCCATACAAAATGAAAGTGTAATACCTATGCATGTGTCCAAAGTGTGTAAATAATATCCATAGCCAAAGTCACAGGGACTCACAGGCAGAAATATAGTAAGTAAAGTATAGTAACAAGATAGAATAAAGTTATAAAATATACATAACTCACTCCACAATGGAGGCATCAGGAACACTCAATCAGTATCCCCCTCCAAGATAACTCCAAAATTAGGGATATTCTCTCTCCAAATGGCTCCCACTTGTAGAAAGGGATCATATAGTGCAGAAGAAAACCATCCAAGATTACTATTCCAAAATTGTATATAATACTCACAATACTCATCTCTCACTACAAGGGACACAGTATATACTAGGAGAGGGAATTCTTGCTGTTCTTGGTGCTGACTCAAACAGTTAGACAGTTTGAGTTATCTATTATGAACTGAACTTGAATAACAAATGTCATGTGCAATGAAAAAAAGGTGATAGAGTCCATGGTCCAGGTTGATTATGAAAAGGGTGCTTTGCCTGAATGCGTTGTAGCTGCATAGTCAGTCTAACTGCTCGGAATAAACAGAATTATAAGAGATTAAAACAGACATCTCAATTGTGATGTGCTATGAAATCTGAAAGAGTTATCCCACAAGTAAAAAGACACTGTCTAATATACAGTGAGGATCAAAAGTTTGGGCACCCCAGGTAAAAATTTGCATTAATGTGCATAAAGAAGCCAAGGAAAGATGGAAAAATCTCCAAAAGGCATCAAATTACAGATTAGACATTCTTATAATATGTCAACAAAAGTTAGATTTTATTTCCATCATTTACACTTTCAAAATAACAGAAAACAAAAAAGTGGCGTCTGCAAAAGTTTGGGCACCCTGCAGAATTTATAGCATGCACTGCTCCTTTGCAAACCTGAGACCTGCCAGTATCATGGATTGTTCTCAATCATTATCTGGGAAGACCAGGTCATGTCAATCTCAAAGGTTTTAAATGCCCAGACTCATCTGACCTTGCCCCAACAATCAGCACCATGGGTTCTTCTAAGCAGTTGTCCAGAAATCTGAAACTGAAAATAGTTGATGCTCACAAAGCTGGAGAAGGCTATAATAAGATAGCAAAATGTTTTCAGATGTCAATATCCTCTGTTAAAGCAAGATCTGGAAGACCAAGAAAAATATCAGACAGAACAGCTCACAGGATTGTGAGAAAAACAATTCAAAACCCACGTTTGACTGCATAATCCCTCCAGAAAGATCTGGCAGACACTGGAGTTGTGGTACACTATTTCACTATAAAGAGATACTTGTACAAATATGGTCTTCATGGAAGAGTCATCAGAAGAAAACCTCTTCTACTTCCTCACCACAAAAATCAGGGTTTGAACTTTGCAAATGAACATATAGACAAGCCTGATGCATTTTGGAAACAAGTTCTGTGGACCGATGAGGTTAAAATTGAACATTTTGGCCGGAATGAGCAAAGGTACGTTTGGAGAAGGGGAACAGAATTTAATGAAAAGGACCTCTGTCCAACTGTTAAGCATGGGGGTTGATCAATCATGCTTCGGGTTGTATTGCAGCCAGTGGCACAGGGAACATTTCCCGAGTAGAAGGAAAAATGGATTCAATAAAATTTCAGCAAATTTTGGATGCTAACTTGATGCCATCTGTGAAAAAGTTGAAGTTAAAGAGAGGATGGCTTCTACAAATGGACAATAATCCTAAACACACCTCAAAATCCACGGGGGATTATATCAAGAGGCGTAATCTGAAGGTTTTGCCATGGCCTTCTCAATCTCCTGACCTCAACATAATTGAAAATCTATGGATAGACCTTAAAAGAGCAGTGCGTGACAGACAGCCCATAAATCTCAAAGAACTGGAAGACTTTTGTAAGGAAGAATGGGCAAAGATACCTCAAACAAGAATTGAAAGACTCTTGGCTGGCTACAAAAAGCGTTTACAAGCTGTGATACTTGCCAGGGGGCAGTACAAGATATTAACTCTGCAGGGTGCCCAAACTTTTACAGATGCCATTTTTTTGTTTTCTGTTATTTTGAAAGTGTAAATGATGGAAATAAAATCTAACGTTTGTTGACATATTATAAGAATGTCTAATCTGTAATTTGATGCCTTTTGGAGATTTTTCCATCTTTCCTTGGCATCTTTATGCACATTAATACAAATTTTTTCCTGGGGTGCCCAAACTTTTGATCCCCATTGTAGATAAGGAGAAGTAAGAATCAGGTAGTGCTGACTATCCCCAATACTAATAAACTTTAGAAACATTGGCATTATCATCTTTCAATGATATGATGCAGGGTCAGGACATGTGTAATACATATGGTGGTGGTGGAATTGATATCTTTAAGTATTGTTGTAGCCGGAAATCTCTTGGAAAAACAAACTGGATGCTGTGTCAGAGATGCTACAGATTCTGGGTTCTGATTTAGGCTGCCCTTAAGACTGCCAGTTAGTGTATGTGGTAGGGTGGTCAGCAGGCCTAGTATTGAGAAATGTGCAAGTTCACATATGAAAACCAAGGAATGGTGGGAAGGGATGGAAGAGAAAATGGCAATTGTATGAATCTCCATGCTCATCTTCAGGGACGGTGATTTGGGGGAGGGGAATTGGAGAATTATTTGTCTTACCCCAGCTCTGATTAATTCTTGTTTATGCTCTACATTATAGGTTTATTCAGTCTTAAAGGGGTACTCCGGCGCTTAGACATCTTATCCCCTATCCAAAGGATAGGGGATAAGATAAGATGCCTGATCGCGGGGGTCCTGCCGCTGGGGACCCCCGTGATCTTGCACGCCGCACCCCATTAAAATCAGTCCCCAGAGCGGACTTGCATTGAGGGAGGCGGAGCGCAACGTTACAACGCTCCGGCCCTGTGATTGACAGTAATCAGACCCGGAGCGAACACGCTCCGGGGACTGATTTTAAATGGAGTGCTGCTTGCAAGATCACAGGGGTCCCAAGCAGCGGGACCCCCGCGATCAGGCAACTTATCCCCTATCCTTTGGATAGGGGATAAGATGTCTAAGTGCCGGAGTACCCCTTTAATGCTTTTAAATGTGTAGTTATGTTAAACCCAAGTAGAAATACTGTATGTTTAATTAAACCCAGAAAATACACTTAAATTAGCCTTATATGGCTATTCCACATCCACACTCATGCTCAATGTTAAAGCCAGGTAGAAAAACCATGTATTTGATTATACCCATTAAATACATGTATCCTGTCCTTAGATGGCTATGCCACACTTAATCTCAACGCTTTTAATGTTAAACCCAGGTAGAAATACAATATGTTTGATTAAACTCAGAAAATACATGTAACTTAGCTTAGCTTGTATTCTCACAGTAAAATAAAACTGAGTAAACCTAAAATATAAAGCCTAAAAAAATTTAAGTTTCCTTACAAATAAACAGTTCACTAAGATCTGAATAACCATTGTGTTTGTGACATACAGTAGACGTCATTAAAAATATCTCATATACAAAAAACATCAAACTAACAATTCATTACTAAAATTTCTAGCATACTTCTGATATCCTCATATATTTAAAGTGTAGTGTGTATTGCAAGATAGCTAATTTGAAGACAAATTTATTATGGTGTAGTTATTGGATGTACTGTATACAAAATAATGGAGGAGATTTCAAATAGTCGACATAGTTATGAATGATAAATTAATGTGAATTATACTGTATAGTGCTTAGGGTAAAAACTTTTAGTTTTCTTTTATGCACCTTACAGTACCCATGGTAAATACTGTACAATACTCTAAGAGTAATTAGGATAAAGGTTTCTTAACTGTGAACACATAAATAATGTTAAATATAACTCCTACTATTAAGTCTGTCTGGAACAATTACTTTAGGAAACATGCAACATTTGTATTTCCATTTATTGGACAGATAATTCATAAAGATGCTGGCAAAACTTCAAAATTAAATGGAAGTAACATGAATACTGATTATGTCAAACCACTTAGTTCTTTAGGCAAGATAGAACAATAGCTCATTTTCTATGTGAGACTGAATAGAATTGCATTTTATCAAGCTGCCATTTACAAAAGCAGAGAAAGTTAAAATAGCTGCAGATGTTCTTTGAAAAAAATACCTCACATCAATTGAAAATTTCCATCAACATTATGTAAATAATCTTTGTATAATTGGTGCATATTAACACTAGACCATCCCTACCTTATAGGCATAAGCTATATCTAGTGTAGAAACCATTCACAATGAGAATTTACAGTGGGTTGCACATTATGCCTGTTGCTGCCCAAAGATTTTTGTTTTATTATATTATTTTAAGAGCTTAATGTATTTTTATTTTTTATTTTTTTGCAACAGTACAGAATCCTGAGTGGAAATCAAATGTTAATGGATTGGCACAGCTAAAAGCCATCCTGCAATTTATTAAAAATGTTAAATTGTATGTCCTTAGGTTACACTTACAAGCTATGAACAGCTTAGCTAAATATGCTTAAACCAAAACAGTTCTTCAAGTCTATAGATCTGAGAGACTATTATTTTTCTATGAATCAGATATGCCAAGAAACCAGAAGAAATGTATAAATATCCCAACACGTGATATCCATCATCTTGACCTTCCTACATATTCCTAAAGCTGGGCAGCTGGAAGTGCAGAGGTTTCTAAAGCACGAAAGCATGGTAAAATATAGTATGAGGGGCCCCTGCTGGACATTAGCCCATTTCAGTGTAAGTTATTTTGGTGCCTAAGACAGGGGTTACAGAGTTCATCACACACCTAACATTAAAGAGTACCTGTCATGTGCTTGATAATTTTTTAATCCTCCCAGTTCACTCCCCACATCATTATAAACTACCCCCTGCCCTTATTATTTTTTATTATGTTTCAGTTTTCTACCTTGATATTGTTCTGTATCTTCTGTCTCAGTGAGCTCCACAGACTGGGAAGGACATTCCCTGTCAGGTGTGACATCATCTGAAGCCCAGCTGGGGAGAACTTGCTCCCTCACTTTGCTACACACAGCCTAAAGCAGTATAGTATGTGATTGGCTGAGGCTGCACACACCCTCTCAGCTCTTGACACTGAACTCTACTGTGTGCTCAGCTCTGCCCAACAGCTTCCAAGGGTAGCTGAAATATTCAGCACAATATTCAGTACAATATTTAGCACTATGCACTGAAGGCATCATGACTCTACAGTCTAGCTCAGCTCAAAGGGAATAGGAGCTGAAATATTCAACTCTACACATTGTGCTGAGGTCCCACCTGAATTTCCTGACTTTTGTCTCTACCAGGCTGCAAGGAGGGAATCTGCAAGCAGGACTGCAGGCAGGACCAGATGGACGACCCCTGGAGCGGAACTTTTAGGGGTTTATTAAACACACAAAGTTACAAAATCTTATCTCGAAGTAGATTAAAAAGGTAATCCAAATAGGCTAATCTTTAACACATTATTTTTTTTATTCCTTCCTAATCTTTTTTTGGGAGGAAAATAAACAAAGGAGGAAGCTTCATATATTGTTGCCTATCCCAACCCCACATCTCAACCTCCTATCTCGACCTCCTGTCCCGACCTCCTATACCGTCCTCCTATACCATCCTCCTATCCCAACCTCCTATCCCGACCTCCTATCCAGACCTCCTATCCCATCCTCCTATCCCATCCTCCTATCCCGTCCTCCTATCCCGTCCTCCTATCCCGTCCTCCTATCCCGACCTCCTATCTCGACCTCCTATCCCGTCCTCCTATCCCGTTCTCCTATCCCGTCCTCCTATCCTGTCCTCCTATCCCATCCTCCTATCTCGACCTCCTTTCCTGTCCACCTATCCCGACCTCCTATCCTGTCCTCCTATCCCGACCTCCTATCCCGACCTCCTATCCCAACCTCCTATCCCGTCCTCATATCTTGACCTCCTATTTCGACCTCCTATCCTGACCTCCTATGCAGACCTCCTATCCCGTCCTCCTATCCCGACCTCCTTTCCCGTCCTCATATCTCGACCTCCTAACTTGACCTCCTATCCCGTCCTCCAATTTCGACCTCCTATCCCAACCTCCTATCCAGACCTCCTATGCCATCCTCATATCCCATCCCCCTATCTTGTCCTCCTATCCCGACCTCCTATCCCGACCTCCTACCTGACCTCCTACCCGACCTCCTATCCCGACCTCATATATCGTCCTCATATCCTGTCCTCCTATCCCGACCTCGTATCCCGACTCGTAATATGTGCACCAGGTAATGAAATAGCTCCAGCCTAACGGAAATTATATGGGAGCATACATTACCCATTGATTTGCATGGGGCTTTAAAAAAAAAAAACCCTGACCCTCACAAATGGGGGTAGTTAAGGGTTAAATTAACTATCCTATGTTTTAAGTGGACATATAAGTAACATGTGACTAAGTATTATCGAAATATCTCCAGCCGTTTGGAAGTTATGCAATAACATATATTTCCCATTGACTTGCATGGTACTTTAAACATAAGCCCCGCCCCTGGCAAATAGGGGTGAGTAAGGGTTAAATTACCTATCCTATGTTTGTTGTTGACATATAAGTAACATGTGTGCCAAGTTTCATGTTAATATCTTTTGCCGTTTGAAAGTTTTTGTGGAACATACGTACGTACGTACGTACGTACATACATACATACACACACACACACACACACACGTTGAGTTTTATATATATATATATATATATATAGATGACAGATACCATTTAAGCATGATAACTTTTGGATGTACAATTATTCTGTTTGTTGCTTGCTGCCCCGCAAAAGCCCTAGTAGTTTTGTGTATAATGCATAGTCCTTCATTCTCTTGACACATGAGCTGCCACATTACCATTCATCTTTAGATTTCGCCATTCATATAAATATGAACATACCTAACCCTCACTCTCTCCAATTAACCCTCTTTTTCTGTTCATTTGAAATCTGCATTTTGTCTACTCCAACTACTACTTTTCTCAGTCCTCTTTGCTATACAATAAAGCCATGTGGCATTTGGAGTATCTATGGTACCATACCACAAGGCATTAGGCACTCCACTCTATGTGCCACCATATGGTGCCTTCTTAAAGCATCAAATATTCTCAAGAAGTAATTTTTCTATAGGAGAATTCCACCATAAGGGTAGGGTCAAACACGAGCACATCCGCAGCGTATGTGACACTGCAGATGCACTGCTGGCAGTCACAAAGCCATGACAGATCGAACTCACAGCTGCTGCCTTAGCTCTGTGTTTCCGCTTGTATCTGCGGATTCACCTGCCGGCTGTGGATTTGTTCTCATGTGACCCTATCCTAATAAAAATGTCTATATGAATCAGTGAGCATAAATCTCTGTACATCTTTGTGGAAGGGGAAAACTTTACTAGATAGGAAAACTCCTGTCAACTCTGTACCAAGTTTGGAACTGCAGATTCCCGCAGAGGAGTTACAAGGGCATTAATCAAATTTTAAATATAGTGCTACTGATGCTCTTCTACATCCTTAAAAAAAACTATAGTTTTCTTTACAGCTGGGCAGTAACAAAGGTGATTCTTACACATATAAGTATGTAATAAGTAAGTAATAACTACAAATAGTATGTAGTCAGACAGCCATTGGACCCCCGCGATCAGACATCTTATCCCCTATCCTTTGGATAGGGTTTAAGATGTCTAGGGGTGGAGTACCCCTTTACATTGTATAAGCAAAATCAAAAGGAGATCCTTTCAGTAAGATATGACTGAAAAGTTAATCTTTCTAGCCTCATACAGACTGTATAGCTGCACACCGAAATATGGTGCCTCATATAATGCCATATAATGGGGTTAGGGCTCATGACTAGGGATGAGCAAATCGAATCTGATGAATTCAAATTCGTTATGAATTTCAGGAAAAATTAGATTTGCAACGTATGCGAATATAGCCGTGATTTAATCGCGCAAATCACTTCATTAAACTCCATTTAGTGCAGTCCAGGCTCCAGGGCATTTAATATGGCAAATCCACATGTGTGGACATGGGGCAAGGATTCCTAGGAAGGCATGAACAAGGGTAGGCAGAATGACCCTGAATCAAGTACAGCATGCAGCCTATCAGCAGCAAGCCACCCCTGTGATATAAATTGCAGCCATCTTGCCAATCACTTCAGCCTTTTATTGTAGATAGAGAGAGAGGGGGACAGACAGCAGTGTGTGTTGCACAGAAAAGCATTTTTACAGCAGCGATTCACCTCAAGCCCAAATCCAGCCTTGAAGCACTGATAGGGAAGGGAGTGAGATTGAGAAAGAAAGTGCAATTTTGGGTGTAGTACACAGCACTGGTGTGTACAACAACTGAAAAGCTAATAGTAGCCCGCCAGTTAGAGTGAGCAGAGCACTATAAGCATATTGGAGGAGATTTAGCAAAACCGGTGCAAAGGAAAAGTTGCCCAGTTGCCCATAGCAACGAATCAGATCGCTTCTTTCATTTTGCAGAGGCCTTATTAAAAATCTGATTGGTTGCTATGGGCAACTGGGCAACTTTTCATCTGGACAGGTTTTGATAAATCTCCCCCATTGTCCTCTATTAAGTGTAACTTGTGTGTACATCTAAGTGATGTACCATTTTGTTCTGTTAAAGTCTTAAGGGCCTAGATACTGTGAAAGGCCAGGCAAAAATACACACCTGCTGGTGTTGTAGATAAATACGGTTTTAAGCGTACTGGAGCACATATGCTGTTCCCTCCCCCACAGAAGTATCTTATGCTGTGGGTTCAGCTCTACTATTTAGTGAGGACAATATTTTAAAGGACAGTCAGCAGCTACGGCCCAGCCAAGAAGTGGGGAAGACTTCCCCCACTTCCTCAGCTGGGCGGGCAAGTAGTGATTGGGAGAGTGGCGTGGAATGTGGTGTTGCAAGTGTTCAGGCTCCTGAAGAAGACACTGTTGAGGAACCTCAGGAGGACATCAGTGACATACAGACACAACTCGATGATGATGAAGCCGATTGCAGAAGGGGCTTCATCATCATCAGGAGAAAAGGGATGCAGGTTGCCCGTGAGGCAGCAGCTGAGCCCGCAAGGTAGCATGGTTGGCAGTCAGTATGGTGGCAGAAGTGTAAAGACTGTAGCCAAACATGCCCGGGGTAGACCACCTGCTTCGTGGCAGCCTACCTTCCTGGGAGGTAGTGGAACATGGGTTCCTGGAGTTGGCGGCAGTAGCAGTCAATAAGTGCGGACTGTTGGTGGGAAAAACAGCTACTCAGCTACATGCAAGATGTGTTGGTAGAAGGTGAAGCGTGGTCAGGGTCCCAATTTTGGCACCATGGCTCTGCGTCAACATATGCAGCATCACCATAAAGCGACCTGGGAGAACCATGGCTCCGATGTGGTGGTCCATCCTGCTGCGTCACCCAGTGGCAGGCCTATTTCAGCCAGCCAAGGCTCCACCATCTCAGTCGAAAGGAGCTGTGTATCATACCCATCTTCTGTCGCTCCAGATGCTCCTGCTTTTCCTACCTAAAGTCAGTCATTCCGCCAGCAATCCATAGGCGAAGCCATGTCTAAGAGACAACAGTATGCACCCACTCCAATTGCGCAGAAGCTGAATGTGCTCCTGTCCAAGTTGCTGGTGTTGCAGTCCCTCTCTTCTCTAGTGGTGGACTCTGCACCTTTCAGAGAACTGATGGCTTGTGCTTAGCCGAGAGGGGAGAGTCTGTCGGTGTGTACCAAAGTGCAGAGCAGCGCCAATGTGTGGAGCTGTAATTGAGCCCACTGTGTAAATGTGGTTCCTGCACTGCCGAAACAGCAACTTGGACAGGTCACGCTGCTTCCGCTTCCGCCTCCGCCTCCACGCTATCAGGCCACTGTTCCTGTGACAGTGTGCGACTCCACCTCCTCACCCACCACTGTGTCCTGAGCCTCCACTGCACGGACAAGTCTCAGTGCCCCTCCAGCATACCAAGTGTGCAGGGCACGGCGGTGTAACATTGTTCTTCACATGGTTTTGCCTTGGTGAAAAAGTCACACGGGGGAGGAAAAGCTAAAAGTCATTCATCAAGAAATCGAATCATTACTTACTCCACGAAAACTGGAAATGGGAACCATGGTGTCCAACAAAGGGAAGAACATTTTGTCTGCGCTGCGACAAGGAAGCCTGAGACATGCGCCCTGCATGGCACACGTGTTCAATCCGGCTGTCAAGCAGTTTCTGAAGTGTTCCCACCATCTTCATGCTAACAATGGGAAGGAAACTTTGCATGCACTTCAGCCACTCGTACACCGCAAAGCACACCCTCCTTGAGCTGCAGCGTCAGAACGGTATCCCCCAACATAGTCTGATTTGCGAGGTTGCCACATGTTGGAATTCCACCCTCCATATGTTGGACCGACTATACGAACAGAGAAAAGCCATCACCGATTTCTTGATGATCCAAGCGGATAAGGGGACTCCCCTGTGTTACTTCAATGTCTACCAGTGGCAGCTCATACGTGAGACCTGCAGTTTGCTCAGGCCCTTTGAGGAAGCCACATTATTAGTCAGTCACCGGGATTACGGGATAGACAACGTCATTCCACTGCTTAATATCCTACAACACTTGTTGGAAACAATGGCTGGTCAGGGCACTGAAGACGTGGCGCCTACATCTCACGGCCACATGAGCCCTGTGGGGGCTGGACTGGAAAAGGAGGAGGATGGGGAGGGGGAGGACTTCTGGCTCTCCACCTTGTTGGACCCTCATCACTGGCACAAAATGTGGACCTTTTTTACACCGACTGAGAGGGAGGACAAACTGACCTATTACAGAGACATCCTACGTAGTCAGTTGTCGATGCCTATCGGCGCTATCGTCCATCCTCTCACAGGTCTGACTCAGGGGGCCCTCTGCACTCACCTTCCAATGCCATGGCTGCTGGGGAGGGTTGGGGTGTCAGAAGCAGTACCAGCTCCATCAGCAGAAGCCTGAGTCTACAGTCGCTGATGAATAGCTTTCTTTACCCACATAGTGAAACAACTCATCATCAGCAGATAGACCTGGAGCAGGACCTGAACCAGCAGGTGATGGCATACCTTGACATGACCATGTAAACACACCTTGAAGATCCGCTGGACTTCTGGGCAGCCAAACTTGATTTGTGGCCGCAACTAGTAGAGTTTGCCCTGGAAAAGCTGTCCTGCCCAACCAGTTGTTTGCCATGAGAGTGGGTGTTTAGTGCAGTGGGGTCATAGTAACCTCAAGGAGAACTTGTCTGTCCACAAAAAATGTGAAGAGACTGACCTTTGTGAAGATGAATCAGGCATGGATCAGCCAGGATTTCCACCCATCAATAACTGATGCATCAGAGTAGATTGACCATGGTGCCACACCAACACTTCAAAAATATGGATAGTACTAAAGATCGCTGATCCCCAGTTACAGACATTCCTCCGCATGACACCACAAGTAAGTATTGAGGATATGCATTATGTAAAACTTAACTTTTAATAATATTCTTAGGCTAAAAATTTAATACATGTACCCAATTTTTTTTTTTTTTTTTATAAAATAAAAGGAAAGGTGTGCAAAAAACACAATTTGCCAACTATACCACCAGGTATTGATGTGATGCAAAGCCCTCTAAAAGGTGGACTTGAACAACAGATGGTCCATTTTTACCTGTGAGGTTAAAAACTTCAACTGTAAGGCCCAGCTCTCGCATTATTCTTCCCTTCTTGGCAAGTGTTACTCTAGAAAGGGCAGCCCTACACAGAAACCTCTCCCGATTTCCCCCGTACAAACACTTCCATTGCCCAGGGTTTTTATTTAGAAATAGAGAAAGTTTCCTGTGTGGGGCCGCCCTTCTTTGGGTGAGTAACACTTGCCAAGAAGGGAATTAATTGATTGAGAGTAGGGCCTTACAGGGGAAGTTTTTACCCCCACCTGCTACAATGGACAATACATTGTTTCCTTTCACCTTTTTGAGGAAAGTGTTACTTGTCTTAAAAAGGGCGCCCCATACAGGAATCAATCCCTATTCCTACCTTCCAACCTAAAAACCCTGAGAAATTGCAGTGTTTGTAGGTGGAAATTGGGAGTGGTTCCTTTTTAGGGCGAGTAACACTTGCCAAGAAGGTAATTAATGATGCGAGAGTAGGGCCTTACAGGGGAAGTTTTTACCCCCACCTGCTACAATGGACAATACGTTGTTTCCGTTCACCTTTTCGAGGAAAGTGTTACTTGTCTTAAAAAGGGCGGCCCCATACAGGAATCAATCCCTATTCCTACCTTCCAACCTAAAAACCCTGAGAAATTGCAGTGTTTGTAGGTGGAAATTGGGAGTGGTTCCTTTTTAGGGCGAGTAACACTTGCCAAGAAGGGAATTAATAATGCGAGAGTAGGGCCTTACAGGGAATGTTTTTACCCTCACAGGTTACAATGGACCATACTTTGTTCCCTTCCACCTTTTAGAGGTCTTTGCATCACATCAATACTTGGTGGTGTAGGTGGCACATGGTGTTTTTTGCACACCTTTCCTTTTGTTTGATTTAAAAAAAAGATTTTGGCTCCATATATTTTATCCTAAGCATATTATTAAAAGTTAAGTTTTACCTAATGCATATCCTCAATACTAACACTAACACTTTTACAAAAGAGACTGTTTTCTTCTGCCTACCTGCCTAAGCTACTATTCTTATCCTGCCACCTGCTTGATGCCACTCATCTGATGCCAAGTTCTCCTTTTTTACCCACATTCGTCACCGGGTACTGGTATTGCCACCCACCGCACGACTCTGTCACCGGGTCACTTTCAGGACCCCTGATGCTGCTGCTGCCACCTCCTTGCTGTCTCATTCTGCCACCACATGTTCTCATCATGCTGATGCCAGCTCCAAGCTGCCTCATACTGCCACCATATGTTCTCCTCATGCTGATGCCAGCTCCAGGCTGTCTTATTCTGCCACCACATGTTCTCATCATGCTGATGCCAGCTCCAAGCTGCCTCATACTGCCACCATATGTTCTCCTCATGCTGATGCCAGCTCCAGGCTGTCTCATTCTGTCACCATATGTTCTCACCATGCTGCTGCCACCTCCAGGCTGTGTCATTCAGCCACTATATGGTCTCCTCATGCTTCCGCCACCTCCACGCTGTGTCATTCAGCCACTATATGTTCTCCTCATGCTGCCGTCAACTCCAGGCTGTGTCATTAAGCCCCCATATGGTCTCCTCATGCTGCCGACAACTCCAGGCTGTGTCATTCAGGCACTATATGGTCTCCTCATGCTTCCGCCACCTCTATGCTGTGTCATTTAGGCACTGTATGGTCTCCTCATGCTACTGCCATCTCCACACTGGGTCATTCAGCCACTATATGGTCTCCTCATGCTGCCGCCAACTCCAGGCTGTGTCATTCAGCCACTATATGGTTTCCTCATGCTTCCGCCACCTCCATGCTGTGTCATTCAGCCACTATATGTTCTCCTCATGCTGCCGTCAACTCCAGGCTGTGTCATTAAGCCATCATATGGTCTCCTCATGATGCCGCTAACTCCAGGCTGTGCCATTCAGCCACTATATGTTCTCAAGCTGCCGCCACCTCCACGCTGTGTCATTCAGCCACTATATGTTCTCCTCATGCTGCCATCAACTCCAGGCTGTGTCATTCAGCCACTATATGGTCTCCTCATGCTTCCGCCACCTCTATGCTGTGTCATTTAGGCACTATATGGTCTCCTCATGCTGCTGCCACCTCCACACTGGGTCAATCAGCCACTATATGGTCTCTTCATGCTGCCACCACTTCCAGGCTGTGTCATTCAGCCACTATGTGTTCTCCTCATGCTGTCGCCACATCTACACTGTGTCATTTGAGCACTATATGGTCTCCTCATGCTGCCGCCACCTCCACACTGGGTCATTCAGCCACTATATGGTCTCCTCATGCTGCCGCCAACTCCAGACTGCATCATTCAGCCACTATGTGTTCTCCTCATGCTGCCGCCACCTCTACGATTTGTCATTTGAGCACTATATGGTCTCCTCATGCTGCCGCCACCTCCACACTGGGTCATTCAGCCACTATATGGTCTCCCCATGCTGCCGCCAACTCCAGGCTGCGTCATTCAGCCACTATATGGTCTCACCAGAGCCCGCACACCAACGCCAACGTTTCTCAAAAGGCGTAGGACCTGCGCTAATCCTACCTGTGCATGATAAGCAAAACAGGGGCCAGTGGGCAATTACGGCAGCATTCGGTCGACTCACAACTTCCTCCCAGATACCCTCCAGCGTGACTGAGCACACATGCAATGGGAGGAGAGAGCCAAGCACCCTACCTACTTGGATGGACTTTAGGACATCACTATTTGTACCCCTCAGTTAATATTGTCTTAAAGCTCAGAGTTAAAATACTTTTATTTACTGTTTTCATACACTTTCTGCACACGGACCACTTTCTGTGGACAATACACCTTTTTGCACATGGTCTACCTTTTGCACACTGTCGACCTTTTGCACACTGTCCACCTCCTTTACACAATACACCTTTTGCACATGGTTCACATTTTGCACACGGTCCCCTTTTTGCACACGGTTCACCTTTTGTACATTACACTAATTCTACACATGCTTCTCCTTTTTGCACACAGTCCAACTTCTGCACACCTCCACCTTTTGCACTCAAGGCACTGTATAGGGAGAGCTAATCAACTTTATTGGATTATCTTCCAGACTCACCGTCACCTTTATTGTCTTTACTGATCCTTCCCCCTGTGATGTCCTTCCTATAAAAGAAGACACTTGTTCCTCAATAAAGAGTTCTGATTTTATACCTGACGACTGGTGTTGCCTGGTTCTTTGGGTACAAGGATGCAATAATCTCTAGTTCTCCCTGGGGATATTGCCTGGAATATGCTGGGGCTTGTCATCGGAAAGGAGAAGTCACTTTTGGTGGAGTCAATCCGTCACAATTGGTGGCAGCAGCGGGATCTGACTTCTCCAGGATCGACACTGAGACCAGCCCAGCTGGGGGAGATACAGCAGCTGGTTTGACCCCGGTCTCAGCAACTTACCCTGACGAGGAAGAGCCTGTAAGGATGGAGGATTTCCGAAGATAGGTGCAATGGTTCCTAGGTCTCTTCAAAGATCCTCCACCAGAGAGTGTGAACAGGGTCCTTACACAGCTGACACAACTCCGTATAGTGAAGCTGCAGTATGCCATGGAAGAGATGTCCATGCAAGAGAGAGCCTTAATTCGCTTGCAGATTTGGGAAGTTGTTCTTGAGGAGTCGGTGAGAAGCCGAGCACAAGTCCTACCCACCCCAGAACAGCGCTTCAGGGAACAATTCCAATTGCGGCTTCGCTACCACAGAGAGCAACCCACGGGCAGCGAAATGGTGTAGTTGCACAGATTGGTGCAGAAAGAAATGGAGCTTGAGGCTCATTACCATGCCCTGTACTGGTGGGCAAGCTGCAGGCAGTCGGAGCGAAACACAGCCTGTTCTCCGGAAGGGACAGAGTTCGGCTGGCCTGGTCTATTGTGGGAGGCATTCGAGGAGCGGTACGACTTTGGCCGTACCGAGGCATACAGACTCTGGAACATCCAGGACAAGCGGAGAGAGATGCTGCCGCAGTCGGAGGTGCCAGACCTGGAACCGGATCTATCTTGGCTGACGTATCAGGAATGGTACCTCTATGAAGACTACCTGTCCTTGTTTGAGGGGGATTTCTACGGTCACGAGCCATGTACAGTAGAGGAAACCAGCACAGATGAGAAGGCTGGTCTCTGTCTTCCCCTTCCCCTAGATTGCACACCGGACCGAGACGCTCTAGCAATATCCGGTCAGGACACCAGGGTGGAAGCCTGGCATTAGGGCTGAGTTCTGCTACACTCTGTCCAGCATCAGACACTAGTGCCAACTCTACAGCTACAGAGGGGTCAGTGATCCCTGTACCAGTCCACCCTGGATCGCAGGCAGTTGGCCTGGATCCACAGAGACTGTTTAACAGCACAGGAGCAAGCACAGACGGTGCGGCTCCCCAGATGGAGAATTTTACGCCGGGAGATGGAGCTGTCGGCTCATCTCCCCAGTGCAAGAGGTTGCAACCAGATGAGGAGGCAGTTGACCTCCCTCTCCACCTACTGAGCACAACCCCGGCTTAAGCGCTGGCTTCAGGGCAGAGTCCTACTATACTCTGCTCAACAACGAATACTGCAGCTACAGAGGGAACCGTGATCCCTACACTGGTACAGCCGGGATCGCAGGCAGTCGGCCTAGATCCCCAGCGGCTGTTTAATGGTACTGGTGAAAGCACAGTTGGTGCAGCTTCCCTGCTGCAGAATTCCATATTGGGAGATGGAGTGGTCGGTTTGCCTCCCCAGCTCCAGACATTGCAAACAGGTGAGAAGGTAGTCGACCTTCCTCTCCACCTAGTGATCACTTTGTTGTTTTGCTGCAATCTGCCTAGCACTGAAGACTGCCGGCAGGTCCGCAGTTACAGATGGGACTTTGGTCCGTGCATCGGTCCAGTCAGGATCCCAGATGTTTGACCCGGATCCCCAGCGGCTGTGGAACCTTACAGGGGTTGGCACAGTCGGCTCCTCAGTGGCAGATATTGCAACTGAGTGAGGAAGCAGTCGGCCCCCTGCCCCTTCAACTGGTGACAGATGGAGTTTTCCTTTGGGAAAGGTTGCTTGGGAGGAGCTCGGAAGCTAGCCTCCTTCCCACAGACTATGGGCCAGGCCAGGCCTTCCCCCTCCCCTGGCCGGGGAGGGGGGGGAAAGGCAGAAACATTTTCTGAGGGGAGCCCCAGTAAGCTTCATACAGGGTTTGCTGGTGTTGGATTACATTGTTGCCGCACACCCCAACCAAGAGGAGGACCAGGACAACTGCGTCTGGTGGTTGAAGCCCGGACAGCCCCAAGTGGATCCATTGGGATCGCATCGGGTCTGCCGTTTTAAAAGGGGGAGCACTGTGACGGATCCTAGAGTCATCCTAACTACTTGGATGGACTTTAGGACATCACTATTTGTACCCCTCAGTTGATGTTGTCCAGTGACTTAAAGCTCAGAGTTAAAATACTTTTATTTACTGTTTTCATACACTTTCTGCACATGGTCCACTTTCTGTGCACAATACACCTTTTTGCACATGGTCTACCTTTTGCACACTGTCGACCTTTTGCACACTGTCCACCTCATTTACACCACTTTTTGCACACGGTCCACTTTTTGCACACGGTTCACCTTTTGTACAATACACTAATTCTACACATGCTTCTCCTTTTTGCACACAGTCCAACTTCTGCACACCTCCACCTTTTGCACTCAAGGCACTGTATAGGGAGAGCTAATCAACTTTATTGGATTATCTCCCAGACTCACAGTCACCTTTATTGTCTTTACTGACCCTTCCCCCTGTGATGTCCTTCCTATAAAAGAAGACACTTGTTCCTCAATAAAGAGTTCTGATTTTATACCTGAAGACTGGTGTTGCCTGGTTCTTTGGGTACAAGGATGCAATAATCTCTAGTTCTGCATGGGGATATTGCCTGGGATATGCTGGGGCTTGTCATCGGGAAGGAGAAGTCACTTTTGGCGGAGTCAGTCCGTCAAACTGGGGATCGCCCCTAGCAACGGACTACAAGGGCAGGATCTGCTTCCCCAGTATAAATGCACAACCTCATTTGGGGTTGAGCACCTCCAGCCATTTGAGACCACGTTTTTTGTTGTTTTTATTTTATTTTATACTTGGAGGTGTGTAAACTCCAAAATTTATGCGCCTTGAATATCTTCAAGGCAGCATTGAGGTAGCACCTGTGAGGCCATGCACCCATATTAGCAAACTCAGGTGGGGCTTGCGACTTGCCTCCCTCTTCCCATTGCATGTGTGCTCAGTCACGCTGGAGGGTATCTGGGAGGAAGTTGTGAGTTGACCGTATGCTGCCGTAATTGCCCACTGGCCCCTGTTTTGCTTATCACACACAGGTAGGATTAGCGTAGGTCCCGCACCATTTTGAGAAACCTTGGCGTTGGTGTGCGGGCTCTGGTTTGTCCTTCTTATAAGGATACACTGGCGAATGTCTCAATTTTAACATCAGTGTTGAGGGATAGCCAATGTCATTGTATACATCTACCACAGTAGTGCACCCATATTCCTGTATTGTATTATTCAATTGTTACACATCCACACCGTTTATGTGGTGTACGATTCTATTGTGGCACTTGAAGTCCACTGCAGGCATCCTCCATTGTATGCATTTTTATGCTGGGGATCGCCCCTAGCAACGGACTACAAGGGCAGAATCTGCTCCCCCAGTATAAATGCACAACCGCATTTGGGGTTGAGCACCTCCAGCCATTTGAGACCACGTTTTTTCAGCCACTATATGGTTTCCTCATACTGATGCCACCTCCAGGCTCTATCATTGTGACTCTGTGTGACAGTGCTTCTAATAGCAACGGCTCGGATCTGCATGTCATACTGAATAACAGAATTTTTTAACTAACCCAACACTCACCCTATGCGTGTTACAGTAAGGCAAAGTGTTCTACACCTCTATTGAGGCTCTCTGTAGGCCAGAAATAGCAGTTTTAATAATGATTCGCTGTGAATAAATTTGGACCGAAACTAATTTTTGCGGAGAATTCGGCCAATCGTCCAAATCGAATTTTTCAAAAATTTGCTCAACTCTACTCGTGACCATAGCTGTATGTTAATACATGGATTCTCCATGGCTCCTTAGTACAAAACATTGCAGCCTCTATGTGCTGCTGTTAAGTCTTCCCAATATTCCTAGGACAGACTACAGAGACTGTTAATACAATGTAACATGCACCAGAAATGCCTCTGTATACAAATTGAGCAGAGTCGCTATGTTTTATGCATGAAGCTTTAAGATGGTTGAATAATTATACTTTGAGTAAAAAAGCTGCAGTATGGACTCAATTCAAAGCATCTTTGTTGCTATCCTACAAGAGAAATTCCCGGACCTTAAATTTGAATTAGTAAAAATAACTACCTCTGCCTCTTACAGAATATCATTCCATATAACAAGATAGGTCACATCTGTTCAATAGCACATTCACATTTTTGACAAGTAACTTCGCTTCCTTATTTGAAGTTGTTCAATTGTTGTAAATAAATGTTATTTTTGAATTGACTTGTACAGCTGTAAAATTTTGGAGAACTTGCAGTTAAAAGTCAATCATGGACAGACCATATTATCATCCAGATTTTCCATCTGTTTTGTAGCCATGGGCTCTGGTGCTCAGACATTTTAATTGCTCCTTATTCTTGGGTAATTATTTTATGATAGGTTTATTGTCACATCTTCCTTATCAGGGCACAGCACTGCTATGTACCCCAGTGACAAATTATGCTTTGTGACTGAAGACAGGTCTATGTTTATAAGTGTAATAAAGCACTTTTCAAATGGAAAGAGTTCAGTGCATTTCAATCTATCAAATAGTCCTTGTGATTTTACACAGATTTTCTACTGCTGATTAGCTCATTAGTGAGGTTAATTGGACACATTTACTGGCAGAGGTACACAGAGAATAGAGATACACAGAGAGAATATGAACCAGAAGATGAAGCTTTTCAAATGGCAGCAAACAAAATGATCGGTTGCTCTCTGAAAATGTTTGCAGACTTTATTTCAATAGAATGTTTCCATTTATAATTTATTTTTACAAAAAAGCTGAATTTGCATTTATGTACAAGCAAAAAAAATAAAAGGAAAAAACTTTTTTCACATATTTATTCACATATATTATTATTGCTAATAACTGATTACACAATATCTATCACAATGTTTTTAAACATAGAAACATAGAATGTGTCGGCAGATAATAACCATTTGGCCCATCTAGTCTGCCCAATACTCTGAATCCTATCAATAGTCCCTGGCCCTGTCTTATATGAAGGATAAACCTTATGCTTATCCCATGCATGAATAAACTCCTTCACTGTATTTTCAGCAACCACTTCTGCAGGAAGGCTATTCCATGCATCCACTACTGTCTCTGTAAAGTAATACTTCCTGATATTACTGCAGATACCTATGCCCTCGTGTGGTAGTTTTTCTTCTTTTAAATATGCTCTCCTTTACCGTGATGATTCCCTTTATGTATTTAAAAGTCTCTATCATATCTCCTCTGTCTCTTCTTTCTTCCAAGCTATACATGTTGAGGTCCTTTAACCGTTCCTTATAAGTTTCATCCTGCAATCCATGTACTAGTTTAGTAGCACTTCTCCAAACTCTCTCTAGAGTATCTTTATCCTTTTGAAGAAACAGCCTCAAGTACTGCGCACAATACTCCAAGTGAGGTCTCACCAGTGTTCTGTACAGCTGCATGAACACTTCTCTCTTTCTACTGCTTATACCTCTCCCTATACCTCCAAGCATTCTGCTAGCATTTCCTGCTGCTCTATTACATTTTCTTCCTACCTTTAAGTCTTCTGAAATAATTACTCCTAAATCCCTTTCCTCAGATACTAAGGTCAGGACTGTATCAAATATTCTATATTCTGCCCGAGGCTTTTTACGCCCCAGGTGCATTATCTTGCACTTGTCCACATTAAATTTCAGTTGCCAGAGTTCTGACCATTCTTCTAGTTTTCCTAAATTCTTATCCATTTGGCATATCCCTCCAGGAACATCAACCCTGTTACATATCTTTGTGTCATCAGCAAAAAGACATACCTTACCATCGAGACCTTTTGCGATATCACTAATGAAGATATTAAACAATATTGGTCCCAGTACAGATCCCTGAGGTACCCCACTGGTAACAAGACCTTGCCCTGAATATACTCCATTGACTACAACCCTCTGTTGTCTGTCACTCAGCCACTGGCTAATCCACTCAACAATATGGGAGTCCAATCTCAATGACTGTAGTTTATTGATAAGTCTTCTATGTGGGATAGTGTCAAAAGCCTTACTAAAATCTAGATATGCAATGTCTACTGCCCCTCCGCCATCTATTATTTTAGTCACCCAGTCAAAAAAATCAATAATATTTGTTTGACATGATCTCCCTGAGGTAAACCCATGTTGTTTTTCATCTTGCAATCCATGGGATTTTAGATGTGCAACAATCCTATACTTTAGTAGGGTTTCCATTAATTTCCCCACTATTGATGTCAGACTTACTGGCCTATAGTTGCTTGATTCCTCCCTACTATCTTTCTTGTGAATGGGCACAACATTTGCTAATTTCCAATCTTCCCGGACAACTCCTGTTACCAGTGATTGGTTAAATAAATCTGTTAACAGTTTTGCTAGCTCATCACTAGGCTCTTTTAATAATTTTGGGTGTATCCCATCAGGCACCTGTGACTTATTTGTCTTCACTTTTGACAGCAAACTTAGAACCTCTTCCTCTGTAAAGACACATGCATCACGATTCCTTAGTCTTCCTCCCTAATGGAGGTCCTTTTCCTTCTTTTTCTTCTGTTAAAATTGAACAGAAGGCAGTTGGCTAGCTCTTTATTCTCTTCTACATACCTTCCTTCCTTCGTTTTTAATTTAGTTATTCCTTGTTTTAATTTCCTTTTTTCATTTATATATCTGAAGAATGCCTTATCCCCTTTTTTCACAGACTGAGCTAGTTTTTCTTCTGCCTGCCCTTTAGAAGTTCTAAAGACTTTTAGAATTGATTGCCAACAACTTGACTTTTTGTTGTAAAACTAGGAAAATATTGAAGTAAATGTCCCAAATTTCTGTGTTGGTTAATCCTAATATGGACAGTATACCGTATACACATTTTCAAATCCTGTTTTTAGCCATAAGGTTTAAAAGTTAAATTTTTCCTGCCTGCAGCCACGTCTAATAGGACCTCACTGCATATTATCATGCTGAAATTGATAATAAATATATGCATCTTTGCAGTCACTGCATGCAGACAGAATTTTGTCTTTGGATTGAATGATAATCCCTTTTCATGTTTCAAGACTTTTTTATTGACAGAATATTGATCTACAAGGTAGCTGCCTCCAATAGCTGGCAGTTTACTTCCTTTTAGAGAGGAGTTAATTTGCATAACTGGTGGCAAATGCAAAAACACACAAAAAAGGTTGCAGCAGCACTATAGATTGAAAATTGAGGCTCAGCGCACTGTTTCAATGTGTCAAAATGTGTCCCACATCCACCACATGGAGGATGGCCTCAATTTGCATGGAACCCCAAAAAGATCATTTTACGTACCTCTGCTGGGTGACATGCAGGGTTCACTTTGTGTGCACTACCTGCACATGGCACTAAAGGAAGGATCTGACAGGCCATGTCACACGGACACATCAAGGACAAGATCAGCAAAAAAGCAATAATCTAGCCAGAGGGTCAGAGCTAGGAGGTCAATACAAAACCAAATCAGAGCCACTGTAATACCAGCTGGATTCAAACCAGAAGAGTCAGGGTCAGGTCTAAAAGGCAAGGAAAAGATAACGTCAGGAAATAGGCAATGGTCAGGGCTCTTGGATGTTTTTGCTGACTTGCTCGCTACATTTATTATTCCTCATTTCCACTAGTTGAACAGTCCCAACTATTGTCCTTAC
Organism: Hyla sarda; assembly: GCF_029499605.1. Taxonomy (NCBI): domain Eukaryota; kingdom Metazoa; phylum Chordata; class Amphibia; order Anura; family Hylidae; genus Hyla; species Hyla sarda. Next base: position 199,854,517 of record NC_079189.1, read on the forward strand.
TCTTTGTAAAACTATTAAACTAATAAAAATATATTTTGATGAAAAAAACAGAAACACATAAAGAACAATTAAAGAGTACCTGTCACCAAATAAAACTTTATATATAGTGTTCCTTGTGTATTTAGCAGATGCTTTCCCATTCACTTGCTTTTAAAATTAGCAACATAAATATGTTGAAAATGTAATAGAAAAAATGGCCCTAGGTGGCTCTGTTCTGTTCCCTGCCACAATTAATATAGTGAGTTTGGTCTCTTCCCAGCAGACAGGAGACCAAACTCAGGAGGTGTTTCTCTGCACTGAGCTTGATTGACAGCTGCACAGAGCCTCACTGAAAGCTGAAAAGAGCCTAATTAAAAGCTGCAAAGAGCCTTATTGAAAGCTGCAAAGAGCCTCACTGAAACATGCACAGAGCCTCACTGAAACATGCATAGAGCCTCACTGAAACATGCATAGAGCTTCACTGAAAGCTGCATAGAGCCTCACTGAAAGATGCACAGAGCCTCACTGAAAGCAGCATAGGGCCTTACTGAAACATGCATAGAGCCTCACTGAAAGCTGCAAAGAGCCTCACTGTAAGCTGCACAGAGCCTGAGGTCTTCTATTCATCACAGCGTTGAAAAGATGTGAGGTGAAGTGGTCCCCCCGGAAGGCTTCAGTGATATTATGCCTGCTGGTAAATGCCTACTTTCCCCGCTGGGAGATTGCACTATGTGAGCAAGAAAAAAGGTAAGATACAGAGCTTTTTAAAGCTCTGAATTTTTTTTTCCAAAATAAATTTCTAAACATAAACAGGTACATACATGTAAGTAGAAGCCCAGAGGGCAATTTGGTAGTATAATCAGCAGTATGTGATATGCATGTCCTTTTAAACATAATAAAAAACAAACAGAAATCTGTATACACAGAGATATGGTGATATGGAGCTGGAAGGCCATTATTGCATCTAGTATATTCCAGGAAGCGTTCCATTTTTGCCCTTTCCTTTTTTCCTCCTTACCTTTTAAAAATCATAACCCTTTCAATTTTGCACCTAAAAATCAATATGATGGCTTATTTTTTGCACCACCAATTCTACTTTGTAATGACATCAGTCATTTTACCGAAAAATATACGGCGAAACGGGGAAAAAAAATCATTGTGCCACAAAATTTAAGAAAAAACGCAATTTTGTAACTTTTGGGGGCATCCATTTCTACGCCGTAAAAATGACATCTTATCTTTATTCTGTATGTCCATACATTTAAAATTATACCCTACTTATATTTGTTTGATTTTGTGGTACGTCTGGAAAAAATCATAACTACATGCAGGAAAATGTATATATTCAAAATTGCATCTTCTGACCCCTATAACTTTTGAATTTTTCCGCGTATAGGGCAGTATGATGGCTCATTTTTTGCACTGTGATCTGGAGTTTTTAACGGTACAATTTTTGTATTGATTGGACTATTTGATCGCTTTTTATCAATTTTATCACTATATAAAAAGTGACCAAAAATATGCTATTTTGGACTTTAATTTTGAATTTTTTTTGTGCGTATACCATTGACAATATCATTTTATAATTCAGACATTTTTGTTCACTTTTTTTGCAGTGTTATAGCTCCCATAGGGGGCTACAACACTGCACACACTGATCTTTTATATTGATCAATGGTTTCTCATAGGAAACCATTGATTAATGATTCTGCCACTTGACTGCTCATGCCTGGATCTGAGCAGTCATTTGGCAATCAGACAGCGAGGAGGAAGGTAGGGGACCCTCCTGCTGTCCTACAGCTGTTCGGGATGCCGCAATTTTTCTGCGGCGATCCCGATCAGCCCACTGAGCTTGCCGGGAGCAGTTTACTTTGCGTTCAACTTTGAACGCCGCATCTAAAGGGTTAATATCAGCCACGCGTTATAGAAAGGGAGTGGGCGGAGGGTGTACAGGTATGCCCTGCATCCCCAACAAGTTAATGGTGAAAAAGTGAATGCGGGCCAACACATCCCGGTGTACAGGGTCCTCTAGGTGTGTTGGGCGAGGGACTCGATGTGACCTCTCTATTTCTAATTCCTGAGAGGTGCAGTTAGGCAGAGCCGCTTGTAAAATGGATCACACATAATCTGGAATACCCATGGGTGCCACATATACCAGGTTCCCATGGAGTTTGGCATTGTTTCGGCTGCTCCTGTCTTCCAGGTCCGCCATCTTGACCTTGAGGGCTACTATTTCATTTTCTAGTGAGTTGTGAGAGTCAATAAGGGAGTTATGACATTCTGCAAACTCTCTGAATTTATTTTCTAGGTGGTATATTATGTCTCCTAGTTCCTGCACTGTGGCCTGGAGAGGGTTAACTACGTGCAGCATGTCTTGTATAAAGGTCTGTCTCAGGAGCAACAGCATATCTTTCATGGCACTGTCTCTTAAGTGCTGCCCTGTAATTGGTATATTTGACAGGAGGTCAATGCTTCCAGGTGGTGCCCCCAAAATGATGTCCCACTGGTTCCATAGAGCCAGGTGATAGTCCCAGTCGCTACAAGGCTGAGGCAGCAGCTGCAGATATGGCAGTGAAGTGCGGCAGTTGTGCTGCGGGCTTCGGACATCTTCCTTGCTGCCTGTGCATTGAAGAGGAGCCTCATCTGCTCCCAGGCCACCCAGTGAGTGCGTTAACCCCCGTGGAGAGTGCAGAGCAGGGCTGAGGAAGCGCAGCGTTGTAGCGGGGGGGGGGGGAAATGTCTCTCACTTTCTTGTGGGTTCAGCACACAGATTGCCTGAGGAGATGGGTTAGGAGAGGTGCGGGCACCATTTTGGCTGGCAGTCCCCCGGGAAGTAAAGTTTAATTTCTTCAGCGATCCAGGCTTCATGGGCTTCCTCCGTTTGAGAGGCATATCTGGCAAATGTTAGGCAGGGTCTGAAGTGACTTGCAGTCAGTGACTTGCGGTAAATTAGTCGCTTTATCTGGCTTTAGCTGTGGAGCTCAGCTAGCGTACGACTATGCAGCTCAGAAGGGTGGGAGGGTGGTAGGTGTGTTAGGAGTAGTTAGGGAACATAGCCTGGGTTAGTTTAGAAAAGTTTATTTGTTGACAGGTACTTTTTAAAGAATGTTGTTTTGAGTGGAAGTAAAAAGTATTTGGTATCAAATTTTGCAATAACTGCAGCATATTGTAAAACCTTTTCCTACTCACATGACCATTTGTAGATTCTCTGAGACAATGGGCCTCATTTACTAAGAGTGTAGGTTTCTTGTATTTTTTTTTTTTTGTTTTGTTTTTTTTGTCCTCTTCTGTTTTCTGTTAGTTCTTTACTATTTTGTCTCATGTTTTGTTTTTTTCTTCTTCTTTTGGTGCACAAGGGTTTAATTTTGTCCACATCGTAAAAAAAAAATAAGAGGGAATAAACAACAGTGGCTCTTCCAGTCTGTGAGCAACTGAGCAAAGAAAACACACCACAACAACCAGACAGAGGTGTCAGCAGAGAGCACTGTGGTCAGACAGATAAGAACAACTACACTTCCTCTGTAGTATAGAACAGCTGATAAGTCCTGAAAGGATTAAGATTTTTTAATAGAAGTAATTTACAAATCTGTTTAACTTTATGGAGCCAGTTGATATGAAAAAAAAATTGTGCTCCACTGGAGTTCACCTTTATATTTGGGTGCCAAGTTTGCTCTTTGAACCATGGTGATTTTATTTAGAAATAAAGAAAATTTCACTAAATTTTAGAAAAACTTTTAAGCATTCATTTGAACACTGAGGCTGCCAGCCATAGAGACAATATTCTACATACCAGATGAAAGAAAAGGATGAACGTGGATTATGTTACCAATGCAACAATTAAAGTTGTGCAATAGATATTGAATAAATCACAGATAAAATAAAAAAATACTACAATGAAATAATGCAAACATCAAAGTAAACCATATTTAAAAAACACATTTATTTAAAATCTTAACACATTTAAGGTATAAAAATATTTGAAGTCTTGCAGGGAGGTCACGTGACGACCGGATGTAGCGTCATCAACTCCTGACCGCTCGAGTCCCGGCTGGCCCCCCTGTCCCTGGATGGCCTCGCTGTCTGTGTGGCTCCCCTGCCCTCGCCCTTCCCACCCCCGCCAGTAAAGGATGGACACCTGCTTTGCCCTGCTGTGGTCTTCGCCGTGGAGGTCTGGGGTCTCGGCCGGGCTGCGGCTTGGAGACTGGGAGATGGGGAATGTCGCAGTTCAGTCCGGGGGTCCCGCTCCGTGTTGTACTGCTTTCCTCACGCAGTTCGCTGGGCGTGCAGAGATCGGACTGCGGGGTCGAGAGCGAGGCCGCTTGGTGCAGATCACGTGGTGCAGATCACGTGTTGAGGGGCCCGGGGGATGCCGCGGCCATGACGCTCAGGCTTAGCGGCGGCAGCTGTGACTCCACGGCCCGGTGGATTGATTGCGGGGAGCAGGCCTGGGAGAGAAACGATTATCTTTGCCAGCGGAACAGTGAGTGAACCCTGGGGAACCAGGAATTTGAACTCTTCACAATATGAGAAAATGTATTGTTTTCAGTGACTCTGAGAGGGACCTTGTTTGCTGGCCTCTGTTGGGGAGATTAAATATGGGATAGTGATTGCTGTCTGTATTGTGGCGTGGATGGGGTTGGGGTTGCTGTGGGGTGTGTGCGGGTAATATGCCCGCTGCTCCCCCCCTCCTTCTCCCCCCCCCCCGCCCCCCTTCGTCCCGCTCCATCCCCCTTGCTCTCGACCTCAGCGGTAGCATATATCCCTAGCTACTTTCTTCTGGACACCACTGCTTGACAGCAAAGAACTGGATGCATAACCATGTGAAAAACGCTGCCTGACCTGGTAAATTGTAAACTTGATTATGAACACATATGTTTGGCCTGTACTCTCCCTGCCCCCATCTCCTCTGCCCTCTCTAATATTTTTATGCTAAATATAGCTCCTAACGGGAAATACTTATTAATTTGAATTTTCATGTCTACAGAAAAGAGACATTATATAAATCCCTTCCTGTCAGAAAAACAAAGTAAACGGGCAACGTATGCAAAAAGCACCACAGCAGAATCCTCTTTGATACGACAAGAAAAGGTATGGACTTTCACCACATTACAGATGAAGGCTGTCAACAATATGGGGTATTACATAACAGGCTCTAACATAATGTATTTACAGGGCTATCTGCAGTGCTAAAAGTATGCCACCAAAATTAAACCCTAGGAGATCTGGCGGGTGTGGAGTAGAGACAGCTCATGGTGCCAAGATGGATAAGTACCTTAAATCCCCTTTAGAGTCAATTAAAACAAGGACACAAAAACAATTAATACATAAATCAGAACAAAGCCATGGCTCACGATTCACGGTGCTGCAAGTGGAAGAGGGCCTGGAAGAGACAGAGAAAGAGGGTCTATACCCACAGGAGTGGGGGTCAATTATGTCTGGTGTGGATAGGTGCAATAAAGCACTAGAAGCTCTTTTTTCCATGCGCCTTGGCAGCCTCTTTTTTTCGGGAAGATGTGTACTAGGATGTAAGAATGTAAAGAATAAGTGTGTGGCAGGAAAGAAAATAGGTTAATAATGTGGAATGTACGAGGGATTAAGGATAGGCGAAAACGTGTGGCAGTATTTGATAGGCTGAACAACTATCTGCCGGCAATTGTCAGTATAACCGAGACTCATCTCACAAAGGACACGGTGGGTTTGCTCACTAGAAAATGGGCAAAGGAGATATTTCATTCTACATTCTCCAACTACTCCTCCGGGGTCTCGGTACTTATACACAAGGGGATTGATATTCAGGTAGTAAGGACTGCCATTGATGAAAAAGGAAGATATGTTTTTCTACAAACTGTTTGGGAAGGAAAAAAAACTGTTCTGGCATTTGTGTATATCCCCCCACCATTCGTAGCTGAAGTCTTTGAGAAATTAGTAGAGTTTATTAAAGATCTTGACAAGTTTTACCTTTACATATTGGGAGATTTAAATGGAGTGATGGATAGGGAATTGGATTGGCAGGGAAAGGAAACTTCAAACAGAGAAACAGCACTTAAAAAATGGTGTCAAGTGATAGGCTGGCAGGATGCGTGGCGAATATTACACCCTCAGGAGAAAGTATATTCCTGCTTTAATGCAACACACAAAACAGCATCAAGAATAGATTATGTACTGGTGAATGAGGATGCAATGGGGGAAATTAGAGAAATAACATATGAGCCTAGATGCCTGTCCGATCACGCTATGATAGTATGCTCTTTGGATAATAAGGAAAAAGATTTAGGAACTGGGAGGAGTATGTATATTAATCCACACTGGCTGACTATAGATGAAGTGGTAATAGGAGTAAAAGAGGAGATTATGACTTTTTGGGAAATTAATAAAGGGTCTGTAGATATCCTGATTGTTTGGGATACCCTAAAATGCTACCTTAGGGGAGTAATTTGCAGAAACATTGCTAGATTTAAAAAAAAAAAATTTAATTAAAAGAGTCTGAACTAATAGAAAAGATTAAAAAGTGAGTTTGAATATGGGAGTAATCTTATAAGGGAAAACTGGGAAAAATTTGTGGAAACACAGGAAGTATATCAAAAAATGGTTATGGAAAAAGCCCAACACACAATCTTTTTTAGGGACCAAAAATCCTATGCAGAAACAGGGAAACCGAATAAAATTCTTACAGGCATGATTAAATCACAAAACAATAATAGAAGTATTTTTGCTTTAAAAAATAGTATGGGTATTGAAGTGAGAGACCCACTTGAGATTGAAAACATAGTGGTGACATATTACCAAAATTTATATACTAAAGAATCATAGGGAGAAGAGATTATGATCGAAGAATATCTTAAAAAGCTTGAATTGCCCGTATTGAAGGAAGAAGAAAAAAATAGAGATGGATGTCGGTCTGGAAGAGCTCAGAATAGCGCTAAATTATTTTTCACGAAACTCAGCACCAGGATCAGATGGAATGGTATTTGAAATATATAGAGTTTTTGGGGACCCACTGCTCACATTATTACTTGAAGTCTTTAATGAATCCTTAGTGAGAGGCATAATGCCACAATCAATGTTGGAAGCAATAATTACTCTAATCCCAAAAAAAGGAAAAAATAGTTGTGACATTGGCTCTTTCAGGCTGATATCCCTTTTAAACACAGACCAAAAAATCTATGCGAAAATCTGGGCCAATCGCCTCCAGAGGTTGATAGGAAGACTGGTGGGGGAAGAACAAAACAAGTTTGTCCCAGACAGAAATATATACAATAATATTAGAAGAGTTTACTTAAACATGCAATCCCCAAGAGGGAAGGAGACCCACTCCATCCTGTCGTAGATGCCCAGAAAACATTTGACAGGGTAGAGTGGGGGTTCCTCTTTAAGGTGATACAGTCCATGAATTTAGGGGGAAATTTTTTAAAAGTGGTTAAGATGTTATACAATGGGCCAACGGCAAAAATTAATATAAATAATAAAATCACTAGGAGTAACGTTATAATGCAAAGAGGAACGAGGCAGGGATGCCCCCTATTTCCCATGCTATTTGCTTTATTTGTTGAACCCCTGGCACAGAAAATTAGGAAATCAAAGGGCTTTGAAGGTTTTGGTATAAAAGGGAAGGATGAAAAAATATTATTATACGCAGATGATATTCTGTTATTCATGAAAGATCCAGAAAAAAAAAATGTTGGAGGTGATTAATATAATAGAAGAATTTGGGCAGTTTTCGGGATTTAGGATAAATAAGGGTAAGTGTGGATTACTGTTATTAGAAGAGGGGAGTCAGGTAAACATAGCAGGAATTCCCACTGTACAAAATAGTGGAAATATTGAGTATCTGGGGGTTAAAATTTCTAGTAATATTGCAGACTATACACACCTAAACCTAATTCCCTTAAAAAATAAAATTAGAGATAAAGTTACAGTTTGGAATAAATTACCTGTTAATATGGCAGATAGGATATTACTCACAAAAAGAAATGAAAGACCTAGTATGGGGACGAAAACACACCCGTATGAAATCAGAAATGTTAAGTCCATCTATAAAGGAAGGAGGAATGGGTATCCCGATGTTAAAATGGTATTCAATAGCTGCACAAATAGAGTTTATGGGTAAAGAAGTAGAAGTTTTTTTTAAAAATTCTTCAATATGGAGGAACTCACGGGGGTGAGTATATTTGAATTAGTTGAAAATGGTAGTTTAAAAGGTGTAGATCACAGTAGAAAACACATTATGAGATTATTTAATAAAACTTGGGAAGAATGAGGAAAATATTGAGGATAAGGGGAAGTTTAATTTACACCAAGATATGGGGAAATGTGAATTTCCCAGAATTATACAAGTTACGGGATTATGTGAATTGGGAAAAATACGGGATTAGTACACCGAGGAATTTAGTTATAAATAATTCACTAATTGAGTGGGAAACACTGGTGGAGAATTATAAGATTAAGAAAAATATTTTTTTTGAATATATTCAGGTGTGTAAGGCGTGGGAAAAAGATAGGAACAATCCTAGGTGGGAAACAGAATCACATGTATTGATGGACTTCATTTTTAATTTTCAAAGGGACTCAAAAAAAAAATTCTGGGGAAGATATACAGAGGATTGGTAAAATCGGTATTAAACTGTGGTGGAACAAAGAGAAAAGATAAATGGGCTTTGGAGATTGGTCCTATTAGTAAAAAGCACTGGGAAGAGGTTTTTATAACATTAACGTTAGCACAATAAATCGGAATCATAAAATTTCACTGATTAAACTAATACAGAGACTCCCGTACACCCCAAAATTTCTACATAGTATAGGCAAAAGGATGGAGGCAGACTGCCCAAAATGCAAAGGTGGAGAAGCAGACAATTCATATGGTCTGGGATTGCCCAAGAAAACAGATGGTATTGACAGAGATTTATAATAAAATAGAGCAAAGGCTGGGGGTTAAATTAGAATATAATGCCAGAACTGCAATATGAAAATGGTTTTCCCCCAATAGTACTACAATAAAGGAATGGAACAACGTAGTGGAAAAAATAAAATCTTTTGAATTGATAAGCAGTAAAGGAACAAAGAAAGGAAAGAAGATTGAGGTAGAATGGAGAGAATGGGAGAGGTAGCCGGTGCGTTTGGAACAGAGGGCTTATCGGGGGGATAGGGGGGGGAAGTAGGAGGGTGGGGGGGGGGGAGAGACGGGAGTGTGATATTGGTATTGCAAATGTCTTCTTTTATTGTGTGTTTCTGTCTTGATATAACTGATGTCAATTGTTGAAAGAAAAAAAAAAAAGGTATAAAAATATTTGTCCATATAAACTATCAAGTCAGGAATATAAGTCCCGATGAAAGGCAAGTTAAGTGAACCAGCCTTTTAAATTTTGGTTTACCTAGTTTATGCATATTGCGCATAATAGCCATGCTTGGTGAAAAACTGACCATTTTACCTGTTTTTGCACCAGCCTCTGGCAGTCGGATTTTTAAGAATTCTCTCTTCTCTGCTTTTTCCTCTGGTTTTGGACAAAAAAACTGACTGATTTTTGAAAAATGTCGGGTTGCTCGCATTTTTTGATAAGCCATGCCCCTTTTTAGGGTTTTCTCAAACTGTCCGAGTAGTTTTTTTTTTGTCCAAACATTTCCTAAAACACTGTTGCACAGGCGTGCGCCTATATTTAATCCACAAAACCCAATAAAAACTGCTGAGTTCAGCTTAGTAAATGAGGGCCAATGTGTATCTCTGCATTTTATTCCAAGCACTTATATACAATAAACAATTTACTTTATGCTTATGACAAGTAGCCACTTTGTTTGAGGTCTAAAAAAAAAAAAAGAAAAAAAAAACTTGCTTGACCTATTTGCCTTAAAACTTCAGATTATCAAAAAATAAATTATGAATGAGAAATAAATCCCTTTCAGCAAGAAAAGGAATATTTAGCATATGTTTTACCCTTCACTGAATTCAACAAAGAGATTGTTTTGAAAGAAAATTAATAAGGAATTCTGCCAAATTTCTTTTAATGTGTGTTCAGATGTGATAACTGCTAGGCACCGACCATTTAAATGAAATTTCGAATTTTGTTTTTTTGTTCTCTGATATCCTATTTAAACAATAAAATAGACTTGCCAAAAATTACTGGATACATCTTAGAAATTGGTATGAAACACTATTTGTTTTTTTTCTTATAGTACAAGAACCTTTGAAAAACAGAACGTGAACTTGTGTGAGTAAAGTAAAAACAGCATCCACAGTTCTTTTTTAAATTGCTTATTGGTATCAAATGTTGTGTCCTGCCTTTACTGAAAGGGGTATTCTGCCTCTAGACATCTTATCCTCTACCCAAGGCAGTGGGACCCCTGCGATCTCTCCTGCACCTTAGTCATCTGCAGCATGGAGCCAAAGCTTTCTCCATGCCTGATGACTCAAGATACAGAGGCTGGCGGAATTGTGATGTCACGGACACTTTTTTGGGTTCGGTTTTATCCGCCTCGCCTTCTAATAGCCATAACACTTTCAATTTTCCACCTAAAGATCCATAAGAGGGCTTTATTGTGCACCACTATTTGTACTTTTTAATGACATCACTCACTTTACTTTCTGTGGCTTCTGTTTCTAGGCAGTGCACTTTTCAGTAATAATGACGTCTTCTTTAATTTGTAGGTTCATACAATAACACTGATACCAAATTTGTATAGGTTTTAATTTACTTTACTACTTTTAAAAAAATGAACTTTTTTGTATTAAAAGTAGTATGCTTAAAATTGCCCTCTTCTGACCCCTAAAACTTTTTTATATTTCGGTATACAGGGATGTATAAGGGCTAATTTTTTGCACCATGATCTGTGGTACAATAGTTGTTTTGAAAGGACTATTTTTATACTTTTTTTTCTGGTATATGAATTGACAAAAAATTTACAATTCTGAACTTTGGTATTTTTTTTATGCATATACCATTGACCATGCGGTTTTACCCCTTAAGTACTGAGCCCTTTTTCACCTTAAGGACTGAGCCTTTTTTTGCAATTCTGACCACTGTCACTTTATGCATTAATAACTTTGGGATGCTTTTACCGATTATTCTGATTCCGAGATTTTTTTTTTCATCACATATTCTACTTTAACACAGTGGTAAATCAGTGGTAATGTTTTGTCATTGCATTCATCCTTTCTTGGTGAAAAATCCCCAAATGTCATGAAAATTTTGAAAAATTAGCATTTTTCTAACTTTGAAATTCTCTGCTTGTAAGGAAAATGGATATTCCAAATAAATTATATATTGATTCACATAAACAATATGTCTACTTTATATTTCCATCATAAAGTTGACATGTTTTTACTTTTGGAAGACATCAGAGGGCTTCAAAGATCAGCAGCAATTTTCAAATTTTTCACAACATTTTTAAAATCAGAATTTTTCAGGGACAAGTTCAGTTTTGAAGGGAATTTGAGGGGTCTTCATATTAGAAATGCCCCATAAATGACTCCATTATAAAAGCTACACTCTCCTAAGTATTCAAAATGACATTCAGAAGGTGTGTTAATCCTTTAGGTGTTTCACAGGAATAGCAGCAAGGTGTAGACCCAGTTTTTGAAATTGTACAAGCGGCAAAAGGAAAAAAAGCCCCCCAGAATTTATAACCCAATTTCTCTCGGGTAATGAAGCCCCTATGGTGCCAGAACAGCAAAAAAATAAAAAAAAAACAACAAACAAACAAACAACATGGCATAGTATTTTTGAAAATACACACCTCAAGTAACGTAAAAAGGGGTCCGCTGAGCCTTAACACCCCACAGGTGTTTGACGACTTTTCGTTAAAATTGGATGTGTAAATTATTTTTTTTTCATTAAAATGCTGGTTTTCCCCCAAAAGGGGTTATAAGTGAAAATGCCCCCCAAAATTTGTAACCCCATCTCTTCTGAGCATGGAAATACTCCATGTGTGGACATCAAGTGCACTACGGGCGTACTACAATACTCAGAAGAGAAGAAGTCGCATTCGGCTATTGGAAAGCAAATTTTGCTGAAATGTTTTTCTGGGGGCATTTCGCATTTAGCAAGCCCCTATGCTGCCAGAACAGCAAAAATGGCATACAATTTTGGAAACTACACCCCTCAAGGAACGTAACAAGGGGTACAGTGAGCTTTAACACCCTACAGGTGCTTGTCAAATTTCCGCTAAAGTTGGACATGAAAATGAAAAATTTTTTTCACTAAAATGCTGGTTTTACCCCAAATTTTTCTTTTTTACAAGGGGTAATTGGAAAAAAAGCCTCCCAAAATTTATAACCCAATTTCTTCTGAGTATGGAAATACCCCATATGTGGATGTAAAGTGCTCTGTGGGCGAACTACAATGCTCAGAAGAGAAGGAGCGCCATTGAGCTTTTGGTGAGAGAATTTGGTTCGAATAGAAGTGGGAGGCCATGTGCGTTTACAAAGCCCCCCGTGGTGCCAGAACAGTGGACCCCCACATATGACCCCAAATGTGACCTGTTCTGGCACTGTGGGGGCTATGTAAATACACGTAGCCTTCAATTTCGGACACATTCTCTCTCCAGAAGCCCAATGGCGCTTCTTCTCTTCGGAGCATTGTAGTTCGCCCGCAGAGCACTTTACATCCACATGTGGGGTATGTTCTTACTCAGAGGAAATGGGGCTACACATTTTGGGGGGCTTTTTTCCTATTCTTCCTTGTGAAATGAAAAATGTAGGGTAACACCGGCATTTTTGTGAAAACGTTTTTTTTTTTCATTTTCACATCCAACTTTAACGCAAATTTGTCAAACACCTGTGGGGTGTTAAGGCTCACAATACCCCTTGTTACATTCTGTGAGGGGTGTAGTTTCCAAAAGGGGTCACATCTGGATATTTATTGTTTTGCGTTTATGTCAGAACCGCTGTAAAATCAGCCACCCCTGTGCAAATCACCAATTTAGACCTCAAATGTACATGGCACGCTCTCACTTCTGAGCCATGTTGTGCGCCCGCAGAGCACTTTACGCCCACATGTGGGCTAGGTCTGTACTCAGGAGAAATTGCATTACAAATTTTGGGGGGAAATGTAAAGTATGGAGCAACACCAGCATGTACACTAACATGCTGGTGTAGATCCCAACTTTACCTTTTCATAAGGGGTAAAAGGAGAAAAAGCCCCAAAAAATTTGTAATACAATTTCTGCCGATTACGGAGATACCCCATATGTGGCCCTAAACTGTTTCCTTGAAATACGACAGGGCTTTGAAGTGAGAGAGCGCCATGCGCATTTGAGGACTAAATTGGGGATTTGAATCCGCCATAAAAATACTCTACGGCAGTGTTTCCCAAACAGGGTGCCTCCAGCTGTTGCAAAACTCACAGAATGCCTTGACAGTCACTGGCTGTCTGGCAATACTGTGAGTTGTTGTTTTTCAACAGCTGGAGGCCCCGTCTTGGAAATAGTAGACTTTTTTTTTTTTTATAGGGGGGGGGGGGAGTATGTAGTGTTTTACTTTTTATTTTGTGGTAGTGTAGTGTAGAGTTTTTAGGGTACATTCACATGGTTGGGTTTACAGTGAGTTTCTCACTCTGAGTTTGAACTGTGGCGGAAAATTTGCCGCATGTTAAACTTGCAGCAGAACTCGCTGTAAACCTGCCTGTGTGAATGTACCCTGTACATTCAAATAGGAGGAGGCAAACCTCGAGCTACAACTTCCAGCATGCACTGACAGACCATACATGCTGGGAGTTGTAGTTATGCACCAGCTGGAGGCACATTGGTTGTGAAACACTGACAGTTTGTTACTTAACTCAGTGTCTCACAACCAGTGTGCATCCAGCTGTTGCAAACCTAGAACTCCCAGCATGTACAGTCTCTCAGTGCATGCTGGGAGTTGTATTTTTGCAACAACTGGAGGCACAGTGGTTGCAAAACACTGAGTTATGTAACAAACTCGGTTTCACAACCAATGTGTCTCCAGCTGTTGCAAAACTGCAACAATCAGCATGCATTGACAATTGAAGGGAATGCTGAGAGTTGTAGTTTTGCAACAGCTGGAGGCACACTGCTACAACTCCCAGCATGCCCTTTGCTAGTCTGTGCATGCTGGGGGTGATAGTTATGCAACAGCTGTAGGCACACTTTTTCATAGAAAAAATTTGCCTCCAGCTGTTGCATAACTACAACCCCCAGCATGCACAGACTTCCAAAGGGCATGCTGGGAGTTGTAGTTGGAACTCCAGCTGTTGCAAAACTACAACTCCCAGCATGCCCTTTGGCTGTGCATGCTGTGAGTTGTTGCTAAGTAACAGCAGGAGGTGAACAGGCCTCACCTCCTGCTGTATCCTGCTGCCGGAACTGACACCGCCGATTCTGCCGATTCTGCTGCTTCTGTCGCCACCACCGATCCCGAGGGAACCCAGCTGGACTCATCTTAGGTAGGAGACCCCCGCCTGCCCCGATCGCCACCATCTTCGCCATCCCGATCGCCGCACAGCAGGGTCGTGATTGGTCGGTCGTTCCGACCGATCATTCACGTGATCGTGAGGCGGCACCCATGCCACCTCACTCCTGATGGTTAAGGGTGAATGGGGCTGTCTCGGACAGCCCCATTCACCCCTTTTTTCGGGGTCACCAGAGACTCGATTGACCCGGAATAGCGGCAAATCGCCTGTCTCAGGACCCCCCTTGGCAATATGCCTGGATGGCTGCTGATAGATATCAGCAGTCATCCCGTTCCGATCACCGTGTCCGGAGAGGCAGTGATCAAGGAAAGCTGCGCCGTAAATGTACGGCACTGTACTTCTTACTTCTACGGCTAAGTACTTCTTAGCAGCGCCAAACATTTACAGCTCATGTCCTTAAGGGGTTAATGAACATTATATTTTAATATTTCTGACATTTAAACACGCGGTGGCAACACATACGTTTTTGTTTATTTTTATTTACATTATTATAATTTTTTTACCCTCTTTTCCAATTCTTTAATCCCCATCTAAAGATTGCATCTAATCATCCCCCTATTAGATGCAATCTTTAGATTACAAACTGTTACGCCTAGCGCTCCGGGTCCCCGCTCCTCCCCGGAGCGCTCACGGCGTCTATCTCCCCGCAGCGCCCCGGTCAGTCCCGCTGACCGGGAGCGCTGCACTGTCATGGCCGTCGGGGATGCGATTCGCACAGCGGGACGCGCCCGCTCGCGAATCGCATCCCAGGTCACTTACCCGTCCCGGTCCCCTGCTGTCTTGTGCTGGCGCGCGCGGCTCCGCTCTCTAGGGCGCGCGCGCGCCAGCTCTCTGAGACTTAAAGGGCCAGTGCACCAATGATTGGTGCCTGGCCCAATTAGCTTAATTGGCTTCCATCTGCTCCCTGGCTATATCTGATCTCCTCCCTTGCACTCCCTTGCCGGATCTTGTTGCCTTGTGCCAGTGAAAGCGTTTAGTGTGTCCAAAGTCTGTGTACCTGAACTTCTGCTATCCATCCTGACTACGAACCTTGCCGCCTGCCCCCGACCTTCTGCTACGTCTGACCTTGCCTCTGCCTAGTCCTTCTGTCCCACGCCTTCTCAGCAGTCAGCGAGGTTGAGCCGTTGCTAGTGGATACGACCTGGTTGCTACTGCCGCAGCAAGACCATCCCGCTTTGCGGCGGGCTCTGGTGAAAACCAGTAGCCTCTTAGAACCGGTCCACTAGCACGGTCCACGCCAATCCCTCGCTGACACAGCGGATCCACAACCCGTAAGCCGAATCGTGACACAAACACTGAACAATGCTGCTTCATAGAACAGCATTGATGAGTGTAATCAACACTCCATTGCTTCAGGCTGCAATAGCTTCCTGCAGTAAGGGAACGCCAACCAGACATCAAGGAAGTAAGTAAGAGCTCTCCCGTCATCCTCTCAGTATAGTGGTTAGAACCTTTACCTTGCTACCCTTTGGCTCAGATTTATTAAAACTGTCTAATTCTTACAGGGCAAACTTCTAAATGTGCTACATTTTTGGCAGTGTATGAGACTGATTGATAAATCTGGGATATCTTTTAGTTGGCTTCCTTCAAACTAGAATATTCTTGGTGCATTAGGCCATGCGTCTTGTATGAAATCATACCTCTATTACTGAGGTCATGCATTTTTTTTGTCAGAGCTTAGGCTCGGTTCACACCACGTTTTCAGCCATGCGGGACTGCATACGGCTAATTTTTGCCCTGTATGCAGTTTTCCACTGAATCTAAAACCATGGTTTCACTCCGGTCGGCTCATTGAAATGAATTATATACGGGCGGCATACGGCAGGGATACGGGAGCGCCCGGTTTTAGCTCCCCCCCAGCTGTAAGCCGTATGGCTGAAAATGTGGTGTGGACCCAGCCTTACAGAGTATGCTTATCATATCCATTAAATTATCACCATAAAGGATCAGCTTATATGTGCTGTGTTTGTGAGATATACACAGTAATTGGGTATGTTGAGAGAGAGAGAGAGAGCGAGAGAGAGAGAGAGAGAGAGAGAGAGAGAGAGATAGAGAGAGGCAGTGATCATGTACCTTTAGTTCAGTGTAAAAAAGCATACACTGCTAGTGCAGTGTGTTTTTTAACAATCTGTTAGTTACTATGGGTTACCGCATGTTGCCATAACTTTGACATTTATTTTAGACCATTAGGAACCTCCTCCCTCACTCTGCTACACACAGCCCAGAGCAGTTCAGTGTAATTTTAGCTATGATTGGCTAAGGCAGCACCCCCCCCCCCTCTCAGCACTCCATACTGCATTTCCTGATTTTGGACTTCTGCCGGACCAGCAGAAGTCCAACGTCTGTGCAAGAGATAGGGGGAAATGTGCTCAGGACAAGTGGCAGCTTTTTTAAACACAAATAAAACATAGAAAATTTACTTTTTTTTTTTTCAAACAAAGTACATTAGAAGGAGTGCAATAGCAAAAATATTTTTTAATGATAGTGCCCATTTAGGAAAGAGGGCAAAAGACTAGACAGAAGTTGTACATCTTCCTACTGTGAGTTTACAGCATTCCCACAAACTCCTTTATCTTCTAGAATCATGCTGGACCTAATGGGAAATTTCAGCTACAGGGTCTGTAGGTGCATAAACATCACTCAATACAAAATGTGAAATAAATGAAAATTGTTTCTTTTTACCATTCTGTACTTTCAGTAGTGCTCTCAGTAGAAAAATAAAGTTTGCCCCCCTTTGCAGTATACACAGGTCACTCTGAAGCCATGGTTAAATAGGAGAAACACAGGCTACGTGGTAAAACTTTTCCATTCTGTTTAAATGTTCTGTCTGTTCCAGTCTGACTTACTTGAGTACAAACTTTAAATGTATTCAGTCTCCAATGTGATTATCTCTATGGGATAGACTTGTGACTGGGATTTAACAGATTCTCAAAGTGTACTCAGAAGTACCTCAAAAACATTTGTCTACTGTCTTCATTCTGCTATATTCCCCAGACAATACTCCAAAGCACCAGATTCTGATTTGCTGCTAACATCACCTCAAATGACTTGTTATATGTCATCAATCATAAGCACCACTTCAAGAATTTCATTTTTGTAATATATTTTAAATCACTTCAACTTTTATAAATTGATTTTGATTTCTAAATTACAGTTTTGACACAAATGTCAACAGTTCCTTTTAAAAAGCATGCATTTAATATGCAGTTAAATGCTGAAGATAGTTATTTTCACTCAACATATGTCTTTCAGGTAGTGATTTGTGATAACTGGTTTAAGTTTCATGTAGAAGAATAAAAGAATAGCAACATGGAAGATTCAATCCATGTTAAATGTATTACAGAGTAACATTAATGTCTCTCCCCGGAAGTGTTTAGGTTTCAATCTCAAAGGGTATGCTGCACAAATATTTAACTAGAAATGGGTAAAGCAGCTCACCAGTTTCCTCCAGATTTGGCCTGAGTCTGACAAGTTCAGCATAGAAACTCTCCCACACCACTCCCTCCTGTGTTTTATTAGAAAGGCATGCAACAGGAGCAGAGAAGCTCTCTGTAGATGCAATTTTTTTTTCTGTATATAAGTTCATCAAAGTGTACCTGTCATATGATTAACTGATTATTATCCTGTCCATGTGCTTAAATTATGATTTTTATCTTTTTATGACTCATAATTCCCTTGTTTATTTTGCTTACATTGTATACAGTTCACTGAGGAGGAAGGGTGTTTCCTTGGGCAAGCATGACACTTGGTGACAAAGTGCATAACTTCTTTGAGACATCAGTACATGCTAATTTCAGGTCTTGTTGAAGCTCTCTATAAGCGGTCCTTGGCTATTGGACATTTTTTTCACTATGGCCCCAACATTGCTCACTGAAACATTCAGTTTAGAAATACTCCTGTAACCAACGCCATCATTCTGTTTTGCAACAATTAGATTATGATGGTCTTGAGCTATTTGCTTTTACCCATCAGATGTGTCTTATGTGACACCTTGGCAATGAGACATTTTTGTAGGCCATCAATTGGGACTGAAACAACTGATATTAATTTACACTGACAAGGGACTGTATTGCATTTACTGATCAATTTCAGCTGTTATCTGGGCTTTTCATGCCTTTTACACCACCCTTTCTTCATGTGTTTAATACTTTTTTCCTCTGTCATTTCACATTTTCTATTGGTGTATTAAGGAACAGGTGCAGGTGTAGCTAGTTTTGGTAGAGTATGAGGGCCATGTGCATTTGAAACTTGTAGGATTGTGCTATCTGTGAATATTTAGGTTTTATGTGCTATAGTTTTATATGTCAGAAATAAAGATAAAAAAATAATCTTGACCAAAACTCTTAACTACAGGTTTTGCTGAATTGTTTGCATAATGTGTTGTTGTTTATTATTGGGACTCATTGGATCAGTTTGCGAATCATCTGACAATCCTTGGCAAGAGTGGACCAAAGGGAATGTTGCAGGACGTTATGATAACAATGTTGAGATTTTCTAATAACAATATTTCAGTTAGCGTACATTGTTTGGCAGTTTAATCGGATGCTTGAATCAGAGCACAGCTTTCTTTTCTCTTCCTGAATTATATTGTGGATTTGACAATCTGGTAACAATGCTAAAGTCCTGATAGACAAATTGTTATTAGTCAGTATCAAACCAGATAATTTACATTGAAGATTCTGGCCTTTGTTGTATCACCTAGATAAGGAGTAAACAATGTAAAATAGTGTTAACCCCTTAGGAACCACAGGTTTTTTTCATTTTTGCACTTTTGTGTTTTCTACCTCGCCTTCTAAAAATCACAACATTTTAAATTTTGCACCTAGAGACCCATGTGAGGGCTTATTTTTTGTGTCACCAATTGTACTGTGTTATGACATCAATCATTTCCCACAAAATACACAGTGAAGTAAAAAAAAATGTGTGTGTGTGGGGGGCAAAATTGAAAAAAACGCCATTCTGTAAATTTTAGGACCTTCAGATTCTACACAGTGCACTTTTCGTTAAAAATGACACCTTATCTTTATTATGTAGGTTCAAACAATTAATTAATACCCAACTTGTAAAGGTTTTATTTTGTTTTACTTCTTTTAAAAAATTATAACTATTTGTAGGAAAATTTCCATGTTTAAAAATTTCCTATTCTGACCCCTTTAACTTTTTTATTTTTCCGTACATGGGGCTGTATGAGGGCTCATTTTTTGGTACAATTTTTTTTTATGGGACATTTTGATCGCTTTTTATAAATCTCTTTAAGGTATACAAAGTAACCAAAAATTCACAATTTTGGACTTTGGATTTTTTTTTCATGTACACCATTGACCGTGCGGTTCAATTAACATTATTATTTTTTTTTTTTTATATTTCAGACATTTACGCACGTGACTGTACCACATATGTTTATGTTTATTTGTGATTCAAACTTTTATTAGGAAAGGGGTTAAATTACATTACTTTTTTTTTTTTTTTTTATACTTTTTCCATAAGGGACTATTACATGCAATCCTTGGATTTTATACACTTTTCAATGTTATGCCATAGCATAGCATTGATCAGTGTTATCTGTGCTTGATTTCTCCAGCCTGCAGAGCCTGGCTGGAGCATTGAGGCACAGATCGGACAGCAAAGAGGCAGGTAATTGTCCTCCCGCCACCCTCTCAGCTGTTCGGGATGCAATGATTTCACTGCGGTGGTCCCGAACAGCCCGCTGAGCTAGCCGGGATTTTTTTTCTCCCGTTTTAGACTCCGCAATTGACTTTGATTACGGCATCTAAAGGGTTAATACTGGACATCAGCTAGATCAGCGTAGTCCGGTATTAGCTGCGGGTCCTGGTTGCTGATAGGGTATGAAGCACACTCAGCTCCTGAATGTGCTACATATATCGGGAGCTGACAATGGACGTAAATACACGTCCATTGTCCTTAAGTGGTTAATGCCTTTGTGTCAGTTGAATTTGTGCAATTTAAAAAAAAATTTTGTTTAATTTAAGACAAAAGGATTCTGACATCAATTGCCAGAACCATGGATAGCATAAAACACAGACAGATTCCAATACTATAATAATGTACTGTATTATTTGCCAAAGGCATTGCTAGCATCTGGCATCAGAGGTGCAAGCCTCAGGTTTTTGAACCCGTTGTCCCAGATCTTCTGGCGACTGTGTTCCTCCTCCCGGAGGAAGAGATCTGTCAACATGGTCGGCCAACTGAACCAATGTTTTAGATCCTTGTTTGATCAGAGTGTTTTTATACTTATTTAGAAATTTATAGTTATTTAGAAATCTGTTTATCTTTCTGGCACCAGTTGATCCAAAAAAACTTTTTTTTTCACAGGAATACCCCTTTAACTTTATATCCATTGTTACGTGGCTATTAATGTTATGGCCATCCCTATTTTTCTGTTTCTGACCTCTAAGGTCTGTGGCCAGTGGAAGACATTTACTATCTGTGTTCTTTTGGTGCAATATTGTGTTTAATAGTGTGGAGCAGCTGGCTAGATTTTACTGTGATTGATATGTGTTGCAGTAAATTTGAGGCAACTATAAAATACAAAAGGTGACATTGCATTTCACAGCAGGTTTACATGCTAGACTTTGCAAGCATAGTCTTATGGGGGAAAAAGGTACAAATTTAGCAAATTTAACTCCCTGTTTTATGGCAAAGGATTATAGTTCAGATGCTTTGCAAAGTGGAGCTGGTGTTGAAGCCCCAATGGCTACAGTGGCTACAAACACTAAAAACATTTTACCAAACCTAAATAGTGAAGATGAATTTTTCTTTTAACCCCCTTCAGGCTGTGTTCAAATAGAGCATTTAATTTGTGGTAGTGCTACTAATTACCGCACAATATAACAGAATCACTGCAAATGATTAGTGCTATTACCGCAATTTAGAATAGTAGTGGTAAAATTGTGGTGGTAACTAGAATGAACACAGTCTCAAAGAAGTTATCCAGCACAGTCAAACTCATAACTCCTTTAGAGTAAAGATCAGATAAAAGGACCATTCAATGAATGGTGAAGTGGCAAATTGAGCCTAAAGTAGAATTCCTATGCAATAGTCAACAATAGCTGCCGGTGAATGTTTGTCTCCTGATCAACCCATACACATGAATGCTGGGTTCGGCCAATCACTCACATGTTCGGAATATAGAGGGGATGGACAAGCCAAATGCAGCCGATTGCCCTGATCCTTCTCTGAAAATCAACCTTCCCGATTATGCCCCCATACACAGTAGATGGTTGGTATATTCCACCAAAAAGGGGTGTTTGTCCAAATTTTTCTAATCTGCATTCGGGCCTAAGGATATCTGGCAGTAATATCTCTATAAACTATAAAAATCTAACACCATAGAAATGGTAACACATTGAGGGTCATTTACTATTGCAATCCTGACAGTTTTTTCTTGGGTTTAGTGGACAAATTGTGTTGCAAAACACCAGCACCAGAATTTGCAATCCACAAAACCTGACCAATTTTCAATTATTTTTTATTTTTTTTGCAGAAAATCCGAAAAAGGGGCACAGAAGGGGCATGGAAGCATGAATGTTGAAAAAGAGACATGTCCCTGACAGTTTTAAAAAATCCCAACAAATTGACTAAAGTTTCCTCATAAGAGTGGTTTTGTGTTGAGAGGAAGAATTTTTTTTTTTTTTTATCTAAGACTCTCCACCAAACACAATTTTTCTCTCTCTGTCATACTTATCCCAAATTACGTGGAACTTAGTCAAGCAACCAGCCTTAGCTGCCCAACAGAACCCAAAATTAATCATCTTGCTTATTGTGGCCTTAAAGGGGTACTCCACCCCTAGACATCTTATCCCCTATCCAAAGGATAGGCGATAAGATGTCTTATCGCAATATAAGATTGTCTGATCGCAATATAGCATGCAGCACCACCGTATCTGCTTCCGGAAGCGTTGGAGGTTCTGGCTCCCGACCATGGGGACGGAAGATTGTGACGTCACGACTCTGCCCCCGCGTGATGTCACGCCCGCCCCCTCAATGCAAGTCTATGGGAGGGGGCGTGACAGCTGTTGTTCTTAATCCTTATTGCCAATGGCTCGATACACAGGGCAAAGATATGGGGGGACAGAGGACAGCCTTTGTCTGGCTCCTCTGGTCAATTGAAATCCTTCCGATTGCACACCATTTATCAGAACTGCTGCTCTAGGGGAGTCATACAAAATTACTATCCACTTCATAAATCCTTGCCCAAATCCATAGCCCCTCATTACTGTCCAAAGGTAGGAGCACTCCACCCTGTCGAAGGCCTTAACAGCATCCAACGACAGGATGGTGCGGCCCCCCTCCCCCTCCCTCGTCTGCAGATTCCTAAACAATCTTCTCACATTGTCTGCAGTGGTTCTTCCCCTCATGAATCCACATTGGTCTTTCAAAATTAATAGGGGCATTACTTAAGCCAACATCACTGCTAGGGCTTTTGCCAATATCTTCGTATCAGTATTTAACAGCGAGATTGGCCTATACGTGTCTGGCTCACATTCATCTTTTCCAAGTTTAAGAATTAGCGTTATTACTGCTTCCTTCATTGAGTGGGGCAGTATTCCTCTTTTTAGAATATCTTTAAATAGTTTTACTAACCTGGTAACTAGAATACTCGCATACATTTTATACAGCTCGAATGGTATCCCATCCGGGCCCGGAGCCTTTTTTATTTCTTCCTCCCTTCTGCCATGGGGTGGGACAGGGGGGTGAGAGGGGTGATTATATATATTTGTAAGAAGAGGTACTCTGTCCGACTGAAGCAAGTAGTAATTATAAGATAGATAGGTATGGTATACTTTTTTCTTTTCCTACTTTTTTCCTTGTTTATTTGGTTTACTTTATGGTGTTTTTTTTTCAAATTTTTGGCTCTCCTCCCTTGTTCCTCTCTTCTCAAAGTTGGAATAGAAATTGAGCAATTGAGAACCTTTGTATAGGATTAAGGGAAGGAATTGAATGTGAGTAACCTCCCCTATATGATTATATAAAAATAAAAATAAATCTTTCTTTCCTGGCGTGGGGGGGGGGGGGGGTTGCGTAATGAACACATCAGCAGTGGATCACAAGTAGTGGATCACAAGGCGCAGCACTCTTCGCTGGCAAGGGGAGGAAATTGGTAAATATTAAACTAGTAAGGAATGAGGAAAGTAGGGTAAAAAAAAGGGAAAAAAACATTTTAGGGGATTGAAAGATGATATGTATGGTAGAGATTGTGAGACTGAGGAAGGAGGTGAGAGGGAGGAAATGAGTGGTTGGGATCTGATTGAGAGGGGGATTCTGAGAGGGGGAGGAGCCAAATGTTTTTGGTTTCAGGGATAGAAAAGTGTATTAAGGGAGGGGAGGAGGGGAGGAGGAGGAGGAGAGGTGGTATTAGATAAGGTAAAAGGAATATTTAGATGGCGAGGGTCTGACAGAGCACTGAGACCGGATGGGAGAAATGTATAGGGGGGGGAGGGTAAAAGGGAAAAAATTGTTGAAATATTGATAATAGACAAAGAGAAATGAAAATGTGATTTTAAATGAAATGTAAAATTGTTGTTTAAAATAAAAGGATTATGATAAAAAAAAAAAAAAAAAGGTGCTTGTGTGTTCTGGAAAACCCGACAGCTCATAGCAGTTATAAAGAAAAAACCAAATTAGTAAATACCATGAAATATACCTTTAAGCAAAAAAGACCCAAGAAGAAAACTTTACTCCACTATTAGTAAATCAAGGCCATTGTCTTGAAGAAGACATTTTTTGCATGGTTATGTGTAATGGGATAAGCAATAAGCATTTTCATATTTACATTAACATAATACAATTAAAACATTTATGTAATATAGCAACAAAAATGTGATTGAAAATGTCATGAAAAAAAGTTTTTATATGTTAAAGAGTAAGCTATTACTAACATGTTCCGAAATATATGTTATTAAAAAAAAGTATATCTCCATGTTTATTTTAATTTTTGAAAACCCACCACTAGAGGTCTCCCTACATGTCCCGTCTTAAATCGTCGGAATGCGTCGGAAATCAGACTGCAGCCGGGACATTTGACTGCTGATCCCTGCATGTCAATCAGGTAGCTCAGCTATTGCTCTTACCCCCACTGACCGCTCGTGGCTGCCCACCCCCCGCACCCCCCCCCCCCCCGGCTCCACTCATAAACTGCCCTATCCAGAAGAGGTGAAGCCTCCACCTGTCAAGCACACCGAACCACCACCTCCCTCCCCGCGTACTGCTGCCGCTGCACTCCGCTTTTCTGTGACAGTCCCTGCTCTACACTCACAGCCGTCAAACGCTGCAGGCTGGAGACAGGTGACAGTGATCTCACCTTCTCCCGGCCAGCCTGCAGCTTCTTACTTTGCTGTTCCACTGCTCCTCAGTGACGTGAAGTGAGGGAAGAAGGGGTCTCCTCCAGCAGGCTTCAGTGACGTAGCGCCTGCTGGTGCACACCCATATCCTCCTGCCAGCAGCTAACAGTTTGTGAGCAAGAAGAATGGTAAGATAAAGAGCTTTTTAAAGGTGTAGTTAGGCTTTAGGTGTAGTTAGGCCACTTTCACACTATGAGTATTCATCCGTTATTAAACATGTTTTTGTTTTCTGTATTATGGAATTAAAAAACGGATGTATAATAATGGATAAAATAACGGGTGCTAACGGCTGAATAACGTCAGTCAAATAACAAGCATATTCATCCATTAAGACCCGTTATAACATCCGTATTTTACTGTTATTTTATGGCCATTTAACACTTCTGCCTACAGACTCCCGCAGCTGGTACTACTACTACTCCCATCAAGGAACTGACTTGTTTCCATGATGGAAGTAGTAGTTCCCCGCCTGTGGGAGTCTGTCGGTGGCTGGGGAGGCTACATTAGTGTTTGTACCACTACCCCCATCATGGAACAGACTCTGTTCCATGATGGGGGCTGTAGTACAGGGGCTGAGGGATTGATCACACTGGGGCTTACGGCGCACGGCGAGGTTTTTAAAATTACAGTGTGCCTAATTACTGTATAATAACATTCTCCCTGACTTAAGTATATTCAATTTATTACCCCCATGTGTATATGTAAAAATGATTTCCCCCCTGCCTGCTGCCCAATCATCCTCTAGCGCTGTCACAGCGCACAGCACTGACATGCCATTCCATTCCCAGCTGCTCATCTCCGTACTTGACATAGATGAGCAGCCGGGAATGGAGTGACCTGTTCCCCCTGTGCGCTGCTTCATTCATTCACCGTCATGTCAGTCTATTCCCCACTGCTCATCTTCGTACATGACATCTCCGGGACATGACGGGCGGCGGTGGGGAAAGAATGAAGCAGCACACAGGGGGGACAAGTCAGGTACCGGCGGCAGCAGGGAATGGGGTGCTATAACATTCTCTGCTGCTCCCAGGGGCGTAGCTATACAAGTAGCAGAGGTAGAAGTCACACCGGGGTCCTGGTACCTAAGGGGGCCCCAAAGCACATCTGCCCCATAAAAGAGCAGTACAATAATTGGCATATGGGGCCCTGTTGCAGATTTTGCATCGGGGCCCCTAAGCTACAAGCTACGCCTCTGGCTGCTCCTCTCTGTCAGATACGGACATAAGCAGCAGGGAATGGAATGGCATGTCCCTGCTGTGCGCTGTGACAGCGCTAGAAGATATCCGGGCAGCAGGCAGGGGGGGAATTATACATATACACATGGAAGGAATAAAATGAATATACTTAAAAGTCAGGGGGAATGTGATTATACAGTAATTAGGCAAACTGGAAGTTAAAAAAAAAACAGGAGCCCTGAATGGCTCCTCTGCACTGGCCATTCAGTGCTCCCGGCAGGGAATTTAAAAAATGAAATTAAAAATACATCGTACAACGCAGGGGAGTGTAGCATGCTGCCTGCTCCCCTGTTTAATAACTTATGATCAAATCGGGTCTCAGAAGTGAGACCCAGTGCGATCTCTCCCTCAGCCCCTGTACTACAACCCCCATCATGGAGCAGAGTCTGTTCCATGTTGGGGGTAAGAGTACAAACACTATTGTAGCCTCCCCAGCCACCGGCAGACTCCCGCAGCTGGGGAACTGGGAATTTTTGACGGAACAAAATAAGTGCATGTGATGTTTTTTCCTCCATCACAAATAATGTCCGTTATTCATAACGGGTTATAACGGGTGATAACGGATATAAAAAATATCCCATACACATGAATGGGATTTTTTAACGTCCATTTTTAAGGGTTTTCTGATGGAAATTTGGAGCAATAGTATAGTGTGAAAGCAGCCTTAGGGAACATAGCCTGAGTTTGTTTAGAAAAGTTTATTTAATGACAGGTACTCTTTAAAACATTGCTTTTTATCATATTGTTTAACTAGCACATTATTTCATCAAAATAATTAGAGCGAACAAGCTGTGTCACGTCTTTATTGGCTTTGTCTAAATTATTTCTTTGGCCAGTTTTGATTATTTGCTAATCCATGGTAAAGGCACAAAATTAAAATTACCTTTTTCATTTCAAATATTTGACTTTTTTTTATTACATTTTTCATCAGCAATGTTAACAGTTTAATCTCCAGGAACTTACTTTACTATATAAGATTGTTTAGCATATTGGGGGAGATTTATCAAAACCTGTGCAAAGGAAAAGTTGCCCAGTTGCCCATAGCAACCAATCAGATCGCTTTTTCATTTTTAACAAGGCCTCTGAAAAATGAAAGAAGTGATCTGATTGGTTGCTAAGGGGCAACTCAGCAACTTTCCTCTGCACAGGTTTTAATAAATCTCCCCCATTGTCTTTAAAGTTTCACTTACAAATTATTGATTAGAAATATAATTTTAATGCTGCATTTAATATAGCAAGTTTAGATCACTAATGATGATGATACTTATAGGAAATGCTTTATGATTGTAGGAGCCAACAAAAAAAAGGGTGGGGTGGGGGGGTGGTAGCACAAATACAAACTAATGGCACAGTAAAGAGAATCAGAAATCAGAAAATCTATACAAAACAATAAATATGGGAGTTGTACATATAATCAAAAACCTAATAAGGTGCCGTAAGACTTAACTTTTACTAGATCAGGGTAAAAATCACCCCAAAAATAAGTGATAATATGACCAACAAAAGATATATAATCACCTAACAAGATAAAATTACTCATGCATCCCCTTGTAATAGTTCAAGTATCATAATAATACAAAGTATATCAATTTCTTAATCAGACGGAAGTAATTATAGTAACAGCAACAACCCGTGGGGACTGGGAGTCTCAATTGTCAGGAAAGAATGGCACTCCGGGAGCTGAAGATGGATGACAGCCTTGTGATCAAGTCCTCCGATAAAGTGGGCAATGTTGTCCTGATGGACAAGGAAGTATATATTATAATGTGCAAGAGACTTTTGGATGATACTTCAACATATGAAATCTTATCAAATAATCCAACATTCCAATATAAGAAAGACCTTAGAGTATTTTTACTGCGGGCCAAGACAGACACTGACAATGAATTCAACTTCCCGTTACCCCCACTTTTAATGCTCTACACAAAATACATAAGGGTCTATCCTCACTCAAGGGATGACCTATAGTGGCTGGTATCAGGAGTCTCAGGCAAAATATCGGGATCTATGAGGACAAAGTTCTGAGAAATGTTGTCCTTTCTTTACCTTCTTACACTTGAGATATGGAGGACCTATTTATGAAAGTGGAAGGACTCATCGTTGACAAGGATATATGGTTGGCATCGATTGATGTTGAAGCACTGTATTCTTCAATCATCCACAATGTGGACCTCCAGGCAGTATGCTATTTGTTGTCATCTAGAGGCATGAGTCATCAGGCCCATAACCAATTTGTGCTGGATTTATTACACTACATCTTAACCCACTATTATTTTCCTTTTAATGGGCTGTACTTCCACCAATTCAAGGGTACTGTGATGGGGAACCCCTGTGCCCCATTGTCTCAAAACCTTACCCTGGCTTGGTGGGAGGTTGCTATGGTCTTTTCCGACGAACATGAACTCACCGACAATGTGGTTGTGCTATATTGATGATATTTTCGTTTCGTGGGCCGGCACAAAATTGGAGTTTGGAGAATATCTTAAAGCCCTTAATATCAATAGTTCGAGCTTAGCTTTCACCCATGAAATTCACAAGGAGGGAATAATGTTCCTTGATGTATTTATCAGTAAGGAAAGTTTGGGCAGTCTAAAAATCACTGTTTTTAGGAAACCTACTGCCACCAATGGTCTCCTGAGATGGGAGAGCTGCCACCCGGTCCCCCTTAAATGGGGGATACCATGGGGGCAGTATCTCCGTCTCAGGAGGAACTGTTCAGACAGGGGGGAATTTATTCGCCAAGCACGGGATCTACGTTCCCGTTTCTTGGAACGCAGTTATCCAGACTATACACTTCGGTCAGCTTTTCGGTATGCTTTAGAACAGGACTGTTCCCAACTCCTTGTATTTATGGAAAAGAGTACAGGGCCACAACCAATAAGAATCATGCCTGATGAAGCCGCGCAGTGAAATGTGTTGCATTGTTTTAATAAAGTCCTCATTCTACTCACCTGATGTGTCCGCTCCTGGTCAGCGCCGATGAAACCCACTGTTCCCTTGAACTCTTCACTTGGCATTGTTCATTTGGTTGGGGAGGCTGCATACCGGGCCTATTACTCACTCACGCTGACCATTGTTGTTTGTGAGCTCACACAACCACCTCCAGTAAGGGTCATTTCCATTCCTTCCCTGGACCTTACATTGGCGGTTTTACGCTATGGATCGCTCTCTCATTTTTTTTATTTAATTTTTTTTAAGTTACAGACAACAGCAGCTTTACTGAGGGTAGACAGTTGTTTAAGTCTATACAGTTCAGCCAGGGCCCAAGGAGTAGACCAATGATGCAGACACCTTAAGGTCTTGCTGGGACTTGTAGTAGAACTGGACAATTGAATGCAGACCACGCTGACTTGACAGAGGACAGGGACTCACTTGACTTATCTCATAAAACTGTGACTTTAGCTTACTTGAAATGATGGTGGCTGTGGGACTTGACTTTGAGGCCTCCAACACTCTGGACACACACACGAGGCATGACTCCACTGGACCTCAGCAAGAAGCAAGAGCTCTAAGCTCCAAGAGAGAAAAACTAGCTCCACCCAGGGCTTATATGGGGGAGACTAGCAGGGAGCCCATAGGTCACTCTTGGGATCACCTGGTAACTGATACCTCCTGGGTAACAATCACATGATATGGCAAAATTTCCCGTACTGGGCCACCACAGCTATATGTTTATTTCCAACTGATCTGCAGGGGATCCATTGCCATGTAACAGGTGGAGTATTACATACCTTTACAATCCACCCCACTTTGGTATTTTCACCCTTTTGGTGATTGGGTGATCTATGGTGCTTACTCCTATCTGGGGCTGCTTTTGGTTACCTGTTGTTTATTTATTTTGGTTCTTGATCTGCATTTATATTATTGCATGACACCCTGTTATTTGTTTATAAAAATACCCCTGAGGACGTTCGGCTAGCTTGTGTATTTCAGCCGAAACAGAAACGTGTTGGGTAATTAAATGGGAGTTATTGCTGTTACTATAATTACTTGCGTCTGATCAAGAAATTGAGATGCTTTGTATTATTATGATACTTGAAGTATTACAACAGGATGCATGAATAATTTTATCTTTTGTTGGTCACATTATAGCACTTATTATTTTTTGGGTGTTTTTTTCCCTGATCTAGTAAAAGTTAAGTCTTATGGCACCTTATTAAGTTTTTGGTTTTTGATTCTTAATCCGTAAGTGTAATATCTGGTGGACATATAGTAAACCCCAGCCAAGGGCATAAAAATAGGGGTAGTTATCCCGAAATGTGGTGCAAACAAAGAGACAGGCAGCTGTACATAGAACAAATGAATTGTGCAAGCTAAATGTAGTATATAAATACTAACAAGTGTAAAAGCATCAGATAGATGAATAGCAGAAATACCTAATTAGGTGTGTAAAAGTAGCAAAACTAAGAAAAAATAAGGCACATTATAAAGGCATCAAAACACAACCATACATGTAAAGACACAATCAACACCTTACACACCTAAACGCTTCCCTGTTTAAACAGTCCCACGCATCAGAACGTGGTGCTCACTTAGCATAATAACAGTCCATAATCAATCACTTCATGAAGAAAAGAATCAAAAGGATACTCACCGCTCTTGATGTACTTCACTTCACGTTTTCTTTATTCATAATTTAAGCAAATACAACAGTGCGACACGGCGAACATACAAACACGGAGTAGGGGAAAATCCTTCAGACCACGGAGCCGTTTTGCGTCGCAGTGCTTCAACTGGCCTACGTCATAACGTAATCAGAAATGTCTTTTAACCTAGTGGCTAAACTGTAGCCATAGAAACATATCAACAATCAAGTGAGACACAAAATTAAAAACATGTCTAAAAATAATCAGCATACAAAGGGTTATAACAAGACATAATGATCAATGTCCCATAGCCTCAAGTTTAAGAATCCACCTTGCTTCTTTCTTAAGAAGCAGGTCATGCCGATCCAACACATTTCACTCTTTCCAGGGCAGTAAACCGAAATCCGTTCACTTCATTGCTATGTACTTCATTCATATGCTGAATGAATCGTCTGGCTCCAATTCCTGTTTTGAGAGAGCAGATATGCTCCCGTATGCGGCTGAATAATGGC
The DNA here is from genome assembly GCF_029499605.1 of Hyla sarda. Lineage (NCBI taxonomy): Eukaryota > Metazoa > Chordata > Amphibia > Anura > Hylidae > Hyla > Hyla sarda. The sequence goes on from NC_079189.1 coordinate 199,885,607, forward strand.
CTTTTTGTTTTTCTTAAATAGAAAAGGTTACAACTGCAAGTTAAACATATATACTGATCCCTCAACTTACAATGGCCTCAACATACAATAGTTTCAACATACAATGGTCTTTTCTGGACCATTGTAACTTAAAACCAGATTCAACATACAATGCTACGGACAGTCCAGATCTGTGACACGTGTCAATAACTGGAAGAACTGACCAATCAGAATGGGCATTTAACTGGTAAAACACTTGTTATACTGAAGTGTATACACTAACTGGCTGTCTGGTAGTGTTGCTCGCGAATATTCGCAATGCGAATATCTATTGCGCATATCACATATTCGTGAATTTGCGAATATTGAGAAAATAGCGCCAATGAGAATGATGCAGATACAGTTGTCAGAGGTTAGCGACATCAGAATATGCGAATATTGACACATTCTTGTTACGCCTAGCGCTCCGGGTCCCCGCTCCTCCCCGAAGCGCTTACGGCGTCTCTCTCTCCGCAGCGCCCCGGTCGGTCCCGCTGACCGGGAGCGCTGCACTGTCATGGCCGTCGGGGATGCGATTCGCACAGCGGGACGCGCCCGCTCGCGAATCGCATCCCAGGTCACTTACCCGTCCCGGTCCCCTGCTGTCATGTGCTGGCGCGCGCGGCTCCGCTCTCTAGGGCGCGCGCGCGCCAGCTCCCTGAGACTTAAAGGGCCAGTGCACCAATGATTGGTGCCTGGCCCAATTAGCTTAATTGGCTTCCACCTGCTCCCAGACTATATCTGTTCTCTGTCCCTGCACTTCCCTGCCGGATCTTGTTGCCTTAGAGCCTAGTGAAAGCGTTACTGTGTTGTCCTTACTGTGTACTTGACCTCCTGCTATTACCTTACTGACTACGATCCTTGCTGCCTGCCCCGACCTTCTGCTATGTCCGACCTTGCTTTTGTCTACTCCCTTGTACCGCGCCTATCTTCAGCAGTCAGAGAGGTTGAGCCGTTGCTAGTGGATACGACCTGGTCACTACCGCCGCAGCAAGACCATCCCGCTTTGCGGCGGGCTCTGGTGAAAACCAGTAGTGACTTAGAACCGGTCCACTAGCACGGTCCACGCCAATCCCTCTCTGGCACAGAGGATCCACCTCCTGCCAGCCGGCATCGTGACTGTAGATCCGGCCATGGATCCCGCTGAGGTTCCCCTGCCTTCTATCTCTGATCTCACCACGGTGGTCACCCAGCAATCCCGACAGATCGCTCATCTAACCCACCAGCTGTCGGAAGTGTCCACCACGGTGCAGAAACTTCAGTCGCAACTTCTGCCTCTGCTACAGCAGCAACCATCTCCTCCGCCAGCTCCTGCACCCCTTCCGCAGCGAGTGGCCACTCCTAGCCTCCGCTTGTCCTTGCCGGACAAATTTAATGGGGACTCTAAGTTTTGCTGTGGCTTTCTTTCGCAATGTTCCCTGCACTTGGAGATGATGTCGGACCAGTTTCCTACTGAAAGGTCTAAGGTGGCTTTCGTAGTCAGCCTTCTGTCTGGAAAAGCCCTGTCATGGGCCACACCGCTCTGGGACCGCAATGACCCCGTCACTGCCTCTGTACACTCCTTCTTCTCGGAAATTCGAAGTGTCTTTGAGGAACCTGCCCGAGCCTCTTCTGCTGAGACTGCCCTGCTGAACCTGGTCCAGGGTAATTCTTCCGTTGGCGAGTACGCCGTACAATTCCGTACTCTTGCTTCTGAACTATCCTGGAATAATGAGGCCCTCTGCGCGACCTTTAAAAAAGGCCTATCCAGCAACATTAAAGATGTTCTGGCCGCACGAGAAACTCCTGCTAACTTGCATGAACTCATTCATCTAGCCACTCGCATTGACATGCATTTTTCTGAGAGGCATCAAGAGCTCCGCCAGGAAAAAGACTTAGATCTCTGGACACCTCTCCCACAGTCTCCACTGCAATCTGCGCCTAGGCCTCCCGCTGAGGAGGCCATGCAAGTGGATCGGTCTCGCCTGACCCTGGAAGAGAGGAATCGCCGTAGGGAAGAGAATCTTTGTCTGTACTGTGCCAGTACCGAACATTTTTTGGTGGATTGCCCTATCCGTCCTCCACGTCTGGGAAACGCACCCTCGCACCCAGCTCTCGTGGGTGTGGCGTCTCTTGATGCTAAGTCGGCTTCTCCACGTCTCACGGTGCCTGTACGGATTTCTCCTTCAGCCAACTCTTCCCTCTCAGCCGTGGCCTGCCTGGACTCTGGTGCCTCTGGGAATTTTATTCGGGAGTCCTTGGTGAATAAATTCCGCATCCCGGTGACCCGTCTCGTCAAGCCACTCCACATTTCCGCGGTCAACGGAGTCAGGTTGGATTGCACCGTGCGTTACCGCACGGAGCCCCTCCTAATGTGCATCGGACCTCATCACGAGAGAATTGAGTTTTTGGTCCTCTCCAATTGCACTTCCGAAGTTCTCCTTGGACTACCCTGGCTTCAACACCATTCCCCAACCCTGGATTGGTCCACAGGGGAGATCAAGAGCTGGGGTTCCTCTTGTTTCAAGGACTGCCTTAAACCGGTTCCCAGTACTCCCTGCCGTGACCCTGTGGTTCCCCTTGTAACCGGTCTGCCGCCCTGCCATAAGAAGTGCCTCTCCCTCCCTCCCAGTCCAGTCAGGCAAGCCTCGGTGCCTCCCCATGGCCCCCGTCCTGGTGTCACACTGCCCCGTGCCAGGCCTCGCCCTCTGCCCTCCCTCCTCATTCCCACTCCTGCTGTACTGCCTGCCCTTGAGGAAACCCTCCATTCTTTCCCGGTCTCCTCATCCCAGGGGAGGCAGTTACCGGGCAAAGAGAAGGGGAGACCTAAGGGGGGGTACTGTTACGCCTAGCGCTCCGGGTCCCCGCTCCTCCCCGGAGCGCTTACGGCGTCTCTCTCTCCGCAGCGCCCCGGTCGGTCCCGCTGACCGGGAGCGCTGCACTGTCATGGCCGTCGGGGATGCGATTCGCACAGCGGGACGCGCCCGCTCGCGAATCGCATCCCAGGTCACTTACCCGTCCCGGTCCCCTGCTGTCATGTGCTGGCGCACGCGGCTCCGCTCTCTAGGGCGCGCGCGCGCCAGCTCCCTGAGACTTAAAGGGCCAGTGCACCAATGATTGGTGCCTGGCCCAATTAGCTTAATTGGCTTCCACCTGCTCCCAGACTATATCTGTTCTCTGTCCCTGCACTTCCCTGCCGGATCTTGTTGCCTTAGAGCCTAGTGAAAGCGTTACTGTGTTGTCCTTACTGTGTACTTGACCTCCTGCTATTACCTTACTGACTACGATCCTTGCTGCCTGCCCCGACCTTCTGCTACGTCCGACCTTGCTTTTGTCTACTCCCTTGTACCGCGCCTATCTTCAGCAGTCAGAGAGGTTGAGCCGTTGCTAGTGGATACGACCTGGTCACTACCGCCGCAGCAAGACCATCCCGCTTTGCGGCAGGCTCTGGTGAAAACCAGTAGTGACTTAGAACCGGTCCACTAGCACGGTCCACGCCAATCCCTCTCTGGCACAGAGGATCCACCTCCTGCCAGCCGGCATCGTGACAATTCTCATATGCGAATATTCGCGAATATTGAGCCCTCCCTTCTTTTAGCTTGTGGGCCAATGAGAATGATGCAGATACAGTTGTCAGAGGTTAGCAACATCCATAGCAACCAATAGGAAATTATCCCACCCCTTCACTATATAAGATTCCTCCCAGCAGCAGCTCCCTGCAGTTTCTTGTGGTGGATATTGTGATAGGAGCTAGAATACTGTCCGTGTGCTTTCAAGTGCTTTTTTAAAAGCAAATTATCCAGCGAATTAGATAGTGTTAGAGTAGGTTAGCTTAGCAGATAGGTACTAGTGTAGGGTATAGAGTTAGAGCTTTGCTTATTTTAAAGCAAAGCAAATCATCTAGGGAATTTATAGTGTTAGATAGTTTCTAGTCTATGGTATAGTCAGTGCTTTGCTTTATTTAAAAGCAAAGCAAATCATGTAGAGTAGGTTAGTTTAGCAGATAGGCTTTAGTATAGGGTATAGAGTTAGTGAGTTTAGGCATAGTATAGTGAAGGATTTAGGAGTGTTTTATTGTTTTAGATTAGTGTCTGTTTAACCCATTAACAACCACAGATGTAAATGTACGTCTTGGTGCGGCGGTACTTAGTGCACCAGGACGTACATTAAGGTACTGTGTATGACCGTGAACATCGGAGTCGTGATCGCGTCATACACGGCAGGTTCCGGCTGTTAGCAGCAGCTGGGGACCCGCCGGGAATGGCCGACATCCGTAATTGCGCAGATATCCGCCATTAACCCCTCAGATGCCATGATCAGTACAGATCATGGCACCTGTGGAAGTGCACATGTTAGGGTAGATGATCGGATCGCCCGCAGCGCTGCTGCGGGGATCTGATCATCTGTAATGGCGGACAGAGGTCCCCTCACCTGCCTCCGTCCGTCTCCTGGCATCTCCTGCTCTGTTCTGAGATCGAGCAGACCAGAGCAGAAGATCACCGATAATACTTATCAGTGCTATGCCCTATGCATAGCACTGAACAGTATCAGGCTAGGTTTCCACTTGTTTTTTCTTCTGGCAGTTTTTGGAAAACTGCCACTGCAGTTTTTGAGCCAAAGCCAGAAATGTATTCAAAAGGAATAGGACATATAAAGGAAGGACTTACACTTCTCCTCCCTTATGGATCCACTTCTGACTTTGGCTCAAAAACTGCAGTGGCAGTTTTCCAAAAACTGCCAGAAAAAAAAACAAGTGGAAACCTAGCCTTAGCAATCAAATGATTGCTATAGATAGTCTCCTATGGGGACATAAAAAGTGTGAAAAATCCCCTCCCCCAAAAAAAATGAAAATTGTCCGTTTTTCCCATTTTATCATGGTATTGCCGCATACGTAAATGTCTGAAATATCAAAATATAATGTTAATGATCCCGTACGGTGAACAGCATAAACGTAAAAAAAAAATTTAAAAAGTCCAAAAATGCTGCTTTTCAGTCGAATTTTATTCTGAAAAAAATGGATTAAAAATTATCTAAAAGTTTTATATATGCAAATGTGGTATCGATAAAAAGTACAGATGACGACGCAAAAAATGAGCCCTCATACCGCCCTGATTTTTTTTAAGCAATACCAAAAATATAAAAGTATCTAGCCATGGGTATCATTTTAATCGTATTGACCCACAAAATAAAGAACACACGTAATTTTTACTGTAAAGTGTACAGTGTGAAAAAAAAACTCCAAAATGTGCAAAATTGTGGTGTTCATTAAAATTTCGTCCCTAAAAAATTTCTTAGGTTTAGTTTTTAGTGAGCTTTTTATGGTTTAGTTGTTGTAGTTAGTAGTGTCTGTGTCCATGTCTGCGTGATTGTCTTTGTCTTTGGTGTGTAAACCCCCCCCCCCCCAAAAAAAAAAAAAATAATAATAATAATAAAAAAGTTTATTAGTGTTAGGTTTAAGTGTTCGTCTCTTTGTCAGTGTCTGTGTCTTTTGTTAGGTAAATAATTTTTTGGCCCAGAGTCCCCATCCCAATAAAGTTTCCCCCATAACAATGAGTAGTTCTTGTGGCCGTTCCGGCAGCAGGGGTAGGGGAGTTGTTTCCAGTGCTGGACCGCTGCCAGCATGGGGCAGCTCCTCTAGAGGGTCAGGTGCAGGTGGCAGGGGCATCTGTCTCATGAGTTTATGTATTTTTCCAATAATTGAACATCTTATTTAATTTTTTGGTCAACATGCTGCCCACACCAACACTGTCATACAGCATAGTGGAGTTTGTAGTCTGTTCATAAGGCACTACCGTGTTTCCCCGAAAATACACCCTACCCTGAAAATAAGCCCTAGCTGGATTATCTGGTTGGGCTGCAATATAAGCCCTAGGCAATGCCCGGGCTGCAAATATTAAAAAACAAACTTTAACTTACCTTTGTCCTCCGTTCCCCCGTTGCTAAGGTGCCGGCATCACTATACTCCGCTGCTCTTGCTGCTACCTGGTGTTGGGACGTCTTAGAGCCTTCAGCCTATCACAGGCCGCAGCGATGTCCCGCCTCTGCCGATGATAGGCTGAGCCCACTGTCATGTAAGAAGCCGACCGGAAGCAGCAAGAACAGTGGAGGAACCATGAGGCCAGTTCCTTAGCAATGGGGGAACGGAGGACGAAGGTAAGTTAAAGTTTGTTTGGTCCCCCAATGTGGGGTGCAGCGCTGGGCTGATAAACCGGTGGGGGGGGGGGGGACGTTGGGGGGCAATATATGCTGTTCAATGTACATACCTTAAATAAATAAGCCCTACCCTGAAAATAAGCCCTAGTGTGTTTTTTGTGACTAAAATGAATATAAGACCTTGTCTTATTTTCGAAGAAACACGGTATGTGTTCAACAGGACACCCAGACCGGATTGCTTTACGGTTTCCAGCATCTAAGGCAACTCTTGATTTTTTTGCTGCAGGTCCAGCACCTTCTGCAGCCCATTCTGGTGCTGCTCCTCAATTTTTGCAACAGGAGAGTGCCTTACCTGCCTCTTATAGCCCCACTGCCTCTTAACAAAGCCGTGTGAACGGTGAAACATGTCGAGTGGGGCTGCTAATTGATTTTAAACACAGTGGTGTCCTTTTCTATCTGTATGGCACACTGCAGGTACATACAGTATCTCAATAACTGAGTTACAACAGTACTCATTGACAAATCTAACATATGGAAAGAGAGACACCCTGACTTTTTAATCCTTACTTTTGTGTGTGAACCAATATGAATTAATAAAGTTACACCTTTATAATATATGGGAAATTAGGGAATTAGTGGATCACTGCGGTGATCTTTTGGTGAATAGCTTGGATTGATCCTCCATATATTGGTCTTCTATGGATTACCTGCCTCCTGAGTGTCTGATCGTTGATTGATTGCTCCAAGCCTGAAATCCAGACTTGCACAATCACCCACCGATAACACTGATCCCTGCCATTGCAATGCAATGACAGTGATCAGTGTATTGAATCAATGTACTGCTTGTTATAGTCCCCTCTGGGGGCTATAACATTGCAAAAAAAAAAGTGAAAAAAAGTTAATAAAGATCATTTAACCCCTTCCCTAATAAAAGTTTGAATCACCCCCCTTTTCCCAATAAAAAAAACAGTGTACATAAAAATATACATATGTGGTATTGCCGCATGCGTAAACGTCCGAACTATAAAAATATACAGTTAATTAAACCGCACGGTCAATGGCGTATGCGCAAAAAAAATCCAAAGTCCAAAATAGTGTATTTTTGGTCACTTTTTATAACAAAAAAAAAAAAAAGAATAAAAATCGATCAAATGAGCCCTCATACCACCCCGCACATGGAAAAATAAAAAAGTTACAGGGGTTCAGAATAGGACAATTTTAAATGTATACATTTTCCTGCATGTAGTTATGATTTTTTTCAGAAGTAATACAAAATCAAACCTATATAAGTAGGGTATCATTTTAACCGTATGGTCCTACAGAATAGAGATAATATGTCATTTTTACTGAAAAATTTATTGTTTAGAAACGGAAGCCCCCAAAAGTTACAAAATGGCGCTTTTTCTTCCATTTTGTCACACAATGATTTTTTTTCCCGTTTTGCCATAGATTTTGGGGTAAAATGGCTGATGTAATTACAAAGTAGAATTGGTGGCACAAAAAATAAGCCATGATATGGATTTTTAGGAGCAAAATTGAAAGTGTTAATCGTTTTAGAAGGTGATGAGAAAAAAAAAAATGAAAATGCAAAAACTGATGTCCTTAAGGGGTTAACAAATACACAATGCACTAATTACATAGTAATCTTCATTGAAAGTAATTTTTTTTTTATTCTAAGTGTAATATACGCACTAAATAAAAAATACAGTGAATGCTGCACAAAGCCCAGAGGCTAGATTGTATGTTCACCTATACCCCTAGGTGCTATTAAAAAGATTATATAAATAAAACCGAAATCAAAAACCTCCAGAACCTCACCAGAAATACTGGTGCATGATTGTGGTATGATAATAAAATATATAACATATATAAAAATATGAGGAAGGTATTAGTACCCTGAACGTGTTAAGATTGTGGCCTTTTGAATACGCACTACTACTGCAAGAAATCTTTGGAAAAGCTATTTATCTGTTGTACAGACAGAATAGCAGAATCCCGTTAATGCACTTTCAATGAAACAGCTGTCCTTTGATCCCAACATATCACTCCACGTGGGCCTGCTCCTGACGTCAGACGCCACTGCGCTGGAGCTCCGGTCTTGCCGATCGGAGCAACAAGTGTTTTTTCTCTGCTAACCAAAATGGAGCAGAGAAAAAACAGTGTAGACTGTGTGTTATAATCCATCGTACGGCCAGTCGCAGAACGGTGCCAGCCTTCCTCCCGCTGTCAGAGCTGAACTCATACAGGACGTCCACAACGTATTTGTTGAGATTATCAATAAGAACTTCTATATACCATTATTATTATTAATCTCCCCCCTTGATCCAGCATATATATTTTATGAGTATAATATACATTAAAATTGCAGTAATAGTGTGTATCTACAGTTTTTAATTTGTTATTGTATATAAATGTTATTCAAAATTTTAAACACAGTTTCCTCATATTTTTATATATTTTATTATCATACCACAATCATGCACCAGTAACTCTGCTGAGGTCCTTGAGGTTTTGTCTTTTTTTGTTTTATTTATCTAATGTAAGTCTAATATACGCACTTAACGCTTTTACATTTTTTACAGTGAAACTCATAGGGGCCAGTTATTGTTAAAGGCCATAAATACCTCCAGGCTGTGTCATTCAGCCACTATATTGATCTCCTTATGCTGCTGACACATAAAATGAAACTGTTAATGTTCATCTATTTAAAAACTTCAATTAAAATTGTAAAAAATATGTTTCGTCTTTTCAATTGTCAGTCTCGTCAGGCTGCTGCCACCTCAAGCCTGAGTGATTTTGCCACTATATGATCTCCTACTGCTGCTGCCACCAGGCTGAGTGAATATGGTCTACTCATGCTGCTGCCCCCTAAAGCCTGTGTCATTCTACCACTATATGGTCTATTCATTATGCTGCCACCTCAATCCTGGGTCATTCTGCCACTACATGGTCTACTCTTGCTGCTGCAACCTAAGCTTATATCATTCTGCCACAATATGGTCTACTCATGCTGCTGTCAACTCAGGGCTGAGTCATACAGCCACTATATGGTCTACTCGTGCTGCTGACACCTCAAGCCCTAATATTTGGCAAATCGGCTGAATGAAAATTTTCTAAGCTTTGTTAGAAACATAGAATGTGTCGGCAGATAAGAACCATTTGGCCCATCTAGTCTGCCCAATAATCTGAATACTATGAATAGTCCCTGGCCCTATCTTATATGAAGGATAGCCTTATGCTTATTCCATGCATGTTTCATTCAACTCCTTCACTGTATTTGCAGCGACCACTTCTGCAGGAAGGCTATTCCATGCATCCACTACTCTCTAAGTAAAATAATACTTCCTGATATTACTTTTAAACCTTTGCCCCTCTAATTTAAAACTATGTCCTCTTGTGGTAGTTTTTCTTCTTTTAAATATGCTCTCCTCCTTTACCGTGTTGATTCCCTTTATGTATTTAAAAGTCTCTATCATATCCCCTCTGTCTCTTCTTTCTTCCAAGCTATAAGCTTGTTCATCTCTAGACTTATTTAGTTGTTATTTAGTGTGAGTTCAGTATACTTTAATGTTATTTAGTTACATAGTTAGTACGGTTGAAAAAAGACATATGTCAATCAAGTTCAACCAGGGAATTGAAGGTTAGGGGTGTGGCGCAATATTGGGGAAGGGATGGAATTTTATATTTCTTCATAAGCATTGATGTTATTTTGTTCCAGGAATGTATCTAACCCTGTTTTAAAGCTGTTAATTTTTCCTGCTATGACCAGTTCCTTAGGTAGACTGTTCCAGAAGTTCACAGTTCTTATGGTAAAGAAGGTGTGTCACCCCTTGAGACTAAACCTTTTCTTCTCCAGACGCAGGGAGTGCCCCCTCGTCCTTTTGAGGGGGGGGGGGGGTTCAACCTGGAACAGTTTTTCTCCATATTTTTTGTATGGGCCATTAATATACTTATATACATTTATCATATCCCCCCTTAAACGTCTCAAGACTAAACAATTGTAACTCATTTAATTGCTCCTCATAGCTAAGATCTTCCATGCCCCATATTAGTTTAGTCGCGCGTCTCTGCACCCTTTCCAGCTGCACAGTGTCCCTTTTATGGACTGGTTCCCAAAACTGAACAGCATATTCCAGGTGAGGCCATACCAATGCTTTATAAAGGGGGAGTATTATGCCCCTGTCCCTCGAGTCCATGCCTCTTTTTATACATGACAATATCCTGCCGGCCTTGGAAGCAGCAGCCTGACATTGCATGCTATTCTGTAGTCTGTGAAGTACACTCAGATCCTTCTCTACCAGTGACTGTGCCAATTTAATCCCCCCTAAGACATACGACGCATGCATGTTATTAGTACCCAGATGCAAAACTTTACATTTCTCCACATTGAACCTCATTTGCCAAGTGGATGCCCAGACACTTAGTCTATCCAAGTCATCTTGTAACCTATACACATCCTCGATAGACTGTACCCTGCTACAAAGCTTGGTGTCATCTGCAAAGATAGAAACAGAGCTGTTAATGCCATCCTCTATATCATTGATAAATAAATTAAACAACAGCGGGCCCAGTACTGAACCTTGGGGTACACCACTAATAACCGGGGACCAATCAGAGTACGAATCATTGACCACCACTCTCTGGGTACGATCCATGAGCCAGTGTTCAATCCAGTTACAAACTAAAGTTTCCAAACCCAAATACCTTAACTTACCTGTCAGACGTCTATGAGGGACAGTATCAAACGCTTTAGCAAAATCTAGAAACACTATATCCACAGCCATTCCTCTGTCAAGGCTTCTACTCACATATTCATAAAAGCAAATTAGATTGGTTTGACAACTTCTATCCTTAGTAAACCCATGCTGGTTATCATTTATAATACAATTATCCCCTAAGTATTCCTGTATGTAATCCCTTATAAGTCCTTCAAACAATTTACCCTCAATGCACGTTAAACTTACCGGTCTATAGCTTCCTGGGAAAGACCTAGAGCCCTTTTTGAAGATTGGCACCACATTCGCCTTGCGCCAGACCCTTGGCACAATACCAGACACCAGTGAATCTCTAAATATCATGAACAGGGGTACAGATATTACTGAACTCAGTTCTCTAAGAACTCTTGGGTGCAATCCATCTGGCCCTGGAGATTTGCTGACATTTATATTACTTAACTTACCTTGTACCATTTCTACATTAAGCCAGTTCAGTACATTACATGATGTATTACCAGCACTGACCTGTCCAATGTCAGCCCCTTCTTCCTTAGTATATACAGAACTAAAGAACCCATTCAGTAGCTCTGCTTTCTTTTTATCGCCTGTGACAATCTCCCCATTATCATTATTAAGGGGTCCTACATGCTCAGTCCTTGTTTTTTTTGCATTTATATATCTAAAAAAATATTTAGGATTAGTTTTGCTTTCTTTGGCCACCTGTCTCTCATTTTGAATTTTTGCTGTTTTTATAACATTTTTACAGATTTTATTAAGCTCCTTGTACTGTTTAAATGTTATAGCTGACCCATCAGATTTGAATTTTTTGAAACCTATTTTTTGTTGTTTATTGCTCTTTTAACATAATTTGTCAGCCATGTAGGATTTAGTTTTAATCGTTTATATTTGTTCCCCTTTGGTATATATTTAGCTGTATAGTTACTTAGAGTTGATTTAAAGATGTCCCATTTACCTTCTGTATCAGTATTTGACAACACCTCCCCCCAGTCTATGTCCTGTAGTGCAGCCCTCTGCCCAGGGAAGTTTGCCTTTTTAAAGTTATTTGTTTTTGCCTTCCCCGCCTGTCTTTGTTTCCTACATTTTAAGTCAAAAGTAACTATATTGTGGTCGCTATTACCAAGGTTTTCCCGCACAGTTACATTACCAACCAGCTCTGCGTTGTTGGAAATGATCAGATCCAACAAGGCATCACTTCTTGTTGGGTCCTCCACAAACTGGCCCATAAAATTATCCTGCAATAAATTTAGGAATTGTCGCCCCTTTTAGCCAACCCCGGACCCCAATCTATATGTGGATAGTTAAAATCTCCCCTTATTACCACTGTACCTGCTCGGGCGGCCCTCTCTATTTGTTTATGCAGCCGACCTTCTATCTCTTCAGTGATATTAGGGGGTCTGTAGATTACACCAAATATTTTTATTTTTTTTAGTATTTCCCTCCTTTTGTAATTCTACCCACAGTGATTCCACATCCTCAGAATCATCAGTTGGTTAGTTTGTGATAGCTATGTAGAGTATAATGTGATTTATTTGTATAATTAATGGTTTTTATGTAGATGACTGAATTAGTGTCTATTTTAGTGTATTATATTACTGTATTGTGTGGTTTTCCATTCATTGTAGGCCATTTTTTCTGTACATCTTATGTATATAAAAAGTTATAATGCTTTGTTCACATATTTACCCTCCTGACGGGGGCAGTAGGGAACTGCCTCTTCCTCCTCTTCAGGAGCTGGTGAGGGGGAGTGCGACTCCTCCTCTGCCACCACCTCAATGGTCTCCCCCACTTCCAGTGGTGAAGCAGATGGTGACTGATGTGATGTCCGGCCACCTCAACATCATCTTGAACATTCTCCTCGTCCTCATCCTCCTTCTCCGCCTCCTCCTCCTCTGCTTCTCTCCTTCTCCTTACAGAGCGGAGTCGAGCTCCTGTAATCACACAATGTTGAGAATGTAGACAAACAACTTACAACTCATAACCAATGCAAATTCACCCCTTAATGAACGGGCCATTTTCTACCTTTTTAGCAAATTTGACATGGGTCACTTTATATGGCAGTAACTTTAAAACACTTTTACTTATCATAGCCATTGTGAGATTGTTTGCTTGTCAAATATTGCATTTCAGGACAGTGGGAAAATTCAGGGACACTATTTCTTTGTTAAAAAAGTCATTTTTTTTTTCACCTTGCATCACAAAATGTGTACTAAGTAATCTTTTGTAAAGGGATGAAATACTTATTTTCATAACTGTTTTTATACATTACATTTGTTTCTTTCGTCAACACTCTTTAATATAAGCATTGTACCCAGGCAATTCCGTTCTTTGATCTCAGTGATCAGATCCAGCTGCCTTCTTTTAACCCCTTCAGGACCAAGCCCATTTTGGCCTTAAGGACCAGAGCGTTTTTTGCACATCTGACCACTGTCACTTTAAACATTAATAACTCTGGAATGCTTTTAGTTATCATTCTGATTCCGAGATTGTTTTTTCGTGACATATTCTACTTTAACATAGTGGTAAATTTTTGTCGATACTTGCATCCTTTCTTGGTGAAAAATCCGTAAATTTGATGAAAAATTTGAAAATTTTGCATTTTTCTAACTTTGAAGCTCTCTGCTTGTAAGGAAAATGTATATTACAAATTAAAAATTTTTTTATTCACATATACAATATGTCTATTTTATGTTTGCATCATAAAAGTGACGAGTTTTTACTTTTGGAAGACCCCAGAGGGCTTCAAAGTTCAGCAGCAATTTTCCAATTTTTCACAAAATTTTCAAACTCACTATTTTTCAGGGACCAGTTCAGGTTTGAAGTGGATTTGAAGGGTCTTCATATTAGAAATACCCCACAAAATACCCCATTATAAAAACTGCACCCCCCAAAGTATTCAAAATGACATTCAGTCATCATTTTAACCCTTTAGGTGTTTCACAGGAATAGAAGCAAAGTGAAGGAGAAAATTCACAATCTTCATTTTTTACACTCGCATGTTCTTGTAGACCCAATTTTTGAATTTTTACAAGGGGTAAAAGGAGAAAATTTATACTTATATTTGTAGCCCAATTTCTCTCGAGTAAGCACATACCTCATATGTCTATGTAAATTGTTCGGCGGGCGCAGTAGAGGGCTCAGAAGGGAAAGAGCGACAAGGGGATTTTGGAGAGTACGTTTTTCTGAAATGGTTTTTGGGGGGCATGTTGCATTTAGGAAGCCCCTATGGTGCCAGAACAGCAAAAACCCCTCACATGGCATACCATTTTGGAAACTAGACCCCTTGAGGAACATAACAAGGAATAAAGTGAGCCTTAATACCCCACAGGTGTTTCACGACTTTGGCATATGTAAAAAAAAAAATATTTTTTTTCACTAAAATGTGTGTTTCCCCCCAAATTTCACATTTTTCCAAGGGTTAATAGCAGGAAATACCCCCCAATATTTGTAACCCCTTCTCTTCTGAGTATGAAGGTACCCCATAAGTGGACCTGAAGTGCACTATGGGCGAACTACAATGCTCAGAAGAGAAGGAGTCATATTTGGCTTTTTGAGAGCAAATTTTGCTCGGGGGGCATGTTGCATTTAGGAAGCCCCTATGGTGCCAGAACAGCAAAAAAAAAACACATGGCATACCATTTTGGAAACTAGACCCCTTGAGGAACGTAACAAGGAATAAAGTGAGCCTTATTACCCCACAGGTGTTTCACGACTTTTGCATATGTAAAAAAAAAAAAAAAATTCCACTAAAATGTGTGTTTCCCCCCAAATTTCACATTTTTGCAAGGGTTAATAGCAGGAAATACTCCCCAATATTTGTAACCCCTTCTCTTCTGAGTATGAAGGTACCCCATAAGTGGACCTGAAGTGCACTATGGGTGAACTACAATGCTCAGAAGAGAAGGAGTCATATTTGGCTTTTTGAGAGCAAATTTTGCTCGGGGGGCATATCGCATTTAGGAAGCCCCTATGGTGCCAGAACAGCAAAAAAAAAACCACATGGCATACCATTTTGGAAACGAGACCCCTTGAGGAACGTAACAAGGGATACAGTGAGCATTTGCCCCCCACTGGTGTCTGACAGATCTTTGGAACAGTGGGCTGTACAAGTTTTCATTTTCACGGACCACTGTTCCAAAGATCTGTCAGACACCTGTGGGGGGTAAATTCTCACTGCACCCCTCATTACATTCCGTGAGGGGTGTCGTTTCCGAAATGGGGTCACATGTGGGGTTTTGTTTTTTTTGCGTTTGTCAAAACCGCTGTAACAATCAGCCACCCCTGTGCAAATCACCTCAAATGTACATGGCGCACTCTCCCTTCTGGGCCTTGTTGTGCGCCCCCAGAGCACTTTGCGCTCACATATGGGGTATCTCTGTAGTCGGGAGAAATTGCGTTACAAATTTTGGGGGGCTTTTTTCCCTTTTACCTCTTGTGAAAATGTAAAGTATAGGGCAACATCAGCATGTTAGTGTAAAAAATTTAATTTTTTTACACTAACATTCTGGTGTAGACCCCAACATTTCCTTTTCATAAAGGGTTAAAGAAGAAAAAGCCCCCCAAACCTTGTAACGCAATTTCTCCTGAGTACGGCGATACCCCATATGTCGCCCTAAACTGTTGCCTTGAAATACGACAGGGCTCCAAAGTGAGAGCGCTGTGCGCATTTGAGGCCTAAATTAGGGATTTGCATAGGGGTGGACATAGGGGTATTCTACGCCAGTGATTCCCAAACAGGGTGCCTCCAGCTGTTGCAAAACTCCCAGCATGCGTGGACAGTCAACGGCTGTCCGGCAATACTGGGAGTTGTTGTTTTTCAACAGCTGGAGGCTCTGCTTTGGAAACAGTGGTGTACCGGACGTTCTTATTGGGGGAGGGGGGCTGTGTAGGGGTATGTGTATATGTAGTGTTTTTAACTTTTTATTTTATTTTGTGTTAGTGTAGTGTAGTGTAGTGTAGTGTTTTTAGGGTACAGTCACATGGGCGGGGGATTACAGCGAGTTTCCCAGCGCAAAATTTGCTGCATCTCAAGATGCGAGAAACCCACTGTAAAAGCCTCGCCCATGTGAATGTACCCTGTTCATTCACAGGGGGGGGGGGGGGGATGCACCAGCTGTTGCAAAACCACAACTCCCAGCATGCATGGTCTGTTAGTGCATGCTGGGAGTTATAGTTTTGCAACAGCTGGAGGCACACAGGTTAGGAAACACGGAGTTAGAAACAGACAATGTTTCCCAACCAGTGTGTCTCCAGTTGTTGCAAAACTACAACTCCCAGCATGCCCAGACAGCTGAAGGGCATGCTGGGAGTTGTAGTTTGGCAACATCTGAAGGGCCAGATGTTGCTGAACTAAAACTCCCAGCATGCCTGGACAGTCAGTGCATACTGGGAGTTGTAGTTTTGCAACAGCTGGAAGAGCACAGATTGGAGACCATTATACAATGGTCTCCAAACTGGGGCCCTCCAGATGTTGCAAAACTACAACTCCCAGCATGCATGGTCTGTTAGTGCATGCTGGGAGTTATAGTTTTGCAACAGCTGGAGGCACACAGGTTAGGAAACACTGAGTTAGAAACAATGTTTCCCAACCAGTGTGTCTCCAGTTGTTGCAAAACTACAACTCCCAGCATGCCCAGACAGCTGAAGGGCATGCTGGGAGTTGTAGTTTGGCAACATCTGAAGGGCCAGATGTTGCTGAACTAAAACTCCCAGCATGCCTGGACAGTCAGTGCATGCTGGGAGTTGTAGTTTTGCAACAGCTGGAAGAGCACAGATTGGAGACCATTATACAATGGTCTCCAAACGGGGGCCCTCCAGATGTTGCAAAACTACAACTCCCAGCATGCCCAGACAGCCAAAGGCTGTCTAGGCATGCTGGGAGTTGTAGTTTTCAGACTCCTAGAAGCAGCAGTGAAGATCTTCACTGCTGCCTCTGAGGACCACATACTTACCCGTCGCTGCTCGTCCACGTGGCCGGTCCCGCGCTGCTCCTCGGTCCCGCCGCTGGATCAGGTAAGTCCGCCAGTCCCCACGTGTTCCCCCTGAATGCCGCAGGTCCCCGCGAGCCCCTGCAGCCTTCGTCCCCCGTTCTGCCCGACTTCCATGGGCGGGCAGTGCGGGGGATCTGAACTTTCACCCCAGATCACTGTGATTGGTCCACAGGGACCAATCACAGTGATCGCTGACCAGGACCATCAATGGATGGTCCTGGGGGTGAAGCAGAAGTTGTCCCCTGCTGGAAACAGCGGGACTTCTGCCAGTTAACCCGTGCGATGCTGCGCATCGCCGGGTTAACTGAATGTCATTTATAAACGCCGGGATGCGCGAACGCACTGCACAACCCGGCGTTTATATATGCCATTCTGCGGGAAGGGGTTAAGGTCAGACCACTATTTCACAATAGAAAGTGGGCTATGCCTCCTCCTATTTTGTTGCAGCAGCTCCTCCTGCACCCCCAGAACAATCTGCTGCTTGTCTGCATGGGACCGCGTCTGGTCGTAGCAACGTTGTACAAAACGCTGCAGGATGAAAATGCAAGTATATTAATTATCACACTCTAAAGTATTTGTTGGGACATCACAGCACTATGTCTGTGGCATGTACGTATGGACAGCATAGATATATATCTCACATTCACATTGCACATCCGTTTTCCTGCCTCACACTACATACCCCACACACACACGCACACACAGACAGTCTAGATCAGGGGTACTCAACTATTTTTAGTGAGGGTCCGCATATTAAAGGTGCCCCCAGAATTTATCATGCCGCTGTGTCCCCACAATTAATGATGATGCTGTGCAACCATAATTAACCCCTTAAGGACTCAGGGTTTTTCCATTTTTGCACTTCCGTTTTTTCCTCCTTACCTTTTAAAAATCATAACCCTTTCAATTTTCCACCTAAAAATCCATATTATGACTTATTTTTTGCATCACCAATTCTACTTTGCAGTGACATCATTACCCAAAAATGCATGACGAAATGGAAAAAAAAATAATTGTGCCACAAAATCGAAGAAAAAACGCCATTTTGTAAATTTTGGGGGCTTCCGTTTCTACGCAGTGCATATTTCGGTAAAAAATGACACCTTAACATTATTCTGTAGGTCCATACGGTTAAAATGATACCCTACTTATATAGGTTTGATTTTGTCGTACTTCTGGAAAAAATCATAACTACATGCAGGAAAATTTATACGTTTAAAAATGTCCTCTTCTGACCCCTATAACTTTTTATTTTTCCACGTACAGGGCGGTATGAGGGCTCATTTTTTGCGACGTAATCTGAAGTTTTTATCGGTATGATTTTTGTTTTGATCGGACTTTTTGATCACTTTTTATTCATTTTTTAATGGTATAAAAAGTGACCAAAATACGCTTTTTTGGACTTTGGAATGTTTTTTTTTTTGCGCGTGCGCTATTGACTGTGCGGTTTAATTAACAATATATTTTTATAGTTTGGACATTTACGCACGCGGCAATACCACATATGTTTATTTTTATTTACACTGTTTTATTTTTTTATGGGAAAAGTGGGGTGATTCAAACTTTTATTAGGGAAGGGGTTAAATGACCTTTATTAACACTTTTTTAAAACTTTTTTTTTTTGCAGTGTTATAGGTCCCATAGGGACCTATAACACTGCACACACTGATCTCCTATGCTGATCACTGGCGTGTATTAACACGCCTGTGATCAGCGTTATCGGCGCTTGACTGCTCCTGCCTGGATCTCAGGCACGGAGCAGTCATTCGTCCATCGAACACCGAGGAGGCAGGTAAGGGCCCTCCCGGTGTCCTGCAAGCTATTCGGGCGATTTCGATTTCACCGCGGCGGTCCCGAACAGCCCGACTGACTAGCCAGGATACTTTCGCTTTAGAAGCGGCGGTCAGCTTTGACCGCCACTTCTAAAGGGTTAATACCGCACATTTAATAATGCACAATAAATAATGCTGCTGTGCACGCATAATTAATTATGCCACTGTGCCCCCAGAATTAATGATGCCGCTGTGTCCCCAGAATTAATGTTGCCACTGTGCACCCATAATCAATTATGCCGCTGTGCCCCCAGAATTAATGATGCTGCTGCGTCCCCAGAATTAATGATGCTGCTGTGTGCACCCATAGTTAATTATGCCACTGTGCCCCCAGAATTAATGATGCCGCTTTGCAACCATAAGTAATTATGCCACTGTGCTCCAAGAATGAATGATGCCGCTGTGTCCCCAGAATTAATGATGCCGCTGTGCACCCATAATTAATTATGCCACTGTGCCCCCACAATTAATGATGCCTCTGTGTCCCCATAATTAATTATGCCACTGTGCCCCCAGAATTAATGATGCAGCTGTGTCCCCAGAATTAATGATGTCGCTGTGCACCCATAATTAATTATGCCACTGTGCCCCCAGAATTAATGATGCGAATATGTTCCCAGAATTAATTATGCCACTGTAAATCTAATATTTCACCTTCAAAGACTCATTACTGATTGGTGCACTAAGTATTATGTATTACAAGTGGTAGTGAAGTTGTATCTATTGTGAAATGATTTTCACATGCGCAAATATATTTTTACACTATAATAACTCTTTATAGTGTAAAAATATATTCGCACATACGAAAATAATTTCGCAAGATACAACTACAAAAGTAATACACTGGTGTCATGCGAAAATACTTACACTGATGAGGATTTTTTCCTCCTTCCTCGAAAAGTGGCTGTGAACCATTTTGATAGTGCCAACTGCCAAGGTAGGGGAACTTGCTATAAACTTATCAGATCTTGCGATATTGCGCATGCGGCACAATATTGCACATGCAACTTTTGTGAATGCGCATGCAAATTTTATCGTGCATAGAAAAAAAAACGTGAATATTAAGAATTTGCAAATTTTGCGAATATATGATGAATATTCACCCATATATTAGTGAAATATCTAAAAATTGAATATGGCCTATGCCGCTCATCACTACTGTCTGGTAGCACCTCCCTACAGTATAGTGAGGTATTAAATGTTCTGTACTACTCTTTACATGTGCCAGGGTTAGCTGCTCCATTTTACTTTTTTGGAGCACTGTGTGTACTGTACAGGACTCTGAAGAAGCTCCAGTCCTCTACATAGACAGTGATTTACAGCTCCCAGCAGCTCTTTCTTACTTTTCTATGTAAGGACTTGCTTTATCGGTATTATTTATCTATTTAGTTTTCTTTAATCCTCACTTTTTCTTATTTTTGGATGACATTTTCGGGGCTTCAGAACCAATTACCAGGTTTCCATTGAGTTATGGTCTCAACATGCAGTGGTTTTAACATACAATGGTCGTCCTGAAACCAATTAATATTTTAACTTGAGGGAACACTGTCCTGCATATCGTGTGCGGCAAGTAATGAATTGATTTATTATAGCCCACTAACGTGATCTCTTTTCATTTTGAATTTAATCCACAAAAGGTGCAAGAACCGCAAAAAGTTAGATAACCAGTGTTTTTTTCTTTTATTTTTCCTCCTTTGTTGTTTATTTAAACATAATATATTAGTTAGGGCCTATATGTATCCTTTACAAAAAATATGAATATGCAATCTCTTGAAAATATAAGCCACTCATGATGGTAACTAGAATAAAGGCTGAATATTCCACAAAATATTATATCAATTATACATGAAATTTAATTACATAGTAACTTAGTATGTGGCGTTGTCTAGCCTTCCTACCTTAAAATGAAAAAAGGAAAAGCAAAAATAATAATCACTCTTAATTTCCATATATCTTAATGATGAACTGATGGAGTAATCGCCTACAGTTTCATATGGGGTTCTTTTCAGTTTCTCGAAAGCTGAGTGTGATAGATTCTGCATGACACTCAGCTTTCTCAGGATGTTTAAAACTCCAGGGCAATCTCCGCAGCCTGAGAATAACGCGATCAGTAAATGTACCAAAAGTGCCATAGATTTGCACGAGCTCTGCTGCTTTATTCTTTGGCTTCAGAGATCTGTCAGTATCGAGACATCCCTAAACTGTACTATATTTTTATTTTACGTATTAGAAAGATCTTTACGTTTCAACCCATATCTCCATCTCTTCAGATTTAATGCTAGAAGATGCATATCCGCATATATACACACATAAGTTGATATATATATATATATATATATATATATATATAATTATTCAGTTAGTTATTTTTTTTATTATTTTATCTCAGATATCAAAAAAATGCTATTTACAAATAAGTATCAACTTGGGCTAAAATCACCATGTTTTAGCTGGTTCTCCTCATTGAAAACAAGTATCCCTATAGGTGCTTCGCTTAGGTTTGAAACATGGAGGAGTCACAGTTAAAGTATTCTAATATATGTATAAACTGTAAGTTTATTCCCCTTAATATCTAATTATTATATAAGTCCTCAATACCTGAATTAAGGCAACCCTGTGGAAACTTTTCTGTCTCCAATTCTGCCCCTGGCTTATCAAAACCAATGAAATATAAGTGCAGTCTATTACTTCCTATTTTATCAGAGCTGCATCTGTTTCCCAATGTAGCTGTCATATTTCCAGATTTTTTTTGCCCCATGTGCAGTGGGATTGACATGCATCTCTTTGTATACTAATACATTATCATGCCTTGCTAATGTGCCTACACCACATCTTGTATGAAATTGACTAATCTCACAGGGTTGCTGCAGTGTGGATGCGTTCACTTTTTAATCACATGGCCTAAGAGTAATGGATCGCCACAAAAATACTTATAATGAGAGTAAAAATGTTTCTCAACCATACAGTACATCACCAGTAGGGATGAGCGAATTTTAGAAAAATTCTATTCGGCCGATTCGCCGAATTTTCCCCAAAAATTTGATTAGGTCGGAATTTATTTGCGGAGAATTGCTGTTAAAAATGGCTACGTCTGGCCAACAGAGATCCTCAATAGGGGTGTAGAACACTTTGCCTTGCTGTAACACGCATAGGGTGTGTGCTGGGTTAGTAAAATTATACTGATGTTCAGTATGACATGCAGAGCAGAGACATCGCTATTAGAATCACTGTCGCAGAGCGGCACAATGACAGAGCCTGGAAGTGGCATCAGTATGAGGAGACCATATAGTGGCTGAATGACACAGCCTGGAGGTAGGGGAAGCATGAGGAGACCATATAGTGAGCTGAATGACACAGCATGGAGGTGGTGGCAGCATGAGGAGACCATATAGTGGCTGAATGACACAGCCTGGAGGTAGCGGCAGCATGAGGAGACCATATAGTGCCTGAATGAGACAGCGTAGAAGTGGCAGCAGCATGAGGAGACCATATAGTGGCTGAATGACACAGCCTGGAGTTTGCGGCAGCATAAGGAGACCACATAGTGGCTGAATGACATAGCCTGGAGTTGGCGGCAGCATAAAGTGGCTGAATGACACAGCCTGGAGGTGGCAGCAGCATGATGAGAACATATGGTGGCAGTATGAGACAGCTTTGAGCTGGTCTCAGCATTAGGAGAACAGCGCCTTAAATATGTTTAGCACTATCCACATTTGTGAAGTGTTGGTGTGGCACCATGGTCAATCTACTCTGATGCGTCAGGCATTGGTGGGTGGAAATCCTGGCTGATCCATGCCTGATTCATCTTCACAAAGTTCAGTCTCCCCACATTTTCTGTGGACAGATGTGTTCTCCTTGGGGTTACTATGGCCCCCATTGCATTAAACACCCACGCACACTACTGGCCGGGCAGGACAGTTTTTCCAGGGCAAAATCTGCTAGTTGTGGCCACAAATCAAGTTTTGGCTGCCCAGAAGTCCAGCAGTTCTTCAAAGTGTGTTGGCATGGTCATGTCAAGGTACGCCACCACCTGCTGGTTCAGGTCCTGCTACAGGTCTACCTGCTGATGAGTTGCTTCACTATGTGGGTGAAGAAAGGTACTCATCAGTGACTGTAGACTCAGGCTGTTGATGATGGAACTGGTGCTGCTCCTTCCACCCCACCCCTCCCCAGCAGCCATGGCAAAGGAACGTGAGTGCAGAGGGCGCCCCCAGTCATACCTGCGAGAGGATGGATGATGGTGCATATAGGCATATGCCAACTGACTACATAGGTCTCTGTAGTAAGTCAGTTTGTCCTCCCTCTCAGTGGGTGAAAAACAGGCCCCCATTTTGTGCCAATAAGGTGGAGATCCAGAAGTCATCCTGCTGCCGAATGGTGACAATTTGGCAGTCACTACACAAGCAAGTGAGCATGCATCGTGCCATTTGTGAAAGTGGCTCGGAGGGACTCCCGGCCTCCATCTCCACTGCATACTGCCACAGTGTATCTGGGTCCTCTGTCTCACCTTCCTCATAACCCTCCTCTCTCCTGTCAGAGAAAAACCGCCCATCTCGCAAAAACTAAACTGTGCTCCACTGTGCACCTCCACCTCCTTCTCCAGTTCAGTGCCCACAGGGCTCATGTGGGGGTGAGATGTAGGCGCCACGTCTCCAGTGCCCTGACCAGCCATTGTTTCCAACACGCGTTGCAGTAGATTAAGCAATGGAATGACGTTGTTCATCCCATAATCCTGGCGACTGACTAATAATTTGGCTACCTCAAAGGAACTGAGCAAACGGCAGGTGTTACGTATGAGCTGCCACTGGTTGACATTGAAGTTACACAGGGGAGTCCCCCTATCCGTTTGGATAATCAAGAAATCGTTGATGGCTTTTCTCTGTTCGTATAATCGGTCCAACATATGGAGGGTGGAATTCCAATATGTGGAAACATCGCAAATCAGACTATGTTGGGGGATGCTCTTCTGACGCTGCAGCTCAAGGAGGGTGTGCTTTGCGGTGTACGAGTGGCTGAAGTGCATGCAACGTTTCCTTCCCATTGTTAGGATGTCTTGCAGATGGGGGGAACACTTCAGAAACCCCTTGACAACCAGACTGAACACGTGTCTCATGCTTCCTTGATGCAGCGCAGACAATATGTTCTTCCCCTTGTTGGTCACCATGGTTCCCATTTCCAGTTTTCGTGGAGTAAGCCATGATTCAATTTCTTAATCAATGACTTTTAGCAGTTCCTCCCCTGTGTGACTCAGTTCGCCAAGGCAAACCATGTGAAGAACAGTGCGACACTGCCGTGCCCTGCACACATGGTATGCTGGAGGGGCACTGAGACTTGTCCATGTGACTCGTGGAGGCTGAGGACATGGTGGAGGGGCATTTTGGTACACACTGACAGGTTCAAGGACACCTTCTCTTCCACATAATTGTGCAGGGCTGGTACTGCCTTCTTCGCAAATAAATGATGGCTTCGGATTCTCCACCTCGGCTCGGCACAAGCCATCAGTTCTCTGAAAGGTTCAGAGTCCACCACTTGAAAATGGAGGGACTGCAGCACCAGCAACTTGGACAGGAGTACATTCAGCTTCTGCGCCGTTTAATGAGTGGGCACATACTTTTGTCTCTTGGGAATGACTTCCCCGATTGCTGGCAGAATGACTGACTCGAAGTAGGAGGAGCAGGAGCATCTGGAGCGAAAGAAGATGGGTATGGCACACAGCTCCTTTCGACTGAGGTGGTGGAGCTTTGGCTGGCTGAAACAGCGAGCAGCGTGCCACTGGGTGATGCAGCAGGCTGGACAACCACATAGAAGCCACGGTTCTCCAAGGCCGCTTTATGGTGAAGCTGCATATGTTTACGCAAGGCTGTGATTCCAACATTGGGACCCAGTCCACGCTTAACCTTCTGCTGACACATCTTGCATGTGGCCAGGTTAACATCCTCCTGATGCTTGATGAAAAACTGCCCCATCACAGAGTAGCTGATTTTCCCACCAATAGTCCGCACTGATTGACTGCTACTGCAGCTGACTCCAGAAACCCCTGTTCCACTACTTCCCGGGAAGGTAGGCTGCTGCGAAGCAGGTGGTCTACCATGGGCACATTTTGCTCCAGACTTTCCACTTCTGCCACCATGCTTACGGCCAACCATGCTACCAACTTGCTGGCTCAGCTGCTGCCTCACAGGCAACCTGCAACTGTCTTCTCCTGATGATGCCCCTTCTTTACTTGTCTCCCAAGTGCGATCGGCTTCATCATCATGAAGCTGTCGAGTTGTGTCTGCACGTCACGGATGTCCTCCTCAGGTTCCTCAAAAGGGTCTGCTTCAGGAGCCAGAAAGCTCCCAACACCACCTCCCACGCCCCTCTCCTCATCACTACTTGCCCACCTTGCAGAGGAAGAGACAGATGTCTCCTCCACTTCTTGGCTGGGCAGTAGCTGCTGACTGTCCTCTAGTAGATCATCCTAACTAAATAGTGGAGCTGAAGTCACAGCATAAGATACTTCTGTGGGGTAGGGACAAGCATAGAACAGAGGCAATGGGAGGACAGGGACTGCTCCCAGGCCATGCCAACTGAGGGTTGTGTCTGAGGAACTTACCAACTGTTGACTGGGGGTGTCAAATGTCACTTGTGATGAAATGGATGACCTTGTTAACCAATTGATGACGGCAGATGGGTTGCTGGTCAGGACACGACCGCTAGCTGATACCAGGAGCTCAGGCCTCTCGCTGCGAGTCCTACTGCCACTCGCCCCTAGTCTGCTGCAACCTCTGCCTGATGAATTTAGGCCTCTGCCACTCCTGTGTGCACATCCTGGCACTTCTCTGCCTGACATACTTATTGCGTATATGAGGGGAGTTCAAGGTGAGTACTTTTGCCTGGCCTTTCACAGAAAGAATTTAGAAGGAACAAAATAGTACACCACTTTGATGTACGTATGGGGTATGCACTCATGAGGGGAGGACAATGTTCTCCAGTACGCTTATAACAGTATTTGCCTACAACACCAGTAGGTGTGTACTTTTGCCTGGCCTTTCACAGTATCTAGGCCCTTAAGACTTTAAAAAGAACAAAATAGTACACCACTTAGATGTATGTATGTGGTATGCACTTATGAGTGTAGGACAATGAGCTCCAGTACGCTTAAAATAGTATTTGTCTACAACACCATCAGGTGTGTACTTTTGGCTGGCCTTACACAGTATCTAGGCCCTTAAGACTTTAACAGGAACAAAACAGTACACCACTTCGATGTACGTATGTGGTATGCACTTATGAGGGGAGGACAATGAACTCCAGTACACTGAAAACAGTTTTTGTCTACAACACCATCAGATGTGTACTTTTGACTGAACTTTCACAGTATCTAGGCCCTTAAGGCTTTAACAGGAACAAAATGGTACACCACTTAGATGTACACACAGGTAACAGTTAAAGAGGACCATATGCTTTTAGTGCTTTGCTCACTCTAACTGGCTGGCTACTTTTAGCTTTTCAGTTGTTGTACACACCAATGCTGCAGCACACAGTCGCTGTGTACTACACCCAAAATTGCACTTTCTCTCTCATTCTATCTCCCTTCCCTATCAGTGCTTCTAGGCTGGATTTGGGCTTGAGGTGAATCGCTGCTGTAAAAAAGCTTTTCCGTGCAACACATTGTTGTCTGTCCCTCTTTGCAATAGACCGCTGATGTGACTGGGAGGTGAATCACTGCTGTTAAAATGCATTTCTGTGCAACACACACTGCTGTCTGTCCCTCTCTCACAACAACAGAATGCTGATGTGACTGGGAGGTGAATCGTTGCTGTAAAAATGCTTTTCTGTGCAACACACACTGCTGTCTGTCCCTCTCTATCTCTCTGCAATGAAAGGCTGAAGTGACTGGCCGCAAGTTAGCTGCCGATTATATAGGGCTGTGACTTCACAGGGGCTGCTGATAGGCTGCATGCTGCATGTGATAAAGGGTTATCCCGCCTACCCGCCTTCCCACCTTCCCAGGATTCCTTGTCCTTATATATGGATCCGCCATTATAGATGCCCTGAAGAACTAAATGGAGTTTAATGAAACGATTCACGCGATTGAATCACAGCGCTATTCGCATTAGTTGCAAATCAAAATTTTCCTGAAATTCATAACGAATTAGGATTTGTCAGATTCAATTCGCTCATCCCTAATCACTAGCGTTGAGAAATTTTAAAGAAAAATGTTAACTCCTTAATAACGGCCCTTAATAATTATTATTTTTGAAACTTAATTTTTTGACTTCTCCTCTTATAAAAGCCAGCATGTTCTTTCTAATGACATCTTTCATCTTACTATAAGTTACATGGCAAAACTGAAACATTTAAGAGCAATTTTGAAACTTGGGAGGGGGGCAGGTTATGGTGAAACTAAAATGTATCTGTATTCTGTGGATCAGTACTATTACAACAGATACTAGATGAGACAGGAACAGTACTATTGCAATTTATACAGCTTTTTTGTTTTAATACTTTAATACTTAAAAAAAAGAAAAAGAAATAACATGGTTAAAATGACCCTCTTCGGACCCCTATAACTCTTTGTGTTTTTACATCTAAAGGGTCTTTGTGAGGGCAAATTTTTTGCGCTGTAACCTTTTAAGGGACATATCTCTTTTATTTATTATTATTTGAGAAGGTATCTTTATTATATAGCTTAGTTTTCACGTTATTTTACTATTTTTAGTCAAACCTTTTTTTTTAAATAAAAAAATGTATATAAAAATGTATAAATGAATATTTATACTAATAATGTTTTTTTCAGAATATAGCATAGCCATGAGATGTGATGTTAGTATATTGATTCACTGGTGGTTAAAATATGGACTTTGACAGATATTTCTAACTTAAATGAGCAAAATACTAACATAGTTATGCCTAATATTGCATAGCTGAATCACCAATACAGCTGTCTCTAATCATCTAGAATATACACTCTGCTATTATCATAATACATTTTCAGTCAAAAATAAAAATGACTACTATAAATAGGAAAATAAATATGTAAAAAGTCAATTATTTTGTGTAAAAACACTTGAACTCATTATAGAAAACGAGTGCAAAAATGATAAAGGACATATTTTATCTATATTATGCTTCTTGATGGAGGACCGTATAATGTGTTCAATGGGTATTTTCCATATGTCCATAAAGACAA
This sequence comes from Hyla sarda, assembly GCF_029499605.1. Taxonomy (NCBI): domain Eukaryota; kingdom Metazoa; phylum Chordata; class Amphibia; order Anura; family Hylidae; genus Hyla; species Hyla sarda. The sequence goes on from NC_079189.1 coordinate 199,913,487, forward strand.
ACTACGGAATACCATTAAGACTAATCTTAATGTAGACATAGATTTCAAAATCGCCATTGAGGCATAATGAAAAGCTCTTAACAAAATTAGTTGCTAATGTCACAAATGGGTTCCATTTTCTACTTTCTTACTAGCCTTGCATGCAAAATGAAGAATGTATGGGGTGATTTTCCATATTGTATTGTGTAGAAAAAGTCTGTACTTAAGTTACATTATTATGTCAACTATGTCTGCAAATTAGATTACTATTTGTTATATCTACTCTAAAAAGTCCTTGTCATAGCTAACGTGCTAATCCTATTTACCCACAAATATCTTTTTTTCATAAACTCATTCATGTCTAAATTGATTTTATTACCCTACTAGCTGAGCACCTGGCGTTGCCCAGTTTTTCCTTCCTTATCCTTGTTGTTCAGGAAAATCAACAATAGAGGAAGCTTTTGACTTCATATCCCATCCCCACATATTGTTGTCATATCCCATCCCCATATCCTGTCCCCATTACCCGTCCTCATATCTCAACCTCATATCCCGACCTCATATCCCGTCCTCATATCCTGACCTCATATCCAGACCTCCTAACCCGTCCCCATATCCCGTCCTCATATCCTGTCCTCATATCTCATCCTCATATCCCAACCTCCTATCCCATCCTCATTTCTCAACCTCATATCCCGACCTCATTTTCTGACCTCCTATCCCGTCCTCATATCCCGTCCTCATATCTTGACCTCATATCCTGACCTCATATCCTGACCTCATATCTCAACCTTATATCTCTACCTCCTATCCCATCCTCCTATCTCGACCTCATATCTCGACCTCCTATCCCTTCCTCCTATCTCGATCTCATATCCTGTCCTCATATCCCATCCTCATATCTCAACCTCATATTCCGACCTCCTATCCCTTCCTCCTATCCCGTCCTCTATCCTGTCCTCATATCTCAACCTCATATCTCGACCTCATATCTCAACCTGATATCTTGTCCTCATATCCCGTCCTCATATCCCGACCTCATATCCGTCATCATATCCCGACCTTATATCAAGACCTCCTATCCTGTCCTCCTATCTCGATCTCATATCCTGTCTTCATATCCCGTCCTCATATCCCGACCTCCTATCCTGACCTCCTATCCCGGCCTCCTATCCCGTCCTCCTATCTCGACCTCATATCTCGACCTCCTATCCCTTCCTCCTATCTCGATCTCATATTCTGTCCTCATATCCCATCCTCATATCTCAACCTCATATTCCGACCTCCTATCCCTTCCTCCTATCCCGTCCTCCTATCTTGTCCTCATATCTCGACCTCATATCTCAACCTGATATATTGTCCTCATATCCCATCCTCATATCTCAACCTCATATTCCGACCTCCTATCCCTTCCTCCTATCCCGTCCTCATATCCTGTCCTCATATCCCGTCCTCATATCTCAACCTCATATCCCGACCTCATATCCCTTCCACCTATCCCGTCCTCCTATCCCGTCCTCCTATCTCGACCTCATATCTCGACCTCCTATCCCTTCCTCCTATCTCGATCTCATATTCTGTCCTCATATCCCATCCTCATATCTCAACCTCATGTTCCGACCTCCTATCCCTTCTTCCTATCCCATCCTCCTATCCTGTCCTCATATCTCAACCTCATATCTCGACCTCATACCTCAACCTGATATCTTGTCCTCATATCCCGTCCTCATATCCCGACCTCATATCCGTCATCATATCCCGACCTTATATCAAGATCTCCTATCCTGTCCTCCTATCTCGATCTCATATCCTGTCTTCATATCCCATCCTCATATCCCGACCTCCTAACCTGACCTCCTATCCCGGCCTCCTATCCCGTCCTCATATCCTCATATCCCGTCCTCATATCCTGACCTCATATCCCATCCTCATATCTCGACATCCTCTCTTTGTGAGATGGGGTGTGGTTTGCAAGCCAGATTGACACACTCACCAGGAGATGCAGAGCGGAGCTTGTGGAGTAAGGTACTGGAAGTCCCATATACTCACATGGGACTTGAAACAAAAATCCATCTTTTATGTAAGGGTGTAGGTAAGGGTTAATTTAACTATCATATATTTTTATTTGACAAATAAGTAATATGTGTACCAGGTATTATTGAAATATCTTCAGCCATGTGGAAGTTATGTGGGAACATGCATTTCCAATTGATTTTCATGGGACTTTAAACAAAAACCCAAATCCTCACAAATGGGGGTAGTTAAGGGTTAAATTAACTATCCTATGTTTTAAGTTGACATATTAGTAACATGGTGACCAAGTATTATCAAAATATCTCCAGCTGTTTGGAAGTTATGCAGTAACGTATATTTCCCTCAGACTTGTATTGGACTTTAAACAAAAACCCCAACCCTGGCAAATAGGGGTGAGTAAGGGTTAAATCACCTATCCTATGTTTGTGGTTGACATATAAGTAACATGTGTGTCAAGTTTCATGTTAATATCTTCAGCCATTTGGACGTGATGCTGGAACATACGCACACACACACACACACATACACATACACACACATTGAGTTTTATATATGTAGATAGTATGTTTTTTTTTTCCTTCAAAACTTTTTGGAACTTTACAAGTATAATATTCGACTACCAGAATTCCTGTACACAACCATATTAAGGCTGTGTGGTCTGGCTGGTCAGTATGTCTGATGACAGGACACTAGCACACAAGGTGAAATAGTTGGTTCTGTTGGGTGCACATTCCTAATTTACTTAGAGGACCCCATTCCCTCATTATGAACACCTGCTGACAATGAGACAATTTACACTCACAACTGACAGTCTGGATGGTATAGATGCCCCTCTGTTCTGTCTGTAATTATTATCTACATCCTGCTCTAGGGTGGGCATCTCAAACTACCCAAGATGCCTCCCTACTTTGCTATTTAAAGATGAGCTAGGGACCTGAAGAGAGTTGTCTCTAAATTCCAATAGAGTGAGGAACTGATGCTAAGATTAGCCTGTTTGTGGGATATTGGAAACCTCATAGTTTAGAGGGCCATCCAGGATTGGAAAACGTATCCCCTATCCAAAGGATGGAGCATAAGTTCCAGATCAAGGGGGGTCCAACCACTGGGACCCCCTCCCCCCGCACGATCTCCCGTACGGGTCCCCATCTCCGGCCAGATAGCACATGTCGATCACTGCATGAAGCAGCAGCCAACATGTCCCCTCAATACAGCACTTTGGAGATTGCTCTCCCATAGAATTGTATTGAGGGGGTGTGTCAGCCGCCACTTCGTGCGGTGGTCAACACGCCCCCTTCCCGTGGATTGCCAGGGCCCCATGCAGGAGATCTCGGGGGTCCCAGTGGTCAGACCCCCCACCGCAATCTGAAAATTATCCCCTTTATTATCCAGTTTTCCAATCCTGGAGTACACCTTTAAGCCAACAACCCTAAAGGGACATCTATCAAGAGCAGAAACCAGTAGCTTTTCTGTCCCTTGTGCCTAGTAAGTTGAACTATCCTGTGGACTCTATATCCTTGACTGGGGCCCTGACAATGATGGAATTAATGTTTTGTTTTTTTGTGGGCAGTATCCAGTATGTTATATTTGAAAACCTCTGGCAGCTGTTACCATCATAGTGTTGGTACAGTATGCATTAACTCCATGCATTTCAGATTCCCTCTTTTAGACTAGAGATTTATCACTGAGTTGTTGCTCCATTTGTGCACCATTTTTAAGTAACTTTTGTTGCAGATTTTTTTTTGGTGGTATTTATCATATGTGGGATAAATATTGCGCAAGTCGACCAAAACTAACAAAAGGTGCTCCTAACAAGATTTCTTACTTTGTAGGGCAGCACTGCTGAAGGTGGTCTATGTTTAAGAAAAATGCAAATGATAAATTAATGACCACTGCATTTAAAGTGGCCTACATAGACAAGTCTTCAGAAATCACAGTGTAAGTTTAAAAAAGTGCACAAAAAAACAAACCCGAATTACACCAAAAACAAGTATAACAGTGCTCAGTTAACATTAGCATATATGACATAGAAAACGTTTTACACTTTAAGTTCCACATCCAACAGATTTCTGCTTCAGGAAATAATGCAAGGAAAACTGAAATTTCAGTGTTACGTAAATCACACATCAATACATTAATTACAATTGAAAAGATATAAGATATATGTAAGATGTTATCTAGTAAACAAGGCTTATACTGTGAGTTAGTTTTCTCTTTTAACCCCTTAAGAACCCGGGGTTTTTCCGTTTTTGCATTTTCGTTTTTTCCTCCTTACCTTTAAAAAATCATAACTCTTTCAATCTTTCACCTAAAAATCCATATGTGGCTTATTGTTTGCGCCACCAATTCTACTTTGTAATGACATCAGTCATTTTACACACAAATCTACAGCGAAACGGAAAAAAAATCAATGTGAGACAAAATTGAAAAAAAAAACGCCATTTTGTAAATTTTGTGGACTTCTGTTTCTGCACAGTACATTTTTCGGTAAAAATGACACCTTATTTTTATTCTGTAGGTCCATACAGTTAAATAAATAACCTACTTACGTATACAGGAAAATGTATACGTTTAAAATTGTCATCTTTTGACCCCTATAACTTCTTTATTTTTCCACGTATGGAGCGGTATGAGGGCTCATTTTTTGCGCCGTGATCTGAAGGTTTTAGTGGTACCATTTTTGTATTGATAGGACTTATTGATTTTTATTCATTTTTTCATGATATAAAAAGTGACCAAAAATGCACTATTTTGGACTTTGGAATTTTTTTGCGCGCACGCCATTGACCGTGCAGTTTAATTAATTATATATTTTTATAATTCGGACATTTCCGCACGCGGCGATACCACATATGTTTATTTTTATTTACACAGTTTTTTTATGGGAAAAGGGGGGTGATTCAAACTTTTAATAGGGGAGGGGTTAAATGATCTTTATTCACTTTTTTTTTCCACTTTTTTTTTTTTTGCAGTGTTATAGCTCCCATAGGGACCTATAACACTGCACACACTGATCTTTCACATTGATCACTGGTTTCTCATAAGAAACCAGTGATCGATGATTCTGCTGCTTGACTGCTCATGTCTGGATCTCAGGCACTGAGCAGTCATTCGGCCATCGGACAGCGAGGAGGCAGGTAGGGACCCTCCAGCTGTCCTGTAAGCTGTTCGGGATGCCGTGATTTCACCGCGGCTATTCCGAACAGCTCCCTGAGCTAACCGGCATGGTTTCACTTTCATTTTAGACGCGGCATTCAACTTTGAATGCCGCGTCTAAAGGGTTAATAGCGCGCAGCAGCCGTGGCCCCGCGTTATAGATCGGGAGCGGACTCCGGGCATACAGGTACACCCTGGGTCCTTAACAGGTTAATTACTACTTTTCTGTGTAAACCCGCATTGCAAAAGCTAATTACATTTTGTTTTAGGGAAAAAAGAAAAAAAAAATCATTTATTCTGCTCTAAAACTTAAGTTTAAAGCATCCCGGCTTTAATGTCACAAAGTTAGATTAAATATGGAGAAGTGATTTGTAAGTATTCTTGGACTCACTAAGGATTTTTAAAGTACCCAGGAGTACTATAAGGTAAGCCTTAATACCTACCAACAATAAAATAGAAAAGCTAGCAAGAACAAAGTCTTTAAATCCATGAAATGCAAACATGACTTTGATATTGATACAGAATACAAAGGATATAAATAATAATTCCTGTTTTCTGCAGGTTTTAGTTTTTGTTTGTTGTGTTATTTTACAGGATTTAGCTAACAGCTGCATGCAATGTTTGTTTAAACCTAATACAATTTGGCAGTGCTGTGTAGTTTTAAATTTAGTATGGAAGCATTTTATTCTTTAGCAGACCAGACATCTTAGAAACCTGACAACAGTCATGTCCAATCACTTACTGTATGTGATATAATATGACTAGGTATTCAATTGGTTCCAAACAAAAGTTGGTTTAATTGGTTAGTGTGAATGTTCAGTGTAGTTTTGTCTGGTGTATGTGGAACCTATGATGTCTTAAAGGGAATGTGTCACCAAATTATAATTTTTTTTTCTTAAATGTTAAATACATTTGTTTATATTTTTGGAAATCTTTAGAAAAATTTAACTTGTCAGAAAATATGAAAAATAATTTTTAAAGTTTTGTTATTCCACTGTTGACCAGTAGAGGGAGCTAAATGAGAGTGTGAAGAGAAAGTAACTTGAAACTTGGCTGCTGAAACTTTAACCCACCCCTCTCCCTGCTGGTGACCTCACACCTCCCTTCCACTTGTGTCTGTGCAAGAGAAGGGAGAGAAATTCCATTGTGCCGTGCCATCTTGTTGGTGACTGAACACTGTTAAAGTAAACCTGCTACAGATTAAAGGTATCATTATATATTTTGGAAGAATCTGCTGTGGATGCAGCATATTACAATACCAGTGGATTACATTTTAACAGATCTATTCCATGGTTCACAGTCTAGTGTAAACATATCCCCTGAAGTCAGTCTGCAGTGACCCAGTTAGAGAGAGACATAGTCAGTGACACACATGCACGCAAGTGCAAAATTGTAAGGGTTATGATTTTTAGAAGGGGATGAGGAAAAAATGAAAATGCAAAAACGGAAAAACCCTGCGTCCTTAAATGGGCACTCCCATTAAAACTAATTTTTGCTATTGTACTCTTCATGGTAAATAAAAAAGATTTCTAATATACTTTGGTTAAAAAAATAAGTTTTATATGTTTTATTTGTGCTTAAAAAAGCTCAAGAGCACAATTTCCCTCATCTCATACACAGACTTAGGACTGAAGCCAAAACACAGGAAGTGCAGCCTGGAGGGCTGAGTGGGTGGGGGGTCTAACCAACAGCATATGGCAGTTAAGTGTGAGAGGAGCAATTATTGGATGAGGCTGGACACAATGATTGGATTCAAACTTTTATTAGGGAAGGTGTTAAATGATCTTTATTCACTTTTTTTCCCCACTTTTTTTTGCAGTTTTATAGCTCCCATAGGGGGCTATAACACTGCACACACTGATCTTTTACATTGATCAGTGGTTTCTCATAGAAAACCATTGATCGATGATTCTGCCGCTTGACTGCTCATGCCTGGATCTCAGGCACTGAGCAGTCATTCCGCGATTGGACAGCATGGAGGCAGGTAGATACCCTCCAGCTGTCATATAAGCAGTTCGGGATGCTGTGATTTCGCCGCAGCGATCCCGAACAGCTCCCTGAGCTAACCGGCATTGTTTTACTTTCACTTTAGACGCTGCGTTCAACTTTGAACGCGACATCTAAAGGGTTAATAGCGCGCTGCACCGCGATCAGTGCCGTGTTACTAGCCACGGGTCCCAGCTGGGCCCGACCCGCTGTGACGTTAAAGAACGGGAGTGGACTCATGACATACCGGTACGTCATGGGTCCTGAAGGGGTTAATGCTATGATAATAGTGTAGGTACTGTAGGTGACAAACACAGCTTCAACTTTGGGCAGGTTTATGGGAGAGGTTAAAGGGGTTATCCACCATAAGGTGATTTTAGTACGTACCTGGCAGGCAGTAATGGACATGCTTAGGAAGGGTCTGCGCTTGTCTTGGGGCTAAATGGCTATGTTGTGAGATAACCATAACACTGTGGCTAGCTTTTTGTTAACGGTATTTCCTGTTTGATTTTTCTTTTAAAAGAAATATTGGGGTGAAAATCACATAAGAATTCTGAAAAAAACGTCGCACACAGGTACAGACACTATATTATGAACTACACTAACTTTACAGCCCCTGTAGCATAGTCAAATAAAAAAAAAAAAATCCTGGAATACCCCTTTAATGAATCTTTTTGATGTGCTATTTTCTTCACTAATATATAATGTTTGCCTCCAGATCACTGCTGCTTAGGGTTCTGTAGTGGCTAGGCATGTCCATCTAACTATTCAGAGAACAAAGTTGTCAATTTAAAGCGTAACTGTACTTTTACAATAATTTTAATATGCATAGTTTTGTTAAATTAGAGTAGTGAAATTGGGATTTTAGTGCTCTCACTTTTGTTATTGAACCCTTCAGAGTCCACTCCACGGTGCACAGTTTTGTTTCTCATTTTCTTCATTTCAGAGTTGGCAGAACTAGAGTTTAGTTGTTTGCCAACAGTAATCACACCTGGACTTCCTTTGCCTTATTTTTATGGTCACTTACAGGACAGCACCTACTCACTTTGATATGTACATTGAATAGTTAGTACTACAGAATACAGTGGGGATTAAAAGTTTGGGCACCCGAGGTAAAAAAAAATTGTATTAATGTGCATAAAGAAGCCAAGGAAAGATGAAAAAATCTCCAAAAGGCATCAAATTTCAGATTAGACATTCTTATAATATGTCAACAAAAGTTAGATTTTATTTCCATCATTTACACTTTCAAAATAACAGGATAAGAAAAAGAGCAGAAAAGGGTCCGCTGCTTCCGCTGGTCCTTGTGTAAAAGAAGCACTGTAGACTCTTCTCAGTGTCTAAAAAGGGTTTATAAATGGCACAAAGGCAATGCGTTTCTGGTCCAGACTGGACCCTTCGTCTGGCAAAGTGCATAGAACATAATGGACAAGTGAGGTTAAAATACATTCTGTACGCAACCTTAAAGGTTACGTTCATTACGGAATTCATAAACATAGTTTAAGCAATTAGCGTAGATCTATAGAACTTACACAGTTAACAACCTTATTCCGTGCAGGTGCAATGATGTACATACACCTACGGCAGTAATCTGTGCCGCCTAATATACAACCTAATACTGGCTGCTGTATGCTAGCTAGGAGAGTCTTGTTACAGTGAGGATCGCTCTGTTTAACTGTATAAAGCAGGGATCGCATACCTGTGTTTAGAACCTATGCCGGCCGGTGACAGATCATATTGTTCTCTATGAGGCCGGGTGGACATTGCTGATTGGAGGAGCGGAGCTGAAACAGTTTCTAAATGGTCAAGGGGTGGAGTCTTTTATACCATGTATTCCACTGGGACTCCGGAGCTGTCAGCGTTCAGGTAAACTTGCTTTCACTCCTTGTATGTACATACTAGCAGAGCGATATTGAGTAGTAGCAGAGTTCAAAAGGGGCGGACCTAGAGTTTTAGGACTGCATAGTGAGAAGATGCAGAATAGTGGCGAGGTGGGAGCAGCACAATTAGGTATGACAGTCTGCTGCAGCACCGCTATATGTAGATTAAAAAAAATAGGAAGAACGGGCCAGTGATTATAGATAACAAAGCTAGAGGTTATGTTTACTGACTTACTATATAATATAAACAGATGATAGATGGATACAATTGGATAATATATAGCTCTTATTAAGAGAAGGACCCTTAGTTTGAAGCCGGGGATATATTAATTGTAACTAAAGGAAGTCGCTAAATACAGGGTAACCACATGTGGAACTGGCTATCATTAGTATGTAGCAACTGTTAGGAGCCCGCTATGCCTGATGGAAAACAAGCCCAATTAATAACATGGTGGAGGTGGCTGTTGTTAGGGAAAAAACCTTATGTGGCAGAATACCACTGGATATTAATAATACTAATAATAATAATATTGATAAGGATAAAAGAGGTGAATTTTTTATGGGTCCTTAGACCACAGTGTATAGAGCTACCAACCCTGTTATATTCAAAGCTGGGCTAGATTTAAAAATTATCAGAATTTTTCTGTGACAGCGCCCCGCCAAGATAATAGTCATTTTTTAGAGGTGGGTCATGGCAGCCACCCACCTCCCCCTCGGATACCCGTGGCTCCCATCTTTGAACCTCGAAAGCCTCTGGCAAAGACACAAAAAAGAAAAAAAAAGAATTAGAGGGAGTAGAGGAGGTAAAAAGAGGAAGAATACAGCACTAAATACTGACTCCTTCAGAAAAACTGAGGATACAGTACAAATATTTAACTTATCTCAACATAAGTTAAATCCTTATGAGATATCCTTTTTAAAAAGGGGACTCATTTTGTCCCACACAACAACCAGATCAGTAACAACTTTTCCTATACCTTCAGAGCTTTATATGGAAATTAACCTTGAAGAGGCATTTTAACATCTTGAAGAACAAAAATGTAATGGATCAGCCCTCCACCTCCTGTGACCAGATTACGGATGTCAATAAAACATCAATCCGTGTGTGCTCCCTCCACTTTTTATCCTATCCAATCTCAAGGCCATCAAATCAATACCTTTTATGAATTGGTATCCCAGGAGTTCAAATCACTCTCCAAAAACAAGAAGGGATCATCCACCCATTCCAACTTGAAGAAAGAGGAATTACAGGCACTGAAAGGTCTCTAAAAAAACCATAATTTGTTTTTTCGGTCAGATAAAGGAGGAGGTCTAGTCATCCTTGACCTCCCACAATATCAAGAGGAGGTAATGCGTATCCTATCTGACCAAGAATTTTACGGGAAGATCTCTGTGGATCCCTTCCCAAAAGTACAGAAAGAGCTCATATCACTCTTCCAAAGGGCCCTGGACGATAGAATTCTTAATATACAAGAACATCAATTTCTTACTGTTAACAACCAAAATAAACCCTATTTCTATTATCTGCCCAAAATACACAAGTTGCTGGAAAAAACGCCGGGCAGACCCATTATCGCCTGTACAAAATCACCTACCAGTAATCTTGCTCATTTTATTGATTTGTACTAACAAAAATATGTTGTAAATCTTCTGAGTTTTCTCCGGGATTCCACCCAACTCATACAACATCTTACCTCTCTCCCTTGGGATTCCTCGTATACTCTGGTCACTTGTAATGTTACATCACTATACACTAATATTGATCACCGGCTTGGACTGAAGGCAGTTGAATTATTCCTCACTGAAGATGAAGAAATCACGGTACCCCGAAGAAAATTCCTACTAGAAGGTCTCCAGTTTATACTAGAGAACAACTTCTTTCTATATGATGGTGGCATATACCAACAGCGGAAAGGAACCGCTATGGGGGCCAAAGTGGCTCCGGCTTATGCCAATCTATTTATGGGGGCTTTTGAGATGGAACAGATATGGGGTCACAGCAACATCATGGAGAACATAGTTGTCTATCGGAGGTATATTGATGACCTGATTTTAATCTGACAAGGCTCGGAATCATCTACCAGCTACCTATTAGAACACCTCAACCAAAACAACTGGGGTACAAATTTTACAATACACGCAAGTAATGAATCCATCAAATTTCTAGATTTGATCATATCCCATGATCACAATAAATTCATCACTTCAACTTTTTTTTTTTAAAGTTGATACTAACAGTTATATTGACTTCTCCAGTGGAAACTACAAAAAGTGGCTTGAGAATATTCCTTACTCCCAATATAAGAGAATAAGGAAAAACTGTTCTAATCAAAAAGACTTTTGTGCACAAGCTGGCACACTTAAGAAAAGATTTGCTGCAAAAAAATATCCCACAAAATTATTATCTGATGCCTATGAAAAATCCAAAGAGGACCAAAGAGGTCTAAAACCAAGGATAAAAACGACCACCACCAAGAATTGGGAATTGAACTTCATCACCACATGCAGTTCTTCCTCCAATCATATTAAAAAAATACTTAAACAGCACTGGCAAATTCTGGGGAGCCACACATTTATTTGTGAAAATCTACCCGAACATCCAGGAGTCACGTTCCGTAGGGCTCCCACAGTAAAAAACATCCTTGCTCCAAGTCAGCTTGGACAATTACAACGGAGACCATGCCAGCAAGGGAAACCAGGGAGCTTTAGATGCGGAAAAGCTAGATTTCTCTTCTGTGCTGAAATTATACACAACCGTCAAAAATTCAGTCAAAAGCCTCGGGCGAAACCTTCCAGATAAAATACCACCTTACCTGTGTGTCTGAATTCGTCATCTACCTTATTGAATGCTGTTGTGGCCTACACTACATTGGTCGAACTACTCAAAAGCTGCATAGTAGGATCAATAAGCACAGGTTTAATATAAGAACGGGATTCCTTCTGCATGGATTATCCAAGCACTGTGCTATATCTCATAAGGGGGCTGCAAAACCCTTCCGTGTCACACCTGTTGATCGTGTCCCAATATCCCGATCCAACGGATTTGAACTACTGAAAAGATTAGAGGTCTTCTGGATCTTTAAGTGTGGATCCCTTCAGCCAATTGGACTCAATGAGGTCTCGGAGACTATCCTCGTATAACTTCTGGACAACATATATCAACAGGCTCCAGAAACTGTCCTCGTCCAAATATTTTCCTTGTCTACCATCTACATACCACAAAAATATGTCACAGAAAAATTCTGATAATTTTTAAATCTAGCCCAGCTTTGAATATAACAGGGTTGGTAGCTCTATACACTGTGGTCTAAGGACCCATAAAAAATTTACCTCTTTTATCCATATCAATATTATTATTATTATTATTATTATTAATATCCAGTGGTATTCTGCCACGTAAGGTTTTTTCCCTAACAACAGCCACCTCCACCATGTTATTAATTGGGCTTGTTTTCCATCAGGCGTAGCGGGCTCCTAACAGTTGCTACATACTAATAATAGCCAGTTCCACATGTGGTTACTCTGTATTTAGCGACTTCCTTTAGTTACAATTAATATATCCCCGGCTTCAAACTAAGGGTCCTTCTCTTAATAAGATCTATATATTATCCAATTGTATCAATCTATCATCTGTTTATACTATATAGTAAGTCAGTAAATGTAACCTCTAGCTTTGTTATCTATAATCACTGGCCCATTCTTCCTATTTTTTTTAATCTACATATAGCGGTGCTGCAGCAGACTGTCATACCTAATTGTGCTGCTCCCACCTCGCCACTATTCTGCATCTTCTCACTATGCAGTCCTAAAACTCTAGGTCCGCCCCTTTTGAACTCCGCTACTACTCAATATCGCTCTGCTAGTATGTACATACAAGGAGTGAAAGCAAGTTTACCTGAACGCTGACAGCTCCGGATTCCCAGTGGAATACATGGTATAAAAGACTCCACCCCTTGACCAATCAGGAACTGTTTCAGCTCCGCTCCTCCAATCAGCAATGTCCACCAGGTCTCATAGAGAACAATACGATCTGTCACCGGCCGGCATAGGTTCTAAACACAGGTATGCGATCCCTGCTTTATACACTTAAACAGAGCGATCCTCACTGTAATGAGACTCTCCTAGCTAGCGTACAGTAGCCAGTATTAGGTTGTATATTACACGGCACAGATTACTGCCGTAGGTGTATATACATCATTGCAACTGCACGGAATAAGGTTTTTAACTGTGTAAATTCTATAGATCTAAGCTAATTGCGTAAACTATGTTTATGAATGCCGTAATGAACGTAAAATTTAAGGTTGCGTACAGAATGTATTTTAACCTCACTTGTCCATTATGTTCTATGCACTTTGCCAGATGAAGGGTCCAGTCTGGACCAGAAACGCGTTGCCTTTATGCCATTAATAAACAATTTTTAGACACTGAGAAGAGTCTACAGTGCTTCTTTTCCACCAGGACCAGCGCAAGCAAGGGCCCCTTTTCTGCTCTTTTTCTTATCCTGCAATTACTGGGACATCGTTGATGCTCCAGAGGACCGTGGCTGCAGACCTGGGAAATTTACCTAAGGCTATCAGAGGTGTTGTGCTCTCAGCGCAACCCAACTCGGTGAGTGCTACTAATATACTTGTCTTCATGTCACCTAAACATCCTTCACTAGGGGGCGCATATCCCTGTTTTTTTTTCTTTATTTCTCATACATAACAGAAAACAAAAAAATGGCATCTGCAAAAGTTTGGGCACCCGGCAGAATTTCTAGCATGCACTGCACCTTTGCAAAGCTGGGACCGGTCAGTATCATGGATTGTTCTCAATCATCATCTGGGAAGACCAGGTGATGTCAATCTCAAAGGTTTTAAATGCCCAGACTCATCTGACCTTTCCCCAACAATCAGTACCATGTGTTCTTCTAAGCAGTTGTCTAGAAATCTGAAACTGAAAATAGTTGACGCTCACAAAGCTTGAGAAGGATATAAGAAGATAGCAAAATGTTTTCAGTTGTTAATATCCTCTGTTCAGAATGTAATTAAGAATTGGCAGTCATCAGGAACAGTGGAAGTTACAGCAAAATCTGGAAGACCAGGAAAAATATCAGACAGAACAGCTTGCAGGATTGTGAGAAAAACAATTCAAAACCCACGTTTGACTGCACAATCCCTCCAGAAAGATCTGGCAGACACTGGAGTTGTGGTACACCATTCCACTATAAAGAGATACTTGTACAAATATGGTCTTCATGGAAGAGTCATCAGAAGAAAACCTCTTCTACGTCCTCACCACAATAATCAGCGTTTGAACTTTGCAAATGAACATATAGACAAGCCAGATGCATTTTGGAAACAAGTTATGTGGACTGATGGGGTTAAAATTGAACTTTTTGGCCGGAATGAGCAAAGGTAGGTTTGGAGAAGAAGGGGAACAGAATTTAATGAAAATAACCTCTGTCTAACTGTTAAGCATGGGGGATGATCAATCATGCTTTGGGGTTGTATTGCAGCCAGTGGCACAGGGAATATCTCACGAGTAGAAGGAAAAATGGATTCAATAAAATTTCAGCAAATTTTGGATGCAAACTTGATGCCATCTGTGAAAAAGGTTTTGCCATGGCCTTAACAATCTCCTGACCTCAACATAATTGAAAATCTATGGATAGACCTTAAAAAAGCAGTGCGTGACAGACAGCCCAGAAATCTCAAAGAACTGGAAGACTTTTGTAAGGAAGAATGGGAAAAGATAACTCAAACAAGAATTGAAAGACTCTTGGCTGGCTACAAAAAGCGTTTACAAGCTGTGATACTTGCCAAAGGGGGCAGTACAAGATATTTACTCTGCAGGGTGCCCAAACTTTTGCAGACACCATTTTTTTTCCTGTTATTGTGAAAGTGTAAATGATGGAAATAAAATAAAACTTTTGTTGACATATTATAAGAATGTCTAATCTGTAATTTGATGCCTTTTGGAGATTTTTCCATCTTTCCTTAGCTTCTTTATGCACATTAATACAAATTTTTACCTCTGGTGCCCAAACTTTTGATCCCCACTGTATGCCCTGGACTTAACAAGTTGCCATTTTTGCAGGAATAATTTACAGTACAACAAAAAAAACATGTGGGATGGAGTTGTTATTGAGTCAGGAGTCTTAAATTAAAAATGCAGCCTTGGTCTAAGCAGTGAAATACTGTTGCCAATGATGATAATAAAGGCAAGCTTATCAGAGGAGCAATATGGGATTACAATAAGGAAAGGGCTACAATACAATTACAGCCGTGGTCTAAGCAGTTCAGTGGTGCTGTTGCTCATTAATATGATGTCAAGCTACACAAGGAACAGCCCCAGAACTATATGGGTACTCACAGACAAGAGAAAAGCCCTGATTTTAACTTTCAAACACAGTGGGGATCATCTGGAGGAAGTAACAGCAAAAAACGTGGTCTCAAATGGCTGGAAGTGCTCAACCCCAAATGCAGTTGTGCATTTATACAGGGGGAGCAGATCCTGCCCTTGTAGTCCGTTGCTAGGGGCGATCCCCAGCATAAAAATGCATACAATGGAGGATGCCTGCAGCGGACTACAAGTGCCACAATACAATCCTACACCAGATAAACAGTGTGGATGTGTAACAATTAGAATAATACAATACAGAAATTTAGGTGCACTACTGTGGTAGATGTATACAATGACATTGGCTATCCCTCCACACTGATGTTAAAATTGAGACATTCGCCAGTGTATCCTAATATGATTGACACACTAGAGCCCGCATACCAACGCCAAGGTTTCTCAATTGGCGCGGGACCTAACGCTAACCTACCTGTGCGTAATAAGCAAAAACCAGGGGCCAGTGGGCAATTACAGAAGCACTAGGCCGACATGCAGCCTGCTCCCAGTTCCCTCCAGTGTGACTGAGCACACATACAATGGGAGGAGGGAGAGACAGGCTACAAGCCCCACCCAAGTTGGCTGATATAGGTGCATGGCCTCACAGGTGCAACCTTAATGCTAGCTGGAAAATGTTCAAGGCGCATTAACATATGGAGTTTACACACCTCCAAGTATACATTTTTAACCCCTTAACAACGCAGGACGTATATTTACGCGCCACGATCCCGCATCATATCGCGTCGGTCCCGCCGCTCATCAACGGCCGGGACCCGCGGCTAATGCCACACATCGCCGATCTCGGCGATGTGCGGTATTAACCCTTTAGAAGCGGCGGTCAGAGCTTCTAAAGTGAAAGTGACCCGGCTGCTCAGTCGGGCTGTTCGGGACCGCCGCGGTGACAGGACACCGGGAGGGCCCCTACCTGCCTCCTCGGTGTCCGATCGGCGAATGACTGCTCCGTGCCTGAGATCCAGGCAGGAGCAGTCAAGCGCCGATAACACTGATCACAGGCGTGTTAATACACGCCTGTGATCTGTGTAAAAGGTCAGTGTGTGCAGTGTTATAGGTCCCTATGGTACCTATATCACTGCAAAAAAATGTAAAAAAAAGTGTTAATAAAGGTCATTTAACCCCTTCCATAAAAAAAGTTTGAATCACCCCCCCTTTTCCCATAAAAAAAATAAAACAGTGTAAAAAAATATAAAAATAAACATGTGTGGTATCTCCGCGAGCGTAAATGTCCGAACTATAAAAATATATCATTAATTAAACCGCACGGTCAATGGCGTACGCGCAAAAAAATTCCAAAGTCAAAAAAAGCGCATTTTTGGTCACTTTTTATACCATTAAAAAATGAATAAAAAGTGATCAAAAAGTCCGATCAAAACAAAAATCATACCGATAAAAACTTCAGATCACAGCGCAAAAAATGAGTCCTCATACCGCCCTGTACGTGGAAAAATAAAAAAGTTATAGGGGTCAGAAGATGACATTTTTAAACGTATAAATTTTCCTGAATGTAGTTATGATTTTTTCCAGAAGTGCGACAAAATCAAACCTATGTAAGTAGGGTACCATTTTAACCGTATGGACCTACAGAATAATGATAAGGTGTAATTTTTACCGAAATATGCACTGCGTAGAAACGGAAGCCCCAAAATTTACAAATTTTTTTTTTCTTCGATTTTGTCGCACAATGATTTTTTTTTACGTTTCGCCGTGCATTTTTGGGTAAAATGACTAATGTCACTGCAAAGTAGAATTGGCGACGCAAAAAATAAGCCATAATATGAATTTTTAGGTGGGAAATTGAAAGGGTTATGATTTCTAAAAGGTAAGGAGGAAAAAACGAAAGTGCAAAAACGGAAAAACCCTGAGTCCTTAAGGGGTTAAACAACAGCAAAAAACGTGGTCTCAAATGACTGGAAGTGCTCAACCCCAAATGCAGTTGTGCATTTATACTGGGGGAGCAGATCCTGCCCTTGTAGTCTGTTTCTAGGGGCGATCCCCAGCATAAAAATGCATACAATGGAGGATGCCTGCAGCGGACTACAAGTGCCACAATAGAATCCTACACCAGATAAACAGTGTGGATGTGTAACAATTAGAATGATGCAATACAGAAATTTAGGTGCACTACTGTGGTAGATGTATACAATGACATTGGCTATCCCTCAACACTGATGTTAAAATTGAGACATTCGCCAGTGTATCCTTATATGAAGGATACACCAGAGCCCGCACACCAATGCCAAGGTTTCTCAAATGGCGCGGGACCTAACGCTAACCTACCTGTGCATAATAAGCAAAAACCAGGGGCCAGTGGGCAATTACAGCAGCACTAGGCTGACATGCAGCCTGCTCCCAGTTCCCTCCAGGGAGCACACATACAATGGGAGGAGGGAGAGACAGGCTACAAGCCCCACCCAAGTTGGCTGATATAGGTGCATGGCCTCACAGGTGCAACCTTAATGCTGCCTGGAAAATGTTCAAGGCGCATTAACATATGGAGTTTACACACCTCCAAGTATACATTTTTAAACAATAGCAAAAAACGTGGTTTCAAATGGCTGAAGGTGCTCAACCCCAAATGTAGTTGTGCAATTGTACTGGGGGAGCAGATCCTGCCCTCAATTTTAACATCAGTGTTGGGGGATAGCCAATGTCATTGTATACATCTACCACAGTAGTGCACCTAAATTTCTGTATTGTATTATTCTAATTGTTACACATCCACACTGTTTATCTGGTGTAGGATTGTATTGTGGCACTTATAGTCCGCTGCAGGCATCCTCCATTGTATGCATTTTTATGCTGGGGATCGCCCCTAGCAACGGACTACAAGGGCAGGATCTGCTCCCCCAGTATAAATGCACAACTGCATTTGGGATTGAGCACCTCCAGCCATTTG
Organism: Hyla sarda; assembly: GCF_029499605.1. NCBI lineage: Eukaryota > Metazoa > Chordata > Amphibia > Anura > Hylidae > Hyla > Hyla sarda. Next base: position 199,931,811 of record NC_079189.1, read on the forward strand.
AGACCATGTTTTTTGCTGTTGTTTCCAAAATTTATACTTGGAGGTGTGTAAACTCCATATGTTAATGCGCCTTGAACATTTTCCAGGCAGCATTAAGGTTGCACCTGTGAGGCCATGCACCTATATCAGACAACTTAGGTGGGGCTTGTAGCTTGTCTCTCCCTCCTCCCATTGTGTGTGTGCTCAGTCACACTGGAGGTAACTGGGAGCAGGCTGCATGTCGGCCTAGTGCTGCTGTAATTGCCCACTGGCCCCTGGTTTTGCTTATTATGCACAGGTAGGTTAGCGTTAGGTCCTGCGCCATTTGAGAAACCTTGGCGGTGTGCGGGGTCTGGTGTGTCCTTCATATAAGGATACACTGGCGAATGTCATTGTATACATCTACCACAGTAGTGCACCTAAATTTCTGTATTGTATTATCTGGAGGAAGTAGACAGACTAATCTTGCATTTACACAGTTCTAGCTCTCTCATGCACATAGCACAAACTAAGCCCTGTCCCTTTTCCTGTGTTCCATCCTTTTCATTTTTAGATTTGATCAATCCACCTGAATGTGCTCTTACTGTAACACATTTATGGTTTTTCCCCAACCCTACTCTCATCTATGGAATATTTGCTGCAATTTCTGCAACATATCCTGAACATGCCCTTAAGGTGGTAGCTGCTATTTTCAATTATTGGTAAGAAATGATTGATATGTGTAAGGCCTAAATTAAAGATATATGGCATATGTTACATGCTACAACATTTTTTCTTACTATACGTACATAAAGATATAGATATACTGAACATTATTGTCTCTGTGATTGACTTTACTGAGGTAATAGGTATATGTCATAATTAGGGGGTAATTAGCATTACATTTACAGCCATTCTTTGTAGGGATTTATTTGTAAATCGGGCAGTTCATGTCACAGTTCTGTCTTAGCCGGTCCACATGTAAATATATTTAGTTTTTTCTGTACTTTCCTCCAGTAAATGGTCTGAGTTTTATAGTTTAGCTGTGCTTGCATAGTCAGTGTAGCTACTGAAATCCTAAGCAGTACGTCCAGTAAGAACAATAATTCTGAAAAGCATCTAAATAATTAAAATCATAATCAATTACATCTCCTTTAATAAAATAATAAAAAATAATCCATTAGCCATATTCCAGAAAAAAAGACAGCATATATTTTTTCCTAAGTATTAATACATAATGATAAAAAAAATGCATACAAGTTTTTCATTAATTTGATATGGGACCAGTTAATTTCCTATTCTATAAAGCAGCAAGGTAAACAAAATTTAGTTTCCAAATGAATGAATACACTACATTTTCTTGCTCAAGATAATAATGCTTTTGGGAGCTTACAAATTTCCTACTGGCTATACAACATATATTATAGATAACTATCTGAGCACCCAGCGTTGCCCGTTTTTTCCTTCCTAATCCTTGTTGGGGAGGAAAATCAACAAAGGAGGAAGCTTTTGACTTCATATCCCATCCTCATATATTGTTGTCATATCCCATCTTCATATCCCGTCCTCCTACTTCGTCGTCCTATCTCGACCTCCTATCCCAACCTCATATGCTGTCCGCATATCCTGTCCTCAAATCCCAACCTCATATGCTGTCCTCATATCCCCACCTCATATCCCGACTTCATATCCCGTCCTCATATCCTGTCCTCACATCCCGACCTTATATCCCGACCTCATATCCCGACCTCATATCCCATCCTCATTTCTCATCCTCATATCCCAACCTCATATTCTGTCCTCATATCTCATCCTCATATCCCAACCTCATATCCCGTCCTCATATCCTGTCCTTATGTCCCATCCTCCTATTCCATCCTCATATCCCCTCATTATGTCCCATCCTCATATCCCGTCCTTATGTCCCATCCTCCTATCCCAACCTCCTATCCCGACCTCCTATCCCATCCTCATATCCCGTCCTCATATCCCGACCTCCTATCCCATCCTCATATCCCAACCTCATATCCCGTCCTTATATCCTGTCCTTATGTCCCATCCTCCTATTCCATCCTCATATCCCCTCATTATGTGCTGCGAATGTGCTGCGTTGACCAGGTTACCATGGTATCATTGCGCTATGTGTATCTCCAGACTTACGTGCGCACTCTGCAGACAGCCAGAGGCCCACGTCAGAGATCAACTGATTTCCATCTCCGGCGACGCGACGCTGTGTGTATCTTTAGACTTACGTGCGCACTCTGCAGACAGCCAGAGGTGCATGTCTGAGATCACCTGACCTCCACTTCCGGCGACACGACCTCCACTTCCGGTGTGGGGATCGCATCCAGCAGGGGCGGACTGACACCACTCAGGGCCCCCGGACCAAATAAAGCAAAAGCCCCCAGCAAGACTCCACCCCTGGCCCCTCCTTTGCCCCGCCCCTATTCCCATCCAGTATGTATATGAATATTTTCCATAGAAAAGAATAGGGGGTGCAGTGTGCTTGAGGCTATGAGGTACTTTGAAGGATGGCAATGTCAATCACCTTAACTACACCATGTGCCTTAAAAAACTGAACTCCTCCTTTTTCTGCCAACTTGGGATCTCTGTCTGTGATACCAAGTCCAACATGGCTCCTGCCTCTACTCACCTTAAAGGGATACTCCGGTGGAAAACTTTTTTTTAAGAAAGTTAAAAAGATTTATAAATGTCTTCAGTTAAAAATTCTTAATCCTTCCAGTACCTATTAGCTGCTGTATACTACAGAGGAAATTCTCTTCTATTTGGGATTTCTTTTCTGTCCTGACCACAGTGCTCTCTGCTGACACCTCTGTTCCTTTTGGGAAATGTCCAGAGCAACATATGTTTGCTATGGGGATTTTCTCCTGCTCTGGACAGTTCCTAAAATGGACAGATGTGTCAGCAGAGAGCACTGTGGTCTTGACAGAAAAGAAATCCCAAATAGAAAAGAATTTGTTCTGTAGTATATAGCTGCTAATAAGTACTGGAAGGATTATAACATTTTTATAGAAATAATTTAGATATCTAGCAAACAACAGAGCACATACGTGCACTCACCGCTCAGTGGAGAGCGTTGCGTGTAGAAGTCCGGTAACAGGAAGCTGGATCACAGCATCAGCGCAGGTACAATGGCGCTCGGAGGCTATGCCGGCAGTTCCCCATGTAAGTGTGTGCTTCTTCTGGCATCAAGTGCATGAGGCCGGAAGAAGCATGCACTTACGTGCGAAACTGCTGGTGTAGCCACTGTTGTTTGCTACTATTGATACTTCATACATTGTGTATGTGCGCCCTTCAGGAGACATAGAGTTGGTTTGCTGAGGCCGTGCTGACATCCAGGACAGGTGTAGTTTGCCTTTTGTGTGATCTCCCCCTCTTCCTATCTCACTGTTTGAATAATTTACATATCTGTTTAACTTTCTGGCACCAGTTGATTTAAAAATAAAGTTTTCCACCTGAGTACCTGCCTTTCACCGCTCACTACATGATGGCACAGTCAGATACTGTATATAACTCATATATCTAACATCATATAGTGAGCGGTGAAAGGCAGGTATAAAATAGAAACTAGTCCATTCATAAGCCACACACTACCTTTTTTGCCTCTTGCTTGGGGGTGAGGCTGAGGCCTCTTAGATTTATGACAGAATTAGCACAGCAGCACAGAGTATTTCTGGAGAGAACTGTAGTGAGTCATACTGTCTGCCTCACTATAGTCACTGCCAGAAATACTCTGTGCTGCGGGGAAGCCTACTCCATCTTCTACCTGCCTTTCACCGCCCCCTACATGACGGCACAGTCAGAGATATAAGTTATATTTCACATATAACTTATAAGTCAGACTGTACCATCATGTAGGGAGCGGTGAAAGGCAGGTAGACCTTTTTTTTTGGTCCATGCAGATGTCGACTTAGAAAGCCAGAAGAGAGATAAGGGCACTTCTTCAGGAGTACTCTGTACACTGAGGACAAGCAGGGCTCTGCACACTGAAGACAAGCAGGGATTTGTACACTGAGGACAAGCCGGGCTCTGCACACTGAGGGGGCTCCATACACTGACAACAAGTTCTTTAAATTGAGGACAAGCAGGGCTCTGTGCACTGAGGACATGTAGGGCTCTGCACTCTGAGGACAAGCAGGGCTCTGTACACTGAGGACAAGCAGGGCTCTGTACACTGAGGACAAGTAGGGCTCCGCACACTGAGGACAAGCAGCACTCCGTACACTGAGGACAAGTAGGGCTCCGTACACTGAGGACAAGTAGGGCTCCGCACACTGAGGACAAGCAGGGCTCTGCACACTGAAGACAAGCAGGGATCTGTACACTGAGGACAAGCCGGGCTCTGTACACTGAGGGGGCTCCATACACTGACAACAAGCTCTTTAAATTGAGGACAAGCAGGGCTCTGTACACTGAGGACATGCAGGACTCTGCACTCTGAGGACAAGCAGGGCTCTGTACACTGAGGACAAGTAGGGCTCCGCACACTGATGATAAGCTGGGCTCCGCACACTGAGGACAAGCAGGGCTTCGTACACTGAGGACAAGCAGGGCTCTGCACACTGAGGACAAGCAGGGCTCTGTACATTGAGGACAAGCAGCACTCCGTACACTGAGGACAAGCAGCGCTCCGTACACTGAGGACAAGCAGCGCTCCGTACACTGAGGACAAGTAGGGCTCCGCACACTGAGGACAAGCAGGGCTCCGCACACTGAGGACAAGCAGGGCTCCGCACACTGAGGACAAGCAGGGCTCTGCCCACTGAGGACAAGCAGGGCTCTGCACACTGAGGACAAGAAGGGCTCCGTACACTTAGGACAAGCAGGGCTCCGTACACTGAGGACAAGCAGCGCTCCGTACACTAAGGACAAGCAGTGCTCCGTACACTGAGGACAAGCAGGGCTCCACACACTAAGGACAAGCAGGGCTCCGCACACTAAGGACAAGCAGGGCTCCGTACACTGAGGACAATCAGGGCTCCGTACACTGAGGACAAGCAGGGCTCTGCACACTGAGGACAAGCAGTGCTCGGTACACTGAGGACAAGCAGGGCTCCGTACACTGAGGACAAGTAGGGCTCTGCAAACTGAGGACAAGCAGGACACTGAGGACAAGCAGGGCTCTGTACACTGAGGACAAGCAGGGCTCTGTACACTGAAGACAAGCAGGGCTCTGTACACTGAGAAGCATGGCTCTGTACACTGAGGACAAGCAGGGCTCTGTACACTGAGGACAAGCAGGGCTCCCGGACACTGAGAACAAGCAGGGCTCCCGGACACTGAGGACAAGCAGGGCTCCCGGACACTGAGGACAACCAGGGCTCCTGGACACTGAGGACAAGCAAGGCTCCGCACACTGAGGACAAGCAGGGCTCTGCACACTGAGGACAAGCAGGGCTCTGCACACTGAGGACAAGGAGGGCTCCGTACACTGAGGACAAGCAGGGCTCCGTACACTGAGGACAAGCAGCGCTCCGTACACTTAGGACAAGCAGCGCTCCGTACACTGAGGACAAGCAGGGCTCTGCACACTGAGGACAAGCAGGGCTCTGCACACTGAGGAAAAGCAGGGCTATGCACACTGAGGACAAGCAGGGCTCGGCACACTGAGCACAAACAGGGCTCTGCACACTGAGGACAAGCAGGGCTCTAAACATTGAGGACAAGCAGGGCTCTGGACACTGAGGACAAGCCGAACACTGAGGACAAACAGGGCTCCGCACACTGAGGACAAACAGGGCTCTGCACACTGAGGACAAGCAGGGCTCTGCACACTGAGGACAAGCAGGGCTCTGCACACTGAGGACAAGCAGGGCTCTGCACACTGAGGACAAGCAGGGCTCTGCACACTGAGGACAAACAGGGCTCTGCACACTGGGAACAAGCAGGGTTCTGCACATTGAAGACAAGCAGGGCTCTGCACACTGAGGACAAGCAGGGCTCTGCACACTGAGGACAAGCAGGGCTCTGGACACTGAGGACAAGCAAGGCTCTGGACACTGAGGACAAGCAGGGCTCTGGACACTGAGGAAAAGCAGGACACTGAGGACAAGCAGGGCTCTGTACACTGAGGACAAGCTGGGCTCTGTACACTGAGGACAAGCAGGGCTCAGGGCAATGAGGACAAGCAGGACTCTGGACACTGAGGACAAGCAGGGCTCCCGGACACTGAGGACAAGCAGGGCTCCCGGACACTGAGGACAAGCAGGGCTCCCGGACACTGAGGACAAGCAGGGCTCCCGGACACTGAGGACAAGCAGGGCTCCCGGACACTGAGGACAAGCAGGGCTCCCGGACACTGAGGACAAGCAGGGCTTCCGGACACTGAGGACAAGCAGGGCTTCAGGACACTGAGGACAAGCAGGGCTCCCGGACACTGAGGACAAGCAGGGCTCCTGGACACTGAGGAGAAGCAGGGCTCCCGGACACTGAGGATTAGCAGGGCTCCCCGACACTGAGGACAAGCAGGGCTCCCGGACACTGAAGACAAGCAGGGCTCTGGACGCTGAGGACAAGCAGGGCTCCCGTACACTGAGGACATGCAGGGCTCCGTAAACAGAGGCCAAGCAGGCCAGGCGCCCTGGTCTTCGGTGGCAGCAGTAAACTCTGGAACTGCCGGATGTGAAGTTCGCGTGACCTAAGCGCCGCTCCCATGCAGCCTCTGCGGTTCTCTTAAAGGGCTGCTGCTGCTACAATGGCTGTCTGGGAGCGGAATAACTGTAACAGCTCCGGGCCCGGCTCCGACCTAGTGGCTGCGGCGGGCCCTCTCCCATTGTCGGGGCCTTTCCCCATGCCGGGCCCAGCTATTTAAAAAATATATATATATATATATTGTGACGATCCGTCTTGGGGATTAGCTCTGGGATCGTCCTGGACCACGCCACAGGATGCGTTTCTTCTCAATAAACCAGCAAACAAACGCCGCTTGTAATGCAAATCTGGCACCTTGCCAGTTTTATTAGACAGGTTGCAGGGAAAGAAATAAACAAAAAGCAGGAACAAAACAAAATCCTAGACCGTCTGGTCACTGCCTAAACAGATCAGCTTGTCCTGACTAACAACCGCTGAGCTTCCCTCAGCCGGTTAAACATATGTCCCCTGCAACCTTCTTCTCACAATATCACTCTCTTTGAGCCCCTCATAGCTCGGGCTGTGTACTCCTCAGCAGCCTCTGTCTCTTCCCTACAGCCCACATGCTGTCTCCTAGGAAGAGCCCAGATTAAACTGAGTCTCCATCTCATATACACTTCCCTTCCCTCCTGCCTCATTACTTAAGAAGCAGGTGAGAGCTTCTGCAGGGTGAGCCAAGGAAATACACCCTTTCCTTGCCACACTGCCACATATCCCCCCCCCCCTTTGCTCAGACCACCGGGAAGGAGCACATGTATTTGAAAGGCAGAAACCATCTGCCTTTCCTTTCTCTTGGACAACTTTTGTCCCACAGTCTCTGAAGTCCTTGACTTCTTTCTTCCGGACTTTTACCAGCCACCAATTGCAAGTCTCTCGGTCACACCTCTCCAGTACCAGGTTCTTCACCCTGGTGTGGGCAGGGTTCTTGAAATTAAGGAGTGAGAGGACCGATGCTTCTAACCTTTGTCTTCTTCTGGCTTGCCGGACCTCTGCCTCTGCTTCAGAAAATCTTTCGGCCTCAGTGGCTTCACCAACCACTGTCTTGTTCTCTGTACCGTCAGAGGACCTCTGCCACGGGTCCATCTCAGTTTCAACTTTAGAGGACTTCCCACCTGGTTTCACCTCAGTCTTGACTTCAGTGGATTTCTCACATGGTTTCACCTCATCCATTCCAGCTTTCTCTTCAGGGGCACCAGCTTCCTCAGGTTTGGCTTCAGAGTCTTTGGCTCTTTCAGATTCTTGTGTAGAATCAGCTTCTACTACTTTTTGGGTCTTCTCTGCAGCTTCTTCAGGCTTACTCTTCTCTTCACCTGTAGCTTCAGTTGTGCCATACTCTTTACTCACAGCTTTTGAGGTTGACTCTGGTTTAGCTTCTGCTTCAGAGGATTTCTCTGCCTCAGCATTACCTTCAGAATTTTTGGTGTGCTCAGGTTCAGAGGATTTCCCACCTCTCTTCTCCTTAGTCTCCACTTCAGAGGATTTCCCACCAGGTTTCAGCTCAGTCCTAGCTTCAGGGGAGTTCTTACAGGACTTCACCTCAATCTTAGCTTTAGAGGACTTTTTGGCATTCAGAGAAAGCATAACTGTATCCTGTAACTTTGGCCCCAGAAGCCTTTCTTTAGCCAATTCCGCCATATCCTGGTCTCTGCTCTCTTTTAGGACTTCCTGGTCCTCTTCCTTTTTCTCGCATTTTCGCAGCTTACACTGGAGCTTAGCGGACTTCATCCTCTCACTGTCAAGTAACTCTGTCAAGTCCCTGACAGTATCTTCCGAAGACAGCAATTGTTTCCTCAATTGTTCATTGTCCGCCAGCACAGCCACCTGCTCGTAGAGTTGAGCTTCCAGCAAAACCAAGGCAGCTACGTGGTACCTTCTGCGAGTTTCGTTCTGCACTTCCAGGCTCTCTTTTAAGATCTTCATGTCATCTTCCAGCTTTATATATTTCAGCTGCTCACTCTTGAGCTTTGTGGAGATAATCTTCTCACTGTCCAGCAACTGTTTCTTGGACTTCACTAACTCATTGATAGATTTTCCACTCTCACCAATCTGTTCAGATAAATCTGAGATCTCCTGTTGCAAGTTCTTGTTTTCATGGTTCAGAGTCTCAACTTGCTCCAGGGCCTCCTCATACTGCTCACGGAGCAAGTCATTGTCATGACGAGCAGATTGAAGAGCATGTGCAAGGGCATTCTTTGCCTTGACTTCCTCCTCCAGTTGTCTCTTAGCTTTAGAGACACTCCAGATTGCTGGCAAGATCATCAACTTCCATCTTCATTTCATTCTTCTCTTTTTCTATTTTTTCCATGGCCACCAGGCTAGCCTTGTGATCACTCTGCAGAGCCTGATATGCACCATGTAGAAGACTCACTTCTTCTTCCTGGAAGGACATCTGCTTGGCCAGACTCTGCACCTCACTCTCCTTGTTGGTCACAAGACCCTGGGAGCGGGACAGTTCATCCTGCAGAGCCACAAACTCACTTCTGTGATGCTCCATGACTTTTTCCAGCTGAAGCCTCGCTTCTTGCTCTTTCTTGAAATCAGCAAGTGATTTGTCCTTCTCCTCTGTCAAGCGATGTACCTCTTTTTCTTTCTCCAACAACTTCACAGAAGCCATCTGCAGGGATTCTTCCAGATTCTGGATCTGCTCCAGTTTTTTTCCAAGGCCAGCTCGTCTTTTCCGAGACCTTTTACTGACAGCGGTCTCCTCACTCTGGCTGTTAGACCTTGAGACATCCTCTGGTCCTATGTCAGACACTTGACCGAGCTCTTCTCCATCTCTAGATGAAGTCTCCCCCTTTTTCAGGGTTGCGGCCACTTTTGCCTTGTTCTTATCATCAACAGGTGCCACTGACACCTGGCACTCTTCCTCTCCCACCACGTTGGCAACTCTGGAGACTTTTGCTAAACACTCCTGTCGGACTGGCAATCCCTTGGCGGTTAGTTTGTTGCCCCTAGCAACAACTTCAATGGCTCTTGGCACCAGCGAGTCAGGGAGATTCCTGATCAGTTCCTCTGAACTGTCTCTCGGCTTCTTGGCAGACTTTTCTTTTGTCTTGTCACAGTCTCCTTCACTTAGGACTCTGTCTGTGACTGTAAGTGCAGCCCCCAGCTCCACTGGTACTCTCTTCCGGAGTTTTGGTTTTTCCGCAGCCATCTCCGTAGCTTCTATTCCAGTCACCACTTTAACTTGACTTGCGGACTGTTCTTCAGCTCCCCTAGTGGTCTGGCACACTCCCACCTGACATATACCTAGAGTCTGCTGACACTCCCCGTCCTCAGCCTCTGCTGAGTTACTGTCTCCTGCTATGTGGTGAAAACCAAGTGTTGTGAGCCTATCAGGTGTTCCTGCTCTAGTCACCTGACTATCTTCCCACAACTGCTGAAAAAACGGAAAATCCTTCCCCAGCACTACTTCATACTCTAAGGTAGGCTCTATTGCAACCTTATGACTTATGATACCATAGGGAGTAGAAATACACACATTAACTGTTTTATAACCCCAAATACCAGCCTGTATAGACACTATAGCGGGGTCTGGCTTTCTGCAGCTGGTCTTTACCAGACTTATTACACATGACAAAACAGTCATCTTTTTACCTTCCATTTCCAGCTCACACAGGTTTTCTTTTGTCCTGCGAGCGGTGGGAATAGAACCCTTTACTTCAGAACACATTAACATAAGCGTTTCAAGAAAAACATTATCAGCCTGCATGGGTTCACAATATACAGCACCATTCACACAGTCCAGTAGAGACCCCCCAGTCCTCACTACCTCCGGAACCTTTGGTTGCGAACTCTCAGGTGCACTCTCAGCATCTCACAGCTGCCAGAAATACGGAAAGTCTCTGCCCAGTACAATTTCCACTGTAAGTTCCGCACATACCTCCATCATATGGCTTACTGTCCCAAAACATGTATCAAAGGTAATTTGAACAGTCTTACCGGGCTCCGGGCGGGACTTCACAAATGGAATTATTTCTGGCATAATCCGAGATACAGTCTGGCAACAATCCAAGTCCACCCAAAGTGGGATTCCGCCCACCGACAACTCACGGGACCTCGGCTTCGTCTTGGCGACCACAGCTTGTGGCCCACGTCGGTTGCTCCCAGCAACGGCCTTTCGAGGTTGTCCCATTTTCTTAAAAAATTCTCGATCCGTTGCCCCTAGCAACGCTCCTCCACAGACACCAAACTGTGCTTGAACTCCTCTGCTGGGCTCCTTCGACTTGCAATCTTGCAGGGGGTTGCTCCTAGCAACGGCTCCTCTCCAACTAGCTTGTTGGTTGCCCTTGGCAACAGGTTGCCCTTAGCAACGGCGTGCCCGCATCCTCCACCAAAATGTGACGATCCGTCTTGGGGATTAGCTCTGGGATCGTCCTGGACCACGCCACAGGATGCGTTTCTTCTCAATAAACCAGCAAACAAACGCTTGTAATGCAAATCTGGCACCTTGCCAGTTTTATTAGACAGGTTGCAGGGAAAGAAATAAACAAAAAGCAGGAACAAAACAAAATCCTAGACCGTCTGGTCACTGCCTAAACAGATCAGCTTGTCCTGACTAACAACCGCTGAGCTTCCCTCAGCCGGTTAAACATATGTCCCCTGCAACCTTCTACTCACAATATCACTCTCTTTGAGCCCCTCATAGCTCGGGCTGTGTACTCCTCAGCAGGCTCTGTCTCTTCCCTACAGCCCACATGCTGTCTCCTAGGAAGAGCCCAGATTAAACTGAGTCTCCATCTCATATACACTTCCCTTCCCTCCTGCCTCATTACTTAAGAAGCAGGTGAGAGCTTCTGCAGGGTGAGCCAAGGAAATACACCCTTTCCTTGCCACACTGCCACAATATATATATATATATATATATATATATATATATATATCCCCTACATCCAACTCCCACTTAACACATGGTGACAGATATTCCTCTTCTCCCAACAGTGCTTGACACATTTGGAAGATTCCCCTGGGGATCCTACCCATAGAGAAGCCCCATTTAAGTGAGGAAGTTTGCATTTGTTCCAGAAGGTTTACAAGACCCATAAAATGCCTTAACTGCAAAAACGTAGAAACATCCACACTAGGCAACCCAAATTTTGTTCAAAGGTGAGGAGCTTCCCTTCTATTAACATATCACCGTAAGTGTATATACCCTGATCTAACCATTTTTTAAAGTTGGAGTCGGTAATCTGGGACTGAATTATCTACAGGGGGGGGGGGGGTCTCCTCTTTAGACAATGGGAGTATTGAGTCTTTTACTATATAGAGTTTCCAGACAGCATACGCTGCCGCTATTGTTGGAAATTCCGCTCTATGTATTATGATTCCCACTCCATAATGCCTCTTTTAAGGTGTTCTGTGGGACCAACTGTGTTTCAATCTCAACCCATTGTTTAGAAACATCATTACCCCACCAATATTGCAGTTGATCCAATGCAATGTCATGCTGATACCTCTGCAAGTCTGGGCATCCCATCCCCCCTTTATTTAAAGGGAGATATCACAGTTTAGCTTGAGTACTAGGTTTCTGATTCCTCCATAGTCTTTTTAGAATCTGTTTTTGTAATAATATTCCTAGGTATTAAAACTGGCAGATTACTAAAACAGTATAAAATTTTAGGCAACACTGTAATTTTTGTATCTGCTAAACGTCCTGCCCATGATAATGGACGTTTCGAATAAGCTGCTGCCACCTGCAATATTGTGGTAGTCAAATTTGAAATGTTGACTCCAACTATGTTAGAAAGGGGAGATGTGATTGTAATACCAGAATACTCAATCTGCCCTTCGGACCATTGATAGGGAAAATCCTCTTCTAATGTTTGTCTCAAGGATGGTGCGATTGAACCATCCATAATTACAGACTTAGATACGTTAACTTTATAATAACTAATTTCCCCAAAATCTTCAAGTAGGGTAGTTATACCAGCTTGCCATCATTTAGGATCAGTTAAGCTTAAGCACGATGATTCTTGTTACCTATCTGCACCCCCGTAATATCTGAGGAAGATCTAATGGTCTCTGCCAATGGCTCCATCATCAATGTAAATATAAATGGTGAGAGGGAGCACCCTTGTCTGGTCCCATTTGTAATTCTAAATACTCGTGATTTACTTCCAGAGCTATATACCCTTGTGGTAGGTACGGTATACAAGGCTTGTATTCCTCTCCCAATTGTTCCCTTCAAGCCAAATGTAACTAGAACTTGTGTTAGATAGCTCCAGTGGACCCTGTCAAATACCTTCTCTGCATCTATTGTAAGAAGCAGAGAAGGCACTCCTCCCTTCTCCATCACTGAAACAATATCCAATATACATCTGGTGCCATCCGTTATTTGTCGGCCCCGGACAAACCCTACCTGATCATTGTTTATTAAATATGGTATTAATCGTGAGAGGGGGCACCCTTGTCTGGTTCCATTTGTAATACTAAATACTCGTGATTTACTCCAGAGGTATCATATACCCTTGCGGTAGGTATGGTATACAAGGCTTTTATTCCTCTCCCAATTGCTCCCTCCAAGCCAAATTTAACTAGAACTTGTGTTAGATAGCCCCAGTGGACCCTGTCGAATGCCTTCTCTGCATCTATTGTAAGAAGCAGAGAAGGCACTCCTCGCTTCTCCATCACTGAAAAAATATGCAATATACGTCTGGTGCCATCGGTTATTTGTTGGCATATCAAATATGGTATTTTCTCATTTTTTATCTCTTTTTTTTGAGTTTTGATTTTTATTTATATTCTTCTCATTTATATATTTTTCATTTTTACCCACCTTTTCCACTTTACATTATTTTTCTTCTTCCCTTTTTTCAGTAATTTATTTTATTCACTTGTTTTTTTATTCCTTTTCTTAGTTTATGGCTTTTGTCTATTTTAGGTTTCTTTTCTTTTCATTTTTTTTGTCTTGTACATTTTAGTAATTGAGCTGTTTTGCATCTTTTTCATGCAATCTCACTATTACACTGTACTATTTTGAATTGTTACCTAGACAAATGCCTTTGTCTCATATATGATGCACTTTCTTATGTATGCACTTTGTATTATACCTGATTTTTTATCTTTTGCATTAAATGCTTATTAAACCGTATGTACACTTAATTATCTTGGATGTTGTATTTAAACCACCTACTTTGGTCACTTGACATGCTTGAAAAGGGCTGTGACTATCTTCTGTTGCTATATATATATATATATATATATATATATATATATATACATACATACAGAGAAAGTAGAAGGTAGCAGCACACCGTCAGAGTCACAAAGGGTGGCTGCAATTCAGTGGAAGTCCCAGGTCATGAGGCTCCAAACGATACAAAAATACAAAGATCACTGAAGCACTCCGGTTTTTAGGTGAAAAAACTTGTAAAAAGTGTCCCGTCCCGTCCTCCTTTCCCGTACTCATATCTCAACCTTCTTTCCCGTCCTCCTTTCCCATCCTCCTATCCCGACCTCCTATCGCGACCTCCTATCCTGTCCTCCTATCCCGACCTCCTAATCCGGTCCTTCTATCCCGGTCCTCCTATCCCGTCCTCCTATCCCGACCTGTAATACGTGTGCCAGTTATTGAAATATCTCCAGCCGTACGGAAGTTATGTGGGAACGAGAGAGAGAGAGAGAGAGAGGGAGGGAGGGAGAGAGAGAGGGAGGGAGGGAGAGAGAGAGATTGGATCAGGAGAAGGCGATTGATCGTGTCTCCCACGCATTCATGGGCAGGCTAGGTCTGGGGAAGATGTTTTGCTCTTTTGTTAACGTCATGTATTTTGATATTTACAGCACGGTGTTGGTGAACAGCTGGAAGACTAACCCCTTTTCCATCCTTTCAGGGGTTAGACAAGGCTGCCCTCTTTCACCTCTTCTTTTTGTTTGTGTTATAGAGCTCTTCGCTGAGACTATCCGGCAGAATGGAGAGATCAGAGGGATCACCGCACCAGGACCAGATCGCTACGAGGTCAAGTGCTTGCTCTACATGGACGACGTGACCGTCTTCTGAGCTGACCAGCGTTCGGTGACTGCACTCGTCCAGACCTGCGCGGACTTCAGCAGAGCTTCAGGGGCAAAAGTCAACTGTGGGAAGTCAGAAGCCATGCTCTTCGGGGAATGGCACCTGGCCTCTTCCGCCCCCTTCCCCTTAACTGTTAAACCGGACTTCATTCAAATTCTTGGAGTCTGGTTCGGGAAGGAAGGAGCGGCCCTTAAGTCTTGGCAAGACCGACTAGGAAAGATAAACTCTAGATCCGACTGTGGAGCTCCAGAAAGCTCTCTCTTGAAGGCAAAGCACTTGTCCTGCAGAGTGAAGTTTTGCCTGTGCTCCAGTATACCACAGAGGCCTGGCCTCCCCATACCACCGTTTGCAAGGCCATCACCCGGACAGTGTTTCGCTTAATCTGGGGCAAAATGGACAGAGTCAAGAGGCTGTGATGTACAAGGATCCCCGCAAGGGTGGGAAGGGAATACCTGATACCCACACTCTGCTGAGGGCCTCCTTTGCATGTGTCAGCATGCAGCGGACTCTTGTTGAAAAGACTGGCTCAGCGGGCAGGTCCATGTCTCGCTTGTTCTCATGCCCCTCTGGAGACAGCTGGGCTGAGACAGGTGGGACAGCTCCATCCCTTACAACTGGAACGCTCCCTGGTTCTATGGGGATGTTGTCCGGTTTGTGAGGGAGCACCAGCTGGAAGGACTGAAACCTCATCCGAGCTAAGGACTTGACTGAGCTGGTTCCGGGACTCCCCACAGCCACTGCAGAGACAGTTTGGACTAATGTGGCCTCAAAGCGGCTTACCAATGGACACAAGGACTTGTCGTGGATGGCCGTCAAGGGAGGACTCTTTCTCAGGTCGTTCATGCATGCCCGCAACCTGTGCACAACCCGGTGCTGCCCCCGGTGCCCCTATGTGGAGGAAACATCTTTGCATGTGTTTTAGCAGTGCTCCTTTGCACAGGGTCTGTTGGACGCCCTGGAACATGAACTCAGAGACTCTGTACCCAGGAACTGCTTGTCGTACCATTCGGTGCTTTATGGTCTGTTCCCTGGGACCCACGACGTTGAGGCCATCCAGGAGGCCTGGCGCCTTATGAACTGTTTTAAGGATGCAGTGTGGCTTGCCAGGAACCGCCTCATGATCAACAGGGAGAACATGTCCGTCCGGGACTGCCGCAGGTTCATCAAGAGCCTGCTTAGAGACTATTCCATCTTGGACAGCCTAGCCGTCGATTAGGAAGAAGAGGAGTGAAGACCCCTCTCCTTCTCCCATGTCTCCTTGAAGATACAGCCCAGCAGTTTGGCCCTGTGATCCGCCCCCTCCCCACCCCCACATAGTCGCCCATACCCCCCACGCCACCGCCCCACAGCCCACGCCCCTACCCCGATCACAGATTGTATTGTTTTGTTATTCGATCTCTTGTGCTTTTCTATTACAGGATTGAGCGGAGTGTTAGAGTAGCATGATGTGCGAAGTGTAGCTTAGGGAACCTTTGCTGTGTATCGTGCTGTCATGCTTTGTGTGATTGTAATTTATTGTATGACTTGTAATGACTGAACGGACAATAAAGCTCTTTCAATAAACCCGAAACAGCTGTCTGCAGATGGGTAGAACCTTCCCTTTTGGGGAGTAAGTCTGGCTTGGCATTAATCCTGATCAGTTTTTAATATTAAGTAACTGGAGCTAAGCTGATACCAGGGAACATCGCCTGATAAGGTGATGTAATGAGCTGCTTTGCATATTCCCATATACATATATATATATATATATATATATATATATATATATATATATATATGACAAATACATTAAATATTATTTACAGTTAGTTGGAATAGGGAGGCTACACTTACCAACAAAGTGAAAACAGTACAAAAACCCATACCATTTGTTTCTATTTACAATCAATGTAGCAATTTAATATCTAGGGTACTTAATAAACACTGGTACATCATGAAATAAAGCTTTCCCACTATCCAATAATTCACACTGAACCCTTTAAGGAGATGTAAAAGCATAAGGACTAGGCTTGTAAAAACAAACTGCATATAGATAAGGTAGAACCTTGTACGTTCCTGGGTCCAAGAAAACTGGGCACTTATGCATGTCTATCTTGTGTAAATTGCAGCAAGATGATGAAGGGTACTCAGTTTGTACACCCTGGCAACAATAAGGTATATGAAATAAAACATTTCTTAACATGCGACTCAGTATGGGTCAGATATGTACTCCTGTGTCCCTGTAAATTACTGTATGTTGGCCAGATCACTTGGAGTTTGAAAACAAGGATGAATAACCCCAGATATAGCAACAGAAAGAGAAAAATGGATCTGCCAGTCTCAAAACATTTTTGTGAGACTGGCCACACGGAACATGACCTAAGGTTTATGGCCTTGGATCAAGTTCCGATGCCTAAAAGGGGTGGGGATAGATTAGCTACTCTCAAGAGAAGAGAGATGTGGTAAATCTACCACATATGTGTATGCGAGGTATCAAATCTGTTTAGAGATCCTATAGATTCCCCTATTTGACGCTTGAAATACACTGTCCTCTATCTGAAGCCTAGGACACAATACACAGTTTTTCTTCTTTCTTTTTTTTGTGAAATGTATTTAATATTATGTGATATTTATCTTCTTTTTTTTATCTTTTACAGATTTTTTTGGGAGGACTTGATATATTATGCTATGCATGTGTCTAGCAATATATTATAAAGATAGTGAATGGATTGACTGATTGTAAAAGAATCGACATTTTTTTTATGACATTAATAAATTGCCGGTGGGACTGTTTCAGCACATTACCTCTTTATGTAGTTTTTATGTGTTAGGCTTGTTATACTGATACATGTGGATGCCAGTCACAGGCGCCGTAGGGAGTTGACACAACAGGAAGAACATATCGAACATAACAAATTTATCTTGGATGTTGAGGTCCATTGGCTTTGGGGTTTTACACGAATGCAACAGGGCTAACGCTGCTGAAAAGCGGGTGTGCTTCTGACAAGTACTGTGGAGGGATTGATTACAACTGGGGGAGATCTAATGATTTCCCAGGTTGTGATCTCCCCTTGACACCCAGTCCTTGACCTTGATGATACAAGGGAGAGGGGTGGGGGGGTGGGGTTTGGGGGGGTCCCGGAGGAATATAGGATCTACCCCTGCATAACTTTATGGTATATTACTCCCCAATAGCCAAACTATATATTTTTCTATAACTTACCTAAATCACCACAATGCAGATAGACCTGTATGCATATGGTGCGATATTTACAAGAGTTTGTGTTGTGATTCTCCTAGGCACCAGTGTGATCAATAACCCACTAGTTTTTCTATATAGGTTTTCACGTAATGGTATAGTGTAAGTATGTTGAGTAAAGACATTATACATTTTCTTTAACGAGATCCAAGGTTGTGTAGCTACAGTCCCATATGTGCTATTATGGATCAACTTACTTGTATATTGAAATTTGTAGATAGCGTCGGTGGTTGCTATGGAGATGCTTACACGTGACCGCTCCGTCATAGGTGTTGTTTGCCATGTGACCATTGCGGTTCAGATGATTCGCATCACATGACTTTCCACTATAGGAAGTCTCTATTACACAGGCGCAGTAGCGTTGTTACACGCCGCCGCCGCCATGACGCATGCATGAAAGCGGTAATAATCCTCCTCCCTCATATTGGCAAAATGTTGATGTTAATTTGGCTATAACATACAGTTGTTAACAACATATGCTGTGAATCATTAATTAATGAAAAGAGTTGATTTCAAGCACTTTATGAATTATGCACAATGTCACTTTCTGCACCTAGTACACTGTATTTATGCAAGGAATTTATTTACACTGATGATTTTATATATATTAAATATTGTACATGTTTTATATTATATGATAATTGATTGTATTACACAATGATGTTGATTGTATCACCTGTTTTGGGTATGAATATCCCCTAATGCACTGTTTATCACTAGCTTGAAAAAGGCTCTTTGTGAGCTGAAACGTTGCTGTTTTTTGCCATGAGTGAATAAAATTCAACAATTTTTTTAATCCTGGGAGAGCTGTGCCAATCATTGTCTATTTATCTACATGGACCCTAATCAGGTTCTTGGGCGCTGGCACCCACTGCAGTTTATTTTTGTGGAGTAGTGCTGCAAAGATTTTTGTTTTCTCTGACAAATTGATATATATATATATATATATATATATATATATATATATATATATATACAATACAGGAATATGGGTGCACTACTGTGGTAGATGTAAACAATACATTGGCTATCCCTCAACACTGATGTTAAAATTGAGACATTCGCCAGTGTATCCTTATATGAAGGACACACCAGAGCCCGCACACCAACGCCAAGGTTTCTCAAATGGCGCGGGACCTAACGCTAACCTACCTGTGCGTAATGAGCAAAAACCAGGGGCCAGTGGGCAATTACAGCAGCACTAGGCCGACATGCAGCCTGCTCCCAGTTCCCTCCAGTGTGACTGAGCACACATACAATGGGAGGAGGGAGAGACAGGCTACAAGCCCCACCCAAGTTGGCTGATATAGGTGCATGGCCTCACAGGTGCAACTTTAATGCTGGCTGGAAAATGTTCAAGGCACATTAACATATGGAGTTTACACACCTCCAAGTATACATTTTTAACCCCTTAACGACGCAGGACGTATATTTACGTCCTGCGCTGGCTCCCGCGATATGAAGCGGAATCGCGCCGCCCACTGGCCCCTGTTTTGCTTATCAAGCACAGGTAGGATTAGCGTTAGGTCTCGCACCAATTTGAGAAAGCTTGGCATTGGTGTGCGGGCTCTGGTGTGTCCTTCATATAAGGATACACTGGCGAATGTCTCAATTTTAACATCAGTGTTGAGGGATAGCCAATGTATTGTTTACATCTACCACAGTAGTGCACCCATATTCCTGTATTGTATTCTAATTGTTACACATCCACACCGTTTATCTGGCGTAGGATTCTACTGTGGCACTTGTAGTCCGCTGCAGGCATCCTCCATTGTATGCATTTTTATGCTGGGGATCGCCCTTAGCAACGTACCACAAGGGCAGGATCTGCTCCCCCAGTATAAATGCACAACCGCATTTGGGGTTGAGCACCTCCAGCCATTTGAGACCACGTTTTTTTGTTGTTTGTTTATATATATATATATATATATATATATATATATATATATATATGATCTAATGGAAAAGTTTACATCTACATACATCTACAATATTTAAGTATACATTATTACATATTATCCACATGGTACATATACTCGATATGCTGGGTCCTGCAACAGTATTGAGACATGCTGTGGGAGCCACCGACAGTCAGTGTGCAAACAGTGCAAAATATGTGTTTGCAAACTGTCCGTGGGTACTCAAATAGTATGCAGTATCATTCCTTCAACCCAGGTCAGATGTGCTGTGGGATTGGCTGTTTGCTGTGGGATCGACTGTTTCCAAACTGACTGTCGGTGGGTCCCACAGCATTTCTCAATACTGTTGCAGGACCCAACATATCGACTATATGTACCATTTGGATAATATGTAATAATATATACTGTAGATGTATGTAGATGTAAACTTTTAGATTGTATACATATAATATATATATATATATATATATATATATATATATATATATACATATATATATATAAATCAATGTAAATGTAGTCATAAACTTTCAAATTAGATAAGATCATATATATAAACATATATATGTAATAAAAAATTTAAATAAAGGTAATCCCATATCCCACATCCATGGTAACATATTCCCTTCTACAGCTTCAGCTTACAGCAACAAAAAAGTCCTTTCCATCCTACTAAAATTAAAGCTCCCATCCATTTCTTCCTGCATATGCAGAGATATTGGAATTACAAGTTTTGCAGTAATTTGTCATTTGAAACCAGCCCATACTGTATAATAACAATTACATCGTCCTTCACAATTACATTAACCCCTTAAGGACCAGGCCATTTTACACCTTAAGGACCAGAGCATTTTTGAAAATCTGACCACTGTCACTTTAAACATTAATAACTCTGGAATGCTTTTACTTATCATTCTGATTCCGAGATAGTTTTTTCGTGACATATTCTACTTTAACATAGTGGTACAATTTTATGGTAACTTGCATCCTTTCTTGGTGAAAAATCCCCAAATTTGATGAAAACTATGAAAATTTAGCATTTTTCTAACTTTGAAGCTCTCTGCTTGTAAGGAAAATGGATATTCAAAATAATTTTTTTTTGTTCACATATACAATATGTCTACTTTATGTTTGCATCATAAAATTGATGTGTTTTAACTTTTGGAAGACACCAGAGGGCTTCAAAGTTCAGCAGCAATTTTGACATTTTTAAAAAAAAAAATCAAACTCACTATTTTTCAGTGACCAGTTCAGGTTTGAAGTGGATTTGAAGGGTCTTCATCTTAGAAATACCCCACAAATGAGCCCATTATAAAAACTGCATCCCCCAAAGTATTCAAAATGACATTCAGTAAGTGTTTTAACCCTTTAGGTGTTTCACAGGAATAGCAGCAAAGTGAAGGAGAAAATTCAAAATCTTAATTTTTTACACTCACATGTTCTTGTAGACCGAATTTTTGAATTTTTTCAAGGGGTAAAAAGGAGAAAATTTTTACTTGTATTTGAAACCCAATTTCTCTCGAGTAAGGACATACCTAATATGTCTATGTTAATTGTTCGGCGGGCGCAGTAGAGGGCTCAGAAGGGAAGGAGCGACAAATGGTTTTTGGGGGGCATGTCACCTTTAAGAAGCCCCTATGGTGTCAGGACAGCAAAAAAAAAAAAAAACACACATGGCATACCATTTTGGAAACTAGACCCCTCGGGGAACATAACAAGGGGTAATGTGAACCTTAATACCCCACAGGTGATTCACGACTTTTGCATATGTAAAAAAAAAATGTTTTTTACTTAAAATGCTTGGTTTTCTAAAAATTTTACATTTTTAAAAAGGGTAATAGCAGAAAATACCCCCCAAAATTTGAAGCCCAATTTCTCCCGATTCAGAAAACACCCCATATGGTGGTGAAAATTGCTGTGCTGGTGCACTACAGGTCTCAGAAGAGAAGGAGTCACATTTGGCTTTTTGAAAGCAAATTTTGCTCTGGGGGCATGCCACATTTAGGAAGCCCCTATGGTGCCAGAACAGCAAAAAAAAAACACATGGCATACCATTTTGGAAACTAGACCCCTCGGGGAACGTAACAAGGGCTAATGTGAACCTTAATACCCTACAGGTGTCTCACAACTTTTGCATATGTAAAAAAAAAATTTTTTTTACCTAAAATGCTTGGTTTCCCAAAAATATTACATTTTTAAAAAGGTAATAGCAGAAAATACCCCCCAAAATTTGAAGCCCAATTTCTCTCAATTCAGAAAACACCCCATATGGGGGTGAAAAGTGCTCTGCTGGCGCTCTACAGGTCTCAGAAGAGAAGGAGTCCCATTTGGCTTTTTGAAAGCAAATTTTGCTCTGGGGGCATGCCGCATTTATGAGCCCCTATGGTGCCAGGACAGCAAGAAAACCCTACATGGCATATCATTTTGGAAACTAGACCCTTCGGGGAACGTAACAAGGGGTAATGTCTAGTGTTGAGCGGCATAGGCCATATTCGAATTTGCGAATATTCGCGAATATATGGACGAATATTCGTCATATATTCGCGAATATTCGCATATTCGTTATATTCTCGTTTTATTTTCGCGTATGCGAAAATACGCGCATGCGAAAATTAGCATGTGTGGAAATTCGCATATGCGAAAATTAGCATATGCGAATTTTTGTATATGCGAATTTTCGCACGCCAGTCTCACACAGTAGTATTACAGCCTTCTTTACACCACACAAGCTGGAAGCAGAGAGGGGTGATCACTGTGATGTGTACTGTGAAGAAAAAAAAAAAAAAAAAACGAATATTCGTAATTACGAATATATAGCGCTATATTCGCGAAATTCGCGAATTCGCGAATATGCGATATTCGCGAATAATATTCGAATTGCGAATATTCGCGAGCAACACTAGTAATGTCAACCTTTATACCCACAGGTGTTTCACGACTTTGCATATGTAAAAATTTTTTAAAAAAGGGTAATAGCAGAAAATACCCCCCAAAATTTGTAACACAATTTCTCCCGAGTACGGCGATACCCAATATGTGTCCCAAAACTGTTGCCCTGAAATACGACAGGGCTCCAAAATGAGAGAGCGCCATGCGCATTTGAGGCCTAAATTAGGGATTTGCATAGGGGTGGACATAGGGGTATTCTACGCCAGTGATTCCCAAACAGGGTGCCTCCAGCTGTTGTAAAACTCCCAGCATGCCTGGACAGTCAGTGGCTATCTGGCAATACTGGGAGTAGTTGTTTTGCAACAGCTGGAGGCTCCGTTTTGGAAACAATGGCGTACCAGACGTTTTTCATTTTTATTGGGGAGGGGAGGGGGGCTGTGTACGGGTATTTGTATATGTAGTGTTTTTTACTTTTCATTTTATTTTGTGTTAGTGTAGTGTAATGTAGTGTTTTTAGGGTACAGTCGCACGGGCGGGGGTTCACAGTAGTTTCTCGCTGGCAGTTTGGGCTACGGCAGAAAATTTGCCGCAGCTCAAACTTGCAGCCGGATACTTACTGTAAACCTCTGCCCATGTGAGTGTACCCTGTACATTCACATTGGGGGGGGGGGGGGGGGAGAAACATCCAGCTGTTGCAAAACTACGACTACCAGCATGTACTGTCTATCAGTGCATGCTGGGAGTTGTAGTTTTGCAACAGCTGGAGGCACACTTGTTGTGAAACACAGAGTTTGGTAACAAACTTGGTAACAACCAGTGTGCCTTCAGCTGTTGCGAAAGCTGCAACCCCCAGCATGTACGGACAGCGGAAGGGCATGCTGGGACTTGTAGTTATGCAACAGCTGGAGGCATACTACTTTGGCTGGGGATTGCAGTTATGCAACAGCTGGAGACACACTGGTTTGCTACTTAACTCAGTGTTTCACAACCAGTGTGCCTTCAGCTGTTGCAAAACTACAACTCTCAGAAGTCACCAACAGCCTATGGGCATGGTGGGAGTTGTAGTTATGCAACCAGCAGATGCACCACTACAACTCCCAGCATGCACTTTAGCTGATTGTGCAAGCTGGGAGTTGTAGTTATACAACAGCTGAAGGTACACTTTTCCATAGAAAAAATGTGCCTCCAGCTGTTGCAAAACTATAAGTCCCAGCATGCCCATAAGGGAATGCTGGGAGTTGTGGTGGTCTGCCTCCTGCTGTTGCATAACTACAGCTCCCAGCATGCCCTTTTTTCATGCTGGGAGCTATTGCTAAGCAACAGCAGGAGGCTGTCAATCACCTCCAACTGCTGCTCTTCTGCAGGTCAGCCCCTCGCCGCCGCTTCTGGGACCCCGATCCCAACATTAATGCCGGGGATCGGGGTCCCCAGCTCCCGGTGTCTTCTTCCCGCACCCGCTCACGTCCTCCGGAAGAGGGGCGGAGCAGGGTTGCGGGAGTGACACCTGCAGCAGGTGCCCTGATTGGTTGGCCGGTAAACCAGTGCCACCTCACCCCTGCTGACGGCCCCGATCAGCCAGTAATTCCGGGTCACCGGAGACCCGATTGACCCGGAATCCGCCGCAGATCGCTGGGCTGAATTGTCCAGCGATCTGCGGCCATCGCCGACATTTGGGGGTCATGGGCGATATGCCGCGATGCCTACTGAACGAATGGACAGGACGTACTCCTACGTCCTCGGTCCTTAAGGACTCGGAAACGGGGGCGTAGGAGTACGTCCATTGTCCTTAAGGGGTTAAATAGATACATACATTATTGTCCCAAACATCTGCCTCCGCAAATTACAATTTGAAGTATCTTTTATTTCTGATGGAAGACCTCTGTAAATTTATGGACTTTAGGTAAATTAGGGAAACTCAGACTATTTTTTGCCTACTACATAATACATATTACTGATGTCCCTGTCCTCGGCTTGCCTCTGACTCCCGCAATTATTCATGGCAGCACACCTAAATGCCCCAAAAAATGTAATAAATGGGGCTAAAAAAGTTAAGTAAAAAAAAAAATAAAGTATGATTTAGAACAAAAACTAGAAAATAAAATTATGCAATGCACTCCTCATTCATATTTAATATTGAGCATTGCATTTTCTGGTCCCTGCCCGCTCCTGTAAATTGAAAGACAAAAAAAAAATGTACATTTTTAAACAGGGATCAATTTATGTGGGCAGGCAGGGACCTAAAAATATAGCCGACAATAATAAAAATGTAGAAAGGGGCCATTTAAATGTAAAAATAATATATTTTTCTATAATTAATTAAAAAAAAATATTAGTAATGTATTTTGTTATTGTGTTTAATAAAGTGTGTGTGTGTATATGTGTGTTTCACTCTTTTTCTCTATTCTTTACATTTTTTAGGTAGTACTATTACTCCCAGCATGGAACAGACTGTTTCATGAAGGGAGCTTTAGTACCTGTACTAATGGACAGATCGCCCCGGGTGTCACTCCTGACACCAGATGTGATTGTCCTATCTATTGCAGAGATGGAGCGGCTTTCTCCTGCGCTCACATCACTGCACTATACTCTGGCTGGCCAGTGATGTGAATAGAATTCACATCACTTATTCATATTTCCCTCAGAGAGCTGTGATTGGCCAGATGGTTTCAGCAAATTGCAGCTCTCTGTGGGAAATAGGATTAATAGTTGTATATATACGGCAAATACTCATACTACAGTGGGACCAGAGAAGAGCGGCCGCCCGCCCATATCTATACATTATACAGGACGATTGCATCAGGTGTCAGAAGTGACGGGCGGGGGTTCACAGTAGTTTCTCGCTGGCAGTTTGGGCTACGGCAGAAAATTTGCCGCAGCTCAAACTTGCAGCCGGATACTTACTGTAAACCTCTGCCCATGTGAGTGTACCCTGTACATTCACATTGGGGGGGGGGGGGGGGAGAAACATCCAGCTGTTGCAAAACTACGACTACCAGCATGTACTGTCTATCAGTGCATGCTGGGAGTTGTAGTTTTGCAACAGCTGGAGGCACACTTGTTGTGAAACACAGAGTTTGGTAACAAACTTGGTAACAACCAGTGTGCCTTCAGCTGTTGCGAAAGCTGCAACCCCCAGCATGTACGGACAGCGGAAGGGCATGCTGGGACTTGTAGTTATGCAACAGCTGGAGGCATACTACTTTGGCTGGGGATTGCAGTTATGCAACAGCTGGAGACACACTGGTTTGCTACTTAACTCAGTGTTTCACAACCAGTGTGCCTTCAGCTGTTGCAAAACTACAACTCTCAGAAGTCACCAACAGCCTATGGGCATGGTGGGAGTTGTAGTTATGCAACCAGCAGATGCACCACTACAACTCCCAGCATGCACTTTAGCTGATTGTGCAAGCTGGGAGTTGTAGTTATACAACAGCTGAAGGTACACTTTTCCATAGAAAAAATGTGCCTCCAGCTGTTGCAAAACTATAAGTCCCAGCATGCCCATAAGGGAATGCTGGGAGTTGTGGTGGTCTGCCTCCTGCTGTTGCATAACTACAGCTCCCAGCATGCCCTTTTTTCATGCTGGGAGCTATTGCTAAGCAACAGCAGGAGGCTGTCAATCACCTCCAACTGCTGCTCTTCTGCAGGTCAGCCCCTCGCCGCCGCTTCTGGGACCCCGATCCCAACATTAATGCCGGGGATCGGGGTCCCCAGCTCCCGGGGTCTTCTTCCCGCACCCGCTCACGTCCTCCGGAAGAGGGGCGGAGCAGGGTTGCGGGAGTGACACCTGCAGCAGGTGCCCTGATTGGTTGG
Organism: Hyla sarda; assembly: GCF_029499605.1. NCBI lineage: Eukaryota > Metazoa > Chordata > Amphibia > Anura > Hylidae > Hyla > Hyla sarda. The sequence continues at coordinate 199,958,287 of NC_079189.1, forward strand.
CCGGTAAACCAGTGCCACCTCACCCCTGCTGACGGCCCCGATCAGCCAGTAATTCCGGGTCACCGGAGACCCGATTGACCCGGAATCCGCCGCAGATCGCTGGGCTGAATTGTCCAGCGATCTGCGGCCATCGCCGACATTTGGGGGTCATGGGCGATATGCCGCGATGCCTACTGAACGAATGGACAGGACGTACTCCTACGTCCTCGGTCCTTAAGGACTCGGAAACGGGGGCGTAGGAGTACGTCCATTGTCCTTAAGGGGTTAAATAGATACATACATTATTGTCCCAAACATCTGCCTCCGCAAATTACAATTTGAAGTATCTTTTATTTCTGATGGAAGACCTCTGTAAATTTATGGACTTTAGGTAAATTAGGGAAACTCAGACTATTTTTTGCCTACTACATAATACATATTACTGATGTCCCTGTCCTCGGCTTGCCTCTGACTCCCGCAATTATTCATGGCAGCACACCTAAATGCCCCAAAAAATGTAATAAATGGGGCTAAAAAAGTTAAGTAAAAAAAAAAATAAAGTATGATTTAGAACAAAAACTAGAAAATAAAATTATGCAATGCACTCCTCATTCATATTTAATATTGAGCATTGCATTTTCTGGTCCCTGCCCGCTCCTGTAAATTGAAAGACAAAAAAAAAATGTACATTTTTAAACAGGGATCAATTTATGTGGGCAGGCAGGGACCTAAAAATATAGCCGACAATAATAAAAATGTAGAAAGGGGCCATTTAAATGTAAAATTAATATATTTTTCTATAATTAATTAAAAAAAAATATTAGTAATGTATTTTGTTATTGTGTTTAATAAAGTGTGTGTGTGTATATGTGTGTTTCACTCTTTTTCTCTATTCTTTACATTTTTTAGGTAGTACTATTACTCCCAGCATGGAACAGACTGTTTCATGAAGGGAGCTTTAGTACCTGTACTAATGGACAGATCGCCCCGGGTGTCACTCCTGACACCAGATGTGATTGTCCTATCTATTGCAGAGATGGAGCGGCTTTCTCCTGCGCTCACATCACTGCACTATACTCTGGCTGGCCAGTGATGTGAATAGAATTCACATCACTTATTCATATTTCCCTCAGAGAGCTGTGATTGGCCAGATGGTTTCAGCAAATTGCAGCTCTCTGTGGGAAATAGGATTAATAGTTGTATATATACGGCAAATACTCATACTACAGTGGGACCAGAGAAGAGCGGCCGCCCGCCCATATCTATACATTATACAGGACGATTGCATCAGGTGTCAGAAGTGACACCCGCTGCTAGCTGTCCATTAATGGAAGTACTACAGCTCCCAGCATGGGGCAGAGTGATGCTCCATGTTGGGAGCAGTAATACCTGAAGTTAAGGACAGATCACAGCAGGTGTCACTCCTAACACCCGCTGCGATTTTCCTATCTTTTGCAGGGATGCGAGCGCAGGAGAAAGCCGCTCGCATCTATACATTATACAAGGCGATCACAGCGGGTGTAGCTAATGAAGAAATTTGTTATTTCGAATTGAGTCGAAGTTCGGATTCAGTCCGAATTGAATTTTTCATGAAATTCGGAATGAATTTGACTTCATCCGATTAAATTCCCTCATCTCTAGAGAATTTCATAGACTGAGAAGGAATTTTTCTGAAATAAATACATTTAATATTAAAGCAAAAAAAAAAAACTCTCAGACCCTCTTCTCCAACGGGGCTATTACAAGGAAAACATAGAAAGGCCTAAGAATAGAGCCCTGTCTTTGAACTGACAGGATTTAATTTCTTACAACAGAACATCAGACAAGTGCAAACAGAATAACAACAAAACCTTTTTTTTTACATCTTACAGTAGACAGTTCACACAAATTAAATGGATTGTACAACACTATATTCCCATCTTAGAACAAGATATTATTTTAAAACAAATAGTGAATAAAGGTGTGAACTGTGTATCCAAAAAATTACCTTTAGGTAGTTTTCTTTCCCCCAGTGAATTTAATTCTTTGCAGCCTACAGCTTCTCATTGGCTTTTCATTACCCTGCAAGGGCAACTAAAACACATTGGGCCTCATTTACTAAGCTGAAACCGACCAGTTTTTGTCTGTTTTTTTTTTTGGCGCAGAGTGTCTGAGACATGTCTGCACCAGTCTGCGCCAGTGTGTGACAGTGTGCGCCTGGAAAATCCGACAAACCCGACATTGCACTGTGAAAAGCTGAAAAGGGGGCGTGGTCTGTCACAAAGGGGGCGTGGTTGGTCCAAAAAGGGGCATCGTTTCACAACCAGACCGATTTACTATTGAATTCACAGAAAATCCTGTGGATAAATGGCTGGAAATATCCACCTAGAAAAAGCTGGTCAGAAAATGTTCCCGACTTTTCCCAATAGTAAATAGAGAGAAATCCTGCAAGTCTGAAACAACTTTTCCCACTAGTAAAAACCCGACACTCTTAGTAAATGAGGCCCATTGTATTACCTGCACATATATGATTGCAACTTCCGAATTTACTTCCTACAGTACAGGTAAAAAAATATGCCCATAAGAATTTTATGAATTGTGAGGAGTTGTATACTTAGAAGCCTGCACCACCTGCAAAAAACAGTACATAGGATGTACAGTTAACTCTCTGAAGTCCCGGTTAATGTTATCCCCTTGTTTCATGAGTAGCGATGCACGCGTGTTATCCATTGTTCTTATTGTGTGCTCTCAGCTGATTCCAGTTGGTAAGATGTACTCTATTTTAACGTTGTGTGTAAGGCTGGGTTCACACTACGTTTTTGCCATACTGTTTTCAATCCGTTTTTCTAAAGAAAACCGTATGGCAAAAAAACGGATGGAACAGTATGGGAAAAAGTAAACCGTATGCGTTTTTAAACAGTATACTGTTTTTAAAAGTGCATACAGTTCCGTCAGTTTTTATAGAAAAAAAACCCATACGTTTTTGAAAATTTTGTAAATTTTTAATGGGAGGGGTCTTGGGTGGGGACTTTAGGATTCAAATGCGCATGTGCAAAGTAAAAACGTATACGGTTTTCCCATATGGAACCGTATACATGTGCGTTTCCCATTGACGTCCATGTGAAAAAAAACGTATGCGGTTGCAGTACGGTTTTTAAACCGGAGACAAAATTGTGGTCAACCACGGTTTTGACTCCGGTTTAAAAACCGTACTGCAACCGCATACGTTTTATTTAACATGGACGTCAATGGGAAACGCACATGTATACGGTTCCATACGGGAAAAACGTATACGTTTTTACTTTGCACATGCGCATTTGAATCCTAAAGTCCCCACCCAAGACCCCTCCCATTAAAAATGGACAAAATTTTCAAAAACGTATGGTTTTTTTTCTATAAAAACTGACGGAACTGTATGCACTTTTAAAAACAGTATACTGTTTAAAAACGCATACGGTTCACTTTTTTCCATACTGTTCCATCCGTTTTTTTGCCATACGGTTTTCTTTAGAAAAACTGATTGAAAACAGTATGGCAAAAACGTAGTGTGAACCCAGCCTAACACAGGCAGTATGCTTTTTCAAAGTAGGATACCAAGAAACGCATCAAGCTTGAGCTCTGCTTCATTGTACATGCTTGCTACTGCATTTTTAAAGAAAAAAAATAAAGCTTTGTGATTTTACTCCACCTGTCCAGCGCTGGATTTTTCCTTTGCTTGCTCTATACATTAAGCCTACATTTACCATCAGCCAGCCAAATTTGTGCAGGTTCTGAAATGTACCCAAACAAGTAATACTGCAAAAAAAAAAATATATATATTCCATTAATGTTTCAATAAAAACACAAAATGTTCAAAGTGAGTCCAAAGTTGTGAGCCTGCGCAATCTTTAGATCCAGCATGAGAGACGGAGGCCATGCAGGGCAGTACAGTTACAGAGACAACCAAAAGCTGTAAAGCTCCTTGCATAAACGTTCTGATGAACAAGACTTGCATAGAACATGACTGAATCTAGTACGGTTTGCCAGGCAACTATACAGCCCAGTGTGGCATGGAGAGGCCTGACGAAGCACAAAATCTTGCAAAATGGCTGCTGTAGCCTCATCATGATATACCCCCTGTATGTTTTGCCCATGCCTAGTAACTGAAATTATTATTTATGATATGTCAGGCATAAGGCCTACGTGTGAGGTCGATTATTATGTATTATAATTGTGTATCATGTCTAGTACAAGGCCTAAGTGAGAATTCACTCAGCTTGTGTTTAAACTGTCTATATGTATTGAACAGTTTTATGGGGGCCTGTGTTGTACCTCTTTGAAGCTAGGGCTTTGGTCCAGTCATAAAACCAGACCATAAAACTAAGGATGAGATAAGAGATCAGCCATGCTTGAAGAGAGAGAGAGAGATCCCAGTCCCCCACCTGGTGGGACCAGGGAGAGGACGTTTTTCCCCTACCTCCTGTCCATTTCCTAAATATATTCAATTTTTGGGTGGGATTTAGATGCATAAAGGACCTGCACAGCAAATATTTTCTTAGTGAATTCATAGTAACCAGGTTAGTTCTGCATATCTTCAGTTCTAAATAATTCAACAACAGGGTATGCACAAAAACACCCACAGACCTCTTCACATATACTTCAAAATGGAAATCATATACATCTCTTTTCTTTATTTTACTCCTCCAGCATCATTTTTTTCCTAGTTCTGATATACATTTCTTCACTGAAAAATGTGTCTATTGCTTGAAGAATTTATTTGGTCTCCACTGAGAGGTGCACAGCCTATAAACTTATCATGTACTGCACAGGTAGCTCTCAGTCTGCCTTCCCTCCGGTGATCCTCATGAGCACTTGTATCAGGCAAACACTTCATAGTTTTTGCCACCACACTTGATTAACCTTCACTTGTGACTGTATTACCTTTACTAAACAGTTACTGCAGCATTATGGCTTGCTACCAGCAAATATGACTTTTTATCAAATACCTTATTTTCTTTACAACACAACACTTTGGCATTAGGCATTAGCATGTATTACATTCCTAACTTGGAAAGACAGGCATTTTCTACCTATCATTATGATTCAACATACCCTTCTTCTAAATTTCAAAGAATTTTTATTTCTTTTTAATTAACATTTTTGATTTGAAACTAAATTTATGCATAGGAACCAACATTTTTACATTTGTCCACAAAACTACTCTCAATAATTTCATCATATGTCGTAAGATGAAAATGTCTAAGATTGGTGACCAAAATGTTTTATTTACTCTTTAAAAGGGGACCTCCAGTCTAAAGGAGAGCTGGAGATACCTGAGTAAAGCACTTATTCATCTCTGGTGCTTCCAAGGACAGTACTTGGAGAGCATGCTTATCCTACTGCTCCAGGTACAGGGATAACTGGAGCCCTATTCTGGACATTGTGGTGGTCTCAGTGGTCTGACACTTATCACTAATCCTTTGGATAGGGATATGTTTAAAGCACTGACATACCTTTTAAGTGATACTCTATGCTATACTTTAGGCTTACATGTAATGAAATTTTAGCTTTCTACATGCATACTAAATAGTAATATACCTTGTAAGGTTGAAAGAAAGTCAAGAGTCCATCGAGTTCAAACGAAAACCCTACTGTGTGGATCCAGAGGTAGGCAAAAAGCCCTCCATGAGGCTGATGCCAATTGCCCCATAAGGAAAAATTACTTCCTGACATCAATATTGCATTAAGAAATAATCCCTTGATCAACGTTTTATCCACATGAATCTAGTATCCATAACCTGCATTATTAGATTTTTCCAGAAAAACATCCAGGCCCCCCTTGAACTTGCTTATTGAGTCAGACGTCACAACATCATGTGGCAGAGAGTTCCATAGCTCACTGCTCTTAAAGTAAAGAATCTCTGTCTGTGATGATGGTGAAACCTTCCTTCCTCTAGACATAGAGGATGCCCCCTTGTCATGGTTACCGGCCTAGGTATAAAAAAGATCACTAAAATGATCTCTATACTGTCCATTCATATATTTGTACATTGTAATCAAATTGTCCCTAAGACATCTTTTCTCCAAACTTTTTTTTGAATAATTGTTTATTTTGATGAAATGTGTATACATTTTTACAACACATATAACAAATAAAAGAGAAAGTAAAAAAAATGAAAAGAGAACAAAAAGAAAATAATATCAATAACTGCAATACAAATCACTTCAGTAAGGAAGAAGCGTAAACCAGCGTAATGATGAAATAGAATGATGGCATGTTTTTACACTTTTGTTGTATAATCAACGCATATATCAGATCTAGTCTAAACTGTTAAATAACGGAATATAAGGTCACGAGGGGGATAAGGTCCCGAGGGGTACCTATGGTAGGAGGGTAATTAACCAAATACGGTCAACTAGAACATAAAATGCTCCAAGTAGCCGAGGGTAAAAGCCCCAGGCACTATGGAGTACATATAAAGTAGAAATGTTAATCCTATTGATGTAAGAAACCTGTCTTGGTACTGTCATCCTCCCATACAATTAATTATCTTTGTCACCCTCCTCTGCACCCTCTCCAGTTCAGCCAAGTCCTTCTTACAAAATTGAACACAATACTCCATGTGCGGTCTAACTAATGATTTATACAGAAGTAAAACTATGTCCTTGTCACAAGCATCAATACCGCTCTTGATACATTCATGACTTTGTTAGTCATGGCAGCAGCTGCCTGGCACTAATCACTAAAGTTGAGCTTACTGTCCACCAATATTCCCAAGTCCTTTTCAGTAGTAGTTAAACCTATTGTCTTATTATTTAGCGCATAATTGTACACTTTGTTTTTATGGCCCAAGTGCATAACCATACATTTGTCCACATAGAATTTAATTGGCCATGTCTGTGCACAAGCCTCTATCTTCCAGAGATCCTTCTGTAATAGTATATTACCCTCCTCTGTGGTGATCACTAGAGATGAGCTAATTTTTTGAAAATTCGATACGGCTGATTCGCCAAATTTCCCCCCAAAAATTTGATTCGACCCAAATTTATTTGCGGCGAATCACTATTAAAAATGGCTATTTCTGGGCTACAGAGAGCCTTAATAGGGGTGTAGAACACTTTTACTTGTTGTAACACGCATAGGGAAAGTGCTGTGATAGTGAGATAATACTGTTATTCAGTATGACATGCAGATTCTTTTGGAAATGTCCTTCATCCATGAGTATGTAGTGACAAGAGTTACCTTTCATTCTGTACTTCTTATCTGGCTTTTATGTATCAAAATTATTTATTTAAATTATATTAAATTTGATTAAAAAATTTACAAGTCACTTTTCATCAATTATAAAAAAAAACATCTTTAACCCCTTAAGGACTCAGCGTTTTGCATTTTCATTTTTTCCTCATCACCTTCTAAAAATCATACTATCAGAAAACAGCTGCCACTGAAAACAAAGTGCTCTCCACTGAATTGACAATATCTTTCTTAGTACAAAACAGCAGATCAAGCTACAAAAATATTTAAAACCATTTAAAATATGTTTGTAACTTGATCTGCTGTTTTGTACTAATAAAGATATTGTTGTCAATGTGCACTTTGTTTTCAGTGGCAGCTGTTTTCTGATAGTATGATATATTACACTGAGTTGCACCCTCGTTTATACATTATATTATGGGGAGTCCCCCATAAAATCATAACACTTTCAATTTTGCACCTAAAAATCCATATGATGGCTTATTTTTTGCGCCACCAATTCTACTTTGCAGTGACATTAGTCATTTTACCCAAAAATCCATGGCGAAACGGAAAAAAAAAATAATTGTGCGACAAAATTGAAGAAAACATTTCATTTAGTAAACTTTTGATCGCTTTTTAAAAACATTTTTATGATATAAAATGTGACCAAAAATACACTATTTTGGACTTTGGAATTTTTTCGCGCGTACGCCATTGACCGTGCGGTTTAATTAATTATATCGTTTTCTAGTTCGGACTTTTATCACATATGTGTTACGCCGAGCGCTCCGGGTCCCTGCTCCTCCCCGGAGCGCTCACGGCGACTCTCTCCCTGCAGCGCCCCGGTCAGACCCGCTGACCGGGAGCGCTGCACTGACATTGACGGCGGGGATGCGATTCGCATAGCGGGACAGGCCCGCTCGCGAATCGCATCCCAAGTCACTTACCCGTCCCGGTCCCCGGCTGTCATGTGCTGTCGCGCGCGGCTCCGCTCTCTAGGGCGCGCGCGCGCCAGTTCTCTGAGACTTAAAGGGCCAGTGCACCAATGATTGGTGCCTGGCCCAATTAGCCTGATTAGCTTCCACCTGCTCCCTGGCTATATCACCTCACTTCCCCTGCACTCCCTTGCCGGATCTTGTTGCCTTGTGCCAGTGAAAGCGTTTAGTGTTGTCCAAAGCCTGTGTTACCAGATCTCCTGCTTTCCATATTGACTACGAACCTTGCCGCCTGCCCCGACCTTCTGCTACGTCTGACCTTGCCTCTGCCTAGTCCTTCTGTCCCACGCCTTCTCAGCAGTCAGCGAGGTTGAGCCGTTGCTAGTGGATACGACCTGGTTGCTACTGCCGCAGCAAGACCATCCCGCTTTGCGGTGGGCTCTGGTGAACACCAGTAGCCTCTTAGAACCGGTCCACCAGCACGGTCCACGCCAATCCCTCGCTGACACAGTGGATCCACAACCTGTAAGCCGAATCGTGACAATATGTTAATTTTTATTTTTATTTACACAGTTTTTTTTATGGGAAAAGGGGGGTGATTCAAACTTTTATTAGGTAAGGGGTTAAATGACCTTTGTTAACTTTTTTTTCACTTTTTTTTGCAGTGCTATAGCTCCCATAGGGAGCTATAGCACTGCACACATTGATCTCTTATGCTGATCCCTGCAAAGCCATAGCTTTGCACGGATCAGTGAGATAGGGGCTCGATTGCTCAAGCCTGTAGCTCAGACTTGGAGCAATCAAACTCCGATCGGACGCCGCGGAGAGAGGTAGGGAGACCAACTCCTGCGTCCCAGCTTATCAGAACATCGTGATTTTATCGCGATGTCCCGATCAGCCCGACTGAGCTGCCGGGAAGCTATTACTTTCGTTTTCAGACACGGCGATCAACTTTGATCGCCGCGTCTGAAGGGTTAAAAGCGTGCGGCACAACGATCGGTTAGCAGCCGGGACCGACCTGATGTTTCACACCGGAACCGGGCTCAGGGCGTACAGGTACGCCCTGAGTCCTTAAGAGATTAAGGACTCAGCCCATTTTGGCCTTAATGACTCAGCAAATTTTATTTTTACTTTTTCGTTTTTTCCTCCTGGCTCTTTCATATTTTCATTTACAGACGAGTATGAGGGCTTGTTTTTGCGTGACCAGATGTCATTTGTAATGACATCACTCATTTTACCATAAAATGTATGGCGTAACCTAAAAAAATACTATTTGTGTGGGGAAATTGAAAATTTTTAAAGAAACCATATAGTGGCTGAATGATGCAGCGTGGAGGTGGCGGCAGCATGAGGAGACTGTATAGTGGCTGAATGACACAGCCTAGATGTGGTGGAAGCATGAGCAGACCATATAGAGGCTGAATGACACAGTGTGGGAGTGGCGGCCACATAAGGAGACCATATAATGTCTGAATGAAACAGCCTGGAGGTGGTGGAAGCATGAGGAGACCATATAGTGGCTGAATGATACAGCGTGGAGATGTTTGCAGCATGAGGAGACCATATAGTGGCTGAATGACACAGCGCACTCGTGGTGGCAGCATGAGGAGACCATATAGTGGCTGAATGACGCAGCCTGGAAGTGGCGGAAGCATGAGGAGACCATGTAGTGGCTGAATGATACAGCTTGAAGGTGGCAGAAGCATGAGGAGACAATATAGTGGCTGAATGACACAGCGCTCTCGTGGCAGTAGCATGAGGAGACCATGTAGTGGCTGAATGACGCAGTCTGGAGGTGGCGGAAGCATGAGGAAATCATGTAGTGGCTGAATGACAGTGTGGAGGTGGCGGCAACATGAGGAGACCATATAGTGGCTGAATGACACAGCCTGGAGGTGGCGGAAGCAAAAGGCAACCGTATAGTGTCTGAATGACACAGCGTGGAGGTGGCATCAGCATGAGGAGAACATATGGTTGCAGAATGACACAGCCTGGAGGTGGCATGAGGAGAACATATGTTTTCCTCATGCTGATACCATATGTTCTCCTCAAGCTGATGCCACCTCCAGGCTGTGTCATTATGCCACCATATGTTCTCCTCATGCTGATGCCACCTCCAGGATGTGTCATTCTGAATGACACAGCCTGGAGGTGGCATTAGCAGCATCAGGAGTCCTGAAAGTGACCTGGTGACAAAAGTTCATCTAAGTGTTGGTGTGCACAAGTACGTTTTGAGGATATGCATTACATAAAACTTAACGTTTAATATCATTCTTAGGATAAAATATATGGACCCAAGTTTATTTTTAATCTAACAAAAGGAAAGGTGTGCAAAAAACACCATGTGCCACCTACAACACCAAGTATTAATGTGATGCAAAGACCTCTAAAAGCTGGAAGGGAACAACGTATGGTCTATAGTAACAGGTGGCGGTAAAAACTTCCCCTGTAAGGCCCTACTCTTGCACTATTAATTCCCTTCTTGGCAAGTGTTCCTCGCCCTAAAAAGGGTGGCCCACACAGGAACCTCTCCCTATTTCCACCTACAAACACTGCCATTTCCTAGGGGTTTGAGTTGGGAATAGGGAGAGGTTCTTGTGTGGGGCTACCCTTTTTAGGACGAATAACACTTCCCTCCAAAAGGTGGAAGGGAACAACATATTGTCCATTGTAGCAGGTGGGGGTTAAAACTTCTCCTGTAGGGCCCTACTCTCGCCCTATTAATTTACTTCTTGGCAAGTGTTACTCGCCCTAAAAAGGGTGGCCACGCACAGGAACCTCTTCCTATTTCCACCTAAAAACCCTGGGAAATGACAGTGTATTTAGGTGGAAATAGGGAGAGGTGGCCCTTTTCAGGGCGAGTAACACTTGCCAAGAAGGGAAATAATAGTGCTAGAGTTGGGCCTTACATAGGAAGTTTTTACCTCCACCTGTTACAATGGACCATACATTGTTCCCTTCCACTTTTTAGAGGTCTTTGAGTCATATCAATACTTAGTGGTGTGTGTGGCATATAAAAGTTATGTTTTACCTAATGAACATCCTCGATACTTACTTGTTGTCTGATGAGAAGGAATTTCTGTAACTGGGGAGCTGCACCTTAAATATGTTTTGCACTATCCATATTTGTGAAGTGTTAGTGTGGCACCATGGTTAATCTACTCTCATGCAGCAGGCATTGGTGGGTGGAAATCCTGGCTGACCCATGCCTGATTCTTCTTCACAAAGGTCACTCTCTCCACATTTTTGTTACTTGGTGTTACTATTGCCCCTGCTGTACTAAACAGCCGCTCTGATGGCACACTACTGGCCAGGCAGGACAACTTTTCCAGGGCAAACTCTGCTAGATGCTGCACAAATCAAGTTTGGCTGCCCAGAAGTCCAGCGGATCTTCAAAGTGTGTTGGCAGAGTCATGTCAAGACATGCCACCAACTACTGGTTCAGGTCCGGCTCCAGGTCCACCTACTGCTGTTGAGTTGTTTCACTATGTGGGTGAAGAAAGCTACTTATCATCGACTGTAGACTCAGGCTGCTGCTGACGGAGCTGGTACTGCTCCTGCCATCCCACCCCTCCCAAGCAGCCATGGCAGTGGGATGTGAGCGCAAAGGGCCCCCTGAGTCAGACCTGCGAGAGGATGGACGATGGCACAGATAGACATCGGCCAACTGACTATGTGCTTACCTTTGTGTTCACCTTCTACTGCCATGGCTACTGGGGAGGGGTGGAGTGGCAGAGCAGTCTCTGTAGTAGGTCAGTTTGTTCTCCCTCTCAGTGGGCATAAAAGAGGCCCCCATTTTGTGCCGGTAGAGAGGGTCCAACAAGATGGAGAGCCAGAAGTCAACCTGCTGCTGAACGGTGAAAACTCGGCGGTCACTATGCACGGAAGTGAGCATGCATCGTGCCATTTGTGCAAGTGACTTAGAGGGACTTCCTGCCTCCATCTCACTGCATACTGCCATGGTGTGTCTAGGTCCTCTGTCTCATCTTCCTCATCACCCTATAGCTCCACAAGATTCTCCTGCTCCTCCAATCCTGTAAGATGACTATAAAAAAAACACCCTTGCCTGTGCTTCACTGTCCCCCTCCCCCTCCTCCTCTTCCAGTCCAGCTCCCACAGGGCTCATATGGCCGTGAGATGTAGGCGCCATGTCTCCAGTGCCCTTAGCACCCATCGTTTCCAACACGTGTTATAGGAAATGAAGCAGTGGAATGACATTGTTCATCCCGTAATCCTGGAAACTGACTAATAATGTGGCTTCCTCAAAGGGCCTGAACAAACGACAGGTGTCATGTATGAGCTGCCACTGGTGGGAATTGAAGTTACACAGGGGAGTCCCCCTATCCACTTGGATCATCAAGAAATCGGTGATGGCTTTTCTCTTTTCGTATAGTCGGTTCAACATATGAAGGGTGGAATTCCAATGGGCGGAAACGTAGCAAATCAGACTATGTTGGGGGATGCCGTTCTGACGCTGTAGCTCAAGGAGGGTGTGTTTTGCAGTGTACGAGTGGCTGAAGTGCATGCAAAGTTTCCTTCCCATTGTTAGTATGTCTTGCAGATGGGGGTACACTGCAGAAACTGCTTGACAACCAGATTGAACACATATGCCATGCAGGGCGCATGGCTCAGGTTTACTTGATGCAGCACAGACAGGATGTTCTTCCCGTTGTTAGTCACCATGGTTCCCATTTCCAGTTTTAGTTGAGTAAGCCATGATTTCATTTCTTGATGAATGATTTTAGCAGTTCCTCTCCTGTGTTACTCCGTTTGCCAAGGCAAACCATGTGTAGAACAGCGTGACAACGCCGTGCCCTGCACACACTTGTCCATGCAGTGCAGGCTGAGGACACAGTGGAGGATGAGGAGGCAGAGTCACACTCTGTCACAGGACCAACGGCCTGAGAGCATGGAGGAGGAAGTGGTGTGACCTGTCCAAGTTGCTGTTGTGGCTGTGCAGGAACCACATTTACAAAGTGGGCCATAAAGGACATGTATTGTCCCTGACCGTAGTTACAGCTCCACACGTCAGCGCTGCCATGCACTTTGGTACACATCGACAGGCTCAAGGACTGGCCCACCTTCTATCCCACATAATTGTGCAGGGCTGGTACTGCCTTTTTTGCAAAGAAATTATGGCTTTGGACTCTCCACCTCAGCTGAAAAGTGCAGAGTCCACCCCTTGAAAAGGGAGGGACTGCAGCACCAGCAACTTGGACAGGAGCACATTCAGCTTCTGCACCGTTGGATGAGTGGGTGCATACTCTTGAACATGGCTTCGCTGATGGATTTCTGGTGGAATGACTAACTCAAAGTAGAAGGAGCAAGAGCATCTGGACAGACAGAAAATGGGTATGACAGACAGCTCCATTCGGCTGAGGTGGTGGAGCCTTGGCTGGCTGAAACAGGGAGCGGTGTTCCAATGGGCGATGAAGCAGGCATGACCACCGCATCAGAGCCACGGTTCTCCCAGGCTGCTTTATGGTGACGCTGCATATGTTGACGCAGGGCCATGGTGCCAACATTGGGAGCCTGGCCACGCTTCACCTTCTGGCGACACATCTTGCATGTTAACATCAGGTTAACACCAGGTTAACATCCTCCGGATGCTTGATGAAACCTGTCACACCGCCTAGTAGCTGATTTTCCCCCCAACAGTCCGCACTGACCGACTGCCGCCGACTTCAAGAACCCCTATTCCACTACCTCCCGGGAAGGTAGGCTGCCACAAAGCAGGTGGTCTACCCCAGGCACTTTTGGCTCCAGACTTCCCACTTCTGCTACTATTGCAACCATGCAACCACCTTTCTGGCTCAGCTGCTGCCTCACGGGCAACCTCAAACCCTCTTCTCCTGATGATAATGAATCACCTTCTGTACCCGGCTCCCAAGTACGATCAGCTTCATCATCATCGAGTTTTGTCTGCACGTCACTGATGTCCTCCTCAGGTTCCTCAACAGTGTCTGCTTCAGGAGCCTGAAAGCTCGGAACACCACCTCCGACGCCACTCTCCTCATCACTACTTGCTCGCCTAGCGGAGGAAATGGCGGATGTATCCTCTACTTCTTGGCGGGGCAGTTGCTGCTGACTGTCCTCTAGTAGATCATCAAATAAATGTGTGTCCCCTATTCACACTTGAGTGGGTGTCATGCATTTTATTAGTGAGGGCTCACAACTCACTGGCAATCCCTGTATCAATAGTAAAAAAAAACGCCACCAACAACTTTTTTGCTTTTTAGATTGCTTTAGTTACCATCTGGTATGAATTCACAATGACAGACATTTATCAAGGGGTTTAGTCAGGTTTTCTTTACTATAATTGTCGCAAAATTGTCACAACTGCGACTACGTGTGTTTCCGTGCAACAATTTGCGTGAAGAACAAGAAAAGCAAGAAAATTCTAACTTGCTTACGTAGTTAATTTTTCAAAATGGATTTGCTTTAGTCAGGTATGTATTAACTGCGACAGTCGCAGCTGCGCAATAGAATGTCGCAACGGCCGTTAAAATTGACTAAATTTACTCCGGCTCCAACATGGAGCAGGAAAAGCTACTGCCGCCCGGGCTCCGACATAATTTCTCCCCACTACCCTCACTTCGCTACAGGGACACTGCAGTGATTTACATCCCACCCCTCTCACCTGCCAGCGCCACACAACTCCCATCTGTCTGCTAACTGTGGCAAGACTACAAGTCCCAGCATGCCCTTACAGTGAGGACACGCTGGGAGTTGTAGTCTTGTAGCAGCGGGAGCTGAGCGGCGTGGGCGGGAGACAAGGGGGGATGTATATGAGTGTCCCCATCATTATTAAGTGAGGGTAGCCCGGGCTCCTTATAACATATACCGGCGCCGCAGACTCCTAAATCCCCCTGCTCTCATTTCACATTTCCCGCTGGGTCCTGTGATTGGCCAGGACCAGCAGCCAATCACAGGACCCGACCGGAACAGTGACATGACTAGGGGATATAGGAGTCTGTCAGGGGGGGGTCCATCAGCACCCACCCACCCCCGCCCACCCCCCACCGGCCTTCACCTGCACTGTGCCAGTCCGTAACCCCCCCGGCCTTCACCTGCACTGTTCCCGGCCTCCGCCCCCACCAGCACTCCTATACTCCCCCCAGCCCCCCGGCCTTCACCTGCACTGTGCCCGGCCTCCGCTCCCACGTCTTCGGTTGCGCCGGCCTGGCGTTGCTCCGTCAGTGACGTCACTCGCAGGGTGCCCGGAGAGAAGGATCGCTGCGCTGGTTGGGTGAGTGTGTGTGTCTGTCTCTCTGTCTGTCTCTATCTCTGTCTGTGTATCTCTGTCTGTGTGTCTCTGTCTGTGTGTGACTGTCTGTGTGTGACTCTGTGTGTGTGACTGTGTGTGACTCTCTGTGTGTGTGTGTGACTGTGTGTGACTCTCTGTGTGTGTGTGCCCGGGCTCCCTTTGCAGGACTACAACTCCCTGTATGCCCTTACTGTAAGGACATGCTTGGAGTTGTAGTTGTGCAGTGCAGGCGAATGACAAGCTTGTCCCCTTGTCATGTGGACTTCTTCGGATTCGGTGGACTACTTCGATGACCAGTGTTTTTCTTTGTTTGATTTTAATAAAATGGTTAACGAGGACTTGTGGGGGAGTGTTTTTTGTAATAACATTTTTTATAAACCTTTTGTGTTTTTTCCTTACTTTACTTGACAGGCTTAGTAGTGGAAGCTGTCTTATAGACGGAGTCCATTACTAAGCTGGGCTTAGCGTTAGCCACAAAAACAGCTAGCGCTAACCCCCAATTATTACCCCGGTACCCAACACCACAGGGGTGCCGGGAAGAGCCATTACCAACAGGCCCGGAGCATCAAAAATGGCGCTCCTGGGCCTAGGCGGTAACAGGCTGGCATTATTTAGGCTGGGGAGGGCCAGTAACAATGGTCCTCACCCACCCTGGTAACATCAGGCTGTTACTGATTGGTTGGTATTTGGCTGAGAATAAAAATAGGGGGGACCCTATGCATTTTTTAAAATAAATAATTAAATATATAAAAAAAAAACACATAGGGTCCCCCCTATTTTTATTCTCAGCCAAATACCAACCAAACAGTAACAGCCTGTTACTGGCCCTCTCCAGCCTAAATATTGGCAGCCTATTACCGCCTAGGCCCAGGAGCGCCATTTTTGATGCTCCGGGCCTGTTGATACCGGCTCTTCCCGGCACCCCTGTGGTGTTGGGTACGGGGGTAATAATTGGGGGATAGCACTAGCTGTTTTTGTGGCTAACGCTAAGCCTGGCTTAGTAATGGACTCCGTCTGTAAGACAGCTTCCACTACTAAGCCTGTCCAGTAAGTAAAAAAAACAAAAAAAACACAACACTTTTATATATATATATATATATATATATATATATATATATATATATACACATTTTTTCAAAGCTGCATAGTGATGTTCTGTGGTCATTATATGGTTTTTGTGTTCTAAAAAATGGTATTTAAAAGTGATTTCTTGGTTTTTGCTCATGTAAGCCAAATTTATCAACCCCCTGTGATAGTATGATAAATATGTCATACATAGGCAAAAAAATTGCAAGAAAAAAATGACTACAGAACTTGCTTACCAAAGCAACGATGATAAATGTCCCCCAATGTCTTTTAGCAAAGTTTTGCAAAAAATCACCATGCAAAAATATAAAACGATCATGATTCACCTAAAGTTCACCTTCTACGGGGCTTGCCAGACATTTTGTCGAACACAACCATAGAATCAGTGAACTGAGGTGGATGACAAATGAAGAAATACAAGGTAGTATGGAAAATGAAGTAAAGAAAAGATTGTTACAACGTGAAGTCTATTGAATTGAGACATTAAATTCATTGAACCCGAATGGGCTGAATGAATCATGTAATTTTGGAGTGTACCTGTGAGAAGTCATCTTATATGCTGTCCGTAGTTTAATTTTTTATGTATGTGATTTTAATTCTATTATTCTCATTTTTAGAGATAAGTTCTCGCGAGAGTAACATACCTATTTAATGTGGTGATGGTGAGCAGTGAGCACATTAGGGTTACTTGAGGAAGGAGGCGTGGTCTCCGAATTGTCGTAAGGTGTTGACGCAAGCTCCAATCTGTTCCCCTTTGTGAGCGGAAGGTTGTCTTGCTAAAGGAAGCCCGGGCATGGGGTGAAAATTTCCTTCAGCTTGGAGAGTGTCGAGCGTGTCCATAGAATCATGATCTTTTGATATTTTTGCATGGTAATTTTTTGCAAAAATTTGCTAAAACACATTGTGAATTTTTATAAGATGTTCACTAAAGCAATCTAAAAAGCAAAAAAGTTTTTGTTGGTGTTTTTTTTTACTATTGATACTCTAGTAGATCATCCTCACTAAATAGTGGAGCTGAATCCACAGCATAAGATACTTCTGTGGGGAGGGAACAGCATAGGACTGAGGCAATTGGAGGACAGGGACTTCTTCCGGGCCATGCCAACTGAAGGTTTTGTCTGAGAAACCCACCGACTGTTGACTGGGGGTATCAGATGTCACTTATGAGGAAGTGAATGACTTATGAGTTATCCAAACAATGACTGCAGATGGGTTGCTGGTTGAGACACTACCGCTAGCTGATACTGGGAGTTCAGGCCTCTCACTGCGACTCCTGCTGCCACTTGTCCCTAGTCTGCTGAGACTTCTGCCTGTGCCTGATGAATTTAGGCCTCTGCCACTCCTCTGTGCACATCCTGGCAATTCTCTGCCTGACATGCTTATACATTGGCTGAGTGCGTATATGTTACACTTATGAGAGGAGGACAATATGCTCCCCAACGCTTAAATCTGTATTTGGCTACAAAAGTAGGTGTGTAGTTTTGCCTGGCCTTTCAGAGTAACTAGGCCCTTATGACTTTAACAGGAACAAAATCATACACCACGTAGGTGTACGTACATTATATACTTATGAGAGGAGGACAATACGCTCCGCTATGCAATCTATATTAGGCACTAAAATCAGGTGACTATGGCTTTTAGTGCTCACCCTAACTGGCCCATATCAGCTTTTGAGTTTCAGTACACACTAGAGCTGCAGCAGTACATAGTCGCTGTGTAGTAAAGCCTAGTACAGTATTATTATGCACTAAAAGCAAGTGACTATGGCTTTTAGTGCTCACCCTAACCGGCCCCTATTAGCTTTAGAGTTGTTGTACACCCCACTGCAGCAATACAGAGTCGCTGTGTAGTACATCCAAAAGTGTACTTTCTCTCTCTCTCTCCCTTCCCTGTCAGTGCTTTTCTGCAGTGATTTGGGCTTGGGGTGAATCACTGCTGTAAAGCTGTTTTTCTGTGCGACAAAAAAACGCAATAAAACGCTCTCTCTGAAATAAAATGCTGAAATGGTTGGCTGCAAGATGGCTGCTGATTATATAGGGCTGTGACATCACAGGGCTGGCTGGGTTATGATAGGCTGCATGCTGCATGTGATTCAGGGTGATCCCGCCTACCTGCCTTCCCGCCTTCCCAGAGTTCCTTGCACCATGTCCTCACATGAGGAGCCACCATTTTAGATGCCCTGGAGCATGGACCGCACTAAATAGAGTTTTTTGAAGTGGTTTGTTTCATGGAATCGCGGCGATATTTGGATTTGTTACGAATTGAATTTTTCATAAAATACGTAAAGAAATTCAAATTTGTCAGATTTGATATGCTTATTATCCCTAGGTAACACCTTACCTAGTTTAGAGCCATCTGCAAATATATAAATTTTACTCTGTAATCCCTCTAAAAGATCATTAATAAATATATTGAAAAGAACTGGACCCAGTACTTACCCCTGCAGTACCACACTTGTAGCTGTGAACCAACAGGAGTTAGTTCCATTGATACTCGCCCTCTGCTTCTGATCACTGAGCCAGTTGCCAGCCCATTTATACATCCTCCCTTAGTCCCAGCATCCTAATTTTATGTACTAACCTTTTGTGTGTCACAGTATTAAATGACTAGAAAAGCCCAGATTTACGACATTCAAACCTTCACCCTGGTCCTATCTATAACTGACCTCCCTATAGAAGCTGATCGGATTAGTCTGACAGCAGCAATACCCCATAAATCCATATTGGCGCTATGGAATTTTAAAAAGGTTATCCAGGTAAAACTTTTTTTTTTTTTTTAAATATCTACTGGCTCCAGAAAATTAAACAGATTTGTAGATTACTTCTTTAAATAAATCTTAATCCTTATGTCTAAGGATTAAGATTTTCTGTCTAAGTGCTCTCTGATGAAGCAAATCCTCATAGCAAACCTCTTCTACTCTGTGCAGTTCCCGAGACAAGCAGAGATATCAGCAGAGAGCACTGTTGCCAGACAGAAAATAACAACTCAACTTCAGCAGCTGATAATTATTGAAAGGATTAAGATTTTTTAATAGAAGTGATTTACTTCTAACCAAATAGAGACTAGTGTGAACTCAGCCATAGTTAACCTCACTAACATTCATTTAGATAATGCTGCAATTTTGGTGCTGTCACGAGGGCTTTAAATCTGTCAGAAAATTAAATTTACGTAAGTTTTTTGCAACTAAAACAGGTGTGGAAGCTAAAGAGAAAAAAGAAGCAGAGATCCCTTCTACCCTTAACGCCTTGGGTTTCACTCCGTTCAGTGCGGCCGGCGAGGCAGAGATTCAATGCCTGACAGACCTCACTGAGCTTTTGGGAGGGGCTCTTCCCACAAATATAGTACATCCTGAACAGGGGATCTTCACTGGAGGGGTTAAATCCACTTTTTGTCCCCCCATTGCACCAGGCAGTAAAATTGACCTCTTCTATTATAAAATAATGGAGGAGGTCAAGGCTCTGCAATATCCTACAGACAGCAGCATCCTCAGCAATGAGAAGAAAAAAGCAATGCTATGGCTTAGGTCCCTAGATAACACAATTTTTTAAAAAGCAGATAAGGGTGGCAACATAGCCTTGCTCACGAGAGATTACTATGTGAGCGAGGCTATGAGACAGCTTAGCAATCCATCCAATTATGAAAAATTTAAGTCCAATCCCACTGAAAAAATCTCCCAAAAATTGAAAACTTTACTTAGAGGTGCAGTGGAAAAAGGCATTCTCTCCACAGAAACAGCGCTAAAACTAGTCCCTTCCCACCCAAAGTCCCCGTCTTGGTATTTTCTACCGAAAATACACAAAAGTTTGGATGCACTCCCCCCCCCCCCGGACGCCCTATTGTGTCCGGGGTGGGCTCCATAACTGAGTGTATTTCCAAGTTTCTGGATTTTCTTTTACGCCCTTTACTCAGTGGTATGCCTTCCTTAGTAAAGGATGCCAATGAATTTTTGGCAGGACTTTCTGAGTTGGAGTGGCAAAAAGGAAGTTTGTTGGCTTCCATTGATATAGAGTTACTCTATACCAGTATCCCCCAGGATCTTGGTGTAGAGTGTATTCGAAAACTGTTAAAACAGACAGATAAAAGTGATATGTGTGTCAACTTCATCTGCGAGACCTTGTCTCTGATCTTAACAAATAATACCTTTGTTTTTGAGGACGTTTGGTATAGGCAGACCTCCGGAGTTGCCATGGGCACTCCGGTGGCCTGCACATTCGATATCTAGTTTGCTGCTTTTTTCGAAAGAGAATTTATTTTTTCTGCAAATAACCCATTTTTAAGATTCATCAATAATTATTCTCATTTTGTTGATGATATCTTTATTGTTTGGACGGGGTCGGAGGCGGACTTCACAGATTTTGTGACACACATTAGTAATAACAACATGAATTTAAGTTTCACTTATAATACTAGTCTGTCTCAATTAGAGTTTCTAGACATACTACTGCCCTTTGCGATGAAGGGTTGGTAACTACTGGATATAGAAAACCTACAGCAGGGAATTCCCTGTTGCATTACAGTAGTTACCACCCGGAGCACGTAAAAACAGCAATTCCGTACGGACAAATGTTGAGACTTAGGAGGATAAATAATAAAGATGAAAATTTCATCAAACAGGCAAAAGAACTTTCAGATCGACTTACAGCTAGGGGCAGGGACGTGCACAGACATTTTGGAGGGCAGGGGCTCAAGTAAAAAAAGAGGGCACTTTTCATAATTTAAAAAACGTCTGCCAGACTTAATGGGCAGATGTGCTGCGGCCCAGGGACACAGTGGACTTCTGCCGGGCCTCCTCGACATTCCTATCCCCATAAAAGTTGGTGTTTTTGTAAAATCGAGTCAAGAACAGTTTCTATGAAGGTCTGCCATGTGTATATACACTTTGGCTGTGCTGTCAGTCTTATTTACAGAAAACATGTGACAGCTGCCCCATAATATACTGTATTATAGAGGAGATTTATACAAACCTGTGCAGAGAAAGAGCGGTGCAGTCGCTCATAGCAACCAATCAGATCGTTTTGCAGAAGGCTTTTCCTCTGCAAAGGTTTTAATAAATCTCTTCCTATATGCCCCGGTCTGACCTCTATATGACAGAACCCATCACCCAGCACCCAGCACCAATCACCCATCACCCATCACCCAGCACCAATCACCCAGCACCCATCACCAATCACCCAGCACCCATCACCAATCACCCAGCACCCATCACCCAGCACCCATCACCAATCACCCATCACCCATCACCAATCACCCATCCCCAATCACCCAGCACCAATCACCCATCCCC
This sequence comes from Hyla sarda, assembly GCF_029499605.1. Lineage (NCBI taxonomy): Eukaryota > Metazoa > Chordata > Amphibia > Anura > Hylidae > Hyla > Hyla sarda. The sequence continues at coordinate 199,980,033 of NC_079189.1, forward strand.
CAGCATCCATCAACCATCCCCAATAACCCAGCACCCACCTTATGCAGCAATCTCCACACAGCTCTGGTTCTTACACTGAAGAGATGGGCACCACACTAATAAATACTTACATTCTACAATATACAAGAGTTGGCAAAAAAAAGAATGATAAATATAGAAAGATGGCCGGGCATAGCACAGCATACAGGATGGAGGCAGGGAAGCTCCGCCTCCATTGTGCACAAGACTGACTTCGCATATTAGCAATGTGGGGCAATACCTAGAAAATGGAAAGACCAATTTTTGTATACTGCACTGTAACCTAGTGTATTGGGTTTAGTGCGAGTAAACAGCCTGTCAGTTTCCCTTTAATTATAGACCGTACCCCCTTTATTCCCTATATACTGTGCCACCATTCATCTATTAATTCCCTATATACTGTGCCACCATTCATCTATTAATTCCCTATATACTGTGTCACCAATAATGAACTATATACTGTGCCACCATTCATCTAGTAATTCCCTATATTGTGCCACCATGAATGAACTATATACTGTGCCACCATTCATCTATTAATTCCCTATATACTATGCCACCATTAATGAGCTATATACTGTGCCACCATTCATCTATTAATTCCCTATATACTGTGCCACCATGAATGAACTATATACTGTGCCACCATTCATCTATTAATTCCCTATATACTGTGCCACTATTAATGAACTATATACTGTGCCACCATTAATGAACTATATACTATGCCACCATTAATGAACTATATACTGTGCCACCATTAATGAACTATATACTGTGCCACAATTCATCTATTAATTCCCTATATACTGTGCCACCATTAATGAACTATATACTGTGCCACCATTCATCTATTAATTCCCCATATACTGTGCCACCATTCATCTATGAATTCCCTATATACTGTGCCACCATTCATCTATGAATTCCCTATATACTGTGCCATCATTAATGAGATATATACTGTGCCACCATTAATGAACTATATACTGTGCCACTATTATTTAACTATTCTGTGCCACCACTAAGGCTGCGTTCACACGTGCGTATTTTCTGCTGCAGATTTGCTTTAGCAGATTTCTCTTCCCATTGTCAATGAGAAGCAAAATCTGCAGCAAAATAGGCACATGTATCTATACACAGTGCCAGCATACATAAAAATATAATGTTCCAATATAATGAAATATATACTGTGCTTCCATAAATTCCCTATATACTGTGCTTACATTCCTCCAATAATTCCCTAATAATGTGCTTCATACAATACATACAAGCACATAACATAAAGGCACATACAGTACATAGGTAATATACACACATACAGTACATAGGTAATATACACACATACAGTACATAGGTAATATACACACATACAGTACATACGTAATATACACACATACAGTACATAGGTAATATACACACATACAGTACATACGTAATATACACACATACAGTACATAGGTAATATACACACATACAGTACATACGTAATATACACACATACAGTACATAGGTAATATACACACATACAGTACATAGGTAATATACACACATACAGTACATAAGTAATATACACACATACAGTACATAGGTAATATACACACATACAAAGAGACACTGAACCATACATACAGGTACAAATATACATTAAGAAACATCAATACACAGTCACACATATAACATGGAATATATACTAAAAGATATAGCCAATAAGCACATCATACATACAGGTACACACATACAATCACTCACAGATATATACACACATACATAGATTCACTTGCTCATATATATATATATATATATATATATATATATATATATATATATATTTATATATATATACATACACACACATACATACATACACACATATACATACACACATATACATACACATACATACATATACACATACATACATACATACATACATACACATACACACATATACATATACATACACACATACATACATATATACACACATATATACATACATACATATACACATACATATATACATACACACATATAAAGATTCACTTGCTCACATATATAGGCATATACATAGAGACACACACACACAGATGTATACATACACACACACATATGTATACATACACACACATACATACATATATACATACATACACACACATATGTATACACACATGTATACATATACACACACACATACATATATGCATACATACACACATACATACATACACACATATATACATACATACACACATACATACATACATACATACACACACATAAATACATACACACATACATACATACATACATACACATATATACATACACACATACATAAACATATATATACACACACATATATACATACACACACACTGACATACAATTAGTCACATATATACATATACACACACTGACATACAATCACTCACATATATACATATATACATACACACACACATACATACATACACACATACATACAGACACACTGACATACAATCACTCACATATATTTACAGTTACTTACAGTAAGGCCCCAGCCATCCCTCTCTGCACATACATAGAGATAGACACACACACACACATATATACATACACACACACTGACATACAATCAGTCACATATATACATATACACACACTGACATACACTCACATATATACATATACACACACTGACATACAATCACTCACATATATACATATACACACACTGACATACAATCACTCACATATATACACATACACACACAGTGACATACAATCACTCACATATATATATATACACACACACACACAGTGACATACAATCACTCACATATATACACATACACACACAGTGACATACAATCACTCACATATATACACATACACACACAGTGACATACAATCACTCACATATACACACATACACACACAGTGACATACAATCACTCACATATATATATATATATATATACACACACACAGTGACATACAATCACTCACATATATACACATACACACACAGTGACATACAATCACTCACATATATACACATACACACAGTGACATACAATTACTCACATATATATATACACACACAGTGACATACAATCACTCACATATATACACATACACACACAGTGACATACAATCACTCACATATATACATATACACACTGACATACAATCACTCACATATATATACACACACACAGTGACATACAATCACTCACATATATATATATATATATACACACACACAGTGACATACAATCACTCACATATATACACATACACACACAGTGACATACAATCACTCACATATATACATATACACACTGACATACAATCACTCACATATATACACATACACACACACTGACATACAATCACTCACATATATACATATACACACTGACATACAATCACTCACATATATACATACACACACACTGACATACAATCAGTCACATATATACATACACACACACTGACATACAATCACTCACATATATTCATACACACGCACTGACATACAATCACTCACATATATACATTCACACACACTGACATACAATCAGTCACATATATATATATATACACACACACAGTGACATACAATCACTCACATATATACACATACACACAGTGACATACAATCACTCACATATATACATATACACACTGACATACAATCACTCACATATATATATACACACACACAGTGACATACAATCACTCACATATATACATATACACACTGACATACAATCACTCACATATATATATATATACACACACACAGTGACATACAATCACTCACATATATACATATACACACTGACATACAATCACTCACATATATACACATATACACACACTGACATACAATCACTCACATATATACATATACACACTGACATACAATCACTCACATATATACATACACACACACTGACATACAATCACTCACATATATACATACACACGTACTGACATACAATCACTCACATATATACATACACACACACTGACATACAATCACTCACATATATTTACAGTTACTTACAGTAAGGGCTGCACAGGCTGAAGTCAGTGTCCGGACATGCTGTGGGCGGGGCTTCTCTCTGCCTCCTCTGCTCCTGTCTCCTCCGTGTGGAGAGAAGCTTAGACATGGCAGATAATGACAGGGTGAGTGGCGCCCCCTTGCTGCAGGGAGGGCACAGCACCCTCCAGTAAACCACATACAACTCCCCAGCAACGGATCCTTTTTACTTCACCTGTCACCCTGAGTCTGTAGCTCCTTTTGTGAGGGCACTAGAGGGGCAGATGAGGAAAAGGGCAGGGGCTCCAGCCCCCTTTTACCCCTATGTGTGCACGTCCCTGGCTAGGGGTTACACTAATAAAATTCTATAGAAAGCTTTCAATCGTGCCCTGGCACAAGATAGGAGCTTCCTCCTTAGACGCAAGGATAAAAGTGAAAGGAAACAATTGAATAGATTCACCTTTTCTTTCAAATATAATCCACTCAATTGCATCATAAAAACTGCCATAAACAAACATTGGAGTTTATTACAAAGTGATCCAGCGTTAGCGGAGATCACCGGTAATAAACCAATGGTAGCTTTTCGCCGGGCAAAAAACCTGGGAGATTCCCTAACACACAGTAAATATTCTTCAATCCCTTCCGTAAAAAAGAAGAATTGGCTCCTCTTGCAAGGTAACTGTCACGCCGAGCGCTCCGGGTCCCTGCTCCTCCCCGGAGCGCTCGCGGCATTCTCCCTTCTGCAGCGCCCCGGTCAGACCCGCCCTATTCGTCCTACACGTCTGGGAAACGCACGCACGCACCCAGCTCACGTGGGTGTGGCGTCTCTTGGTACAAAGTCTGCTTCTCCACGTCTCACTGTGCCCGTGCGGATTTCTCCTTCTGCCAACTCCTCCTTCTCAGCTGTGGCCTGCTTGGACTCTGGTGCTTCTGGAAATTTTATTCTGGCCTCCTTGGTGAATAGGTTCTGCATCCCGGTGACCCGTCTCGTCAAGCCGCTCTACATTTCTTCGGTCAACGGAGTGAAGTTGGACTGCACTGTGCATTACCGCACAGAGCCCTTGCTTATGAGCATTGGACTGCATCACGAGAAAATTGAATTTTTCGTCCTTCCCAACTGCACCTCTGAAGTTCTCCTCGGTCTGCCATGGCTCCAGCATCATTCTCCCACCCTTGACTGGACCATCGGGGAGATCAAGAATTGGGGCCCTGCTTGCCGCAAGAAATGCCTCACGTCTGCTCCCAGTCCTGTCTGTCCGGCCTCAGTGTCTCCTACTGTGCCTGGTCTCCCCAATGCCTATCAGGACTGTGCAGTGCCTCCTCATAGCCCCCGTCCTGGTGACACTCTGCCCCGTGACAAGCTTCACCCTCTGCCCCCCCTCCCCATTCCCACTTCTTCCGGATTACCGGCCGCTGATGTAGCTACCCAGGACTGTTTTTTGTTCCGGAAGGAAACTCAAGAGACGCCCCCTATGTTCTCTTCTCAGTTAAAGGGACAAGGAGACAAATAGAGGGGGAGACCTAAGGGGGAGGGGGTACTGTTACGCCGAGCGCTCCGGGTCCCTGCTCCTCCCCGGAGTGCTCGCGGCGTTCTCCATTCTGCAGCGCCCCGGTCAGACCCGCTGACCGGGAGCGCTGCACTGACATTTGCGATGGGGATGCGATTCGCATAGCGGGACGCGCCCGCTCGCGAATCGCATCCCAAGCCACTTACCCGTCCCAGTCCCTGGCTGTCGTGTTCTGGTGCGCGCGGCTCCGCTCTCTAGGGCGCGCGCGTGCCAGAGCTCTAAGATTTAAAGGGCCAGTGCACCAGTGATTGGTGCCTGGCCCAATCAGTCTAATTAGCTTCCACCTGCTCCCTGTGTATATTACCTCTCTTCCCCTGCACTTCCTTGCCGGATCTTGTTGCCTTGTGCCAGAGAAAGCGTTAGTGTTGTCCAAAGCCTGTGTTCCAGATCTTCTGCTATTCACATTGACTACGAACCTTGCCGCCTGCCCCGACCTTCTGCTACGTCTGACCTTGCCTCTGTCTAGTCCTTCTGTCCCACGTCTTCTCAGCAGTCAGCGAGGTTGAGCCGTTGCCGGTGGATACGACCTGGTTGCTACCGCCGCAGCAAGACCCTCCCGCTTTGCGGCGGGCTCTGGTGAAAACCAGTATCAACCCTAGAACTGGTCCACCGATACGGTCCACGCCAATCCCTCGCTGACACAGTGGATCCACATCCAGCTAGCCGAATCATAACAGTAACCACAGATGTGGCAACTGCAAGTGGTGTCCACAATTAATAACAGGTAGAAATTACAATCTTGAGGGGGTAGACATTCATTTACAGGATTTTTGTTGTTGTAAAACAAAATATGTTGTGTATGGAGTGGTCTGCGATTGCAGCCGATTTGATATCGGCAGCACTACCAGACCAATGCATACTAGATTCCGAAAACATCTCTATTCCCTAAAAAGCAAAAAGGGATCGCCAAGGGTTATAGACCATGTATGGGAAGTCCATAATGGTAACCCCTTGGCCTTACGTTTCTTTGGTATTGAAAGGGTGCATCCCCGTGATGGAATTGACAGGCGCAGAGATCTACTCCAGGTAGAGGGACGATGGATAATAAGAACCGGCGCCCAAGGTAGATTGGGCATGAATGACAAGTTGGATTTAGGCATTTTTATATGACATGCATTGTTACTGTATACTTTCCTTGTTTCACAACGTGTCTTTGTGTTTTTAACTTGTTTTTAGTAACACTTTTTGTATACACCGATCTGTTGTATCCTCGCCTCTCACACGTCACGCAGGTATTTACCGGTGGCTAGGATGGGGGCGTGTATGGTCTGACGAAGTGCGGAAGCACGACACAGCTGTTGCCACCACGCTGTGGACTCCTGCGTCCCTGCAGTGATACCTGCCTGACACTGCACCTCCCCGCTTGATTTCCTACATGGAATAAAGAATATTCATCAGCAACTACCCGGGTGAGTGCCATCTTATTTTCTACATGGACTGTTTTGCCAATATCCTCTGCTATTTGGGTTGAGCACCCCCCAGTTGGCTGTATCATTTCCACACCTGCGCTCGTGTGCTAGCTTACTTCCACTTAAGCAGTGCCGAACTCTGTTCCTATTACTAATCTGTTTAACTTTCTGGAGCCAGTTGATATAAAAAAATTAAAGTTTTTTCCTGGAATAACCCTTTAAGTGACATATTCCAGAATAGCAAAATAAATTGACATAGATATGCTATTACAATCAAATAACTAGATTCACTTTTGTGACCCGTTGCAGTTATCTCCATCAATTTTTGGATATTGATAAGCTGTCACATGGATCTAGGATAAATGTTTTTCCATAATCTTATCATATTTAACTTCTAAGAATACAGAGCATGATTTGATAGTCTCATTTTGTGTGTTGAAGTTTGTACACTGACCCACCAGAAAAAACTTTTATGTTCAAAAAGCATTTATTTTACATACATTTGAATCTTTTTTCATCTAGTTTCTATGTTTTTTCTTCTGCACATAAACTGTAGTCACAGTTTACATCAATAAGTAGTTCTATTTATCCCCAGCCATGCTCTACTAACCAGCAGGAAAATTACCTCCTCTCTCTTAGGCTCTAATAATAACTATCTAACAAATTAAATTAATTCTCTCAAGACTTCAAACTGACCAGTGAATTTATTAAATCTGAGAATGTGCATAGAAAATACTCAGTTATTTATCATTTTAACTAACTGAGAAATATTTACAATATCTATTGTTGTGAGAAATGTAGGGACTGGCTATGGTTTACAAAACCAATCATGGAAATGCGGAGATTTTAAGACTTTATAGTTTCTAATTTTTCCAAACTATATTTTCAAGAAAAATGCTGATCTTCTTTGCTTCATTAAATTTATTTACGATTTACAGTATGAAATAATCCTGTTAATAATTCTATAAACTAAAATAATTTCTACCAACTTGCTAAAGTGATGGTTGAAGGGGTTATTTGGGAATAGAAAAACACAGCTACTTTCTATCAAAAACCACTCCCCTTCTGTCTCAAGGTTGGGTGTGGTTCTGCAGCTCAGTTACCTTGAAGTGAATGGAGACAAGTTGTAAAACCACACCCAACCTGGAGACAGACAGGGAGCTGTTTTTGAAAGAAATTAGCTGTGTTTTTCTATTCCTGGATAACCCCTTTAAGGTTGGAAAGGGGAGATGTAGACTTTGCAGGACCAAAGCTGATGAACGTGCCCATTAACGCCTTAAGGACTGAGGGTTTTTGCACTTTCGTTTTTTCCTCCTCACTTTTTAAAAATCATAACCTTTTCAATTTTGCACCTAAAAATCCATATGATGGCTTATGTTTTGCGCCAACAATTCTACTTTGCAGTGAGATCAGTCATTTTACCCAAAAATCTACAGTGAAACGGGAAAAAAATAATTGTGCGACGAAAGTGAAAAAAAAAACACAATTTTGTTAGTTTTGGGGGCTTCCGTTTCTAGGCAGTAAATTTTTCAGTAAAAATGACACCTGATCTTTATTTTGTAGGTCCATACGATTAAAATGATACCCTATTTATATCGTTTTGATTTTGTCGTACTTCTGGAAAAAATCCTAACTACATGCACGGAAATGTATACGTTTAAAATTGTCATCTTCTGACCCCTATAACTTTTTTATTTTTATGCGTATGGGGCGGTATTAGGGCAAATTTTTTGCGCCGTGAGCTGACGTTTTTAGTGGTACCATTTTTGTATTGATTGGACTTTTTGATCGCTTTTTATTCATTTTTTCATGATATAAAAAGCAACCAAACATACCTTATTTTGGAATTTTTTTGCACGAATGCCATTGACCGTGCAATTTAATTAATGATATATTATTATAGTTCGGACATTTATGCACGCGGCGATACCACATATATTTATATTTATTTTTATTTACATGGTGGTTTTTTTATGGGAAAAGGGGGGTGATTTGAACTTTCATTAAGGATAGGGTTAAATCACATTTATTAACTTTTTTTTACACTTTTTTTTGCAGTGTTATAGCTCCCATAGGGACCTATAGCACTGCAAACACTGATTGCCAGCACTATTCACTGCAAAGCCATAGCTTTGCAGTGATCAGCGTTATCGGCGGTCGATTGCTCAAGCCTGCATCTCAGGCTTGGAGCAATCAATCGCCGAAGGGACACACTGGAGGCAGGTAAGAGGACCTCCGCTCGTGTCCCAGCTCGTGTTCCAGCTGAACGCCACATCTAAAGGGTTAATAGCATGTGGCACCGCGATCGCTGGTGCGCGCTATTGGCACCGGGTCCCTGCTTCAGATACATGCTGGGACCGACCCGATGTGATGCGTGGTCAGCCAAGGACGAAAATATACGTCCTTGGTCATTAAGGGGTTAAGCATGAAGGATATAATTAATGGATGCCATGCAGATTAGTCAAAGGTCTACTTTTTATGTAAACCTCAAACTCTACCCCAAGAGATGAAGATGATGATGATGATCGGATTTTTCCCAGCTTGCAATGCGGTCGAGACCTGACTCACTAGTCAGCTGAAGGCAGGGAGCCTGTCTGCTTCAATGGGTGGAGAGAGCAATCTGCAAGTAATGCAACAGCTGGATGCACCCTGATTGAAAACCACAGATCTGCAGCTCATTTATGTTTCAATGGGTGAGGTAGCTGATGTGTGGGAAGGAGGAAAATGGTATCATGGAATTTGTAGGCAAACAAGAAAACCGAAAACAGGAAATACAAGTTCACAGAAAGCTAGCCACAGTGTTATGGTAATCTCACAGCATAGCCATTTAGCCCAAGACAAGCGCAGATCCTTCTTAAGCATATCCATTACTATCTGCCAGGTACGTACAAAAATCACCTTATGCTGGATAACCCCTTTAATAGCAATTGAAGGTGTATGTGTGCCTTCATCACCATACTACCTTAATCAGTTGTAAAATCTGAAATAGGAGGATTGGTCATAAACACTCTGATTAGCTGATCCAATAGACGACTACAGTTGTCTAGATTTTTAGGTCTGCAATCAATAGAAGAAATAATATCGCACTCATCAATACTACAAACTTCTTAATTTATTTTCGGTAACTCACATGAAGGGGTCCGAGCCAGACATACAGAGGCGGGGGTTCACAGATAGGAGACGATCGCGATTTCGTGCCTGCCGTCACTTCCTCTGGCCTCAACACACATCATTACATCACTGGGAGGTATATAAATACTTCTGCAGACATTTAACCATATAAGTGGTAGTGACTGAGACAGTAATAGTGAATATAAAAACATTATAAAACAAAATAAGGTAATTCCTATCATTGAGACCCATCGGTCCCCAATGCATCAAATTTCATTATTAGTTTGGCTTCTTTTTTAAATAAGATTTTATATCTGTCTCCTCCTTTCCTGGGTGGGTTAACTATTTTGAGTCCTGTGACTTTCAGCACAGATGTATCTGCTCCGTGTGCCTCTATTGCATGGGATATAAGCCACGGCGCTCCTTTGCCAGACTTAATAGAATAAAATTGTTCTCGAATTCTAATAAAAAGCTGCCTGGCTGTTTTCCCAATATAATAGTAACCACATGGGCATACTATCACATATATTACGGACGCTGTCCTAAAAGTTATCAATTGATTCACTATAAGCTGGTAACCTCTTAAATTCAATGTTTTAAATCCCATGTTGAATTCACAAAAATTACAATTATGACAAGGGAAAATACTGTTCGGTATCATTTTGTCAGCTTTCTTCTTTTTCGTTTTCTTGTATTTTCAGTTTGTCAACTATGGTCCTGTTCTTCCTATAGGTTATTAGAGGTTTTCTGTTCGCTACTTCTTTGATGTCTGGATCACACTCCAACAAAGTACCAGTTTTTCCTTTTGAAATAAAAAATGTTTGGTTTTTAATTTTAGGATCTCTTTTCTCATTACTCGATTCATTTTTTCCTGACTTGCTTCTGCTAATTTTTAGGATATTTTCTCTCTAATAGTCAGTTTTTTAAGTCCTGTGCTTGTCTTACAAATGAATTATCTTCCCTATTTATCCTTTTTAACTGGGCAAGTTGTCCGTATGATATCCCATTTTTTACACTATTAGGATGTGAGCTATCGAAGTCTCTTTTTTCTGTACCCTTCTGTTTTAATACTGCCATTATCGGTGATGATTTTTACATCTAAAAACTACAGTGTTTCATTTCCAAAACAGCTAGTGAAACTCATGTTCATATTATTGATAATATTCCGATACTATACAAATTCATTAAACTGTTCCTCATCACAATCCCATATCATTAGAAAATCGTCTACAAATCGGACAAATAATTTGATACATTGCAAAAATGGGTTCAGTAAAGAGAATATGTATCTCCTTTCAAATATACCCAAGAATAGGTTGGCATATGTACAGGACACCAGTGTCCCCATCTGGGTCCCGGTGTCCTGTCTTTATCTTCATATTTGAAGGTGCTGTTGCCAAGCACAAAATTAAGCGTGTTACTTACAAAGCATTTAAACTTCTTGTTTTTTTCTGTGCTCTCAAGGAACTCTTTGATCGCCTGTACACTCGCATCTCTAGGGATGCGGGTGTACAGGATCTCGACATCCACTGACACCGATATCCTGGCTGACAGATGAAATTCTCCAATATTTCAAGTAGCTTGTAAGTATCTTTTATATATGAAGGAATAGATGGTAGAAGTGGTCTTAGCAAATCTGAAGAGCTTAAGTATCATAGCTTAATTATATTTAAATCATTGGAAATTGTCTATTTTACTTGAGTAGCTCAGCACTGATTTGGTTACATGTTGTTTGTATACACAAAGGAAATCAAGGCAAATACTCATCTACCATTAAGCATTAATAAGCTGAAAGCTATTTTCATCTTACCTATAGTGGGATCGCAGGCCAGGCTTCTCCCCCCTACGTACATTTTGGTGACCCTTTATCAAGAGGTTCTCCGATCCCGGTTAATTTTAGTATATTTGTTTAACAAAAACATCACACTTATGAAATCTATCAAATTGTTTCTATTATTTTAATTTCTAAGCATAAAAAGTTTCATTGAGAATAACAGCTCAACAATAACATAGTAATAGTGTATATGTTAGTCTTCGAAAAGTATTTTTAATTTTTTAAACTACAGAAAGTTATTAATACAATTTTTTTTAAATACAATAATTTGCATGATATCGTAAACAAGGAAATTATAAAATTGCACACCTCTTTGAAGTAAAACTATTTCTATGGAGCTTGAGGAAGCTCCACAATTAATGATATACTCGAGTATAAGCCGACCCGAATATAAGCCGAAGCCCCTAATTTTACCCCAAAAACCCAGGAAAAGTTATTGACTCGACTATAAGCCTAGGGTGGGAAATACATCATCCCACATGTAATCATCCAGACCCCCGTCATCATCCCCCCTTCATCATCACCGCCTGTAAATCCCTTCATCAGTGGTCTACACTCACCTCCCCTCGGCAGGAAGTTAGGGTGAGCTGATCCGGACCATCTATGCGGCAGGGACCGTCCAGTGGGGATGGTTATCCGTTGTGGGCTGTCCATTTTTATCGGGGGGCCTCTTTTCCACGCCCGGCCCCGGACTAGTGACGTTGCACTGACGACGACGCACAGGGATGTTGCGCATGAATGTCCCTGTGCGTCATCATCAAGGCAACGTCACTAGTCCGGGGCAGGCCAGGAGCGCGGAGAAGAGGCCCCCCGGTGAAAATGGACAGCCCGCAACGACTAACCATCCCCACCAGACGGTCCCTGCAGCATAGATGGTCTGGACCAGCTCACCCTAACTTCCCGCCGAGGGGAGGTGAGTACAAAACAAAAAGGGGGGGCTGGATGATGACGAAGGCTGCAGTGGTCTTCAACCTGCAGTTGAAGTTTTGGAACATCTGGAGGTCCGCAGGTTGAAGACCACTGAGTAAGGATTGACAGGCGGAGAGTTCACTCGAGTATAAGCCGAGAGGGGGGGTTTAGTTTTCAGCACGAAAAATCATGCTGAAAAACTCGGCTTATACTCGAGTATATATGGTAATTGAGCTATTGTTCATGAAAAACTATTTAGGCTTTCCAGAGCAAATACTGTAACTTTAAGAAGCTTGTTTGAGCCTCACTGGATGGTGTGGTTGATCAAGCAGAGGACTTTAGGATTCCTAACCCATTTTTGTACTAATGTTGTCTAGAGCAGAGAGTAGGGATAATTTTTTGAAAAAGATAGCAAAACTGACTCCAGCAAAACGGCTTTTATAATTAGCATGTATTGTTTTCTTTATACGAAAAACACTAAATTATACAAAAAGTAGGGTTAGCTGATCCGGACCATCTATGCTGCAGGGACCGTCCGGTGGGGATGGTTATCCGTTGCGGGCTGTCCATTTTCACCGGGGGGCCTCTTCTCCACGCCCGGCCCCGGACTAGTGACGTTGCACTGACGACAACGCACAGGGATGTTGTGCATGAACGTCCCTGTGCGTCGTCATCAAGGCAACGTCACTAGTCCGGGGCAGGCCAGGAGCGCGGAGAAGAGGCCCCCCGGTGAAAATGGACAGCCCGCAACGACTAACCATCCCCACCAGACGGTCCCTGCAGCATAGATGGTCTGGACCAGCTCACCCTAACTTCCCGCCGAGGGGAGGTGAGTACAAAACAAAAAGGGGGGGCTGGATGATGACGAAGGCTGCAGTGGTCTTAAACCTGCAGTTGAAGTTTTGCAACATCTGGAGGTCCGCAGGTTGAAGACCACTGAGTAAGGATTGACAGGCGGAGAGTTCACTCGAGTATAAGCCGAGAGGGGGGGGGGGGGGGGTTAGTTTTCCGCAAGAAAAATCATGCTGAAAAACTCGGCTTATACTCGAGTATATATGGTAATTGAGCTATTGTTCATGAAAAACTATTTAGGCTTTCCAGAGCAAATACTGTAACTTTAAGCAGCTTGTTTGAGCCTCACTGGATGGTGTGGTTGATCAAGCAGAGGACTTTAGGATTCCTAACCCATTTTTGTACTAATGCTGTCTAGAGCAGAGAGTAGGGATAATTTTTTGAAAAAGAAAGCAAAACTGACTCCAGCAAAACGGCTTTTATAATTAGCATGTATTGTTTTATTTATACGAAAAACACTAAATTATATAAAAAGTAATTGCCTAATATAAAAAATGGAAAGCATGACAGAACCATCGGCCGGCATAACTAATTGTCACATAAGTATGTGGTGTGGTTTTAACTTCACCTTGAACACAGGATGAGCTTATTCTTTATTATTGCTACTGAAATAAAATACATATAAAAGAAACTATAGAGAGTATAAAAGATTTTAAACCACAGAATAAAAAAATATGATAACTAAGATTTTATTAAACAATACCTTAGAGAAGTGAAAAGAATCACATAGTTTAAGCCTGTTACATATTGGCAAGGGTGTCTAATATAACAGAATCCTCATCCCAGTTAACACCTTTCCAAGCTATAATCTGGCATGATTATAATTATTATAGTTCATAACACTTATTGAATATCTTCCAGTTATTAACTCACATAGAAAAACAAAAACCTTTTTGGAGGCATTAAGCACGTATTTATTTACAAAAAAAGCTCATTAATATTTATGTCATTATCCTTGAAACTCACAGGATTAAAATAAAGTAACAACAATGACAAAACTGAGATTGGAAGTAATTCAAAATGAGCTTTTTCTGATAATAAAATTAGAACTTGTGGATATTATGTCCTGAATTTTCAGACTAATGTATGAAAGCATAAATGTCCAAAAGGGAAACTTCTTTGTGCCTTTGTTTATTATATTCACCATTTCTGACATTTCATCAATTGTTATTGAATACTTAAGTAGGAAAATAAAGCCATACCGTAACAAGATATCATGTCCCACTGACTATAAATTGAAAAGATGCTCTTCAGTCAAGGATATGGACGATAAAGTTCTGTTTATTATTCAGAACTAATTTCCCAAAGGTAGCAGGATGCACAGTAAAGGGTGTAGACAAGGGGTTTGTCTTCTTCTCATCAAACACATTGGCCTGAAAATTTCATCCCAATGGTAACTTACTTATTTTCCACTTGTCACTGGAAACTTCACTAACAAATAGATATTTTGCATTGCTGTCCTATAAAATGTTCTTATCCTTTTGATATTCATAGGTTTTATTACTGCTCGCCTGCAGCATTCATTCATAGCTCCTTGTTGAATTTTCTGATGTTTACTCTCAAATAACTTCCCTTAAATTATAAATGTATGTAAAAATCTAAAAAATTTTGTATGGATAGATTTATAGAGATTTGAATTAACGGGAAAAAGTTTGGTAGAACATGATAAAGGACAAGACTAAGTAAGGAATTCAGAATTTTGCCATCAAAAGGAAAAAAGTTTGGACAAAACCCTCACAGATCCTATAAGTAATTCAATAGGCAATGTTAGGGTATGTTGTGTATAGAGCTGAGCAAACTTTTGAAAAGTTTGCTTCACCAAACTGCAAACTTTTGAAAAGTTTGCTTCACCAAACTGACCAAACTTTTTGAAAATAGCTAGTTCGGTTCAGCTCAGTTCGACTCAAACCGGCAATGAAATAAGCTCTAAACCACCGTCTAACACTGTTAGGAGTGTATTAAAGTTGTTTTAAAGTGTTTTTAAGGATTAGTTATGGTGACATGCAGTGACTCATAGTAACAATTCCAGCTCACAGTTTTAGGCTTTTTCACACCAAAATAATGCAGCATTCCTGGTAGATGCCTGCCAGTGTTAATATGCACACGGAGGCATGGGAAGACGCTTTATACCAGCGTGCCAAAAATTATCTACTTTTTTTTAAAGTAGTAACATGTTCTTAGTCTAGCAAGTGAAGAAGATGACATGGATTTTTCCCAGCGTGCCAAAAATTATCCTTTTTTTGGGAGTAGCAACAGGTTCTTAGTCTAGCAAGTGAAGAAGCTGGCATTAATTTTTCCAAGCGTTCCAAAAAGTTGCCCTTTTTTGGGAGTAGTAACAGAATTGTCATTCTAAAATAGAGAAGACTAGAGAAGAAATAGCCAGAAAAGCCAAAAAAATTATCGATTTTCTGGGGATGATGGTTTGTGCATGTGTAGGCCTGGCTGGAAGTAGGTTGATGGTGGATTGGTGTTAATAGTAGTAGCCCTCGTACAGCAGGTGGTGACTGACTTATGTTAATAGAGAACAGCATGAGATGGAAGACAAATGTTTATAGTGTACAGCAGGAGATGACGGACACATGTCACTAGCATACAGCATAAGATGGCTAACACATGTCACTAGCATACAGCATGAGATGGCGGACTGGCAGTGGCAGGAATGTGGTGGGCTGGTGGTTAACTGATGTTACTATTGTACAGAATGAGATGGCGAACAGATGTCAGATGGCGAACATATGATGGCAGAATAATGTCACTAGCATCCATCAGGGGTGGTGGTAGTACTGCCTTGTTGATTGTTATCTGGCACAGGAGGTTTAAATTCCTCAATGATCCATGCCTGATTCATTTTTGTAAAAGTCAGTTTTCCCATGCTGCTGGCTGACAAACTTGTTTGCTTTGGGTGACCACGCCGCCTGCTGCATTAAACACTCTCTCTGAAGATACACTAGAGGATGGAAAAGAAAGAACACTCGTGGCAAACTGGGCAAGTTCTGGCCAATGGTCTAATCAGGTGAACCAGTAGTCCATGGGGTCTTGGCTCATGGTGTCTGTCAGAAAAAGGGCACTACTGATGTAGGCCTCAATCTTGTTGTTCAGGTGGTGCTTTACATCCCTTTCATGACTCATATCAGGGGAGCATGCAGGATGCAGAAACTTCACCATCACATGCTCAAACGTGAAGATGCCTCCACTGCTGCTGATGATGCTCCTGCCTTTTCTTGGGGTAGTGCTGGCAGAGGTAGTGGAGCGTTAACTCTGCGAAGAGCGGAGACTGTACCCCTGTTCAGCAGGTGTTTGTTGCTGAAAAGCCGAGGCAAGCTGGCTGCGTAGCTTCTCCTCATACAAATCCAATTTAGCCTCTTCCTCAGAAGGTGCCCAAAAAATTCCCCCATTTTGGGTTTATACCATGGATCTGAGAGTTTGGCTATCCAGTACTCCTCTCCTCCCTTCATGCCCCCAATATGCTTGTTATTGTGCAAGCAGGAACGCAAACA
The DNA here is from genome assembly GCF_029499605.1 of Hyla sarda. Taxonomy (NCBI): domain Eukaryota; kingdom Metazoa; phylum Chordata; class Amphibia; order Anura; family Hylidae; genus Hyla; species Hyla sarda. The sequence goes on from NC_079189.1 coordinate 199,997,270, forward strand.
TCTACCGTATATGCCGGCGTATAATACGACTTGGCGTATAAGATGACCCCCAACTTTTACAGTTAAAATATAGAGTTTGGGATATACTCGCCGTTTAAGACTACCCCTCCTACCGCGATGTACGGTTCCTTGTAGTTCCCCACATTAGGTAGGCATCATGTTCCCCCACAATAGGTAGGCAGTATAGTTCCCCCCACATTAGGTAGGCAGTATAGTTCCCCCCACATTAAGTTGGCAGTTCCCCCACATTAAGATGCCAGTTCCCCCACATTAGGTTGCCAGTTCCCCCACATTAGGTTGCCAGTTCCCCCACATTAGATTGCCAGCTCCCCCACATTATGTCGGCAGTTCCCCCACATTAGGTCGGCAGTTCCCCCACAATAGTAGGCAGCTCCCCCACAATAGGTTGGGAGTTACCCCACATTAGGTCAGCAGTTACCTCACATTAGTAGGCAGCTCCCCCACATTAGTAGCAGTTCCCCCACAATAGTAGGCAGCTCCCCCACATTTGTAGGCAGCTCCCCCCACATTTGTATGCAGCTCCCCCCACATTAGGTCAGCAGTTCCCCCACAATAGTAGGTAGCTCCCCCCACATTTGTAGGCAATTCCCCCACATTAGTTCAGCATTTTCCCCACAATAGTAGGCAGTTCCCCCACAATAGTAGGCAGCCCCCCCCCCACACATTTGTAAGCAGCTCCCCCCACATTTGTAGGCAGCTCCCCCCACATTTGGTCAGCAGTTCCCACAAAATAGTAGGCAGCTCCCCCCACATTAGATTGGCAGCTCCCCCCAACAGACATACAGCTTCCAGCCATATACAGTGTATGGCTGGAGGCTGTATGTCTGTACTGGTCTGCCCCTACAGTGTTTCGATCACCGCTCCTCCGGCCTGGGTCACCATCTACTGCTATGGCCTATGGACCAGATCACTTAAGATAGCACGGCCGGTCACTCACCAGGCCCCGGTCGGCGCGTGTCCTCCTGCGGTCCTCCTGGTCCTGCGCTCCTCTGCCTCTATGGTTATAGGCACATGACGTCACTGACATCCCGTGCATACAACCATAGAGACAGAGGACCGGACCACAGGAGAACCGAAGGAGGATCGCAGGAGGACACGCGCTGCCAGGGAATTGTAAGTGACCGGCGGACATCCTTATGTCCCGAAAAGATTTTTCGGGACACAGCGATGTCCGGGATAGGAATACCTATGATTATCTGCCCGGGCCGGCTCCCGTGTGTGGCTGCAGGCGGGGGCCGGCCAGAGCAGCTAAAAACTAATACTGTATACTAAAAACCAAGGGGCCTCCAGCTGTTGTAAAACTACAACTCCCAGCATGCCCAGACAGCCTTTGCCGTGCTGGGAGTTGTAGTTTCACAACAGCTGGAGGCACCCTGGTTTTTAGTATACAGTATTAGTTTCTACTTGCTCTGGCCGGCCTCCGCCTGCAGCCACACACGGGAGCCGGCCTGGGCAGATAATCAGAAGTTTTCCTATCCCGGACCTCAATACCCGGCGTATAAGACGACCCCCGACTTTTCAGAAGAAAATTCGGGGTTAAAAAGTCGTCTTATACGCCGGGATATACAGTAGCCATCCTTGCCAGCTTTTCTGAGGGCCCAATTTGTTCCACCTCCAAGGTTGGTCATGCTCCTCCTCATCCGTTCCCTTGAGTAAGGTCCTTGTCCCCTCTCTCTTCCATAGAGTACATCTCTAAATCCTCCTCCTCAGGTCCCACTACCTACTCAGCAAACTCCTCCTCTTTAAGGTGAACATCCATACTGCTGCCATCAAGATGTGCAGTCTCCTCCATCCTTCCTTCAACCATCATAGCCGTCAGTGTCTGCTCCAAAAGGAATATCAGAGCCATGTGTTTCCCTTGCTGACATATCTTGTAGCCTCCTCAAAAGGCACGAGCACGTGACAAGTGAATAGTTGCCAATCCCTGAGCTATAAATCACACTGGCTCCACAAATCATTTTGCTGTTGCATGAGAAAGTTGTTCTCCACTTTGCACTGCTGGTAGAGGCGGTCCAACATGTGTAAGGGAGGTTCATCTTGTTGGAAAGTCGTAAACAAGGCGGTGTTGGAGAAGACCGTTTTGGCGCTGTAGGTTAAGCAAGCCATGTTAAAAAGCATATGAACGGCTAAATAAATGCTAATTTTCCTGCACGTAGACACCACTGGCTTCCCACCTGGGCAAGTTGTCAAGAAACCTTTGACCACAAGGTTTAGCACATTTGCCAAACAGGGAGAGTGTGTCATGCTACCTACACACAGCTCTTTGACAATGTATGTGCTGCTATCTGCGACAACGTGTCCCAATGTCAGTTCACAACCACTGAGAACCAGTGTGAAACCTCTTGTTGCAGACAGACCAGCAGCTCCTCTGCTGTGTGACTTTTGTCGCCAAGATGCAAGATGTCCATGAAAGAGGAGGAGGTTAGGCTTTTCTCGCCAAGATGCAAGATGTCCATGGAGGAGGAGGAGGATAGGCAGATTGACCCAGTGGGCCATAAAAGACATGTGGCCACACTCCACGTATAAACTGTGACATGCACTGTTCTGCACACAGACAAGTTCATAGATTGGCCCACCCTCTCTGCCACATGATTGTGCAAAGCGGGGAAGGCTTTCTTTGCAAATTAATTGCTCCTAGGTATGCTCCACCTGGGCTTTGCACACCCCATTAGTTGCCTGAAAGCCGTGGAATCCACAAGATGGTGTGGGAGGGCCTGCGCTACCAACAACTTGGCCAGGTAGGAATTGAGGGGCACTACAACAGGGTGATTGAGAGAATACAGTTGTCCGGAGGACATGGATTGCCCAATTGATAACTGACGTATCGGGGAGGAGGAGGGCATGGCACAGTTGAGGCAAATCCCAAATCCCAATCCTGGCTGTTAGACAATTGGGAGGGATCTGGAGGATCATCAGCAGCAGCTTTTTCCTCATGTTGTGGGGCATCTTGACCGTCCCACGTGGCCTTGTGGTGATGCTCCATATGCCTATGTAGAAAATTAGTCCCTACACTCGGACCCTTGCCACGGCTTATGTTCTGTTTACAGATATGACATATTGCCATGTACTCTGCATCAGATAAGGTGGAGAAGAAGTTCCACAAATCAGAATATTGGACAGAGACTGCACCACCTGACTGTGCCCCTCCTTAGGATGGTATTTTATTAGAACCCGAACATGCAGCAGCGTCACCGTCACCCGAGTTCATCAGACCAGCAGCCCTACGCCTGTTAAGTTTCACAGGTTTTATTCCCCTACCTCCGCCACTCTTCTCTGCATGGACTACTTGGGCTCCATGTTTCCCCTCAGCACAGCCACCTTGACACCTTACAGTTTCCCCATCATGCCTACCACCACCAGTCACCATCTCGCCAACACACTCCAAAGCTTGACTGCCCCTCACAACTCCTCCTTGTGGATAGTGCTATCCTTCTGTGTTGCAGTGGGGGAAGGGGGGGGTGCAAAGCCATAGATGAAGAAGCACAGCATCTAGGATGGACCTTTCCCCTTCCCCATGTAGATACAAAGAGATCCACTGACCGGTGGCTCACTGTCAGATTTTCAGAGTCTTTCTGCTCAGAAGTTTTATTCCAGCAGCGTGGGATCATCCTGTGAAACCTCTTAACCTCTTTCAGGTAGTGAGAACTTGGGATGGCTGACACGGCTGACACTACTACCAAACAACACCTGGCTGTTGTTGCCGTTACCTGTACTAGGACTGCTTTGAATATTACTACTGGCAGAGAACATGGCGGGGGTGTTCTACCCTCTACCCTGTCCACCAACTCCTGTTCCAGACATGTTTTTTTGGGTTACTTTTATCCTTTTTGGGTGATCTGTCAAATCTAAGTTTCAATGCTTTGAATGCTTTTTGACTGACAAAGATGACTGCACAATGTGTACTGACAGTGTTTGTGAAACTATACGAAATGCAACAGACCTCTATTAACACTACAGACTAAATACATATAACTTCAACACACTTTTTGACTGACTGAAATGACTTGACAATGCGTACTGTTTTTGCGAAACAATATGAAATGCAACAGACCTGTATGAACACTTCAGGCTAGATACATGTAACTTCAACATGCTTTTTAGCTGGCAGAGATGACTGCACAATGCGTACTGACAGTGTTTGTGGAACTATATGAAATGCAACAGGCCTCTATTAACACTACAGGCTAGATACCTATAATGTACTGATATGTGTTTTAACATATCCACCAGGTTTCTTGTATGGGGATTGACACACACACAAGGTCTCTCTTTCTAATCTTTATCTATCTATTTCTCTATCACTATCTTTCTAACCACTGGCTCTCTCCCTCTCTCTGTCTCCACCCTGCAGAACTTCCAAGCGCTGTGAACGCTGTGGGTGACGTCAGTGCCCTTTTATCTGTGTCTTGCACTGATAAATGGAAGGACTAAAAACTGACTTTATTGGTATTATTTAAAATTAGAAAAAGTGCACACAAAATAACCTTAACTAAGCAGCCACCATCTCTCTCCTTGCATAAAATAATGCATGCATAAGCAGCATTCCGCAGGTCTCACTTACTTTGATAGCAGTAGAGTGTGATATATAGTCAAATATGTCTCAATTGCACTATCCCAGCAGAAATATCTCCAAATTGCATACAGTTCAAGGTATCTTCAACGTGCAACCAAAACACAAGTTTCTCTCACATTGATGAGAGCGGAGAGCTCTATGATTGGATTCAATTGCACTATCCCAACAAAAGTGTCTCCAGAATGTAAACAATTCACAGGTGTCTCCAAGGTGCTGGTATTCATCATTGATAGTGGGAGATCACAGTGTATACATAACCATAGTGAATATCATTAGCTTATATCCATGTATCCACCAGTGCTGGGATGTTACTGCTGACAATAAATTCTCCCCTTAAGGTGCATATGTCATAGTCACTTATAATGTCCTCACAGTGTATTGCACCTTATATAACATGACAGGAGCATAACATTAATAGTCAGCATACTGGTGTGCAAAAAGTGCCCATGCATAGCAACTATAAATGTCCAAGACAGCATAGGACTCTCCGTTCAGTGCAATATATAATGCAGTTGACGGCACACACACATAGATGGAAAAACCTGTTATCCACGGCACTGCTTCTTCCATACAGTTCTTAGAGATGGAGGCTTAAACGCGTTTCACTGTCCGATCATCAGGAATCGCTGACAGTCATATTGTTGTCATCATAGTAACGCCTGGTGCAGCGTGGTATGCATGGCTTCTGATGTCCACTATATGAAATTTGCAGACATTGGCCCTTATTTACAAAGAGTGGAGTGTAGGTTTCTTTGTGGGTTTTAATTCCCTAAAATTTATTTACCACTGTATTTACTAAGGTTTCCCTTCATTTTCCACTTTCCCTACACTTTGCTTTTTTTACACATGCTCTGATCTGTCTGGTTTTCCTCATCTCAAATCCACCACATTTTATGTGAAAACCTTAGTAAATATGTTGGGTTTTGGTGAAAATGTCACGGACACACCCCTTTTTGGCAACCACGCCCCTTTTTGGGTTTTCTTAGCAAAATGGAGAGTTAGTCAAGGTTTTTTAAATTCTGGCGCAAATTCTGTCACAGACAGAATTTCTGGCACAATGCGACAGAATCTGGCACACAACCCAACAAAACATGTTGGGTTTGCAATTGTAAATGAGGGCCATTGTCTGCTGGGATAGTGCAATTGAGACATATTTGACTATATATCACACTCAGCAGAATGCTGCTTATGCATGCATTATTTTATGCAAGGAGAGAGATGGCGGCCGCTTAGTTAAGGTTAATTTGTGTGCACTTTTTCTCGTTTTGAATAATACCAATATAGTCAGTTTTTAGTCCTTCCATTTATCAGTGCAATATACATTTTTGGGAAGGTATTACTCTAGTCCGTGAACTAGTTATTGTGTGATTCACTATAAGTGCCACCTTTTATCTGTGTCCCTGGCTGCGTCTTATTGGCCTTTGTGCTTGATCGACACAGTAAGCAGCAAATCATATTATAGACCTATGATATCATGTAATCTGCTGCCTTCCCTACGTCATCTCGTTGCTCCCTGCTTGTTCCACCCGCCAAAAAAAAAACAAGCTTTCTGGTTTTTCGTGCTATGAGTGTTCTCCGAGCTGGAAAAATCCAAAAGTTCTGATCGATTCCGGGTTTGCCAGATTTTATTCTCACTCATCTCTAGTTGTGTATTATAAATAGAAGGCATAGCACCGATGTCAACAGAGCCTCAAATTAATATTCTGGAAGGAAATTGGGATTAACTCACTACCATTTAAAGGGACCCTGATATTACCATATACAACGCGTAGCAATGTGTTATATATGGTAAAATCTTCCTCACTATCCCCGGGAGACATTCCTGTCCCTAGAGATGGTAAGGATGATGATGAAGTAGTACGCTTGGTGGGAGGCTGCTCCCGATAACGCCTCCTCATCGTGATTGGCAGCCTTTATCACCGCTCTGCTTCCTAAGCAGACAGAGCAGAGCGATGACTGGCCATGACGGGCCATGACTGGGCTTTCAATAACGCTGAGAGGGCGTAAGTATATGATGAGAGCAGATGGTAAATATAGCTTCCAACCCAGGGGACTATTTACGGGCAGGCGAGGAACACTTTCTAACATCATATCCTCATCCTGCATCAGAGAGATATAATAAAGGTAGATTCTTTATCAGTGTCCCCTGCCCTATTAACCCATATCTGCTGTTGCATTTTTGTAACCTGCTGTCATAACAAAATTGAGCAAAATAGTTTGAAATCAATGAGTTAGAAATATTTTGAAGGTGAAATTAAGCTCTATTGTTTTTTGTATGTCAAGTAACTTATTAGCTAGGGAATAAGGTGCAGAAGTATCACTTGCATTCACATGTTATCAATTGCATGTTGTAGCTAGGGTTTCTCTTAAATATTTTTGGTGGAGACTTATTAACTGCAGCATTTTGGTATGTCGCACATTAATAAAGCTCAATTTATTTTTGTTCCACTGGATTTACTAAGAGGCTTGTGTTCCTAAGTAAATCCGGCATCGTTGTGGCTGCCCTTGCACCTGGTGCAGAAATAGCGACCAACTGTATATTTTTGTGACTGTGGTGTATCAAGTCGGCCCGCATGTAAGGAGGACAGACATGCCCCCTCCATGAGAAGCTAATTCTCTTATCAACCTTGTTTGTCCCTCCTTCATGCCCCCTCAGCACAGGTGATGTATATACTCAAAATTTTGAAAATGTTTCCACATCAATGGCGATTTTGGAATTTTTTTTTTACGTTGATAATACTTTGATTATAAGTATGTTTGGAAAGATTATTATTGAATATAAGTACTGAATGGATTGATATAGATAGAGGAAACTTAGTCTTAGTCCCCACCTATATTTATAAACTGAAACGGTAATTAAAGGATTGCTAATGCATGTAATGTTGATTTGCTAACAAGCATAGTATTTGCCTGTATTTTTTTTATATATTTCCTCATAAAGTAAGGCTATAGAAAGATTATGAAGAAAGCACTGTTAAAGTCAATACAGAGACAAAAGCACTAGTAAAGTTAATAGAGACAAGGTCAATTATGCACATTATGCACCTAATGTAGAACAGCCACAAATGTGAACAGCCTGTATTTTCCATGTAATTTGCTACATTTCTGACAAAGGAAGTTATTGTGCTTGTGCATTCAGAAAATAAAACGCAGTGAATACATCTAAATGACAAATAAATAAATAAATGGTATCAGCCACCCACATTACTGACAATGAGAAAGAAAAAAAAACAATGTATATATTAATACTAGAACTGACAATATACAAAAAAGAAAAAGAGTCCTTGAATTCATCACATAGAATTTCACAAAAGAACATTGTAAATAGACTACATTTATCTCCAACAATGTTTTACAGAATGTGGTTATGAGAGGTGAGAGAACCTTCTGAAATTTGTTTTGGGAGGATTCTTTCCAATTATCCATCAGATTCCATTTGGATTTAGCTGGCAGAAGTACCTGCTCTTGTATACTGAGCAGTGAAGCATACACTGTGTATTGGGAGGGTGTAAGTGGTGGTAAATGCAGATCACCCTTTAGGTGACCCGACACATAACCTGAGCTGGCGCTTTGAATTTGGACCTGCAATTATTGCCTGAGTAGCAAGGCATACATTCGTTGCTGCTTAGTATATGGGAGCAGACACTTCTATCAAATGCCAATATTGTAGGGTGCAGGGTATCTTGTCAAATGACTCTGCTCCTATTCACTAAGTATTGGGTAATATACTGTATGGTTTGCTACGCAGCTAACTTTTCTTGGGCCAGTGCTCCCATCCCAGCCAATGTAGTGATGCATAGTGAATCACCACTTATCCATTACTAGCATGTTGGGCGGGCATTTGCCAGTGAGTATAAGCTGATTAGTGAGACATACATTCTATTTCCAATCTGTCTACAGCATTGCCAGACAGTGTACAGTAGCAGGCATTCATGCCTTGTGTGATTTGCCAGAATTCCCCTAGAATTTAATTTGGACAAGTATAAAGCCCAATGGGGTGTATTTGTGCGAGGGGCGTAAGTATCTTGCATCCCTTGCACCTCTGGGTGGGGCTTGTAGGGATTAAGGGAGGGGCGTGATTATATAACTTCCCCTTCTCTCCTTGGGCAGAGCATATGCGATTTGGTGGAATCGCTTTCACCTGGAGCCACACTGTCCGGAGCATGCTGTGGGTAGGACAGTCTGAGGTCTAGTGCAGCCACTGGCTGCTTTGGCAGGAGGACTGGCTGCACACCGTTCAATGGGTTCAAGTCTCAGGCAGGTTTAAGGTACAGGGGGAGGATGATCGACATCCTTCTCCTATAGAAATGTCTGGTAAACTTTTTTTTAAATAACTGTTTATTTATGTAGAAACATTTTCCAAGACATTTTATACACATCAAATACCATGTAAAAGGTAAAGCAAGAAAGTATAAAGTCATGTGTAGAAGTAAGCAAAGTAACCAAAGTATAACATGTATCATCATTACAATGTATAGAACATGAATTGTCATGTGTAGAGACATAACAGTATAGAATATAACAATCCAAGTCTCTGAGAGGAACCAATGGTCAATTGGGTCCGATGTAATATCACATTGTATAACACGTAGAATTCACACTAGAGACGTAAAAATAAACTACAGTAATATAAAATTTAGATAGTAGAAGAAGGAAAGACATAGAAGTCAAGAAAGAAAATATGAAAGGAAGAAGAGAGGAAACTATAGAATGAGGATCACAGTCTGACTTTGCCTGAGGAAGAGAACGGCTAAGGTGGTGAAATAGCTTCTAGAGAGTCCCAAGGTGACCATATGTCATTAAACACATGTAATTTATTAGCTATAAGTGCAGAAAGGTACTCCATCCTTCTCACCTCTCGTATCCTGTCCTTCAGTATTTGAAGGGAAGGGGTATCAGTTCTTCTCCACCATTTGGCTATCAAACATTTGGAAGCCGTTAATATTAACATTAGTAATTTGATTTTGTTATTGGATAGGTTTTCAGGGGGGAGATTTAACAGATAAGTTTCTGGGAGAAAAGGAACTGCCCCTCCCATAAGCATTCTGATTAATGACTGGACTTCCAACCAAAAATGGCGTAGTAATGCACAGTCCCAAAATATATGGGTAATAGTACCCACCTCTTTATTACATCTCCAACAGATGGGAGATAACTCAGGAAATAAGCGGTGGAGCTTGTCCGGGGTGCGATACCAATGCATTAGGAGTTTATACTGACTTTCTCTATGCGTTATACAAAATGAGGATTTAGAAGCATGCATCCATATGGAACGCCATTGATGTCTTGAGAGTGTTCTGCCTAGGTGTGTTTCCCATTTAGTCATGTATGGATGGTGTACAAGATTATCATCATGTGGTGATAATAAGATATTATAAATATTTGAAATCAGACCTTTTGTCGTAGTGTTGTTTCTGCATAATAATTCGAATGGAGTCGGTCGAGGGAATATTGTATCCGCAGAGTTGCGTAACAGAATGTGTGTTACATCTTGATAAAAAGTATAAGCTGATGTGGGGAGATCAAACTTCTTTTGTAGTATTGGAAATTGTAGTTTAGTTCGTGTGATTGGATCTACTATGTCGGCCAGATGAAAATTTTTCGCTGTAATCCAAGGGGTTATAGTCTCCGTTTCATAGCTACTTGGTATAAGAGGGTTTGAATATTAAAGGCGTAAGCAACGAGAGGGATGATTTTAAAGGAAATAACGTAAAAGATTTATCATATATGGATTTTGTTAGTCTAATTGGACCAAGAAGATTTCTAGGAGTTGAAAGTGGGATATGAGTCCATATGAGAGAAGAAAGGTGGGTAGGTGATATCCACATCTTCTCAATCTCGGTCCATTTATTATAATGTCTGGTAAATTTGACTACTAACTGTATACTGTCTTTCTCTTGGTTACTTATAGCAGCTGAAGCGCTGCAGACACACTAAACCGTGCCCACTCTCCATGCTCTCCAATTCAGTGTAATCCCTTACACTCTCCTGCAATTGCATTGGTTCCCGGTAACCAAGTGACCGGGAGCCCTAGCGACGCCTCACTGGAAGCCTAAGTTCCACCACGGGCTCCGCTGCTGGTGACTGCAGCGCTCCAGAGCGCAAGCTTGTGATGGTCGGTCCCAGCTTCTTGCGCAGCCCGTCAGCTGCCTCAGTGCCAAATGTTGGGCACGCATCACCCATGGGGTCACAGAGTAAGTGTTTTAATTGCCATGTAAAGTGGGGAGTGGAGATGTGTGGGCTGTGGGGTTAGCCTGGTGGGGCAGAGGCACGTTGTTGTCAGGAGGAACAGGTTGGTTGCTGCGGGCAACAACAGGAGCCGATTGATTGCTCCTGCACTGACTCGCTTTTTGCATATGGGCCAGACATCACAGTCCAGTGGGTGAAGAGCTCCATCACAATAGTTTTATACTTGTTCATGTGGCTTTACGGGCAATGTCAGTATAGCTGCCTCATAGTTTCTGCTGCTTGGTAGAGTCCATGCCTGATTTAAAAAAAAAAAAAAGTGCTGTAGTATACAGGTGTGTGTACATATATGTAGGTATGGGTGTATATTGCATGTACCACGGTGCATTACTGTTTTACTTCACAGTAGATGGGAGAGCATTTATGCTGAGCATAGGTGCCTTGTGTGTAGAATATGTAGATGTTGAGCATAGAAAAAAATTAATAAACAAACATATACAGGTGAAGCATGTTGTTTATGCTATACATATGCTCATAGAATATGCTCATACCGGTTATACTGCACAGATGGTCACGGTATTTATACAGCACATACAATCATAACAGTTATACTTGAATAGCATTTATACCAACCACACGCTCATAGCATTTATACCGCACATACAATCATAACAGTTATACTTTGAATAGCATTTATCTGGCACATACGCTCAGGTACATACGCTCATAGCATGGTTACTGCACATACACTCATAGTATTGATACTGCTCATAGAGCGTATGCTGCATGTACTCTCATGGCATTATTCTGCACATATAACCAAACATTGATACGGCACATATGCTCATAGCGTGTACCGCACATATGCTTTGTATTCAGCATACGCTCATAGACATTATACTGCTCTTAGCGTATATTTCGTACATACACTCTTAGCATTTATGTCGCACATATTGCTCATGGCTTTCATATTGCACATACACGTTCATATTGCTCCTGGCATATACTGCATGTATTCTCATTGGATTTATATTTGTACACAACTCATAGAATTTATACTGCACGTACGTTTATAGTTACATCCCACAAATGCTCTAGTATTTATACTGCACACACGCTTATAGCATTAATACTGCTCATAGCATTGGTACCGCACATACATTCATAGCATTTATACCTCACACACGCTCATAGCAGTTATACTGCACATATACGCTCAGAGCTTTATACAGCAGACACGTTAATAGCATTTATAACGCACGTACACTCATAGCATTTATGCTGCTCATTGCATGTATACTGCTTATACGCTTATAGCATGTATTCTGCGCATATTCTCTTAGCATTATACCGCACATATGCTCATAGCATTTAACGCACATATGCTCATAGCATTTATACCACACACACTTATAGCATTTATACTGCTCGCATGCTCACAGCTTTACACAGTATATATGCTCATACAGTTATACCACGTATACGATCACAGTATTTATACCGTACTTATACTCACAGCAGTTATACTGCCTATAGCATTTATATCACACATGTTTGCTCATGGCTTTCGTGCTGCACTTATATTCCTAGCAATATAATGCACATACACTTCGTAGCACTTATTTTCTTATAAGATTGTAGCATTGTTCTGGTTAAGTAACATTTATGCTATACTTATGCTCACAGTACTTGTTCTGCACTAACATACATAGCGTTTTTACCACACTTACACTCACAGCAGTTATAGTGCCTATAGCATTTATATCACATATGTATGCTCATAGCTTTCATACTGCAGATATATTCATAGCAATATAATGCACATACACTTTGTAGCTTTTATTTGCTTATAGGTTTGTAGCATTGTTCTGGTTGAGTAGCATTTATGCTATGCTCATAGCACTTGTTCTGCACTAACATACATAGTGTTTATACTATGTATGTTGCACATGGTTGCAGTGTTATTTGGGAATGTGGTTTGCTTGTTTTATTCAGTGTATCCGGTTTTAGAATATATTATTATATACATACTGTTACGCCGAGCTCTCCGGGTCCCTGCTCCTCCCCGGAGCGCTCACGGCGTCTCTCTCCCTGCAGCGCCCCGGTCAGACCCGCTGACCGGGAGCGCTGCACTGTCATTGCCGGCGGGGATGCGATTCGCACAGCGGGACGCGCCCGCTCGCGAATCGCATCCCAAGTCACTTACCCGTCCTGGTCCCCGGCTGTCATGTGCTGGCGCGCGCGGCTCCGCTCTCTAGGGCGCGCGCGCGCCAGCTCTCTGAGACTTAAAGGGCCAGTGCACCAATGATTGGTGCCTGGCCCAATTAGCTTAATTGGCTTCCACCTGCTCCCTGGCTATATCTGCTCACTGCCCCTGCACTCCCTTGCCGGATCTTGTTGCCTTGTGCCAGTGAAAGCGTTTAGTGTTGTTCAAAGCCTGTGTTACATGAACTCCTGCTATTCACCTTGACTACGAACCTTGCCGCCTGCCCCGACCTTCTGCTACGTCTGACCTTGCCTCTGCCTAGTCCTTCTGTCCCACGCCTTCTCAGCAGTCAGCGAGGTTGAGCCGTTGCTAGTGGATACGACCTGGTTGCTACTGCCGCAGCAAGACCATCCCGCTTTGCGGCGGGCTCTGGTGAACACCAGTAGCCTCTTAGAACCGGTCCACCAGCACGGTCCACGCCAATCCCTCGCTGACACAGAGGATCCACTACCTGTAAGCCGAATCGTGACAGTAGATCCGGCCATGGATCCCGCTGAGGTGCCGCTGCCAAGTCTCGCTGACCTTACCACGGTGGTCGCTCAGCAATCGCAGCAAATTGCCCAACAAGGACAGCAGCTGTCGCAGTTGACCGCCACGTTACAGCAACTTCTGCCTCTGCTACAGCAGCAACCATCTCCTCCGCCAGCTCCTGCACCTCCTCTGCAGCGAGTGGCCGCTCCTAGCCTCCGCTTGTCCCTGCCGGACAAATTTGATGGGGACTCTAGACTCTGCCGTGGATTTCTGTCTCAATGTTCCCTGCATATGGAGATGTTGTCGGACTTGTTTCCTACAGAACGGTCTAAGGTGGCGTTCGTAGTGAGCCTTCTTTCAGGAAAGGCCTTGTCTTGGGCCACACCGCTCTGGGACCGCAATGATCCTGCCACAGCCACAGTCCAGTCCTTCTTCGCTGAAGTCCGCAGTGTCTTCGAGGAACCAGCCCGAGCTTCTTCTGCCGAGACTGCCCTGCTGAACCTGGTCCAGGGTAATTCTTCAGTGGGCGAGTACGCCATCCAATTTCGTACTCTTGCTTCCGAATTATCATGGAATAATGAGGCTCTCTGCGCGACCTTTAAAAAAGGCCTATCCAGTAGCATCAAGGATGTGCTGGCCGCACGAGAGATTCCTGCCAACCTGCAAGAACTTATCCATTTGGCCACCCGCATTGACATGCGTTTTTCTGAGAGACATCAGGAGCTCCGCCAGGAAAAAGACTTAGATCTCTGGGCACCTCTCCCACAGCATCCTTTGCAGTCTACGCCTGGGCCTCCCGCCGAGGAGGCCATGCAAGTGGATCGGTCTCGCCTGACCCAGGAAGAGAGGAATCGCCGTAGGGAAGAAAATCTTTGTCTGTACTGTGCCAGTACCGAGCATTTCTTGGTGGATTGCCCTATTCGTCCTCCACGTCTGGGAAACGCACGCACCCAGCTCACGTAGGTGTGGCGTCTCATGGTTCAAAGTCTGCTTCTCCACGTCTCACGGTGCCCGTGCGGATTTCTCCTTCAGCCAACTCCTCCCTCTCAGCCGTGGCCTGCTTGGACTCTGGTGCCTCTGGGAATTTTATTTTGGAGTCTTTGGTGAATAAATTCTGCATCCCGGTGACCCGTCTCGTCAAGCCGCTCTACATTTCCGCGGTCAACGGAGTCAGATTGGATTGCACCGTGCGTTACCGCACAAAACCCCTCTTAATGTGCATTGGACCCCACCACGAAAGGATTGAGTTCTTCGTCCTTCCCAACTGTACCTCTGAGGTCCTCCTCGGTCTGCCATGGCTCCGGCTTCATTCTCCCACCCTTGACTGGACCACCGGGGAGATCAAGAACTGGGACTCTGCTTGCCATAAGAAATGCCTCTCCCCCCCTCCCAGTCCCGTCAGGCAAGCCTCAGTGCCTCCTCGTACACCTGGTCCCCCCAAGGCTTATCTGGACTGTGCCTTGCCTCCTCATGGCCCCCGTTCTGGTGACACCCTGTCCCGTGCCATGTTTCACCCCCTGCCCTCCCTCCCCATTCCCACTCCTGCTGTACGGCCTGCCTTTGAGGAAACCCTTCAATCACTCCCGGTGTCCTCATCCCATGGGAAGCAGTTGCCGGACAAAGAAAGGGGGAGACCTAAGGGGGGGGGGTACTGTTACGCCGAGCGCTCCGGGTCCCTGCTCCTCCCCGGAGCGCTCACGGCGTCTCTCTCCCTGCAGCGCCCCGGTCAGACCCGCTGACCGGGAGCGCTGCACTGTCATTGCCGGCGGGGATGCGATTCGCACAGCGGGACGCGCCCGCTCGCGAATCGCATCCCAAGTCACTTACCCGTCCCGGTCCCCGGCTGTCATGTGCTGGCGTGCGCGGCTCCGCTCTCTAGGGCGCGCGCGCGCCAGCTCTCTGAGTCTTAAAGGGCCAGTGCACCAATGATTGGTGCCTGGCCCAATTAGCTTAATTGGCTTCCACCTGCTCCCTGGCTATATCTGCTCACTGCCCCTACACTCCCTTGCCGGATCTTGTTGCCTTGTGCCAGTGAAAGCGTTTAGTGTTGTCCAAAGCCTGTGTTACCTGAACTCCAGCTATTCACCTTGACTACGAACCTTGCCGCCTGCCCCGACCTTCTGCTACGTCTGACCTTGCCTCTGCCTAGTCCTTCTGTCCCACGCCTTCTCAGCAGTCAGCGAGGTTGAGCCATTGCTAGTGGATATGACCTGGTTGCTACTGCCGCAGCAAGACCATCCCGCTTTGCGGTGGGCTCTGGTGAACACCAGTAGCCTCTTAGAACCGGTCCACCAGCACGGTCCACGCCAATCCCTCGCTGACACAGAGGATCCACTACCTGTAAGCCGAATCGTGACACATACGTTTCAGTATGTTTCAAGCTGTGTACATGGTTGACATGTTATTGGGTATGGTTAGCAGGTTATGGTGTATGTAGGGTTAGCAAATTCTATCAGGTATGTATGTTCAGCATGTTTTTGGGTATGTAGGATTAGCATGTTTGGAGTGCATTCGGTTATTCAGTGGTGCAGTACATTGGCGTGTGTACTGATTTCGTGGTTAGCTTTCATCTGGATGTCCGTGACATCTCCTGTTGTACATACATTGTTAATATTCGATTACAGATTCATATTGGGGGGCATTTACTAATCTTTTACTATGTAGTCTGGTTTTTACCCTGTTTTTTTCTACTTCATTTTTGACTATGTGCGACAAATTTACTAAATTGTTGCACGGCATTAATAAATTTGGCACACATAGGCAAAAGTGGGAAATTTACTTCATGTAGTAGAAAAAATAGTCTGTTCCTTTTTCCTGCTGTCCGAATAGGTTTGGCTGCTGGTTTCCTTCTGGATCTTTTGTTTTTGAGTTTTTTTTTAGCTTTTTCACCACATCTAAATAATTCAAAAACTACAGTGGTCCCTCAAGTTACAATATTATTTGGTTCCAGGAAAACCATTGTAAGTTGAAACCATTGTATGTTGAGACCATAACTCTATGGAAACAGGGTAATTGGTTCTAAAGGCACCAAAATGTCATCCAAAATAGGAAAAAGTGACAAAGAAAAATAAGTAGATAACTGATATAGATAAAGCAAATCCCTACATATAAAAGTAATAAAGATCTGCTGGGAGCTGTAAATCACTGTCTATGTCAGTGTTTCCCAAGCAGTGAGCCTCCAGCTGTTGCAAAACTATAACTCCCAGCATGCCTGGACAGCAAAAGGCTGTCCGGGCATGCTGGGAGTTGTAGTTTTGCAAAAAATGGGGCCACCCTGCTTGGAAAACACTGGTCTATGTAGAGGACAGGAGCTTCTTCAGGGGTCCTGTACAGTACAGGCAATGTCCCAAACAAGTAATGGAGTCGCCCTCACCTGGTGTCCAAAAGAGCAGCTAACCCTGATACAGGTAAAGTGTACAGAACATGTAATACCAGTCAGTGCATACACTTCAGTAATACAGGGGTTTTACCAGTGAATGCCCATTTTGATTGGTTGGTTCTTCCAGCCATTGACACGTTTTACAGATCTGGACTGTCTGTAGCATTGTATGTTGAGTCTGGTTTCAACTTACGATGGTCCAGAAAAGACCATTGTATGTTGAAACTATTGTATGTTGAGGCCATTGTAAGTTGAGGGATCACTGTAAATTGTAGTCATGGCTCAGAAGTGGTAAACGGCGTTTAGTGTGTGTGTGTGTGTGTGTGTGTGTTTATTACATTTTTTTAACAGTTTTTTTCTCCCTAAATGTACTTACACTTTTTTTTTTTTTGGTTACTTCTTCTACAGATCTGTGTATCCTGTGGACTCCTTCGGATTCGGTGGACTACTTCGACGACCAGCGTTTTTCTTTGCTTGATGTTAATAAAATGGTTAACGAGGGCTTGTGGGGGAGTGTTTTTTTGTAATAAATTTTTTTTTAAACCTGTTGTGTTTTTTTTTATTTTACTTTACTAGAACGGCTTAGTAGTGGAAGCTGTCTTATAGACTGAGTCCATTACTAAGCCGGGCTTAGCGTTAGCCACAAAAACAGCTAGCGCTAACCCCCAATTATTACCCCGGTACCCAACACCACAGGGGTGCCGGGAAGAGCCGGTACCAACAGGCCCGGAGCGTCAAAAATGGCGCTCCTGGGCCTAGGCGGTAACAGGCTGGCGTTATTTAGGTTGGGGAGGGACAGTAACAATGGTCCTCGCCCACCCTGGTAACGTCAGGCTGTTACTGTTTGGTTGGTATTTGGTTGAGAATAAAAATAGGGGGACCCTATGCGTTTTTTTAATATATTTAATTATTTATTTGAAAAAAAAAAAAAACGCATAGGGTCCCCCCTATTTTCATTCTCAGCCAAATACCAACCAAACAGTAACAGCCTGACGTTCCCAGGGTGGGCGAGGACCATTGTTACTGGCCCTCCCCAGCCTAAATAACGCCAGCCTGTTACCGCCTAGGCCCAGGAGCGCCATTTTTGACGCTCCAGGCCTGTTGGTACCGGCTCTTCCCGGCACCCCTGTGGCGTTGGGTACCGGGGTAATAATAGGGGGTTAGCACTAGCTGTTTTTGTGGCTAGCGCTAAGCCCAGGTTAGTAATGGACTCTGTCTATAAGACAGCTTCCACTACTAAGCCTGTCTAGTAAAGTAAGAAAAAAACACAACAGGTTTTAAAAAATTTTTATTACAAAAAACACTCCCCCACAAGCCCTCGTTAACCATTTTATTAAAATCAAACAAAGAAAAACGCTGGTCATCGAAGTAGTCCACCGAATCCGAAGGAGTCCACAGGATACACGGATCTGAAATGAGAAGAAAACAAAAAAAATGGGTTAGTACATTTATTATCACCTGCTCACACATCTCCCGCCCCGCACGACTACAACTGCCAGCATGCCCTTACAGTAAGGACATGCTGGGAGTTGTAGTTGTGTGGTGCAGGAGATGTGTGAGCAGGTGATAATAAATGTGACAAGCTTGTCCACTGCCCCCAGCTGCAGGACTACAGAACTCCCAGCATGCCCTTACAGTAAGGTGGGGCGGAGGCCGGGCACAGTGTTTCCCAACCTGGGACTTGTAGTTTTGCAACATCTGGAGGCACCCTGGTTGGGAAACACTGTTTTAGGCCAGTGTTTCCCAACCAGGGTGCCTCCAGATGTTGCAAAACTACAAGCCCCAGCATGCCTGGACAGTCAAAGGCTGTCCAGGCATGCTGGGAGTTGTAGTCTTGCAACATCTGGAGGCACCCTGGTTGGGAAACACTGGCCTAAAACAGTGTTTCCCAACCAGGGTGACTGTTTTAGGCCAGTGTTTCCCAACATCTGGAGGCACCCTGGTTGGGAAACACTGTTTTAGGCCAGTGTTTCCCAACCAGGGTGCCTCCAGATGTTGCAAAACTACAAGCCCCAGCATGCCTGGACAGTCAAAGGCTGTCCAGGCATGCTGGGAGTTATAGTCTTGCAACATCTGGAGGCACCCTGGTTGGGAAACACTGGCCTAAAACAGTGTTTCCCAACCAGGGTGACTGTTTTAGGCCAGTGTTTCCCAACATCTGGAGGCACCCTGGTTGGGAAACACTGTTTTAGGCCAGTGTTTCCCAACCAGGGTGCCTCCAGATGTTGCAAAACTACAAGCCCCAGCATGCCTGGACAGTCAAAGGCTGTCTAGGCATGCTGGGAGTTGTAGTTTTGCAACATCTGGAGGCAACCTGGCTGGGAAACACTGGCCTAAAACAGTGTTTCCCAACCAAGGTGCCTCCAGATGTTGCAAAACTACAAGTCCCAGCATGCCTGGACAGTCAAAGGCTGTCTAGGCATGCTGGGAGTTGTAGTTTTGCAACATATGGAGGCAACCTGGCTGGGAAACACTGGCCTAAAACAGTGTTTCCCAACCAGGGTGCCTCCAGATGTTGCAAAACTACAAGCCCCAGCATGCCTGGACAGTCAAAGGCTGTCCAGGCATGCTGGGAGTTGTAGTCTTGCAACAACTGGAGGCACCCTGGTTGGGAAGCCTGCGCAACTTACCGGCTTCCGTAGGATCCAGCGCTGCACGACACTGCCGCGCGACACTGCCGCGCGACAGTGCCGCCCGACGATCTCCGACAGCGATCGTCGCTGGAGCCTCGGAAGGGTAAGTGAACTTCTTCGCCGGTCCCCTTCAGCTGTTTAGTTTTGCAACAGCTGGAGGACTACAGTTTACAGACCACAAACCAGGGGTCTGCAAACTGTGGCCCTCCAGCTGTTGCAAAACTACAACTCCCAGCATGCCTGGACAGCCAATGGCTGTCCAGGCATGCTGGGAGTTGTAGTCTTGCAACATCTGGAGGCACCCTGGTTGGGAAACACTGTTTTAGGCCAATGTTTCCCAACAAGGGTGCCTCCAGCTGTTGCAAAACTACAACTCCCAGCATGCCCGGACAGCCAATGGCTGTCCAGGCATGCTGGGAGTTGTAGTCTTGCAACATCTGGAGGCACCCTGGTTGGGAAACACTGTTTTAGGCCAGTGTTTCCCAACAAGGGTGCCTCCAGCTGTTGCAAAACTACAACTCCCAGCATGCCCGGACAGCCAATGGCTGTCCAGGCATGCTGGGAGTTGTAGTCTTGCAACATCTGGAGGCACCCTGATTGGGAAACACTGTTTTAGGCCAGTGTTTCCCAGCAAGGGTGCCTCCAGCTGTTGCAAAACTACAACTCCCAGCATGCCCGGACAGCCAAAGGGTGTCCAGGCATGCTGGGAGTTGTAGTCTTGCAACATTTGGAGGCACCCTGGTTGGGAAGCTTGCGCAACTTACCGGCTTCCGTAGGATCCAGCGCTGCACGACACTGCCGCGCGACACTGCCGCGCGACAGTGCCGCGCGACACTGCCGCGCGACAGTGCCGCGCGACGATCTCCGTCAGCGATCGTCGCTGGAGCCTCGGAAGGGTAAGTGAACTTCTTCGCCGGTCCCCTTCAGCTGTTTAGTTTTGCAACAGCTGGAGGACTACAGTTTACAGACCACACACCAGTGGTCTGCAAACGGTGGCCCTCCAGCTGTTGCAAAACTACAACACTCAGCATGCCCTGACAGCCAAAGCCTATGGCTCTCAGGGCAGGAGCCCGGGCTGACATTACAGTGCAGCCGCCCGGGCTCCTCATACGGTCTCCCCGCTACCCCCCTTGTCTCCCGCCCGGGCTCCTCATACGGTCTCCCCGCTACCCCCCTTGTCTCCCGCCCGGGCTCCTCATACGGTCTCCCCGCTACCCCCCCCTTGTCTCCCGCCCGCGCCGCTCAGCTCCCGCTGCTACAAGACTACAACTCCCAGCGTGTCCTCACTGTAAGGCCATGCTGGGACTTGTAGTCTTGCAACAGCAGACAGATGGGAGTTGTGTGGCGCTGGCAGGTGAGAGGGGGGGATGTAAATCACTGTAGTGTCCCGGTAGCGCAGTGAGGGTAGCGGGGAGAAAGTATGTCGGAGCCCGGGCGGCAGTAGCTTTTCCTGCTCCATGTTGGAGCTGGAGTAAATTTTGTCATTTTTTATGGCCGTTGCGACAGTTTATTGCGCAACTGCGACTGTCTCAGTTAATAAATTCCTGACCACTGCAAGTAAAAACTGAAAACTTGTGTAAATTAAGCGGGAATTTTTTTTTTGACTTTCTAGCTCTTGCTAGGGAAAGTCGCACAATTTATAGGGTAGGCGCAATTGCGACAATTTTGCGCCAAAAATAGTAAGAAAAAAATGACTAAACCCCTTAGTAAATGCCCCCCTTTGTGCATACGTTTATTGCAGCTATATGAGCATATTCTAGTGTCTACCAAGTTGGCAGGGGAAAGCATTACATAGATTATTGTTCTGGCTCGTTTTCCAGTGCAAGTACATTTCGAGTAGTATGTTGTGTATTTGTGCATACTGTTAGCATGTTTCTTCTGGCTCATTCTGTGCTTACGGCAGCATGTCTATACTGTGCATACGATTAGGGTGGTTACACTATGCTTAAAGTTAGCGTTTTATTCGAGCATGTTCTGTGCTTTCCGTTAGCATGTTGTTCAGTACGTACAGTTAGTGTGTTATCCTGTCCTTACGGTCAGAATGGTCACATGCAGACATTTAGTCTGTTTTTATGTGCTTACGGTTAGCATGTGTTTAGGTGCATATGGTTAGCATGTTATGCTGTGCTTTTGGTTAGTGTTTGGTCTGGGTATATGGTTCGTGTCTTCATTCTATGTTTACAGTTAGCCTATGCATATGGTTAGCATGTTTTTCTGTGGGTATGGTTAGCGTGTTTTATTCCGTGCACACAGTTAGCATGTTTTCCAGGATAAGGGTAGAGTGTCTTTATTAAGTACATACATGTAACGTGTTTTCCGTACTGTTCATATGATTTGCATGTTTATTCGGAGCATGTGGTTAGTATGTTATTTTGGGCATGCGGTTAGCTCAATGGTTCGCAAAACCTCTCATGTCTACAGGCATGATGGTTTCGTAAGACCTGTCAAATCTACAGGCACGATGATTCCACAAAAACAGGCACGAGGGTCGCAAGTCCTGTCACGACTACAGGCACGATGGTTAATTTTGACCTGTCACAGGCACCATGGTTTAAATTAGACCTTTCACGATTACAGGCACGATGGTTTCACTTAGACCTGTCACTTCTACAGGCACAATGGTTTCACTTAGACCTGCCATGTTTACAGGCACAATGGTTTCACTTAGACCTGTCACGTTTACAGGCACGATGGTATCACTTGGACCTGTCACATCTACAGGTCGATGGTTACATAGGGACTTGTCATCTATGACGGGTCATCACCCCAGTAGACTAGTTGGGTCAGAATGATTGGCAGTTTGGGTACATCTGTACGGTACAGT
Source organism: Hyla sarda (assembly GCF_029499605.1). Lineage (NCBI taxonomy): Eukaryota > Metazoa > Chordata > Amphibia > Anura > Hylidae > Hyla > Hyla sarda. The sequence goes on from NC_079189.1 coordinate 200,019,623, forward strand.
CTAAATCTTAGGAGTAAGAGTCTTATTCAGTCAACTCACGACATGACCCCACGTGGTCTAGTATGTAGATGCTTGTCACTTACCTGATGGTTTGTTTTTTTGCCTCTTAAACAGCAGGCAATTGGGGCTTGTCAGGCATACCATAAAGCTATCCCATCAGTGGCCCTTTATAGTGAGGTTACAACTATGCAGGTTAATAAGTGTTTTAGTTAATATATATCCGTCAGTTCCTGTTGTTACAGACAGGTAGTTCTTTCACAAGGACGTTACTGCCACAGCTTATCAGGTCCAGGTACCGCCTCTAGTACTCACTAGTTGGCAATTGCTATTTCTGGCATGTAAGGTAGAGTCTACTTTGGGGTACGAGAAGCTTGATGCTAGAGGTGTGTTGGGTTATTATGAATTATTATTCAAACTATCATGGTTTCTTTTTGCCCTCTATAGGCGTGCCCTCAATATGCGGTTATGGCACAACTCAGACCATTAGGTGAAGTTATGTACAGGTATGTATGTAGTGTCTTCAGGCACTAGTACGGGTCTGGAGCCCTGAACACAAGTATAAAGCCCAATGGGCTGTATTTGTGGGAGGGGCGTAAGTATCTTGCATCCCTTGCACCTCTGGGGGGGGGCTTGTAGGGATTAAGGGAAGGGCGTGATTATATAACTTCCCCTTCTCTGCTCGGGCGGAACGTACGTGATTTGGTGGAACCCACCCAACCCCCCCTAATTTATTCTTTTACCATAGGGTATGCCCTCTATAGGCGCGCCCTCAATACACGGTTATGGCACAACTCAGACCGTTAGGTGAAGTTATGTACAGGTATGTATGTAGTGTCTTCAGGCACTAGTACGGGTCTGGAGCCCTGAACACAAATGTCATTTTTTTGTGGGAAATTCAGAGTGAATTAGATTTTTTTAGAATTCATTTGCTTAACTTTTGTTAGAAAGATTTAATTTGCTTTATATTCTTGTCTGCTCTTTTTGACTATGCTACAGTTGCTGTAAAGTTAGTATGGTTCATAATATAGTGTCTGTACCTGTGTGTGACGGTTTTCTCACAATTTTTATGTGATTTTCACCCCAATATTTTTTTTTACCAGCATACAAAAAGACTGTTGTTTCAAATGTTTCCTAGGTTGCAATGCGGCCGAGACTTGACTCACTAGTCAGCTGATGACAGGGAGCCTGTCTGCTTCAATGGGTGGAGCGATCGCTTGGTGGGAGAGAGATCAATCTGCAACTAATGCAACAGCTGTAGGCACCCTGATTGAAAACCACAGGTCTTTTGAATGGATGCAGCTCATTTTTGTTTCACTGGGTGGGGTGGCTGATGTGTGGGAGGGAGGAAAATGGATTTATGGGCTTTGTAGGCAAGAGAAGAAAACACCAACAGGAAATACCAGTTCACAAAAAGCCACCGTATTATGGTAATCTCACAACATAGCCATTTAGCCCCAAGACAAGCGCAGATCCTTCCTAAGCATGTCCATTACTGTCTGGCAGGTACTAAAATCACCTTATGGTGGATAACCCCTTTAAGGCCCACCCAACAGTAATTCAATTTCTTTATCTGTAAATAGTTACATATATTTAGTGCTGCTCGCGAATATTCGCAATACGAATTTTATTCTCGAATATCGCATATTCGCGAATTCGCGAATATTCGCGAATATAGCACTATATATTCGTAATTACGAATATTCATTTTTTTTTTTTTTAGTTTTTTTTTCACAGTACACATCACAGTGATCATCCCTCTCTGCCTCCAGCTTGTGTGGTGTAAAGAAGGCTCTAATACTACTGCGTGAGACTGGCGGGCAAATATTCGCATATGTTAATTTTCGCATATGCAAATTTTCGCTTATGGTAATTTTTTTTTATATGCTGATTTTCGCACACGTGAATTTTTGCATATGCGAAAATAAAATGCGAATATTACGAATATGCGAATTTAGCGAATATATGACGAATATTAGTCCATATATTCGCGAAATATCGCGAATTCGAATATGGCCTATGCCGCTCAACACTACATATATTACGCATCTCCCATGCCATTACTTGCAACATAAAGTACTTCCAGCCCATCTGTGCTTTTTAGAGAAAGCCACAGGAGTAAGTGTTAAATTGTATTTGGATTACCTCACTTTTTAATTTAATATGTCATATAGTATTTTTTATGGCATGTCAGGGGATAGCCTTTTCTTTTTTTTTTTACATTGAATAGTGTTAACTGGATTGAATCACTATGGGTCCGCCTATATGCTTTTATTTTAAACAAACTAAATGCACTATTACTTCATACGTAATTGTATATAATATTGTGTGTATAATTTGTAGTGTACAATTATTAAAGTATTTTGTTTATAGATTAGGGTGTGTTTTCTAAGAACAAAGGTGGAGATTTACTATGTGCAGTGTTTTGGTACATCATATTAATAAAAATAAATGTAATACATGATACATTCTGTATATTCTGCACAATTGCAGTGTCTATCATCTGGCCAGCATTTACTATTAGTGTTGCTCGCGAATATTCGCAATTCGAATATTATTCGCGAATATCGCATATTCGCGAATTTCGCGAATATAGCGCTATATATTCGTAATTACGAATATTCGTTTTTTTTTTTTCTTCATAGTACACATCACAGTGATCATCCCTCTCTGCTTCCAGCTTGTGTGGTGTAAAGAAGGCTGTAATACTACTGTGTGAGACTGACGTGCGAAAATTCGCATATGCGAAAATTCGCATATGCTAATTTTCGCATATGCTAATTTTCACATACGCGTATTTTCGCATATGCGAAAATAAAACGAGAATATAACGAATATGCGAATATACGCGAATATATGACGAATATTCGTCCATATATTCGCGAATATTCGCGAATTCGAATATGGCCTATGCCGCTCAACACTATTTACTATGAGTGATATGCCTTGGGATAAATTCCAGCTAATAGTAAAGTACAACATTACAGTGCAATTTGGCACACAAAACTGTGCACCTGGTGTGCATGCTACACTTTACAAGGAGAGCTCTATGATTGAGGTTATTTGCCCATTTCTTTGGAAAGTTCCTATGGGAAGGAGCCTTGGGCAACTGGAGATGATGTTTAAGCCCCATGCCCAAGTATGGAAATCCCTACAATACCAATGACTTCAACCAAAACATGTTACTAAACCCACATATTGAAGCTGAAGATGGATCCTTCTTTTAAAGCTTTTTAGACTAATGTGCCTAACTGATGTGCCCAAAGGGCAATATTACCCTTATTGTCCCCTATCCTCTAAAACATAACTTTTATTGCTCGCTAAAATTTTAAAATCACAGCACCAGTGTTTATATAGAACCAATGAATATCATATAGTGGATGGAGCACTACACAAATAGCACTGAATGTACACTAGTGTCCACAGATGTGACAATTAATGGTGCTCTTTAAATATCAATTCATGACATCTTATAGAGATTGTTAAGTAGTGGACATAACATTTATGCTCATGCATCTGCAGTATGCATGGCCTCTGTACCTGCACTAACTCTGAAAAATTGAGATAGATGTAAACACTGGGGCTGCCAACTAAAACCTTAGTCATCACTACTTCCTACATGTTAGACACTACAATTTGGATTTATCAAGGAAGATAAAGTCTGCCAATTTTCTTCCTTGACCACTGGTACCCCCTTGCATTCTCTGGGTCTGGCACCGCGTTCTGAACAAAGAAGATTGGAGCTTCCGTGTTTGTGACCTCACGCTCCCTCCCTTCATGTCTATGGGAGGGGGTGTGACAGCTGTGGTCGCCCGTCATCTGCCACAGAGCCAAGTTTGCTCTGTGCACCGGATGACTGGGGTGCTGTGCCGGAGATTGCAGTGGTCCCATTGGCCATTACTCCCCCCCCCCTGCAATCAGACATTGTATCCCCTATCGTTTTGATAAGGGGTAAGATGTCTAGGGCAGAGTACCCCCTAAACCACTGAAAATTCACAGAGAATGGTAGGTTTTCCAACACAACAAGCAACGTTTATGTAAACAAAATGGGTTTTTTTTTAGGAAAAAAATATATTTTCCTCATTGTTGCCAACCTGTTTTTAAAAAAAAGATATATTTATTTCCCTCGTGAAAATTCATAAAATTAATTCTGTTTTTCAAGAGAATGAGAGCTAAATAAACATTTAAAACATCATATTAGTTTATTTCACATGAAAGTTAACAGGAATTAACCAGTGTAAAGATACTATTGCACATTTAGAATTTTGGAAAAATGCATTTAGCGAGTATAGTAACCATTGCCCAGTTGGGGGCCATCCTTTAGGGTTGATCATCCAAGTAGGTAGGGAGAGCGGTTGAAGCAAGATTCAGATCTTCACTTGTCCTTATCCAGGACATGACATGATGAGAAGCACAAGAAAACCTGCAGTTTGCTGAAGACAAGCAGATGAAGGACATGGATTACTGGAACCATTGGTCTGATGAGAAAAAGATTATAACATTTGGTTCTGATGGTGTCAAGCATGTGTGGTAGTAAAAAGGAGTACAAAGACACATGGTAGTGGGATTGTCGTGGTCTGCGGCTGCATGAGTGCTGTGGCACTGAGGAGCTACAGTTCATTGAGGGAAACATGTATGCCGACATATACTGTGACATACTGAAGCCATAGGGCAGTATTTCAACATGAAAATAACCCTAAACACACCTCCAAGATGACCATGGCCTTGCTAAGCCGAGGATAAAGGTGATGGACTGGCCAAGCATGTGTGCAGACTTAAACCCTATTGAACATCTGTGAGGTATCCTCAAAAGGAAGGCGGGGAAGGGTAAGGTTTCTAACAACCACCAGCTCTGTGATGTCATGGAGGATTGGAAGAGGACTCCAGTGGCAACCTGTGAAGCCCTGGTGAGCTCCATGCCCTTTAGACTTAACCCCTTAAGGACAGGTTTTTTTTTTCCATTTTAGCATTTTAGTTTTTTGCTCCTTGCCTTTAAAAAATCATAACTCTTTCAATTTTGCACCTAAAAATCCATATGATGGCTTATTTTTTGCGCCACCAATTCTACTTTGTAATGACGTCAGTCATTGTGCTCAAAAATCAACGGTGAAACGGAAAAAAAAATAATTGTGAGACAAAATTGAAAAAAAAAACACCGTTTTGTAACTTTTGGGGGCTTCCGTTTCTACGTAGTACATTTTTCGGTAAAAATGACACCTTATCATTATTCTGTAGGTCCATACGGTTAAAATGATATCCTACTTATATAGGTTTGATATTGTCGTACTTCTGGAAAAAATCATAACTTCATGCAGGAAAATTAATACGTTTAAAATTGTCATTTCTGACCCCTATAACTTTTTAATTTTTCCGTGTATGGGGCAGTATGAGGGCTCATTTTTTGCGCCGTGATCTGAAGTTTTTAACAGTACCATTTTTGCATTGATAGGACTTATTGATCGCTTTTTATTCATTTTTTCATGATATAAAAAGTGACCAAAAATGCACTATTTTGGACTTTGGAATTTCTTTGCGCACACGCCATTGACCGTGCGGTTTAATTAACAATATATTTTTATAATTCTGACATTTCCGCATGCGGCGATACCATATATGTTTATTTTTATTTTATTTACACTGTGTTTTTTTTTATGGGAAAAGGGGGGTGATTCTAACTTTTAATAGGGAAGGGGTTAAATGATCTTTATTCCCTTTTTTTTTTGCACTTTTTTTTGCAGTGTTATAGCTCCCATAGGGACCTATAACACTGCACACACTGATCTTTATCATTGATCACTGGTCTCTCATAAGAAATCAGTGATTGATGATTCTGCCGCTTGACTGCTCATGCCTGGATCTCAGGCACTTAGCAGTCATTCGTCGATCGGACAGTGAGGAGGCAGGTAGGGACCCTCCTGCTGTCCTGTAAGCTGTTCAGGATGCCGCAATTTCACTGCGGCAATCCCAAACAGGCCACTGAGCTAACCGGTATGGTTTCAGTTTCCCTTTAGACGCGGCGTTCAACTTTGAACGCCGCGTCTAAAGGTTAATAGCGCGTTGTTAGAGGCCGGGCCCGACTCACTGTGACGTTATAGATTGGGAGCGGACACATGATGTTCCAGTACGTCATGTGTCCTTCAGGGGTTAAAGGGGATCTCCGGTGGAAAACATTTTTTTGTTTTGTTTTTAATTCACCTAGTGCCAGAAAGTGAAACAGATTTGTAGATTACTTAAATAAAAAAATCTTTACCCTTCCAGTACTTATTAGCTGCTATATATACTACAGATGGATTTTTTTTCTTTTGGAATGTATTTTTTGTCTTGTTCACAGTGCTCTCTGCTGACACCTGATGCCCGTATCAGGAACTGTCCAGAGCAGGAGAAAATTCCCATAGCAAACCTATGCTGCTCTGGACAGTTACTGACACAGACTGAGGTGTCAAGAGAGAGCACTGTGGACAAGACAAAAAAGAAATTAAAAAGGAAAATAATTTCCTCTGTAACTTACAGCTGCTAATAAGTACTGAATGGATCAAGATTTTTAAATAGAAGTAATTTACAAATCTGTTTAACTTTCTGGCACCAGTTCATTCAAAAAAAAAAAAAAGTTTTCCGCTGTAGTACCCCTTTAATCCCTTAAGGACCAAGCCCATTTTCACCTTAAGGACCAGGCCAATTTTATTTTTGCGTTTTCGTTTTTTCCTCCTCGCCTTCTAAAATCCATAACTACTTTATATTTACATCTACAGACCCATATAAAGGGATTGTTTCTTGCGTGACCAATTGTACTTTGTAATGAAACCTCTCATTTTACCATAAAATGTACGGGAGGAAATTTAAATGAAAACCACAATTTGCTCATTTTGGATTTTTTTTTTTTTTTACACTGCACACTTTACGGCAAAAATTAGATGTGTTCTTTATTTTGTGATACCCATGGCTAGATACCTTTATATTTTTGTGCTGCTTAAACATTTTTTCAACTTTTTGTACAGTAATCAGTAATCTAAAATCGCCCTATTTTGACCACCTATAACTTTTTCATTTTTCCATATATAGGACTGTATGAGGGCTAATCTTTTGTGCTGTCATCTGTACTTTTTATCGATACCACATTTGCATATATAAAACTTTTAGATTATTTTGTATTACATTTTTTTAATAAAATGTGACCAAAAAGCTGCATTTTTGGACTTTTTTTTATTTTTTTACGTTTATGCCATTCACCGTACGGGATAATTAACATTATATTTTGATAGTACGGATATTTATGCACGCGGCGATACCAAATATGTTTATTAAAAAAAATTTTACGCTTTTTGGGGATAAAATGGGAAAAACTGACAATTTTCAGCTATATTGGGGGAGGGGATTTTTCACTTTTTTTTTACTTTTTATTTTTACATTTTTCAACTTTTATTTTACACTTTATATGTCCCCATAGGGGACTATCTATAGCAATCCTTTGATTGCTAATACTGTTCAATGCTATGTATAGGACACAGCACTGATCAGTATTATCGGTGATCTTCTTCTCTGGTCTGCTCGATCTCAGAACAGAGCAGAAGACCCCGGGAGACGGCCGTAGCTAGGTGAGGGGACCTCCAGCCGCCATGATGGATTATCGGATCACCGCGGCAGCGCTGCGGGCGATCCGATATCCATTCAAAGGACCGCACTGCCGCAGATGCCGTGATCTGTATTGATCACGGCATCTGAGGGGTTAATGGCGGACATCCGCATGATCGCGGATGTTGGTCATTACCGGCGGGTCCCTGGCTGCTGATAGCAGCCGGAAACTGCCGTGTTTGACGCGAGCACCGTTCCGATGCTCGCGGTCATACACAGGACATAAATGTACATCCTGGTGCGGGAAGCCCCGCCAAACCAGGACGTACATTTATGTCCAAGGTCGTTAAAGGAGTACTCCGGTGAAAACCTTTTTCCTTTTAAATCAACTGGTGGCAGAAAGTTAAACATATTTGTATATTACTTCTATTAAAAAATCTTAATCCTTCCTGTACTTATTAGCTGCTGAATACTACAGAGGAAATTATTTTCTTTTTGGAATGCTCTCTGATGACATCACGAGCACAGTTCTCTCTGCTAATGTTATTATAATAATAATAATGCTTTATTTATTGTTGTCCTTAGTGGAATTTGAACCCAAGTCCCCAGCACTGCAAGGCATCTGCTATGCATGGTTGCTAAAATGGACAGAGATGTCAGCAGAGAGCACTGTGCTCGTGATGTCATCAGTGTTCCAAAAAGAAAGGAATTTCCTCTGTAGCATTCAGCAGCTAACAAGTACTGAAAGGATTAAGATTTTTTAATAGAAGTAATTTACAAATATGTTTAACTTTCTGCCACCAGTTGATTTAAAAGAAAAAAGGTTTTCACCGGAGTACCCCTTTAAGGCAGTGTTGGAAAATAATGGTGGCCACACAAAATATTGACACTTTTGCCCCAATTTGTTCTCACTTTTGTTGCCAAGGTTGTGTGTTGTTATTTTGAGGGGACAAAACATGAAACATTGTTATAATACTGTTACATTGTAGCAGACTGTGGTTTCTTCAGTGTTGCCACATGAAAAGATAAAATAAAATATTTACAAAAATATGAGGGGTGGACTTACTTATGTGAGATATTGTATGTGTCTAAAAAGGTAGTCTATTACATAATTTAATGTCAATAACATCTCTGAAATCAAGGCAGGAAAACATAGATAATAGTTCTGTTTGGAAATAATTCTGTCTGAAAAATGTTAATGTTAACTTCAAAATATCTATGGAACCAATGAGAGTTAGTAGTAGTTAAGAGTTTAATGGGCACTCTCATTAAAACAAATTTTTGCTATTGCACTCCTTACGGTAAGTAAAAAATCTTTCTAATAAACTTTGTTTATAAAAATGTTTTATTTGTGTTTAAAAAAGCTGCCACTAGGTGTCTCTCTACTTGTCCAGAGCACCTTTCCACCCATCTTTTGCACAGACTTTGGACTCCTGCTGGCCTGGCTGAAGTCCAAACACAGAAAATGCAGTCTGGAGTGCTGAGGGAGATGTCTGTCCAGCCTTATCCAATCATAGCTCCTCTCACACTTAACTGCCGTTTGCAATTAGTTGCAGAGTAAGGGAGGAAGTTCTCCCCTGTATGGCTTCAGATGATGCCACACCTGCTGGGTGATGCCCCTTCCCAGTCTGTGAACCTGAACCTAAGGCTGAGCAGAAAATACAGAGAAATATCAAGGTAGAAAACTAAACAATAAGAATATTATGGTTTATCAAAATGGGGGCAGTGAACTGGGAGGATTATGCAATTTATCAAGTTAATGAGAGGTAATCTTGAAGCATGGGAGGTAAGAAACTACTGTAGTACTAATGGCCAATGTACTAAAAATTCCCCTTAGGTGGTGTCATCATCATGTGATCAATTCATTCACTAAAAGTGAAAATCAAAGTTGTTGGAAAGATTTTTTCTTTTTCTTATTCTTCCTTGTAGTCAGAATCCAAAAGCAGCCCAGTGTACTGAAAGGTATAGCTGAATAATCTACTCAGTACCCCTGGTACTAGGTCCAATTTGGCTTAAGGCTTGTACTGGCCAGGAGAGCGTCTTGTCAGGTGTGGAACAAAATACATGCACACAGGATACCGTCTAAGTACGCTCTGTTTTATTATTTGCCAACGTTCATATATATATACCATGTTGCTTAATAGTTACAAGTCAGCAGAACACAAGAACAGGATGTACGTGCACAACAGTTAGGAATCAGCAGTTGAGAAAACGAGAAGTACGGTACGAGCCTTGCGGTTACAAAAGGCAGAATTAAGATATATCATACAGTATTACAGAATTAAGATATACATCATACAAGATTACAGAATTATGATACACATCATACAAGATTACAGATCTGTATTATTCTATCAAGACTCTTGTATCCTTCAATCCCCTCTTAAAACCAGTTGTCACTTTAGACAACTTGGTTTTTCTTGTATTCTATTTTCTTTTGAAAAGTCTTTATGTAGGCAGTATAGCCTTCTGCTGAGTGACGGTGAAGTAGAGGGACTTGGGTGTCTGATGAGGTGGAGAGGAGGATTTTAGTATCTGCAGCAGGTCTTGGCTTGCAGCGTTTCATACATAAGAAAATAAGTTTTATTGATACATATACTATAAGGGCAATGACAGTAATGTGTATTATGAGCTGCAGAATGCCCCCTATCCATCCTCCTACGCCCTTGAGCCAGGTAGCGGGATTCAATATTGAAAAGGTATCCCCCCACCACTTATCCCTGTTGATTTCATTGTCTTTGGCATATTTGTCCCTCAATTTTTGTATGTTCTCAAGCTGGTGGTGCATCTGAATTGTTCCTGAAGTGTCTATGTAATGGCAACAAGTAGGACCTATGATTTGACACATCCCTCCTTGAGCTGCTGTGAGATAGTCCAAGACTATTGCGTGTTGGTTAGTCACTATCATCAGTTTATTTTGCACGGACACAGAGGTATTAGTAATTTCTAAAATGTCATATATTTGGTCGTCGAGGTAGTTAGTGGCTTCGACTAACTTATCCCATATTTGTATCACCATTGGATATATAAAAATGGTGCTAAAAAGCTTGTTGGTTATTCCCATTTGTACAACATGTGGCCTACCGTTTTCCCTTTCTTTGTTATCTGCTGCTCTTCGGTATAACATATGTTTAGGAGCTGCTCTCATGTCAATGTCGTCGTTGGATATGACAAAGGTGGAGGGGGTAAGTCTAGCTAGGGTGTATGTGCCTTTGACCCCTACCGGCAACCACTTGTAGGCTTCCCTACCACATACCCAATAGATGTCTCGTGGGAGCTCCCAGAAAGAGGAATGTTGATTGATAAGTTTATTAACTATGTCAATGAGTCTAGAGGCATTTGTTAAGTAACACCAGGAAGGTATCTGCCCTAATCTACCGCAGTAGCCCACATCTGGGTTATTACATATTGGATCAGTAAGTTGGTATTCTGACGTGTCATTGCATGGTTGGTTTGGTGTCCTGTTATATTATAGCAGTCTACGTCTTGAGTAGCCTGAGTAAAGAGGGTGTTATTTGGCCATTTTGGGTCATGTAAGTACCTTTCTATCTGGCTGGGCTTAAGAAGATCAGTACTTGCGGATGTCCTGTGGAAACTAACTTTTATCCCTTCCGTGGGGATCTCTCCTAGGTCTAATATATGTGTGACTACTCGAGTTACCCAGGAACCCCCTTTGAAAACCAACATTTGGTGTGGTCCTGGGCCTGGGCTGCTTAAGTTTCCCTGCCACCATGGCTGCCCCACCCACCCTACTATAGGAATTCCCACTGAGGTGTTCCAGTTCTTTGCAAAACAGTCTCCCTGAAATAATTCATATGAGGGCACAGGGATAGCAAAGTAGGGCATGCTTTGGGCAGACACAGGGGCATGGGTGCATATCCAACAATCCTTCGCAGTGAGGTTTTGTGCTAACATTATATGGTGTTTCAGGAACTTATTGTTTGGGTGTCTCTCTAAGTCATTCTGCAGAGTCACCGTGGGGTGAATCAAAGTCAATAAAGTCATTAATGCAAACATCATGAGACTTAGTTTCTTCAACCATCTGCCAGAACAAGGCCAGGGCATCAGCGGGTACATCTTTCGGTAGGCTTTCAAGGTCAGGGCTGTCTGCCCCCGTTATTACCTCCTTTGGGTGATGTTGAACGAGTTTGATCCGAGAGGCGTGGATCCAAGAAGGGCTGTCTTCCGTGAGAACCGCCGTCCTTGTCACGGCAACAACTGTGGTTGGGGGTCCAAAGGTGAAGTCTCCGGGCTTCTTTCCTTTCGTCAGAGTCTTAACCAGGACAGTGTCGCCTTCCTGGAACTGGTGTGTTGGTTCCTGTGGGAGAGAAGGAGAATTACAGACAACATTTTGTTCTACTTTATCAAGGGTTTGGATGAGGTCTGTGACATATTGTTCCCTTATCTGGTCGAGGTCCCCTTCTTCTGTTATAAGTGGTCGTTGGGCCCATGGAGTCGGGAAAGGCCTACCCATGAGAATCTCAAAGGGGGAGAGTTTTAAAGTCTTATGGGGGGTCATTCTAATTTCTGCGAGTATGATGGGAAGGACTTGTTTCCACTTCTCAAAGGTGCCCCCTGTGGCCTTTCTCATTTTGTCCTTCACTGTTCTATTCATTCTTTCTACTATCCCTGAGGATTGTGGATGATATGGGACATGGAACTTCCAGTCTATTCTCAATAACTTTGAGGTTTCCCTAATTAGTTTGGAGGTGAAAGCTGGACCTTGATCTGACTCTATGGATACAGGGACACCCCATCTGGGGATGATCTGTTGGGTGAGAATTTTTGCAGTTGTTTTTGCATCTTCACTTTTGGTTGGGAATACCTCTGGCCATCTAGAAAACATATCCACTATCACTAATGCATATTCCTGTTTACCTTTAGAGTGTGGAATATGTGTGTAGTCAACCTGGAGATGAGTGAAAGGAGTGGTGGGGTAATTTAAGTGTTGATGTTCAGCCTTGTTTGGGTTGTTGGGGTTATTTCTCAGGCATGTAATACATCTGGAAATGTAATCTTTGACTAGCTTGAATATATCTGTGATATAGAAGTGGTGTTTCAAAAGGGTACATGTGGTAGAGATACTATTGTGGCCTACTCCGTGAAATTGAGCAATGAACAGGGGTGCACTATGTTGTGGTATACATGGTTTCCCCTCTTTGCAAATTAATCCGGTTTTCGGATTCTTTTGCATAACTGGGTAGATCCAGTCCTTTTCTTCTTGTTCTGAAACATGTTTTTGTAAATCAACTATCATTTGTGTGATTTCCAGGGATGGTGGTGTCAGACAAGCCATGTGGGTTTGTGTAGTCTTCTGTTGTGGAGTCTTAGTTGCAGTTTGTTTAGCTATTTTGTCTGCAAGGGCGTTTCCTTTTGAGATGTGATCAGTACCATTGGTGTGGGCCCTACAATGGATTATAGCGATTTGTGAAGGGAGTAGTAGGGCTTGTAGGAGATCTGTGACCAAGGAAGCATGAGAGATCTTGTGGCCATCTGCCGCCACAAACCCCCTTCTTTGCCAGATGACCCCATGATCAAAAACCACTCCATGTGCATACCTGCTGTCCGTGTATATGGTGACAGGATGTCCTGAAAAGAGAGTGCAAGCTCGTGTAAGGGCAATGAGCTCAGTTGCTTGGGCGGAATGGACATGGATAGGTTCAGATTCTAATATTATATTGGGCTGCATGACAATGGCATAGGCAGCACAAAAGGTAGAATCAGAGGGTCTTGAGCATGAGCCATCCACAAACACATCAGGTGCATCGGGGATTGGGGTGGACAGCAAGTCGGGGCGGGGTGAGGTCTCATAGTGTAGGGTATCAAGGCAACTATGTTGTTCAGGTAGATTGTCGTGAGGGCCTTTGAGACCTAGGAGTGCATTTAAAATTGGGGCTGGGCCGGAGCTGTGATTGGAGTATTTGATTTTGAAGTTGGGGTTAGAGAGCAATATAACCTCATATCCAGATAATCTCTGGGCTGTCATGTGTTGAGTGTGTAATCCCTTGAGGAGATTGATGATGTCATGGGTAGTATGGAGAGTGGTGTCATGCCCTAGTGAGAGTGGAGTGGCGAGTTCAACTACAAGAGCGGAGGCTGCTAGGGTACGTAAACATGACGGCATTCCCTGCACAGAGATGGGCATAACCTTTGAGAAAAAAGCACAAGGCCGTAGTTTGCCTCCGTGTTCTTGGGCTATCCATGTCCATTCCGCCCATGGTTTTACAATTTTGTCTGGCAAATATGTGAAATGACAAAGAGTAATTAGGTAGACCGAGCCCTGGGCTGACCATTAAAGCACATTTCAAGTAATCAAAAGCCTTAAACATTTCTGGAGACCATCGTAATAGCTCAGGCTGGCCTTGCAAGGTAGCCTGGCGGAGGGTATTGTCATAGAAGGAACAGTCAGGGATCCATTGTCTACAATAATTGACCATTCCCAGGAAGGAGAGCATTTCCCTCTGGGTGCGCGGGGTGACCAAGCCCGCTATAGACTGGACTCTCTCTTGACTGATCCTTCTTTCACCTTTAGTAAGTACAAAACCTAGGTATTCAACCTGTGTATGACACCATTGCATTTTTTTGAGTGACACTTTGTCCACATTCAAATAACCAGTGCAAGAGAGATAAACCATCCTCCAGGGCGGCCTGCTGAGTATAGGTACACAGTAATAGGTCATCCACATATTGCAACAGCACTGAACCCTGGGGGGGGTGCCAAGGTTTTAAAGTTGTTTGGAGGACAATGCTGAACACAACAGGTGAATCAGCAAATCCTTGAGGCATTCTTGCCCAAGTTAACTGGCGGCCGTCAAAGGAAAAAGCAAAAAGGAGTTTGGTACCCTTGCCCACTGGTATTGAGAAGAAGGCATTCTTCAGGTCTAGAACACTGAAGATGACAGCGTCCGCGGGTATAGCTGAAAGTAGCCCATTAATGTCCGGGACTAAAGGGGCAATTGGGACAATGAGACTGTTTATGGCCCTGAGATCTTGGACAAATCTTACAGTACCATCTGACTTAGGTACAGGGTTAATAGGAGTACAATAGGGAGACACTACCACTTCAAGTATGCCTTTGGACAAGAATTCATGTATCATAGGTCTCAGGCCATCATTTTTTCTTTTGAAAGGGGGTATTGTATAAGGAACACCGGGGTGGCATCAGGTTTTAGAGTGGCCTCATAGGGGGTACAATTAATGAAACCGGTGTCGTAGTCTGAGGTGGACCATAATCCCGAAGGAATTTGGTGAAGCTCTGGGTGAGGGTCGAGGGACAGCATGGTCAAATGGGGAACATGTATAGGGATGAGGTCAGAGTGGACATGTATCCCTGACGGATCTGCAGAAATGGTGAGGTTTAACTTGGCAAACAGATCTCTCCCCAACAGGCTTACAGGGCAATCTGGTATGACCCTGAATGTGTGATGTGTGATGTACTGATTATCAATCGTATAGACTGGTAGCGGTGTAGTTTGGTATGTTCTGGTCAGTACCCCATTAATTCCCATAGAAGGCTCAGACTTCACTAGTGGTCCTTTGTAATTGTCTCTATTGAGGATGCTGGTGGTGGCTCCAGTATCGACAAGAAAACCTATCTGCCTGTCATTGACATTGAGCAGGATGATAGGGGAGTCTTTCCAATGTTCTGTGACCTGTGTGTAAGTCGGGGTAAATGCCTCCGGTCCTCGTCAGTAATTATTTTGGTTGTTCCAGTTGATTGGGAACCTGGGTGGCTGTTGTGGTTGATGGTGTTGTTGTTGTGGACAGCAGGGGAGAGGGAAAGAATTTGGGAAGGGGTTTAGTTGATCCGGTGATGGGTTTAGATTATTCTTCTGCTGTCTGGGGCGTCTGGGTGCTGTACAGTCTCTAGCCCAGTGACCCATTTTCCCACAATTATAACAGGAGTTTTGTTGTGGGGGTGGCTGGGGATTAGCGTTGGGATCATATGAATAGTTAAAATTACGGTGATCTTGGAATATGTTACGGTTATTAAATCCCCTGCCCCGTCCTCTGCCCCTAGTCCTATTTTGGTTGCCCATGCCCTGAGTATAGGCGTGTGTGGTGGTGGTTGCAAGGGGTGTTTTTTTAGTTTCCACAAAGCAACTGGCAGCCTCCTTTTCGAACAAATGTTGCTCGAATTCAAGGATTTTGTCGGATGTCCGTGAGGAGACATTTTGTTTTACTGAAAGCACTACCTTTTCTTGGAGGTTGGCTATAAAGGTTGAGATACTTAGGGGACTATTATCCTCAGTGTAGGGCAGCCCTGCATCATAACGCCAACATTCTGTAAACCTCTTCCAAAATTCAGTAACTGTTTCACCTAATTTTTGTTTGCATGCCACAGCAATGGGCAATGATGATTTTTGTTTGAAAACTCTGTTAAGTTCTTCTTCTAATTCTCTCCATATACGCTCTCTACCTGTCTCAAGATTACAGATGTAGTTGTGAGCTTGGGGGTCAAATTGGAGTACGTGTATTGAGCTTACATTTTCCCAATTCCATGTCGTGTGTGTACCTATAAGACTATCTAGTATTATACGTAAATCTTCCTGAGTAAACTGTTTACCATTACAAGCTTTCTTCAGGTATTGTATTGTACCTGATGGGGCAGTGTTTGGCCTGGGGCAATGTTTTAAAATGGCGTTGACATCTTCTATTGAGATTGGCTTCTTTACTACAAGTTGCCCTACCGTCATGAAGGGGAATGCCCTGTCGACAGGGGGCCCTGCAGCATATAATGCCCTTGCAGGGGGACTATTATCACTCTCTGATTCCTCACTGTCTTCCTTCTCTTCATCTTCCTCCTGATCTCTCACTTCCCCTTTCTCATCTCCCGTGAACTAACAGGATGTGAACGGGTTGATTTCTGCTGCTTGGTCATGGATTTGGAACCGTGTGCAGATGTAGGATAACTACAATCAGATATAGGGTTGTGTTGGGGTATAACTGCTGCAGAAACCACTAACTCATCTTCCTCTGTGAAAGCGTCTGTAGTGTAAGGGCTGAGGGAAGGATAAAGACCCTGGGTAAGTTTGGAGGGCTTGGGATCATAATTCTGGATGATAACGGTTCTGGTTGGAAGGCGTTTATCAGAAGGGGCGGTGGGTATGGAGTATGGAGGGGGGCTTTCTTGAGGTGAATTCGGACTATGTTTAAGTAGCTTTCTAGTGTTAGATTTGATCTTAGTCATCTTATGTAAGTGCTTAGATTGTTTGTCATGGAGGGGACTTTTGTCTGGCACGGGGTTGTTACTATTTGTCCAGAGAGGTGCTATTTTTAACCATTGAACTCCTCCCTCCTGTATATACTTCATATCCCATTCGGGGTCTCCCGTATAATGTGGGAAGGCATCCCAATCGCCCAAACATAATCCCTTTATCATGTCCATGTGGTACTTATCATTGGCCCCCTCCCTTGGGAATGGGCTGGAGTCCTCCATGAATTCTGACCAACCAGCTATATCATCTACCCACGGATTCACTAAATCCCATCCTGTAGGGCTAACTCGGGCCACATAATCCTTACATGTTTCATCGGGAAGGGGAGGAGGATATGACTTAGATGATTTGGAACCCATGTTCAGTAATTGGTGCAAAGCCTCAATTTCTGGAATGGCTGTGCTAAACCGTTAAGGCTCCGACAATTCCTTTCAACAGAGTAGGGATTCTCTAGTTTAATTGCACCAATCACTGAGCATGCACGGTATCTCTGAACAAACTGTCACTTGCTTTCACCACATCCCGGGTCAACAAGTTTCCTCTAGCCGGGAGGGTGGGGCGTCTTACAGATGTTTTGAGAACCAGCAGATTATTACTTATTATTATTATCAGTATTAATATTATAACAATTATATGCACCTTACTCTATACATTAAAGCAATGGGTAGTATACTCACGTGTCTTCTTAAGCGTAAAGGGGAAAAAAAAGGAAGTTACAAGTAAAACACTAAACAGAACTAAACAGAAATACAAGAAGTTTGTTTTGTAAGCGTTAAGCCAAATTGAAACAAGACAACCACCCTGGATTGTCAAATTACTCTTAGTTCCTCATTTCCCCTGTTCCCTGAACAGAAGGCAAATACTGTAATACTGTGTCCCAGACACGATATGAAAGTAACTGTTATACTTACTGGAATCGAGACGCGGCCAGTGCCCCCCCGGGTCGACAATACCACACAAGGATATGGTTCTTACCGGTCCGGAGGATGACCCTCTCGACCCCGAACGAAGCCCCTAGCTGAAAGGTATAGCTGAATAATCTACTCAGTACCCCTGGTACTAGGTCCAATTTGGCTTAAGGCTTGTACTGGCCAGGAGAGCGTCTTGTCAGGTGTGGAACAAAATACATGCACACAGGATACCATCTAAGTACGCTCTGTTTTATTATTTGCCAACGTTCATATATATATACCATGTTGCGTAATAGTTACAAGTCAGCAGAACACAAGAACAGGATGTACGTGCACAACAGTTAGGAATCAGCAGTTGAGAAAACGAGAAGTACGGTACGAGCCTTGCGGTTACAAAAGGCAGAATTAAGATATATCATACAGTATTACAGAATTAAGATATACATCATACAAGATTACAGAATTATGATACACATCATACAAGATTACAGATCTGTATTATTCTATCAAGACTCTTGTATCCTTCATGTACCATCTGCTGCCTTCTTTAAGTTATACATGACAGATTTTGATATATTTATTGAAAATGGTTATACATAGTTAAAATAATAAATACTGCACTTTATAAAGATATGTAGCTTCCATGACACATTTTTTGTAGAATAATTTCATTGCTAAAATGTACCAAACCCTAGATATAGAATGATAGATAAATAAAATACAGCACAATATAGAGTCAATAAAACAGTGAGTAAAATGATGAGTAAAAAAAGAATTGTAAACTAAAGCTAAGAGAAAAGACAAAAGGTGAGTTACAAAACATCATGCAGTACAGTATGTGATCTAAAGGTAACATTCTGTTCTTGAAATTCACATGTAATTTAAACCTTGAAATACCTTTCACAAATAAACATGAAAAAAGATGACAAAAGGTCAACATTGCAAATGTACCACAATTCTGATGCAATTTGTACTAAAGAAATTGGCATATACTGTATTTCTTGCACCACTTTAGTTATTTGTATTTTTTCAACACTGAGTAGATTCTAAAGTTGAAATGCAAACACCTAATAAACTAACTAAACTGCTAAACAGCTGAGACTGAGACCATGACAAAAGTACCAGCAACATAAAATCCAACCTGAGCGCTAAGGAGCTGAAAATAAAGTGTACAAATAGAATATGTGCAAGGTTCACACAACGCACGTCATTTTACCTAAGGAGTGCGAACATTTATCAGTACTTTTATTGTATTTTGTGCAATGTGCTACGTATTAACATCATGAGGATTAATTAACGGTGCATCACCTTTTTCATTATGGTCAGTAGGCTGTAGAGCTTTAGGGTAGGGTCACACATAATGGATCCGCAGCATATTTTACGACTTTAGTCACCCGACCCTTTAGTGTGCCTCCAGCTCTTCCCAACCCTCTTGTGCTGATCGCAGCGGCAATTTGCCGCAATGAGCAGCCACACAGGGAAGAGCGTGTCACCGAGCGCATGTGCAGTATACTCAGACATCGAAGCCATTCCGAGATGTCTGTGAATACAATGGGAGTGCGCAAGACCACTTGCAGGTCCCTTTGTGGCTGCTTGTAACGGCGGATTGCCGCAGCGAGCAGCACACAGGGGTTGGGAACAGCTGGAGGCACACTATTGGGTAAGGTCACCGGTGGACATAGATAAAGCTCCTTGTCCTGCGGCAGGCAGCAGGCATTCTGGAGAGAGACAGAAAGAGAGAGAGAGAGAAAGCGAGAGGGAGTAAGCAATGTAGATGACGGAATGCCGTCTCAAATTCCAACCTCTACAATTCCACATATTCACAGCAAGATAAGCACAAATTCTAATCTATACAATTCTAAAAATCCACAGCAAGCTGAGCACAAATCCTAATTTGTACAATTCCACAGCATTACACACAACATTAAACTGTGGGCTGAACTCAGGGACGTCAACTCCTTCCCTACAGTGGGTATCAAAAGTTTGGGCACCCCAGGTAAAAATTTGTATTAATGTGCATAAAGGAAATATGGAAAAATCTCTAAAAGGCACCAAATTACAGATTAGACATTCTTATAATATGTCAACAAAAGTTAGATTTTATTTCCATCATTTACACTTTCAAAATAATAGAAAACAAAAAAATGGCATCTGCAAAAGTTTGGGCACCCTGCAGAATTTATAGCATGCACTGCCCCCTTTGCAAAGCTGAGACTTGCCAGTGTCATGGATTGTTCTCAATCATCATCTGGGAAGACCAGGTGATGTCAATCTCAAAGGTTTTAAATGCCCAGACTCAGCTGACCTTGCCCCAAAAATTAGCACCATGGGTTCTTCTAAGCAGTGGTCTCAAAATCTGAAACTGAAAATAGTTGACGCTCACAAAGCTGGAGAAGGCTATAAGAAGATAGCAAAACGTTTTCAGATGTCAATATCCTCTGTTCTGAATGTAATTAAGAAATGGCAGTCATCAGGAACAGTGGAAGTTAAAGCAAGATCTGGATGACTAAGAAAAATATCAAACAGAACAGCTCGCAGAATTGTGAGAAAAACAATTCAAAACCCACGTTTGACTGCACAATCCCTCCAGAAAGATCTGGCAGACACTGGAGTTGTGGTACACTATTCCACTATAAAGAGATACTTGTACAAATATGGTCTTCATGGAAGAGTCATCAGAAGAAAACCTCTTCCACATCCTCACCACAAAAATCGGCGTTTGAACTTTGCAAATGAACATATAGACAAGCCTGATGCATTTTGGAAACAAGTTCTGTGGACTGATGAGGTTAAAATTGAACTTTTTGGCCAGAATGAGCAAAGATACGTATGGAGAAGAAGGGGAACAGAATTTAATGAAAATAACCTCTGTCCAACTGTTAAGCATGGGGGTGGATCAATCATGCTTTGGGGTTGTATTGCAGCCAGTGGCACAGGGAACATCTCACGAGTAGAAGGAAAAATTGATTCAATAAAATGTCAGCAAATTTTGGATGCTAACTTCATACCATCTGTGAAAAAGCTGAAGTTAAAAAGAGTATGGCTTCTACAAATGGATAATCATCCTAAACAGACTTCGAAATCCACTGGGGATTACATCAAGAGGCGTAAACTGAAGGTTTTGCCATGGCCTTCACAATCTCCTGACCGCAACATAATTGAAAATCTATGGATAGACCTAAAAAGAGCAGTGTGTGACAGACAGCCCAGAAATCTCAAAGAACTGGAAAACTATTGTAAGGAAGAATGGGCAAAGATACCTCAAACAAGAATTGAAAGACTTGGCTGGCTACAATAAGCGTATACAAGCTGTGATACTTGCCAAAGGGGGCGGTACAAAATATTAACTCTGCAGGATGCCCAAACTTTTGCAGATGCCATTTTTTTGTTCTCTGTTATTTTGAAAGTGTAAATGATGGAAATAAAATCTAACTTTTGTTAACATATTATAAGAATGTCTAATCTGTAATTTGATGCCTTTTGGAGATTTTTCCATCTTTCCTTGGCTTCTTTATGCACATTAATACAAATTTTTACCTGGAGTGCCCAACATTTTAATCTCCACTGTACCTGCAGAAGTCTGTTCATGCACTACAAATCCCAGCCAGCAGTGATCTACTCATAACAACTATCACATACAAATATCTATAAAACTGAACAAAGCAAAGGACTGCCCTGTATTTTATCAATACGTATTAAAAGTGCCTTGATCACATATAGCGATCTTAAACATATTTACTTATATTTTCTGGGTTTAATCAAATCAAGTTAATTTACCTGGGTGTAACATAACAACACAGTTTAGCCTTAGAGGATACACAACGTACATGTATGTCGCTGTGCACTGGTACATAGTGCACAGCAATGTCCTTGTATTTTGCACGGTTCCGCCATTACCATGTCGCCTGATAACAGCAGCAAGTACCTCATGTACAATTGGGGACATCAGTGATCCCGCTGATGTCCACCATTAAGCCTTCAGATATCATGACTGGGGGTGTATAGACTCATATTAGACCACTGGCCATGCAATCGCAGTGGTCTCATGTGTTAGGATAGCCTCTGGATCTTCACTTACCTGCTCCGGCCGACTATTAAAATAAAATCCTGTTGGTCCCATGCTGTGAACAGCATCAACATGAAAAAAAAATAAAAAATTGCAGATTTTAAACACATCACATCTCAGAAAAAATTAAATAAAAAAAGATCAAAAAGTCACATGTACTGTATGCACACATGGTACCGATAAAATCTACAGATCATGGCACAAAAAATTTGCCCTCAGATAGCCCTGTATAAGGAAAAATTAGAATGTTATAGGGGTCAGAATAAGGCAATTTTATATATTCTAATTTTCTTTAAAAAGCAGTACAATAATAGAAAAGCATGTAAACATGGGTATCATTTTAATCATATTGATCCACAGAATAATGAAAACATCAGTTTTATTGTAAAGTGTAAGAACGTAAACCTGCAAAAGATGCAAAATTGTTAATTTCTTATCAATTTCCCCACACAAATAATATTTTTTAGTTGTGTCATACATGTTATGGTAAAATGAAAGGTGTTATTACAAAATAGAATTGGTCGCACAAAAACAACTCCCCATATGGGTCTGAAGAGGGAAAAAATAAAAAAGTTATGCTTCTCAGAAGGCGAGGAGGAAGAAACAAAAATGCAAAAATAAATGACAATTAGATTGTGGTGCCAACAATGTGGAAAAACTAACTTGTTAAAATTAATCAGCACTGCCTCAGTGTGGAATTTAAACCTCCTATGCCAGATGCCACTGATTAGACAGTATTACCACCACCCCTTCTGTCCGCTGGATACTACAAATCCCACTAGTCCACCATCTCCTGCTGTATGTTAGCTACTACAAGCCTGCCATCTGCTGTTGTAAACTGGCTACAAAAACTTCCACAGGTCTGCCATCTTCTGCTGTACACTGGCTACTTCAACTCCCATAAATCCACCATCTCCTCCTATTGCTGGATACTACCAGTCTGCCACCTCCTGCTGTCTTCTTGCTACTAGTCCACCATTGCGCCATCTCAAGCTGCATGATGGACACTACCACTCCCACTAGTCTGTCATCTCCTGCTGGACGTTGGTAACTAATAGTCCACACTTTCCTGCTGTACACTGGCTACTACAACTCCCACCAGTCAGCCATCTCCTGCTATATGCTGGCAACTACAACACCCACCAATTTTTCATCTCCTCCTGTACGTTGGCTACCATCAGTCTGCCACCTTCTACTATATGCTAGAAACTACAACTAGCACCAGTCTGCCATCACCTGCTGCACACTGGGTACTACAACTCCCACCAGTCAGCCATCTCCTGCCATATAATGGATATTACAACTCCCATTAGTCCACCATCTCCTGCTGTACATTGACTACTATAAGTCCGATATCCCCAGTTTTATGCTAGACTGCAAATACCACATCTCCTGCTATATGTTGGCTACAACAAGCCTGCCACCTTCTACTGTATGCTGGTTAAATCAACTCCCACTAGTCCATCATCTCCTACTGACTGCTGGAAACTACCAGGCCACCGTCTCCTGCTGTACACTGGCTACTACGACCCCCACCAGACCTATGAACACCTACTGATCACTGGCTTCTACCAGTTTGTCATCTCCTGCGTATGCTGGCTGCTATGACTTCCACTAGTCCGCCATCACCCTTGCTGTTGCTACTTTCAGCCTGGCTTACACATTGTGAGAAGGTGAAAGGCATGGTGGTTCATGGGCGACATGTGTCACTAAGGCTCCTGGCCTTGGTGAAGTAAGAGCCGGTATTCATCCAGTGTCTGTGCTGCGATGCAGACTTACACTGTTGCTATAGTATGGCTGGAAGGCCAATCTGGGATGGCTCTTACTGCGAATGGTCAAATGCTGGGTGGGGGCCATTCCTCAATATTCAGGCTTCCTTTTATTGGCCTTAAAGGCAGCCTGCTTCACCAGTTGAGGGGGATTTGCTAGTTGCAGCTCACACTGCCAGAGAGAGCTGTATGTGAAGTTCTTCCCTACATTTGCTCCAAGGTTGGAAGCTGGTAAACAGTCTGCCTGGAAAAGACTTGCTTGATGCCGCATGTCATGGACCCAGGTGTGAACAAACACTTAAGGATTACTGGTGGTCTTTTGTTACATTTTCCTTGGTTCTGCATTTAAAGACTGTTTTCTGTGTGTCAAGTGGGAATAAAACACTGAACTTTGATTTGAAAAGTAATGTTTCCTTGCCTCTATACTGCAACCGCACCTATTTGCAAGAGCGAGTCTTCACAACATATACAAGCCATGATCCCAAAAAAGGCACAATTTTTTTTTTTTTTTGGGGGGGGGGGGGGCAATAGCTATTTCTTCTTCACTTTTTTGAGACCCTGATCCTGTTGTAACTCAAAAAAGGGATACATTTTGAAACCCTTGGAAAAAAATCCATGGTGTCTTGTTCACTTGCTAGATGCAAAACCTGTTGCTGCTCCCAAAAAGGTATCATTTTTAGAACACTTGAAAAAATCCATGCTGTCTTCTTTACTTACCAGACTCAAACCCTGTTGCTACTCCCAAAAAGAATTTTTGGTATACTTGAAAAAACAATACCTTCATGTGCATTTTAACACTAGTAGGCATCTGGCTACAACCAGGAATACTTAAAGGGGTACTCCGGTAGAAAACATTTTTATTTAAATCAACTGGGGCCAGAAATGTAAACAGATTTGTACATTACATCTATTTAAAAATCTTAATCTTCCAGTACTTAGCTGCTGTATGCAGTTGTATGGTTCTTTTCTGTCTGACCATAGTGCTCTCTGCTTACACCTTTGTCCATGTCAGGAACTGTCCAGACAGGAGTAAATCCCCATAGCAAACCTCTCCTTCTCTGGACTGTTCCTGACACGGACAGAGGAGGCATCATAGGGCACTGTGGTCAGACTGAAAAGAACAACTCAACTTCCTCTGTAGTATACAGCAGCTGACAATATTCAAATATTTTTTATTTTTGGATTCACATATACAATATGTCTACTTTATGATTGCATCATAAAATTGACGTGTTTTTACTTTTGGAAGACACCAGAGAGCTTCAAAGTTCAGCAGCAATTTTCCAAATTTTCACAAAATTTTCAAACTCAATATTTTTCAGGGACCAGTTTTAAAGTGGATTTGAAGGGTCTTCATATTAGAAATACCCCATAAATGACCCCATTATAAAAACTACACCCACAAAAGTATTCAAGATGACATTCAGTAAGTGTGTTAACCCTTTAGGTGTTTCACAGGAATAGCAGCAAAGTGAAGGAGAAAATTTGAAATCTTAATTTTTTACACTCGCATGTTCTTGTAGACCCAATTTTTGAATTTTTGCAAGGGGTAAAAGGAGAAAATTTTTACTTGTCTTTGTAGCCCAATTTCTCTTGAGTAAGCACATACCTCATATGTCTATATAAAGTGTTCGGCGGGTACAGTAGAGGGCTCAGAAGCGAAGGAGCGACAAGGGGATTTTGGAGAGAACATTATTCTGAAATGGTTTTTGGGGGGCATGTCACCTTTAGGAAGCCCCTAGGGCGCCAAAACAGCAAAAAAAAAAAAAACATGTGGCATACCATTTTGGAAACTAGACCCCTTGAGGAACATAACAAGGAATTAAGTGAGCCTTAATACCCCACAGGGGTTTCACGACTTTTGAAAATGTAAAAAAAAATAAAAATTTACCTAAAATGCTTGTTTTCCCAAAAATGTTACATTTTTAAAAAGGGTAATAGCAGAAAATACCCCCCCAAAATTTGAAGCCCAATTTCTCCCGATTCAGAAAACACCCCATATTGGGGTGAAAAGTGCTCTGCTGGCGCACTACAGGTCTCAGAAGAGAAGGAGTCACATTTGGATTTTTTTAAGCAAATTTTGCTCTGGGGGCATGCTGCATTTAGGAAGCCCCTATGGTGCCAGGACAGCAAAAAAAAAAAAACACATGGCATACCATTGTGGAAACTAGACCCCTTGGGGAACGTAAGAAGGGGTAAAGTGAACCTTAATACCACACAGGGGTTGCACGACTTTGTAATATGTAAAAAAAATAATAATACATTTTACTTAAAATGCTTGGTTTCCCAAAAATTTTACATTTTTACAAAGGGTTAAAGCAGAAAATACCCCCCAAAACTTGAAGCCCAATTTCTCCCAATTCAGAAAACACCTCATATGGGGGTGAAAAGTGCTCTGCTGGCGCACTATAGGTCTCAGAAGAGAAGGAGTCACATTTGTTTTTTTTGAAGCAAATTTTGCTCTGGGGGCATGCCGCATTTAGGAAGCCCCTATGGTGCCAGAACAGCAAAAAAAAAAAAAAAACACATAGCATACAATTTTGGAAACAAGACCCCTTGGGGAACGTAACAAGGGGTAAAGTGAACCTTAATACCCCACAGGGGTTTCACGACTTTGGCATATGTAAAAAAAATAATAAATTTTACCTAAAATGCTTGGTTTCCCAAAAATTTTACATTTTTACAAAGGGTTAAAGCAGAAAATACCCCCCAAAATTTGAAGCCCAATTTCTCCTGATTTAGAAAACACATCATATGGGGGTGAAAAGTGCTTTTCTGGCGCACTACAGGTCTCAGAAGAGAAGGAGTCACATTTTGGCTGTTTGGAAGCAAATTTTGCTCTGGGGGCATGCCACATTTAGGAAGCCCCTATGGTGCCAGGACAGCAAAGAAAAACCCACATGGCATACCATTTTGGAAACTAGACCCCTCGGGGTATGTAACAGTGTTACAGTGAGTACTTACACCTCACAGGTTTTTTGAACAGTGGGACGTAAAAGTGAAAAATTTTATTTTTTTTGCACTATATTGATAGTGTTACCCCAAATGTTTAATTTTCACATTGGGTAATAGGGCAAAAGGCCCCCAAAATTTGTAGAACAACTTTGTCTGAGAAAACAAAAAAACCCACATGGCATACCATTTTGGAAACTAGACAACTTGGGGAACGTAACAAGGGGTAAAGTGAACCTTAATACCCCACAGGGGTTTCACGACTTTGGCATAAGTAAAAAAAAAAAATTACCTAAAATGCTTGGTTTCCCAAAAATTTGAAATTTTTACAAAGGGTTAAAGCAGAAAATACCCCGCAAAATTTGAATACCAATTTCTCCCGATTCAGAAAACACCCCATATGGGGGTGAAAAGTGCTCTGCTGGCGCACTACAGGTCTGTTACGCCGAGCGCTCCGGGTCCCCGCTCCTCCCCGGAGCGCTCGCTTCACTCTCCCCGCGGCAGCGCTCCGGTCACGTCCTCTGACCCGGGGCGCTGCGATTCCGCTGCCAGCCGGGATGCGATTCGCGATGCGGGTAGCGCCCGCTCGCGATGCGCAACCCGGCTCCCCTACCTGACTCGC
Organism: Hyla sarda; assembly: GCF_029499605.1. NCBI lineage: Eukaryota > Metazoa > Chordata > Amphibia > Anura > Hylidae > Hyla > Hyla sarda. Next base: position 200,046,727 of record NC_079189.1, read on the forward strand.
TCTCCGTCTGTTCTGTCCCGGCGCGCGCGGCCCCGCTCCCTAGGGCGCGCGCGCGCCGGGTCTCTGCGATTTAAAGGGCCACTGCGCCGCTGATTGGCGCAGTGGTCCCAATTAGTGTGTTCACCTGTGCACTTCCCTATATCACCTCACTTCCCCTGCACTCCCTTGCCGGATCTTGTTGCCTTAGTGCCAGTGAAAGCGTTCCTTGTGTGTTCCTTGCCTGTGTTTCCAGACCTTCTGCCGTTGCCCCTGACTACGATCCTTGCTGCCTGCCCCGACCTTCTGCTACGTCCGACCTTGCTTTTGCCTACTCCCTTGTACCGCGCCTATCTTCAGCAGCCAGAGAGGTGAGCCGTTGCTAGTGGATACGACCTGGTCACTACCGCCGCAGCAAGACCATCCCGCTTTGCGGCGGGCTCTGGTGAAAACCAGTAGTGGCTTAGAACCGGTCCACTAGCACGGTCCACGCCAATCCCTCTCTGGCACAGAGGATCCACTACCTGCCAGCCGGCATCGTGACAGTAGATCCGGCCATGGATCCCGCTGAAGTTCCTCTGCCAGTTGTCGCTGACCTCACCACGGTGGTCGCCCAGCAGTCACAACAGATAGCGCAACAAGGCCAACAGCTGTCTCAACTGACCGTTATGCTACAACAGTTACTACCACAGCTTCAGCAGTCATCTCCTCCGCCAGCTCCTGCACCTCCTCCGCAGCGAGTGGCCGCTCCTGGGATACGCTTATCCTTGCCGGATAAATTTAATGGGGACTCTAAGTTTTGCCGTGGCTTTCTTTCCCAATGTTCCCTGCATCTGGAGATGATGTCGGACCTGTTTCCCACTGAAAGGTCTAAGGTGGCTTTCGTAGTCAGCCTTCTGTCCGGAAAAGCCCTGTCATGGGCCACACCGCTCTGGGACCGCAATGACCCCGTCACTGCCTCTGTACACTCCTTCTTCTCGGAAATCCGAAGTGTCTTTGAGGAACCTGCCCGAGCCTCTTCTGCTGAGACTGCCCTGTTGAACCTGGTCCAGGGTAATTCTTCCGTTGGCGAGTATGCCGTACAATTCCGTACTCTTGCTTCAGAATTGTCCTGGAATAATGAGGCCCTCTGCGCGACCTTCAAAAAAGGCCTATCCAGCAACATTAAAGATGTTCTGGCCGCACGAGAAATTCCTGCTAATCTACATGAACTTATTCACCTAGCCACTCGCATTGACATGCGTTTTTCCGAAAGGCGTCAGGAACTCCGCCAAGATATGGACTCTGTTCGCACGAGGCGTTTCTTCTCCTCGGCTCCTCTCTCCTCTGGTCCCCTGCAATCTGTTCCTGTGCCTCCCGCCGTGGAGGCTATGCAGGTCGACCGGTCTCGCCTGACACCTCAAGAGAGGACACGACGCCGTATGGAGAACCTCTGCCTGTACTGTGCTAGTACCGAACACTTCCTGAGAGATTGTCCTATCCGTCCTCCTCGCCTGGAAAGACGTACGCTGACTCCGCACAATGGTGAGACAGTCCTTGATGTCTACTCTGCTTCTCCACGTCTTACTGTGCCTGTGCGGATGTCTGCCTCTGCCTTCTCCTTCTCTACAGTGGCCTTCTTGGACTCAGGATCTGCAGGAAATTTTATTTTGGCCTCTCTCGTCAACAGGTTCAACATCCCGGTGACCAGTCTCGCCAGACCCCTCTACATCAATTGTGTAAATAATGAAAGATTGGACTGTACCATACGTTTCCGCACGGAGCCCCTTCTTATGAGCATCGGATCTCATCATGAGAGGATTGAACTTTTGGTCCTCCCCAATTGCACCTCGGAAATTCTCCTTGGACTTCCCTGGCTTCAACTTCATTCCCCTACCCTGGATTGGTCCACTGGGGAGATCAAGAGTTGGGGGTCCTCTTGTTCCAAGAACTGTCTAAAACCGGTTCCCAGTAACCCTTGCCGTAACTCTGTGGTTCCTCCAGTAACCGGTCTCCCTAAGGCCTATATGGACTTCGCGGATGTTTTCTGCAAAAAACAAGCTGAGACTCTACCTCCTCACAGGCCTTATGATTGCCCTATCGACCTCCTCCCGGGCACTACTCCACCCCGGGGCAGAATTTATCCTCTCTCTGCCCCAGAGACTCTTGCCATGTCCGAATACGTCCAGGAGAATCTAAAAAAGGGCTTTATCCGTAAATCCTCCTCTCCTGCCGGAGCCGGATTTTTCTTTGTGTCCAAAAAAGATGGCTCCCTACGTCCTTGCATTGACTACCGCGGTCTTAATAAAATCACGGTTAAGAACCGCTACCCCTTACCCCTCATCTCTGAACTCTTTGATCGCCTCCAAGGTGCCCACATCTTCACTAAATTGGACTTAAGAGGCGCCTATAACCTCATCCGCATCAGAGAGGGGGACGAGTGGAAAACGGCATTTAACACCAGAGATGGACACTTTGAGTATCTGGTCATGCCCTTTGGACTGTGCAACGCCCCTGCCGTCTTCCAAGACTTTGTCAATGAAATTTTTCGTGATTTGTTATACTCCTGTGTTGTTGTATATCTGGACGATATCCTAATTTTTTCTGCCAATCTAGAAGAACACCGCCAGCATGTCCGTATGGTTCTTCAGAGACTTCGTGACAACCAACTCTATGCCAAAATTGAGAAATGTCTGTTTGAATGCCAATCTCTTCCTTTTCTAGGATATTTGGTCTCTGGCCAGGGACTACAGATGGATCCAGACAAACTCTCTGCCGTCTTAGATTGGCCACGCCCCTCCGGACTCCGTGCTATCCAACGCTTTTTGGGGTTCGCCAATTATTACAGGCAATTTATTCCACATTTTTCTACCATTGTGGCTCCTATCGTGGCTTTAACCAAAAAAAAATGCTGATCCCAAGTCCTGGCCTCCTCAAGCAGAAGACGCCTTTAAACGACTCAAGTCTGCCTTTTCTTCGGCTCCCGTCCTCTCCAGACCTGACCCTTCCAAACCCTTCCTATTGGAGGTTGATGCCTCCTCAGTGGGAGCTGGAGCTGTTCTTCTACAAAAAAATTCTTCCGGGCATGCTGTCACTTGTGGTTTTTTCTCTAGGACCTTCTCTCCAGCGGAGAGGAACTACTCCATCGGGGATCGAGAGCTTCTAGCCATCAAATTAGCACTTGAGGAATGGAGGCATCTGCTGGAGGGATCAAGTTCTCCTGTTATTATCTACACCGACCACAAGAACCTCTCCTACCTCCAGTCTGCCCAACGGCTGAATCCTCGCCAGGCCCGGTGGTCTCTGTTCTTTGCCCGATTTAATTTTGAGATTCACTTTCGTCCTGCCGATAAGAACATTAGGGCCGATGCTCTCTCTCGTTCCTCGGATGCCTCAGAAGTTGAACTCTCTCCGCAACACATCATTCCACCTGACTGCCTGATCTCCACTTCTCCTGCCTCCATCAGGCAGACTCCTCCAGGAAAGACCTTTGTTTCTCCTCGCCAACGCCTCGGAATCCTCAAATGGGGTCACTCCTCCCATCTCGCAGGTCATGCGGGTATCAAGAAATCTGTGCAACTCATCTCCCGCTTCTATTGGTGGCCGACTCTGGAGACGGATGTTGTGGACTTTGTGCGAGCCTGCACTATCTGTGCCCGGGATAAGACTCCTCGCCAGAAGCCCGCTGGTTTTCTTCATCCTCTGCCTGTCCCCGAACAGCCTTGGTGTTACGCCGAGCGCTCCGGGTCCCCGCTCCTCCCCGGAGCGCTCGCTTCACTCTCCCCGCGGCAGCGCTCCGGTCACGTCCTCTGACCCGGGGCGCTGCGATTCCGCTGCCAGCCGGGATGCGATTCGCGATGCGGGTAGCGCCCGCTCGCGATGCGCACCCCGGCTCCCCTACCTGACTCGCTCTCCGTCTGTTCTGTCCCGGCGCGCGCGGCCCCGCTCCCTAGGGCGCGCGCGCGCCGGGTCTCTGCGATTTAAAGGGCCACTGCGCCGCTGATTGGCGCAGTGGTCCCAATTAGTGTGTTCACCTGTGCACTTCCCTATATCACCTCACTTCCCCTGCACTCCCTTGCCGGATCTTGTTGCCTTAGTGTCAGTGAAAGCGTTCCTTGTGTGTTCCTTGCCTGTGTTTCCAGACCTTCTGCCGTTGCCCCTGACTACGATCCTTACTACCTGCCAGCCGGCATCGTGACAGTAGATCCGGCCATGGATCCCGCTGAAGTTCCTCTGCCAGTTGTCGCTGACCTCACCACGGTGGTCGCCCAGCAGTCACAACAGATAGCGCAACAAGGCCAACAGCTGTCTCAACTGACCGTTATGCTACAACAGTTACTACCACAGCTTCAGCAGTCATCTCCTCCGCCAGCTCCTGCACCTCCTCCGCAGCGAGTGGCCGCTCCTGGGATACGCTTATCCTTGCCGGATAAATTTGATGGGGACTCTAAGTTTTGCCGTGGCTTTCTTTCCCAATGTTCCCTGCATCTGGAGATGATGTCGGACCTGTTTCCCACTGAAAGGTCTAAGGTGGCTTTCGTAGTCAGCCTTCTGTCCGGAAAAGCCCTGTCATGGGCCACACCGCTCTGGGACCGCAATGACCCCGTCACTGCCTCTGTACACTCCTTCTTCTCGGAAATCCGAAGTGTCTTTGAGGAACCTGCCCGAGCCTCTTCTGCTGAGACTGCCCTGTTGAACCTGGTCCAGGGTAATTCTTCCGTTGGCGAGTATGCCGTACAATTCCGTACTCTTGCTTCAGAATTGTCCTGGAATAATGAGGCCCTCTGCGCGACCTTCAAAAAAGGCCTATCCAGCAACATTAAAGATGTTCTGGCCGCACGAGAAATTCCTGCTAATCTACATGAACTTATTCACCTAGCCACTCGCATTGACATGCGTTTTTCCGAAAGGCGTCAGGAACTCCGCCAAGATATGGACTCTGTTCGCACGAGGCGTTTCTTCTCCTCGGCTCCTCTCTCCTCTGGTCCCCTGCAATCTGTTCCTGTGCCTCCCGCCGTGGAGGCTATGCAGGTCGACCGGTCTCGCCTGACACCTCAAGAGAGGACACGACGCCGTATGGAGAACCTCTGCCTGTACTGTGCTAGTACCGAACACTTCCTGAGAGATTGTCCTATCCGTCCTCCTCGCCTGGAAAGACGTACGCTGACTCCGCACAATGGTGAGACAGTCCTTGATGTCTACTCTGCTTCTCCACGTCTTACTGTGCCTGTGCGGATGTCTGCCTCTGCCTTCTCCTTCTCTACAGTGGCCTTCTTGGACTCTGGATCTGCAGGAAATTTTATTTTGGCCTCTCTCGTCAACAGGTTCAACATCCCGGTGACCAGTCTCGCCAGACCTCTCTACATCAATTGTGTAAATAATGAAAGATTGGACTGTACCATACGTTTCCGCACGGAGCCCCTTCTTATGAGCATCGGATCTCATCATGAGAGGATTGAACTTTTGGTCCTCCCCAATTGCACCTCGGAAATTCTCCTTGGACTTCCCTGGCTTCAACTTCATTCCCCTACCCTGGATTGGTCCACTGGGGAGATCAAGAGTTGGGGGTCCTCTTGTTCCAAGAACTGTCTAAAACCGGTTCCCAGTAACCCTTGCCGCAACTCTGTGGTTCCTCCAGTAACCGGTCTCCCTAAGGCCTATATGGACTTCGCGGATGTTTTCTGCAAAAAACAAGCTGAGACTCTACCTCCTCACAGGCCTTATGATTGCCCTATCGACCTCCTCCCGGGCACTACTCCACCCCGGGGCAGAATTTATCCTCTCTCTGCCCCAGAGACTCTTGCCATGTCCGAATACGTCCAGGAGAATCTAAAAAAGGGCTTTATCCGTAAATCCTCCTCTCCTGCCGGAGCCGGATTTTTCTTTGTGTCCAAAAAGGATGGCTCCCTACGTCCTTGCATTGACTACCGCGGTCTTAATAAAATCACGGTTAAGAACCGCTACCCCTTACCTCTCATCTCTGAACTCTTTGATCGCCTCCAAGGTGCCCACATCTTCACTAAATTGGACTTAAGAGGCGCCTATAACCTCATCCGCATCAGAGAGGGGGACGAGTGGAAAACGGCATTTAACACCAGAGATGGACACTTTGAGTATCTGGTCATGCCCTTTGGACTGTGCAACGCCCCTGCCGTCTTCCAAGACTTTGTCAATGAAATTTTTCGTGATTTGTTATACTCCTGTGTTGTTGTATATCTGGACGATATCCTAATTTTTTCTGCCAATCTAGAAGAACACCGCCAGCATGTCCGTATGGTTCTTCAGAGACTTCGTGACAACCAACTCTATGCCAAAATTGAGAAATGTCTGTTTGAATGCCAATCTCTTCCTTTTCTAGGATATTTGGTCTCTGGCCAGGGACTACAGATGGATCCAGACAAACTCTCTGCCGTCTTAGATTGGCCACGCCCCTCCGGACTCCGTGCTATCCAACGCTTTTTGGGGTTCGCCAATTATTACAGGCAATTTATTCCACATTTTTCTACCATTGTGGCTCCTATCGTGGCTTTAACCAAAAAAAATGCTGATCCCAAGTCCTGGCCTCCTCAAGCAGAAGACGCCTTTGAACGACTCAAGTCTGCCTTTTCTTCGGCTCCCGTCCTCTCCAGACCTGACCCTTCCAAACCCTTCCTATTGGAGGTTGATGCCTCCTCAGTGGGAGCTGGAGCTGTTCTTCTACAAAAAAATTCTTCCGGGCATGCTGTCACTTGTGGTTTTTTCTCTAGGACCTTCTCTCCAGCGGAGAGGAACTACTCCATCGGGGATCGAGAGCTTCTAGCCATCAAATTAGCACTTGAGGAATGGAGGCATCTGCTGGAGGGATCAAGTTCTCCTGTTATTATCTACACCGACCACAAGAACCTCTCCTACCTCCAGTCTGCCCAACGGCTGAATCCTCGCCAGGCCCGGTGGTCTCTGTTCTTTGCCCGATTTAATTTTGAGATTCACTTTCGCCCTGCCGATAAGAACATTAGGGCCGATGCTCTCTCTCGTTCCTCGGATGCCTCAGAAGTTGAACTCTCTCCGCAACACATCATTCCACCTGACTGCCTGATCTCCACTTCTCCTGCCTCCATCAGGCAGACTCCTCCAGGAAAGACCTTTGTTTCTCCTCGCCAACGCCTCGGAATCCTCAAATGGGGTCACTCCTCCCATCTCGCAGGTCATGCGGGTATCAAGAAATCTGTGCAACTCATCTCCCGCTTCTATTGGTGGCCGACTCTGGAGACGGATGTTGTGGACTTTGTGCGAGCCTGCACTATCTGTGCCCGGGATAAGACTCCTCGCCAGAAGCCCGCTGGTTTTCTTCATCCTCTGCCTGTCTCCGAACAGCCTTGGTCTCTGATTGGTATGGATTTTATTACTGATTTACCCCCTTCCCGTGGCAACACTGTTATTTGGGTGGTCGTTGATCGATTCTCCAAAATGGCACATTTCATCCCTCTTCCTGGTCTTCCTTCTGCGCCTCAGTTGGCTAAACAATTTTTTGTACACATTTTTCGTCTTCACGGGTTGCCTACGCAGATTGTCTCGGATAGAGGCGTCCAATTCGTGTCTAAATTCTGGAGGGCTCTCTGTAAACAACTCAAGATTAAATTAAATTTTTCTTCTGCATATCATCCCCAGTCCAATGGACAAGTAGAAAGGATTAACCAGATCTTGGGTGATTATTTGCGACATTTTGTTTCCTCCCGCCAGGATGACTGGGCAGATCTCCTCCCATGGGCCGAATTCTCGTATAACTTCAGGGTCTCTGAGTCTTCCTCCAAATCCCCATTTTTCGTGGTGTACGGCCGTCACCCTCTTCCCCCCCTCCCTACTCCCTTGCCCTCTGGTCTGCCCGCTGTGGATGAAATTTCTCGTGACCTTTCCATCATATGGAGAGAGACCCAAAATTCTCTCTTACAGGCTTCATCACGCATGAAGAAGTTCGCGGATAAGAAAAGAAGAGCTCCCCCCGTTTTTTCCCCTGGAGACAAGGTATGGCTCTCCGCTAAATATGTCCGCTTCCGTGTCCCTAGCTACAAGTTGGGACCACGCTATCTTGGTCCTTTCAAAATTTTGTGTCAAATTAATCCTGTCTCTTATAAACTTCTTCTTCCTCCCTCTCTTCGTATCCCTAATGCCTTTCACGTCTCTCTTCTCAAACCACTCATCCTCAACCGTTTTTCTCCCAAATCTGTTCCTCCCACTCCTGTTTCTGGCTCCTCGGACATCTTCTCGGTCAAAGAAATTTTAGCTGCCAAAAAGGTCAGAGGGAAAAATTTTTTTTTAGTGGACTGGGAGGGTTGTGGCCCTGAAGAGAGATCCTGGGAACCTGAGGACAACATCCTAGACAAAAGTCTGCTCCTCAGGTTCTCAGGCTCCAAGAAGAGGGGGAGACCCAAGGGGGGGGGTACTGTTACGCCGAGCGCTCCGGGTCCCCGCTCCTCCCCGGAGCGCTCGCTTCACTCTCCCCGCGGCAGCGCTCTGGTCACGTCCTCTGACCCGGGGCGCTGCGATTCCGCTGCCAGCCGGGATGCGATTCGCGATGCGGGTAGCGCCCGCTCGCGATGCGCACCCCGGCTCCCCTACCTGACTCGCTCTCCGTCTGTTCTGTCCCGGCGCGCGCGGCCCCGCTCCCTAGGGCGCGCGCGCGCCGGGTCTCTGCGATTTAAAGGGCCACTGCGCCGCTGATTGGCGCAGTGGTCCCAATTAGTGTGTTCACCTGTGCACTTCCCTATATCACCTCACTTCCCCTGCACTCCCTTGCCGGATCTTGTTGCCTTAGTGCCAGTGAAAGCGTTCCTTGTGTGTTCCTTGCCTGTGTTTCCAGACCTTCTGCCGTTGCCCCTGACTACGATCCTTACTACCTGCCAGCCGGCATCGTGACACTTGGTCTCTGATTGGTATGGATTTTATTACTGATTTACCCCCTTCCCGTGGCAACACTGTTATTTGGGTGGTCGTTGATCGATTCTCCAAAATGGCACATTTCATCCCTCTTCCTGGTCTTCCTTCTGCGCCTCAGTTGGCTAAACAATTTTTTGTACACATTTTTCGTCTTCACGGGTTGCCTACGCAGATTGTCTCGGATAGAGGCGTCCAATTCGTGTCTAAATTCTGGAGGGCTCTCTGTAAACAACTCAAGATTAAATTACATTTTTCTTCTGCATATCATCCCCAGTCCAATGGACAAGTAGAAAGGATTAACCAGATCTTGGGTGATTATTTGCGACATTTTGTTTCCTCCCGCCAGGATGACTGGGCAGATCTCCTCCCATGGGCCGAATTCTCGTATAACTTCAGGGTCTCTGAGTCTTCCTCCAAATCCCCATTTTTCGTGGTGTACGGCCGTCACCCTCTTCCCCCCCTCCCTACTCCCTTGCCCTCTGGTCTGCCCGCTGTGGATGAAATTTCTCGTGACCTTTCCATCATATGGAGAGAGACCCAAAATTCTCTCTTACAGGCTTCATCACGCATGAAGAAGTTCGCGGATAAGAAAAGAAGAGCTCCCCCCGTTTTTTCCCCTGGAGACAAGGTATGGCTCTCCGCTAAATATGTCCGCTTCCGTGTCCCTAGCTACAAGTTGGGACCACGCTATCTTGGTCCTTTCAAAATTTTGTGTCAAATTAATCCTGTCTCTTATAAACTTCTTCTTCCTCCCTCTCTTCGTATCCCTAATGCCTTTCACGTCTCTCTTCTCAAACCACTCATCCTCAACCGTTTTTCTCCCAAATCTGTTCCTCCCACTCCTGTTTCTGGCTCCTCGGACATCTTCTCGGTCAAAGAAATTTTAGCTGCCAAAAAGGTCAGAGGGAAAAATTTTTTTTTAGTGGACTGGGAGGGTTGTGGTCCTGAAGAGAGATCCTGGGAACCTGAGGACAACATCCTAGACAAAAGTCTGCTCCTCAGGTTCTCAGGCTCCAAGAAGAGGGGGAGACCCAAGGGGGGGGGGTACTGTTACGCCGAGCGCTCCGGGTCCCCGCTCCTCCCCGGAGCGCTCGCTTCACTCTCCCCGCGGCAGCGCTCCGGTCACGTCCTCTGACCCGGGGCGCTGCGATTCCGCTGCCAGCCGGGATGCGATTCGCGATGCGGGTAGTGCCCGCTCGCGATGCGCACCCCGGCTCCCCTACCTGACTCGCTCTCCGTCTGTTCTGTCCCGGCGCGCGCGGCCCCGCTCCCTAGGGCGCGCGCGCGCCGGGTCTCTGCGATTTAAAGGGCCACTGCGCCGCTGATTGGCGCAGTGGTTCCAATTAGTGTTTACACCTGTGCACTTCCCTATATCACCTCACTTCCCCTTCACTCCCTGGCCGGATCTTGTTGCCTTAGTGCCAGTGAAAGCGTTCCTTGTGTGTTCCTTGCCTGTGTTTCCAGACCTTCTGCCGTTGCCCCTGACTACGATCCTTGCTGCCTGCCCCGACCTTCTGCTACGTCCGACCTTGCTTTTGCCTACTCCCTTGTACCGCGCCTATCTTCAGCAGCCAGAGAGGTGAGCCGTTGCTAGTGGATACGACCTGGTCACTACCGCCGCAGCAAGACCATCCCGCTTTGCGGCGGGCTCTGGTGAAAACCAGTAGTGGCTTAGAACCGGTCCACTAGCACGGTCCACGCCAATCCCTCTCTGGCACAGAGGATCCACTACCTGCCAGCCGGCATCGTGACAAGGTCTCAGAAGAGAAGGAGTCACATTTGGCTTTTTTGAAGCAAATTTTGCTCTGGGGGCATGCCGGATTTAGGAAGCCCCTATGGTGCCAGGACAGCAAAAAAAAAAAAAAAACACATGGCATACCATACCCCTTGGGGAACGTAACAAGGGGTAAAGTTAACCTTAATACTCCACAGGGGTTTCACGACTTTGGCATGTGTAAAAAAAAAATTATAATTTACCTAAAATTTGAAATTTTTACAAAGGGTTAAAGCATAAAATGCCCCCCAAAATTTGAAGCCCAATTTCTCCTGATTTAGAAAACACATCATATGGGGGTGAAAAGTGCTCTTCTGGCGCACTACAGGTCTCAGAAGAGAAGGAGTCACATTTTGGCTGTTTGGAAGCAAATTTTGCTCTGGGGGCATGCCACATTTAGGAAGCCCCTATGGTGCCAGGACAGCAAAGAAAAACCCACATGGCATACCATTTTGGAAACTAGACCCCTCGGGGTATGTAACAGTGTTACAGTGAGTACTTACACCTCACAGGTTTTTTGAACAGTGGGACGTAAAAGTGAAAAATTTTATTTTTTTTGCACTATATTGATAGTGTTACCCCAAATGTTTAATTTTCACATTGGGTAATAGGGCAAAAGGCCCCCAAAATTTGTAGAACAACTTTGTCTGAGAAAACGAAAAAACTCCATATGTGGATGTGAATTGCTACGTGGACGCACTGCAATGCTCAGAATGGAAGGAGTGAAAATTTTGTTGAAATTGAAGTCGGGGGTCATGTGCATTTATAAAGCCCCCAACAGCAAAAAAAAAATAAAAAAAACACATTAGAAACTACACCCCTCAATGAACGTAACAAGGGGTACAGTGGGAAATAACACCTCATAGGTTTTTTGAAAGTGGGCCATAAATTGAAAAATTTGATTTTTTTTACACTAAAATGCTGAGGTTACCCAATTTTTAACATTTTCACATGGGGTAATATGAGGAATTGGGTTACAAATTTTGAAGGGCTTTTTCCCCTGACTATAAAAATACATCCACATATGGGGTATCATGATGGGCGGGCGCACAACAAGGCTCAGAAGTCATAGAGGTCACTTTGTATTTATGGCCTATGGCATATCAGCAGCTGACGGTTACATACATTCCGAGGAAAATACAAAAATGAAACACCCACATGTGGCACCATTACAGAAAGTACCCACCCTAAGGAATGGGTATAGGGGTAAAGAGGACATTTTGAACTCACAGGTGTTTCCAAAATGTATTTTCCAGGAATGGATGAAGGGTAGCTTTTTGAAAATTGCAATTTTCAACCTATGCTCTGCTTCATCTTTCTGGGAACAACTAACATGTGACTCCGAATTGTCGCCTGGAAATACGACAGAGCTCAGCGAGAACTCTTCGCATTTGAGGCGGATGTTTGTTACGGACCTAACAGTTACATACATTCAGAGGAAAATACATGAAAGGAACACCCACATGTGAACCTATTACAAACTACACCCCCCAGGGAAGGTGTATAGGGTGAAGTGGAGATTTGGAACAGACCGGTGTTCCCTTCATTTATTTTCCAGGAATGGATGAAGTGTACTATGGGGGGAAGAAAATTGAAATTTTAGTACTGATATGCCATTTTCCCGGAATGATGACCCAGAGTACAGCCAAAAGTAAAAAGGATGCTCGCCCCAAACCCTATACTCTGAATCATCATTCTGGGAAGGGGATGTGTGGGGCGGCCGTCCCTATTCTGCTACCTCAAATGCGCAACCCGCTCAGGTGGGGAGAGAGAGCGTTGCGCATTTGAGGCAACTGCAAACCTCCAATGCTGTTGACTCTGTGTCCCATGACCCATTTTTTAGGGGGAAGAAAAAAAAAAAGATATTGGGGTATTGGGAAAAAGGTTTAGTTTTTTGTTTTTTTTGGGGGGAGGGGGGTGTTTTGGTTTAAAATTTGGAAGTCAATGTACCCTGGACTGGTACATTAGAGCCGAATTCTGGGGAATGAAAATTAGGGCAAAGGATGGAAAATTTAGTACTCCATGGATGTGTGATACTCCCTGAAGCAGCCTATGCAGAGGCCCGGATGATCGGGGCAAGTATCACATTGGTACGTGGTGTCCTTCCGTCTCCCCTTCTTGTGACACACTCTGCATTTCTTCTGGGTTTGTCTCGTCCTTCCAGTGTTGGGGATCACACCTGGAAAGTGTTGGCCGGGGACGATCTGGGGACCTAAAATTCCAGAGGTGCTCTGACCCGCTCTTTGATGGTCACCATAGATGAGGGCCTTTAGAACTACCTCTTGGAACTCCAGGTATGTCCCTGTGTTGCCAGCGTACTTGTACAGTATAAAAGAGTTGTACATGGCAACCTGTACTATGTTGACCGCAACCTTTTTATACCATACACGTGTTTTCCGCATGTCATTATATGGCTTGAGGACTTGATTAGAAAGATCAACTCCCCCCATATACCGATTGTAGTCCAGAATACAATCGGGCTAGAGGATTGGTCCCGCGGTACCTCGCACAGGGACAGGGGTGCTGCCATTCCCATGAATTGTGGTGAGCATAAGGACATCCCTCTTGTCCTTATACCAGACCAACAACAGGTTCTCATGGGAAAAGGCACGGGACTCACCCCGGGGGATAGGAGCATGTAGGGGATGGGGTGGAAGGCCTCTTTGATCCTTCCGGACTGTCCCACAAACGACCGTGGATCTGGCAGCGAGGGATGTGAAGAGAGAGGGATACTAGTATAAAAGTTATCCACGTAAAGGTGGTAGCCTTTATCTAGCAATGGGTGCAAAAGGCCCCAAACGATTTTTCCGCTAACACCCAGAGTGGGGGGATATTCTGGGGTTCAAAACGGGAATCTCGTCCCTCATACACTATAAACTTGCAAGTGTACCCAGAGGTACTCTCGCAAAGTTTATAAATCTTCACGCCATACCGCGCCCGCTTGGTCGGGATGTATTGCCGGAAGCTGAGTCTCCCCTTGAAGCTGATGAGAGACTCATCAATAGCGACCTCCCGCCCCGGGACACAGGCCTCCCAAAATCTGGCCCCGAAGTGATTGATGACAGGCCTGATTTTATACAGGCGGTCCTACGCAGGATCAGTTCGGGGGGGACATGACGCATTATCAGCATAATACAAACATCTCCGAATGGCCTCGAACCGGGAACGTGCCATGGCCATACTGTAGAGGGGTGTCTGGTAAAAGACGTCCCCACTCCACTATTGCCTGACACTGGGTTTTTTAACTATACCCATATGCAGCACGAGGCCCCAAAAGGTCCTCATTTCAGCTGCATCGACTGGAGTCCAGCCGCCGGGTCTAGCTAAAAGTGAGCCCGGGTTAGCGTAACCATCAAATTAACAAAGTCGTCACTCAAAAAATGACCGAAAAAGTCCTTTTCAGTGAACCCGGCGATGTTAATTTTCATTCCTGAGTCGCCAACAAACTCAGGAATCACTGGTCCGTGGTCCGCTGGCTGAGTCCAGACAAGTTCTCCGGTACGATGTACCAGTGATCTTGGCTGGGGGGCTTCACTAGTATGAGCGCCAGGGGGACTCATAGTGAGGAACTACGTTGGTTCCTCACTCTGCCAGCCGATCCTCATCCGCTGTATAAAGACAAGAATCATTATAACCCTACAAGAGACTGTGTTTTCCTCTGCTCATCATCCCCCCTGCTCATCGCCCCCCCCTGCTCATCATCCCCCCTGCTTATCATCCCCCCCTGCTCATCATTCCCCCCCTGCTCATCATTCCCCCCCTGCTCATCATTCCCCCCCTGCTCATCATTCCCCCCCTGCTCATCATTCCACCCCTGCTCATCATTCCCCCCTGCTCATCATTCCCGCCTGCTCATCATTACCCCCTGCTCATCATTACCCCCCCTGCTCATCATTACCCCCTGCTCATCATTACCCCCCCTGCTCATCATTACCCCCCTGCCCTACTCATTATTACCCCCCGCCCTGCTCATCATTACCCCCCTGCTCATCATTACCCCACCTGCTCATCATTCCTCCCCCTGCTCATCCTTACCCCCCCCCGCTCCTGCTCATCATTACCCCCCTGCTCATCCTTACCCCCCTGCTCATCATTACCCCCCCTGCTCCTCATTCCCCCCCTGCTCCTCATTTCCCCCTGCTCCTCATTACCCCCCCCTGCTCGTCATTACCCCCCTGCTCGCCATTACCCCCTGCTTGTCATTACCCCCCTTTGCCTCATCATCCTCCCCACTCATCCTCCCCTGCTCATTGCTCCCCCCTCCTCCTGCTTTTTCTATTTTTCATATTTACTTACCTGGCCGCGCTCAGCAGGCTCAGGTAGCGTCGGGTCTCGTGGGCTGTGACGAGTTACGTCTCCTGCGGCTCCTCTGCACGACATCACTCGTCATTTCCTGCAGCGCTGGAGTGTAATGAAGAAAACTGTGCCCTGTAGCGGCGCGGCTGACGGAAATGAGGAGTGACGTCCCTGACACTGTGCAGAGGAGCCGCAGGAGATGTCATTCGTCACAGCCCACATGACCCGACGCATCACCTGAGCCTGCCGAGCACTGCCAGGTAAGGAAATATGAAATATAGAAAAAGCAGGAGGAGTCCGGGGCGGGCCCACAGCAGCCGCCGCTGGTCACTATTTTAAAGTGGCCGCGGCCGGGCTATCGGGGGCCCCGATCCGCTACTAAGCAGCCCCCAGGGATGTCCCGAATGTGACGGGCCCCCTGCTGGCACCGGGCCCGGAGCAGGTGCTCCATGAGCACCAATGATGATCCGGCCCTGATTATAATCCAATGGAAATGTATTCATTTGCTTTGAATTTTCTCTGTAATCTATACACCAGTTTAGATGGGTCTGTAGGTATTATCAAAAGCTGGGTTCACACATAGCAATTTGGTCAGTATGTTGGTCAGTACTTTTAAGCAAAACCAGGAATGGGTTCAAAAGATAGAAAAAGCTGTAAATCTTTACATTTAAGTTTTCTTTGTGTCAGATCCACTTCTGGTGTTGGTTAACAATAAGTGACTAAACTACTGAAATTTTATGTGGACCCAACTTTTTCAGGCATATTTTCTCAAACAAAACATGTTCATAAAATTGCAGACATTTTACATCCATATTTGCAAATTTGCTTTGTGTAAGTCAATGGGAGAGTTGTTATCTGTGCAGACAGGATGTAAAAAAGGTCATATTATTTACAACTGCTTGAAGGAAATCTGTCATCTTTATCACCTGCGCTAACCTGTTGGTATAGAAAGGTAGTGCAGGCACTTGGAGCATGGACAGAGCTTCCTGACGTCACCATTAGGCTGGAACTCCACTGAGTTTTTTTTTTTGCAAAAACGCCATTAAAAACGGCAATTTTCCCACATGGAGTTTTTTCATCGCGTCAAGATGTTAGCTGCAAGTCAATAGTAAACTGCAAAATGCCAGATTCACTTGGCGTTTTTCAGTTTGGCATTTTTTTTAATCCTTTTGGCGTTTTTCAGCAATTTCGGGCTCAGAGGCTGGATTTTAAATCGCCCAACAAAACCTAGTTTGACGTTTTTTGCCCTGAAATCGTGGCATTTTCCTCCCATAGAAGTCTATGGGAGAGCAAAAACGCCAAGAAAAATGCCATGTTGGTTTAAAATTTTGCGTTTTTGCAGGCGGTTTTTATTCTTTTCTGGACTTTAGCGATCCAAAAAAATTATGGAGATACCTTTTTTATTAAAATTTCTTAGGGTACCATAAAAAAATAATAATAAAAAAGATACAGTAGTGATGGAAAAAATTGTATCTAATGAGATGTGTCTTTTTTATTACAAAATGTTTATACATTTTTAAACAGGGATCAATTTATTTGAGCGGGTAAAGCATTTTGTTTTTTAAATTTTTTAGGTAGTACTACTACTCCCAGCATGGAACACACTGGCAGAAGGGTCTGTTCCCATTATCCAAAACGGACAATGTGAACACAGCTTCAGACTAGCCTGAATCCCATCTTTAGCTCCATCCCTAATGATGTCATCACTAGGTGGCGTAGCTACACAGACCGGCGGTGACAAAAATGAGGGAGGTAAGTGGACCTCCTGTTCTGTATACACTATATACAGCTATCTATAGGTGCTATAGGAGCAGGGAGTCCTGTCAGTATAGTGACAGGATTCCCAGCTCTTGTACAGCAAACATGGGTACACTATGCCCCCTGTATACTATACGGCCGGCGGAGGTGAGTAGTGATGCTGTACATCACTCCTCATCTCCTTACACTCTGTGGACCGGGCACTCAGCATCCAACCCACAGAGTGTTACCTGAAGACAGTGAGAAAACTGCCACAGGGGACAAAACTGGCTGTTTCCACACACCAGGAAAAACGGCAGAAAAAACGCCAGAAAATTTGTGGCAGTTTTCCTGGCAGTTTTTCCTGGTGTTTTTGCTGGGGGGGGGGGATCTCAGTTGAGTCCTAGCCTTAGAGATGAATTTTCCAATCCCCTTCTGGGAGGAGATCCTCCCTTCCGGGGAACAATACCCTACCTGTAACCCAATTAAAATATAACTTTTATGCTTATTTCTTAAAAGGTCTATCTGTGATTGTGAAACTTATATATGTTTAAATTATCAGGAAAAACAGTGTGTCTTCTAGTATAAGCCCACCAGGTGGTGCTATAGTACTGGTGTAGGAGTTATTTTATTTCTCACTGTGCGTGGTAAGTATGTCCACTCTACCATCACACAGTAACTCCCTTGACACACACTGTGTTCCTGTCTTGATAAATTGCTCTAACGTTTCGTTAGAAAACTAACTTTTTCAGAGAGCTGCCTAATATGGCGTTCAACGTGCGGCACTGCCTTTTATAACCCTGTATCGGTGCATCACTTCCGATGCGCCAAGTGAATGGTTGGGGTCCAATCAGGACGTGGTTGGCAGTCCGTATGTTCCGGCCGCCATTCTCGCGCATGCCCCGTCATCTTGTGATCCCGGGCATCTTCTTTTCGCTATTGCGCACACGCATCCTCTCGCGCGTGCGCAGTGCTTTCTGTCCCGTTCTCAGTGGAACGCAAGCTCCGTCTCCTGACACGCAAGCCCCATCTCTGTTGCCTATGCGCGCATGCGTCCCTGATTGATCCCTTTTCTCATTAGGGGTATTCTATCCTTCTTAGTTTGAGCCTTCCATGACTGTTTCTTATATTCTTATTCTCTCTCTATATGGATATGCTAGGTGGTCTGAATTTTATAAGGCTTTTTTCTTTTATTTATTTTATTCTCATTATAAGTTCCTTATGTACCATTTAGTCATTCCTAACTATTAGTATAATAATTTTATAGATTTTATGTATTTTCATTGTGTCTCATTTGGTCCTTAGTCACAGTGATTTTATAGGTTTATCTCATCTAGTCATTCTTGATTTTTTGAGTTTATTATATCTTATATGGCCATTTTCTTAGTTGATATTGTATTAATTTTTTATATATCTATTTTTTTATTGATTTTTTCTCTCTTATTAATCTATATTGTATTTTATTAATTAGCATTATTTTATCTCCTATAGATCAACCCTCCAGACACACCCCTCCCACTCATGGGTCCTCATCACACCCTTCCTCGAATAACCCTTCCTCGAATAAAGAGGAAGATGCCTGTGTATACAAACATTGAGAGAAACAAAATGATATAGAGATTACTCTGTGAATTTGTGAACACTTTTTTCACTTTTTTCATCAGTATGAGGAGACCATATAGTGGCTGAATGACCCAGAGTCGAGGAGGCGGCAGCATGAGGAGACCATATAGTGCCTTAATGACACAGCGTGGAGTTGGCAGTAACATGAGGAGACCACACAGTGGTTAAATGACCCAGCATGGAGGTGGCGGCAGCATGAGGAGACCATATAGTGGCTAAATGACACAGTCTGGAGTTGACGGCAGCATGAGGAGACCATATAGTGGCTGAATGACACAGCCTGGAGTTGGCATCAGTATAAGGAGACCATATAGTGGCTGAATGACCCAGTGTGGAGGTGGCGGCAGCAGGAGGAGACCATATAGTGCTTAAATGACACAGCGTGGAGGTGGCAACAGCATGAGGAGGACAAATAGTGGCTGAAGGACACAGCATGAATGTAGCGGAATCATGAGGAGACCATATAGTGGCTGAATGACACAGCCTGGAGGAGGCAGCAGCATGAGGAGAACATATGGTGGCAGTATGAGACAGGTTGGAGTTGGCATCAGCATGAGAACATATGATGGCAGTATGAGACAGCCGCAGCTGGCATCAGCATGAGGAAAACATATTGTGGTAGAATGAGACAGCCTGGAGGTGGCAGCAGCAGCATCATCAAGAGTCCTGAAAGTGACCCGGTGACAGAGGGGTGCGGTGGGTGGCAATACCAGTGCACGGTGAGGAACGGGATGTTACTCACCTTAAAAAGGGCGGCCCCACACAGGAAACTCTGTCTATATCCACCTAAAAACCCTGGGAAATAGCAGAGTTTGTAGGGGGAAATAGGGAGAGGTTCCTGTGTGGGGCCACCCTTTTTAGGGCGAGTAACACTTGCCAAGAAAGGAATTAATACTGCGAGAGAAAAGTTTTTACCCCACCGATTACAATTGACCATATGTAGTTCCCTTCCACCTTTTAGAGGTCTTTGCATCACATCAATACTTGGTGGTGTAGGTGGCACATGGTGTTTTTTGCACACCTATCCTTTTGTTTGATAAAAAAAAATGGATACATATATTTTATTTTCATCCTAAGAATATTATTAAAAGTTAAGTTTTACATAATGCATATCCTCAAAACTTACTTGTGATCTGTTGTGGAGGAATGTCTGTAACTGGGGAGCAGCGCCTTAAATATGTTTAGCACTATCCATATTTGTGAAGTGTTGGTGTGGCACTATGGTCAATCTACTCTGATGCATCAGGCATTGATGGGTGGGAATCCTCGCTGATCCATGCCTGATTCATCTTCATAAAGGTCTGTCTCTCCACATTTTTGGTGGACAGACAAGTTCTCCTTGGAGTTACTATGGGCCCGCCTCACTAAACATCTGCACTGATGGCACACTACTGGCCAGGCAGGACAGCTTTTCCAGGGCAAACTCTGCTAGTGGCGGCCACAAATCAAGTTTGGCTGCCCAGATCCTCAAGGTGTGTTGGCATAGTCATGTCAAGGTATGCTCCTGCTCCAGGTCGACCTGCTGCTGATGAGATGCTTCACTATACAGGTGAAGAAAGCTACTCATCAACCACTGTAGACTCAGGTTTCTGCTGATGCAGCTGGTACTGCTCCTGCCACCCCTCCCCAGCAGCCATGGCAGTGGAAGGTGAGCGCAGAGGGCCCACCGAGTCAGACCTGCGAGAAGATGGACGATGGTGCAGATAGGCATCGGCCAACTGACTGCATAGGATGTCTCTGTAGTAGGTCAGTTTGTCCTCCCTCTCAGTGGGTGTAAAAAAGGCCCCCATTTTGTGCTGGTAGCGAGGGTTCAATAAGGTAGAAAGCCAGAAGTCATCTCGCTGCCGAATGGTGATAATTCGGCGGTTACTACGCAGGCAAATGAGCATGCATCGTGCCATTTGTGCAAGTGACTCGGGGGGACTCCCTGCCTCCATCTCCAGAGCATACTGCCATGGTGTGTCTGGGTCCTATGTCTCGCCTTCCTCATAACCCTTTAGCTCCTCCTCTCCTGTAAGATGACTATAAAAACTGTCGTCGGTCCAACATATGGAGGGTGGAATTCCAACGTGTGGAAATGTCGCAAATCAGACTATGTTGGGGGATGCCGTTCTGATGCTGCAGCTCAAGGAGAGTGTGCTTTGTAGTGAACGAGTGGCTGAAGTGCATGCAAAGTTTCCTTCCCATTGTTAGGATGTCTTGCAGATGGGGGAAACACTTCAGGAACCACTTGACATCCAAATTGAACATGTGTGCCATGCAGGGCGCATGTCTCAGGCTTCCTTGTCGCAGCGCAGACAAGATGTTCTTACCGTTGTCGGTCACCATGGTTCCCATTTCCAGTTTTAGTGGAGTAAGCCATGATCCGATTTCTTGATGAATGAGTTTTAGCAGTTCCTCCCTTGTGTGAAAGCATGACACCGCCATGCCCTGCACACATGATATGCTGGAGGGGCCCTGAGACGTGTCCGTGCAGTGAAGGCTGAGGACATGGTGGAGGATGAGGAGGTGGAGTAACAGGACCAATGGCCAGAGAGCATGGAGGCGGAAGCAGCGTGACCTGTCCAAGTTGCTGTTGTGGCTGTGCAGGAACCACATTCACCCAGTGGGTCGTAAAGGACATGTATTGTCCCTGACCGTAGTTACAGCTCCACACGTCGGCGCTGCCATGCACTTTAGTACACACTGACAGGCTCAAGGACTGGCCCACCTTCTGTTCCATAAAATTGTGCAGGGCTGGTACTGCCTTCTTCATAAAGAAATGACGGCTTGGGACTCTCCACCTCGGCTCGGCACAAGCTATCAGTTCTCTGAAAGGTGCAGAGTCCACCATTTGAAAAGGGAGGGGCTGCAGCACTAGCAACTTGGACAGGAGCACATTCGGTTTTTGCGCCGTTGGATGAGTGGGTGCATACTGTTGTCTCTTTGACATGGCTTCGCCAACGGATTGCTGGCAGAATGACTGACTTGAAGTAGGAGGAGCAGGAGCATATGGAGCGACAGAAGAGGGGTATGACACACAGCTTCCATCGGCTGAGGTGGTGGAGCATTGGCTGGCTGAAAGAGGGAGCGGCATGCCACTGGGTGATGCAGCAGGCTGGACCACCACATCGGAGCAACGGTTCTCCTAGGCTGCTTTATCGTGATGCTACATATGTTGACGCAGGGCCTTGGTGCCAACATTGGGACCCTGGCCATTCTTCACCTTCTGCCGACACATCTTGCATGTGGCCAGTTTAACATACTCCGGATGCTTGATGGAAAACTGCCACACCGCCGAGTAGCTGATTTTCCCACCAACAGTCTGCGCTGATTGACTGCTACTGCCGCCGACTTCAGGATCTCTGTTCCACTACCTCCCAGGAACGTAGGCTTCCGCGAAGCAGGTGGTCTACCCCAGGCACGTTTGGCTGCAGACTTTCCACTTCTGCCTCCATGCTGACTGTCAACCATGCTACCTCCTTGCTGGCTCAGCTGCTGCCTTATGGGCAACCTGCAACCCTTTTCTCCTGATGATGATGAAGCCCCTTCTGCATCCTCAATCGGCTTCATCATCATTGAGTTGTGTCTGCACATCATTGATGTCCTCCTCACGTTCCTCAACAGTGTCTGCTTCAGTGCCTGGATGTCTCCTCCACTTCTTGGATGGGCAGTAGCTGCTGACTGTCTTCTAGATCTTCCTCTCTAAATAGTGGAGCTGAACCCACAGCATAAGATACTTTTGTGGGGAGGGAACAACATAGGACAGAGGCAATGGGAGGACAGGGACTGCTCCCGGACCATGCCAACTGAGGGTTGTGTTTGAGGAACCCACCGAATGTTGACTGGGGGTGTCAGATGTCACATGTAATGAAGTAAATGTCCGTGTTAACGAATCAATGACGACAGATGGGTTGCTGGTCGAGACCCGACCTGGCAGCTCAGGCCTCTCGCTGCAACTATCTGTGCCTGATGATTTTAGGCTTCTGCCACTACTCTATGCACATCCTGGAACTTCTCTGCCTGACATACTTAGTGCGTTAGATGTACTTATGTGGTATGTACTTATCCCCTTAAGGACTCAGGGTTTTTCCGTTTTTGCACTTTCGTTTTTTCCTCCTTACCTTTTAAAAAACCCTTTCAATTTTCCACCTAAAAATCCATATTATGGCTTATTTTTTGCGTCGCCAATTCTACTTTGCAGTGACATTAGTCATTTTACCCAAAAATGCACGGCGAAACGGTAAAAAAAAATCATTGTGTGACAAAATCGAAAAAAAAAACGCCATTTTGTAACTTTTGGGGGCTTCCGTTTCTACGCAGTGCATATTTCGGTAAAAATCACACCTTATCATTATTCTTTAGGTCCATACGGTTAAAATGATACCCTACTTATATAGGTTTGATTTTGTCGCACTTCTGGAAAAAATCATAACTACATGCAGGAAAATTTATAAGTTTAAAAATGTCATCTTCTGACCCCTATAACTTTTTTATTTTTCCCCGGGCAGTATGAGGGCTCATTTTTTGCGCCGTGATCTGAAGTTTTTATCGGTATGATTTTTGTTTTGATCGGACTTTTTGATCACTTTTATTCATTTTTTTTAATGGTATAAAAAGTGACCAAAATACGCTTTTTTGGACTTTGGAATTTTTTTGCGCGTACGTTATTGACCGTGCAGTTTAATTAATGATATATTTTTATTGTTCGGACATTTACGCACGCGGCGATACCACATATGTTTATTTATTTATTTATTTACACTGTTTTATTTTTTTTATGGGAAAAGGGGGGTGATTCAAACTTTTATTAGGAAAGGGGTTAAATGACCTTTATTAACACTTTTTTTAACATTTTTTTTTGCAGTGTTATAGGTCCCATAGGGACCTATAACACTGCACACACTGATCTCCTATGCTGATCACTGGCGTGTATTAACACGCCTGTGATCAGCATTATCGGCGCTTGACTGCTCCTGCCTGGATCTCAGGCACGGAGCAGTCATTCGTCGATCGGACACCGAGGAGGCAGGTAAGGGCCCTCCCGGTGTCCGATCAGCTGTTCGGGACGCCACGATTTCACCGCGGCGGTCCCGAACAGCCCGACTGAGCAGCCGGGATACTTTCAGTTTCACTTTAGAAGCGGCGGTCAGCTTTGACCGCCGCTTCTAAAGGGTTAATACCGCACATCACCGCGATCGGCGATGTGTGGTATTAGCCACGGGTCCCGGCCGTTGATGAGCGCCGGGACCGAAGCGATATGATGCAGGATCGCGGAGCGATCCCGCTTCATATCGCGGGAGCCGGTGCAGGACGTAAATATACGTCCTGCGTCGTTAAGGGGTTATGAGGAGAGGACAATGCGCTCCAGTATGCTTAAAACGGTATTTGTGTACAACACCAGCCGGTGTGTACTTTTGGCTGGCCTTTCACAGTATCTGGGCCCTTAAGACTTTTACAGGAACAAGATGGTACAACACTTAGGTGTGAACACAGGTTACACTTAATAAAGGACAATATGCTTTTAGTGCTTTGCTCACCCTAACTGGCTGGCTACTATAAGCTTTTCAGTTGTTGTACACACACCAGTGTTGCAGCACACAATCGCTGTGTACTACACCCAAAATTGCACTCTCTCAATCTCACTCCCTTCCCTATCAGTGCTGCTAGGCTGGATTTGGGCTTGAGGTGAATGGCTGCTGTAAAAAAGCTTTCCTGTGCAACACACTGCTCTCTGTCCCTCTCTGCAATATGACGCTGATGTGACTGGGAGGTGAATCGCTGCTGTAAAAATGCTTTTCTGGGCAACACACACTGCTGTCTGTCCCTCTGTTTCTCTCTGCAATAAAAGGCTGAAGTGACTGGCCGCAAGATGGCTGTCGATTATATAGGGCTGTGACATCACAGGGGTGGCCGGCTGCATATCGGCTTCATGCGGCATGTTATTCAGGGTCATCCCACTGACCCTTGTTCCAGCCTTCCCAGGATTCCCTGCCCCATATCCTTACATGTGGCTAAGCCATTTTAGATGCCCTGGAGCCTGGACCGCACTAAATGGAGTTTAATGAAGCCATTTCCGCAATTGAATCATGGTGATATTCGCATTAATTGCGAATCAAATTTTCCTGAAATTCGTAATAAATTTGGATTCTTCAGATTCGATTCCCTCCTCCTTAGTCACCATTGCTGTTTCTCTGCTGGATACCACTGCTAGCAAACAGTAGCGGTGAAATCAGGAAGAACCGCCCATGCTCCAAGGAATGGAAAGTACAGAGGAAGATAGCTGGTTAATGGGAGCACAGAACGATAATGGGAAAAGTAAGGTTTTCATCAGTGTCACCTCACTACCTGTCTGTACCGACAGGTTAGTGCAGGTGACACTGATGACAGATTTCCTTTTTTTATTTCCTGTTAAATAAGTGACATTTATTTTACTGGCTGCACAGGTAACCACTTTCCCATAGGCTTACATAGAGCGTATTAATTTAGCAAATGCGGATGTAAAATTTTAATGGGCACATTTAAAAGAAAATTACATTTGCCTAAAAATGCAGTTTGTGAATATGGCATATTTTTCAGTTTTATTTTCAGCTTTTTTTCTGTCTCTTACTAACTACAACCAGTTATATAGTCTCTTTTTTTATTTCCTCTTCTTGCTAACCTACAGACAGTAGAAAAAAGCAGATGAAGTGGAGCAATACATGGGAACCAGATATCACACAGGGCTTGTTTGTAGTGACTTACTATGGAGACAAATACCCAAACAGTAGGATGTTTTAATCTTGCCTTGCTTTTTATTTTTGCTTTTTATTTTAGATGAATTTGAGCTATAGCAAATGTTTGCAAAAGTGCACATAGACTTTAGGATTAGAGGAATAATGTCTACAGTTCCCACAGGTTAAGTTCTCTTGTAAATAGTTGTAGTATGTTTTCCCTTATTAGATTGCTTTCATGTATAGTATGCATTAAATAAAGATAACATTTGAAACTAATTTTAAATTAATATCTTTCATGTAGAGAGTGAGGGGGTTTAATCCTTTTATCTTGTGACTTCAGTGCATTGTATTAGCCATTAAAATGTATGCAGAATACATTGAAAGAGATTTGTGTTTTTTTTTCTTCACAAAAATAATATATATTATAATACAGATTAAAAAATAAACGTCATAGACAACAATAGGGCAAGGTCCACACAATGTTTTTCCAGGCGTATTTCTTAAGAAAAACTAGCCCATATTTTTTAACATTAGTGTGCTCTTTGTAGGTCTATGCAAAAGTGGTTGTCTGTGCACACAATGAGGGGAATATTGAAAACTGATTTTTGTTTTGTGCAGACTGTGCCAGATTGGGTAAAAAAAAGTGGTGCAAGACATATGTTTCAAAAATAGTTTTGTTGTGTTTACACCATGTAGGCCATTTTTGAGGGGCTTGTCCTCAAAAACGGGCGGGCAAGGGGACGTAGCTTAAATTGCACCAAAAAATATATATTCTTAAACTAAAACACCTCTGAGGTGGTGTGGACTGGGCACACTGTAAACAGCATAAGATTTTCTAACAGCCTTAGAGACTTTTCTAAATTGTCACAAAATTTTAGACTGTCTAGTCTTAGAAAAACTAAGCAAGTTTTTGAATATGTCCACCAAGACGCAAAATACAGACAATCAATCAACTATCTGACATATTATATCTGCATTTCTGGTTTTACTAATATTATTTTTTAAGATTACAGTTAAAGGAAATCTGTTATCAGTTTCTCCTGCACTAACCTGTTGGAACAGAAAGATAGAGCAGGTGTCGCTGATGATACCAATACTTACCTGGTTATGTTCCATGCTCTGGTTCTCCGGCTATCTTTGGTATCTTTTGCTCCGGGCCCAACTTGGAGCATGGGCGGAGCTTAGTGATGTCACCGCTGTTGTTTGCTAGCAGCGTGACCAAGCAGAGAACAGCAGCAGTGATTTCCCTTAGCTCTGCCCATGCTCCAAGTCGGGCCCAGAGTGGAAGACACCAAAGAGGATAGCTGGAGAACGACAGCACGGAACTGTTGTCATCAGTTCACTTCCTCTACCTGTCTGTACCAACAGGTTAGTGCAGGTGACACAGATTACAGATTTCCTTTAACCCCTTAAGGACTTAGGGAGTACAGGTTTGCCCTTGCTCCTTGGGACTTAAGGACCCAGGGCGTACCTATACGCCCTTGGGAATTTCAGTCCCCGCCATGCACCGGGCGGGGACCAGAACGGGATGCCTGCTAAAATCATTCAGTAGGCATCCCCTACAAATGCCAGGGGGCGATCGCAATTTAAATCGACAATTTGCAGTGATTCCGGGCTGATCGGTCTCTGGTACCTGATCGCCCGGAAAATAGGGATGATCGGAGCTGTCAGAGACAGCTCCGAACATCCTGAAGGATAGGAGTGAGGTGGCAGGGGTGCCACTCCCTCCTATCCCCTGCGATTGGCTGGTCAGGACTGACCGGTGAATCGGAGGGCAGGTGCAGGGGGTGCATTTCCCCTGCTAGTCTCTCCCCTGGAAGTCCGGGCAGAGCAGGGGAAGATGGCGGCGACAACTGCGGGGGCCAGCGTGGCAGGGTGACTGGCTGAAGTTACCTGAACACCGGCGGCAGGCAGCGGGACTCGGAGCAGGCAAGTGGATCCAGCGGCGGTGTCAGATGCAGCAGTGAAGATTGCCGTAAAGTGATCTTCACTGCTGCTTCTAGGTGTTTCAAATCTACAACTCCAAGCATGCACAGACAGCCTTTGGCTGTCTGGGCATGCTGGGAGTTGTAGTTTTGCAACATCTGGAGGGCCAACATTTTGAGACCTCTGTGCAGTGGTCTCCAAACTGTGCCCTTCTAGATGTTGCAAAACTACAACTCTCAGCATGCCCAGACAGTCCAGGCATGCTGGGAGTTGTAGTTCTGTAACATGGAGCCCTTCAGATGTTGCAGAACTACAACTCCCAGAATGCCTGGATAGTCTCGGCATGCTGGGAGCTGTAGTTTTGCAACATCTGGAGGGCTAGAGTTTAGAGACTACTATACAGTGATGTCCAAACTGTAGCTCTCCAGATGTTGCAAAACTACAATTCCAAGCATGCCAAGATTGTCCAGGTATGCTGGAAGTTGTAGTTCGGGAACATCTGGCCCTTCAGATGTTGCCAAACTACAATTTTCAGCATGCCTGGGCAGTCTAGGCATGCTTGGAGTTTAAGTTTTGCGCAATCTGGAGGGCTACAGTTTGGACACCACTATAAAGTGGTCTCCAAACTGTTCTCCTCCCAACAACTCCTTCGGAGGCACACTGGTTGGGAAAAATTGTCTGTTACCTAACTCAGTATTTCACAACCAGTGTGCCTCCAGCTGTTGCAAACTGCAAATCCCAGTATGCACTGAAAGACCGTACATGATGGGAGTTGAAGTTTTGCAACAGCTGGAGGCACACTGGTTGCGCAAAAACACTGAGTTAAGTAACAAACTCTCAGTGTTTTGAAAAAATTGTTCCTCCAGCTGTTGCATAATGTGGTGTCCCGGTACCGCATCTTATATGGTACCAATGTATGTGTGGGTCCCCATAGCCAGAGTCCCTAGGACATAGGGATCCCTGTTGTGTAGCCTACCCCTTGTCACCTCTATTCCAACTAATAGCCTAGTAATTTATGTAAGGGTGATGTAAATATAGTATTATATGTACATAAATGGTTAATTACCGGTTCCATAGCGTTGCAGGACCTGCGGGTCATGTGACTAGGTAAACTCTATGGTATTCTGCTTAAGGACCTTTAGAGGCCCGGTGACGTATGCAATCCCATTACTCTGTGTAATGGTGAGTGACAGATGTTCGGACCAATCGGATTCACCCTGCCCCCTGCCCATATAAGGAGCGGAGGCCATGTTTTCTTTCTCTTGTTCCTGGGCTGTCAAACGAGAAGGATCTGCGCAGCAACTATCGCAGTGAGTTAGGCCTGAGCCTTGCGGCAACGGCTGAGTAACTCAGAATAGAGAGTGTATCAATTCCCAGACACTCTGCAGCATCACCGGACCTAATATAACCCCTAAATCCGGATGGATCTGCAAATATCTACCCTAAATTCAGAGACTTTCTAAATAGCTCAAGGTCCGCAACAACTGTCAGTCACTGAGGGATATAAGGACTGTTTGTATGAGACTGTTACTGTGCCTTGGATGTATTGCAAGCACTTAAGTAAAGTTGTTCAAGTTCAAGTTCAAACTCCTTGTGGACCTTCAGTCATTTCATGCACCTATCGTTCCTATGAAGGGCGGCAATAGGCCAGAGCATTATCTCAGCATACCAGCCCTCAGCCTGGCGTCACGAACTATAGGGTTAACATTAACCCCTCATATACCGATACCATACCACCACTACCATACACCCCCCAAGGGCTACCACAATAACTTCAACCACCAGCATGCACGGACAGCCAAAGGGCATGCTGGGAGTTGTAGTTTTACATTCACTTGGGCAGGGGTTTACAGTGAGTTTCTTGCTGCAAGTTTGAGATGCAGCAAGCTTTCCGCTCCAGCTCAAACTCGCTGTAAACCCCCACCCATGTGAATGTACCCTAAAGACACTACAGTACACTAACACAAAATAAAAAGTAAAACACTACATACATACATACTCCTACACAGTTACCTCCCCCCCAACAACAATAAAAATGAAATACGTTTTGGTAGGGCACTGTTTCCAAAACTGAGCCTTCAAATGTTGCAAAACCATGACTCCCAGTATTGTCGCACAGTCATTGACTGTCCAGGCATTCTGAGAGTTTTGCAACAGCTGGAGGCACCCTGTTTATGAATCACTGCCGTAGGGTAATTTTGGTATCGGAGGCAAGTCTTATTCTTGCATCCGTGTCTGTCCCTATGCACATCCCTAATTTAGGCCTCAAATGTGCATGGCACTCTCTCACTTCGGAGCCCTGTTGTATTTCAAGGCAACAGTTTAGGGCAATATATGGGGTATTTCCATACTCGAGACAAATTTTAACCCCTTATGGAAATGTAAATTTGTGGTCTACTCCAGCATGTTATTGTAAAAAAATTTAATTTTTACACTATCATGCTGGTGTTGCCCCATACTTATCATTTTCACAAAAGGTAAAAGGAAAAAAAGACCCGCAAAATTTGTAACGCAATTTCTCCTGAGTACAGACATACACCTTTTGTGGACGTAAAATGCTCTGCGGACGCCCAAAAAGGCTCAGGAGTGAGAGTGCCATGTACATTTGAGGTGATTTGCGCAGGAATGGCTGATTGTTACAGCAGTTCTTACATAAAAGCAGAAAAAAAAAAAAAACACCCACATGTGACTCCATATTGGAAACTACACCACTCACGGAACGTATAGTGTATAGTGAGCCTTAACACCCCACAGGTGTTTTGAAGAATTTTCGTTAAAGTTGGACGTGAAAATGAAAAATTTGTGGGTGTTATCCCAAATTTTTCATTTTCACAAGGGGTAATAGGAAAAGAGCCCCCTAAAATTTGTAACACCATTTCTGCTGAGTATATAAATTTATTTGGGATGTCTATTTTCCTTATAAGCAGAGAGTTTCAAAGTAAAAAAATGCTAAATTTTCTAATTTTTCATTAAATTTTGGGAATTTTTCACCACAAAATTATGCAAGTATCGACAAATATTTACCATTAAGGTAAAGTAGAATATGTCTAAAAAAAATGGTCTCAGAATCAGAATGAAAAGTAAAAGCATCCCAATGTTATTAATGCTTAAAGTTACAGTGGTCAGATGTGCAAAAATGTTTGGGTCCTTAAAGTGGTATACCAGGCAAAACCTTTTTTATATATATATCAACTGGCTCCGGAAAGTTAAACAGATTTGTAAATTACTTCTATTAAAAAATCTTAATCCTTCCAATAGTTATTAGCTTCTGAAGTTTTCTGTATAACTGCTCAATGATGATGTCACATCTCGGGAGCTGTGCATGATGGGAGAATATTCCCATAGGAACTGCACAGCTCCCGGGACGCGAGTCATCAGAGAGTAGTTAGACAGAAAACAACAACTCAACTTCAGAATCTAATAACTATTGGAAGGATTAAGATTTTTTAATACAAGTAATTTACAAATCTGTTTAACTTTCCAGAGCCAGTTGTTATACATAAAAAAAATTGGCCTGGAATACCCTTTTAAGGTGAAAATGGGCTGGGTTCTTAATGGGTTAAAGTTTATAGAATTTTCTGTGAATTTTCCCCCATAAATAATATGTTTGTTTTAGTTTTGCTGTACATTTTATGGTAAAATGAAAAGTGGCAATACATAATGCACTTGGTCGTTCAAAAACATGCCTCATATGAGTCTGTGGATGGAAAAATGAAGGAGTTATGCCACTTAAAGGACAAAGAGGAAAAAAAATGAAGACACAAAAATGAAAATGGGCTGTGTCCTTAAGGGATCAATTGTATTGTACTGTATTGTATTTTATTGCAGTGACTGGTTGTATTGTTTTGCATTGTGTTTTATTGCTTTTTTAATCAGAACTCACCAATAAATGTTATTGTGAGATATATATGTTTATTTATTTTTTGGACATAAGGGCTATTTGAATGTGATCATTTGGGGGGATGCCTTTTATGTTATATTTTGATACAAGAAGGAGGAGTGTTGAGGAGCACTTATTATTTCCTCCAGTCTAGTCTTTTATATGTTTTTAGTAGTTATAAGTGTTTGATTATTCAATGTCATTGGCCTTTTTAGATACATTTTTGTGTGGTACAGGGTTGTGTATTTGCCAATATTTTCATTGCATTCTATAAAAAGTTAATGCTTTACATTGAATAGTTTTAATCTCTATGCACACCAAGAAGAAATTACAGTACTGTAGAATAAAGCATAATGTATACCAAAGGCTATGTTTGCGCTTTGCCGTTTTGGCTATGGTTCTATCATTATTTTTCCTGTTATCCTACATCCAGGGCTTCTTCTACTCCTTATTAGGTTGTATGCACATTACATTGTAAATTCACACTATTTGGTTTTACCAAAATCTCATGTGCTTGCTTACAAGTAGCTAAGAAATATAAAACTCCAAACATATTTTTTTTCTTTCTGGAATGTTTTTTAGTAGTAGGCTTTAGTGAGAATAAAATTATACAAACGGTAAAACATATAACCTACAAACTCGGAAACAAGAACAGAACAATTAAATAAAAGCACTGTTTTATAGAGGGTAGGTAATGCCTGAAACGGAAAATAGAAAGCATTGTGTAAGCAAAACAAATCTGCGGCTTCAACCGCTGATTCATTATGCTATCAATCTGTAACTAATTTCAGCTGCTTAACTTAATTTAGGTTAAATAATAGCTCTGCTAATCATTTCAGTAACACCATGTGAGCTGCATTCACATTTGCCATAGGAATTAATTGATACAAAAATATGAACCGCAGACTACTGGAATTAGGTCTGATCAAATGACGGTAAATTATGGAGATTCATTAAAAATCCCATAGCCACAAGGTCACGTGGCTCTTAAAAGCCCTAATCACTATTTAAATGATATTATCAGTGTACGCTTATAGAGGGGAATTAATCAAAGGTTATTTAAGAAAGTCATTATATAAGTAGTTTCTTTTTTGCTTTGGTTTTCATTTCGTGCGCAAGATTTATCAAAATGTCGCACGGCATTGGTAAATGTTGGGCACGAAAGTTAAACTTTGAAAATCCCCTCACATACCTTACCAGGCCCATTGATATTGCGTACATAAGTGGTTTTTGAAAGAAAGGATTTTATTTGCTTTGCTCTGCGGTATTTTTTACTTCTGTGCGACTTTCTTTTGTAAATGTTGCTATAATAAATTCACTACTACTGCAAAGGGAAATATTGAAAACTTGACTACCTAGGGTTTTGAAAAAAAATTCCGAAAGCCGAACAGTTTCCGAATAGAACCGAAGAGAAATGCATGCATCCGAAAACAGAATAAAACAAATTACTGTATCCCGAAGGTTTAACAGAACCGAAATTTTTTTAATCAGAAAAAAAAAAAAAAAAGAAACAAAACAAAATTTTTGGTTGTGCACATATCTAGTAAAATATCGGTATGGCTTCAGGGTGGACGGCTCCATGAGGCGCAGGATACAATCAAGGAGACGTCGTCGACCCTAAAGCCATATCGATTTTTTCCCTATCAGCATGGCTTTATGAGGGATCGGTCCTGTCAAACTAACCTGGTCAGCTTTTATGAGGTGAGCTACAGACTGAACCAGGGGGAATTGCTGGATATCGTATATCTGGATTTTTCCAAAGCATTTGATACGGTGCCACATAAAAGTTGGTGCATAAAATGAGAATAATGGTGCATAAATGCTTGGATTGGGGGAAAATGTGTGCAAGTGGGTAAGTGACTGGCTCAGTGAAGCAGAGGGTGGTTAATAATGGTACTTATTCTGATTAGGTGACTGTTACTAGTGGGGTACCACAGAGGTCCGTCTTGGGTCCTGTTCTATTTAATATATTTATTAATAACCTTGTAGAGGGGTTTAATAGTAAAGTAGCAATCTTTGCAGATGATTCTAAACTCTGTAAAATGGTAAACACTATAGAGGACAGTGCACTATTACAAATGGATCTGGATAAGTTGGAGGTTAAGGCTGAGAAGTGGCAGATGAGGTTCAACATGGATAAATGTAAGGCTATGCACATGGGGAGGAAAAATACGGGCTGGGATTATGTATTAAATGGGGGAAAACTTGGAACGACTGACGTGGAAAAAGACTTGGGAGTTTTAGTTTACAGTAAATTTAGCTGTATTGACCAGTGTTGGGCAGCTGCTGCCAAGGCAAATAAAATCATGGGGTGCATCAATAGGGGCATAGATACCCATGACAAGGAAATAATTCTACCACTGTTCAAATCACCAAATCACTAGTCAGACCACACATGGAATATTGTGTACAATACTGGGCACCAGTTTACAGGAAAGATATAGGGGAGCTGGAAAGGGTTCAAAGACAGGCAACCAGAGTAATATGGAGAATGGGAGGACTACAGTACAAAGAAAAGATTATCAGGATTAAGGTAGTTTATGTTACGCCGAGCGCTCCGGGTCCCCGCTCCTCCCCGGAGCGCTCGCTACACTTCCCTCACTGCAGCGCCCCGGTCGGTTCCACGGACCCGGGGCGCTGCGTTACCACCTCCGGCCGGGATGCGATTCGCGATGCGGGTAGCGCCCGCTCGCGATGCGCACCCCGGCTCCCGTACCTTACTCGCTCCCCGTCAGTTCTGTCCCGGCGCGCGCGGCCCCGCTCCCTAGGGCGCGCGCGCGCCGGGTCTTTGCGATTTAAAGGGCCACTGCACCGCTGATTGGTGCAGTGGTTCCAATTAGTGTTTACACCTGTGCACTTCCCTATATCACCTCACTTCCCCTTCACTCCCTCGCCGGATCTTGTTGCCCTAGTGCCAGTGAAAGCGTTCCTTGTGTGTTCCTTGCCTGTGATTCCAGACCTTCTGCCGTTGCCCCTGACTACGATCCTTGCTGCCTGCCCCGACCTTCTGCTACGTCCGACCTTGCTTCTGTCTACTCCCTTGTACCGCGCCTATCTTCAGCAGCCAGAGAGGTTGAGCCGTTGCTAGGGGATACGACCTGGTCACTACCGCCGCAGCAAGACCATCCCGCTTTGCGGCGGGCTCTGGTGAAAACCAGTAGTGACTTAGAACCGATCCTCTAGCACGGTCCACGCCAATCCCTCTCTGGCACAGAGGATCCACCACCTGCCAGCCGGCATCGTGACAGTAGATCCGGCCATGGATCCCGCTGAAGTTCCTCTGCCAGTTGTCGCTGACCTCACCACGGTGGTCGCCCAGCAGTCACAACAGATTGCGCAACAAGGCCAACAGCTGTCTCAACTGACTGTTATGCTACAACAGTTACTACCACAGCTCCAGCAATCATCTCCTCCGCCAGCTCCTGTACCTCCTCCGCAGCGAGTGGCCGCTTCTGGAATACGACTATCCTTGCCGGATAAATTTGATGGGGACTCTAAGTTTTGCCGTGGCTTTCTTTCCCAATGTTCATTACACTTGGAGATGATGTCGGACCAGTTCCCCACTGAAAGGTCTAAGGTGGCTTTCGTAGTCAGCCTGCTGTCTGGAAAAGCCCTGGCTTGGGCCACACCGCTCTGGGACCGCAATGACCCCGTCACTGCCTCTGTACACTCCTTCTTCTCGGAAATTCGAAGTGTCTTTGAGGAACCTGCCCGAGCCTCTTCTGCTGAGACTGCCCTGTTGAACCTGGTCCAGGGTAATTCTTCCGTTGGCGAGTATGCCGTACAGTTCCGTACCCTTGCTTCAGAATTATCCTGGAATAATGAGGCACTCTGCGCGACCTTTAAAAAAGGCCTATCCAGCAACATTAAAGATGTTCTGGCCGCACGAGAAATCCCTGCTAACCTACATGAACTCATCCATCTTGCCACTCGCATTGACATGCGTTTTTCCGAACGGCGTCAGGAGCTCCGCCAGGATATGGACTCTGTTCGCACGAGGCGTTTCTTCTCCCCGGCTCCTCTCTCCTCTGGTCCCCTGCAATCTGTTCCTGTGCCTCCCGCCGTGGAGGCTATGCAGGTCGACCGGTCTCGCCTGACACCCCAAGAGAGGACACGACGCCGCATGGAGAATCTCTGCCTGTACTGTGCTAGTACCGAACACTTCCTGAAGGATTGTCCTATCCGTCCTCCCCGCCTGGAAAGACGTCCGCTGACTCCGCACAAAAGTGAGACAGTCCTTGATGTCTACTCTGCTTCTCCACGTCTTACTGTACCTGTGCGGATGTCTGCCTCTGCCTTCTCCTTCTCTGCTGTGGCCTTCTTGGACTCTGGATCTGCAGGAAATTTTATCTTAGCCTCTCTCGTCAACAGGTTCAACATCCCGGTGACCAGTCTCGCCAGACCCCTCTACATCAATTGTGTAAACAATGAAAGATTGGACTGTACTATACGTTTCCGCACGGAGCCCCTTCTAATGTGCATCGGATCTCATCACGAGAGGATTGAACTGTTGGTCCTCCCCAATTGCACTTCTGAAATCCTTCTTGGACTTCCCTGGCTTCAACTCCATTCCCCAATCCTGGATTGGTCCACTGGGGAGATCAAGAGTTGGGGGCCCTCTTGTTCCAAGGACTGCTTAAAACCGGTTCCCAGTAAACCTTGCCGTGTCCCTGTGCTTCCTCATGTAACCGGTCTCCCTAAGGCCTATATGGACTTTGCGGACGTTTTTTGCAAAAAACAAGCTGAGACTCTACCTCCTCACAGGCCTTATGATTGTCCCATTGACCTCCTCCCGGGCACTACTCCACCCCGGGGCAGAATCTATCCTCTGTCCGTCCCAGAGACTCTTGCCATGTCTGAATACGTCCAAGAAAATTTAAAAAAGGGCTTTATCCGTAAATCCTCCTCTCCTGCCGGAGCCGGATTTTTCTTTGTGTCCAAAAAAGATGGCTCTCTACGTCCTTGCATTGACTACCGCGGTCTTAATAAAATCACGGTTAAGAACCGCTACCCCCTACCCCTCATCTCTGAACTCTTTGATCGTCTCCAAGGTGCCCATATTTTTACCAAACTGGACTTAAGAGGTGCTTATAATCTCATCCGCATCAGAGAGGGGGATGAATGGAAAACGGCATTTAACACCAGAGATGGACACTTTGAGTATCTGGTCATGCCCTTTGGTCTATGCAACGCCCCTGCCGTCTTCCAAGACTTTGTTAATGAAATTTTTCGTGATCTCCTATACTCCTGTGTTGTTGTATATCTGGACGATATCCTGATTTTTTCTGCCAATCTTGAAGAACACCGCCAGCATGTCCGTATGGTTCTTCAGAGACTTCGTGATAATCAACTCTATGCCAAAATAGAGAAATGTCTGTTTGAATGCCAATCTCTTCCTTTTCTAGGATACTTGGTCTCTGGCCAGGGACTACAAATGGACCCAGATAAACTCTCTGCCGTCTTAGATTGGCCACGCCCCTCCGGACTCCGTGCCATCCAACGTTTTTTGGGGTTCGCCAATTATTACAGGCAATTTATTCCACATTTTTCTACCATTGTGGCTCCTATTGTGGCTTTAACAAAAAAAAATGCCGATCCCAAGTCTTGGCCTCCTCAAGCGGAAGACGCCTTTAAACGACTCAAGTCTGCCTTTTCTTCGGCTCCCGTGCTCTCCAGACCTGACCCATCTAAACCCTTCCTATTGGAGGTTGATGCCTCCTCAGTGGGAGCTGGAGCTGTCCTTCTACAAAAAAACTCTTCCGGGCATGCTGTTACTTGTGGTTTTTTTTCCAGGACCTTCTCTCCGGCGGAGAGGAACTACTCCATCGGGGATCGAGAGCTTCTAGCCATTAAATTAGCACTTGAGGAATGGAGGCATCTGCTGGAGGGATCAAGATTTCCAGTTATTATTTACACCGATCACAAGAACCTCTCCTACCTCCAGTCTGCCCAACGGCTGAATCCTCGTCAGGCCAGGTGGTCTCTGTTCTTTGCCCGATTTAATTTTGAAATTCACTTTCGGCCTGCTGATAAGAACATTAGGGCCGATGCTCTCTCTCGTTCCTCAGATGCCTCTGAAATTGAACTCTCTCCTCAACACATCATTCCTCCTGACTGCCTGATTTCCACTTCTCCAGCCTCCATCAGGCAAACTCCTCCAGGAAAGACCTTTGTTTCTCCACGCCAACGCCTTGGGATCCTCAAATGGGGTCACTCCTCCCATCTCGCAGGTCATGCGGGCATCAAGAAATCTGTGCAACTCATCTCTCGCTTCTATTGGTGGCCGACTCTAGAGACTGATGTGGTGGACTTTGTGCGAGCCTGCACTATCTGTGCCCGGGATAAGACTCCTCGCCAGAAGCCCGCTGGTTTTCTTCATCCTCTACCTGTCCCCGAACAACCTTGGTCTCTGATTGGTATGGATTTTATTACTGACTTACCCCCATCCCATGGCAACACTGTTATTTGGGTGGTCGTTGATCGATTCTCCAAAATGGCACATTTCATCCCTCTTCCTGGTCTTCCTTCAGCGCCTCAGTTGGCTAAACAATTTTTTGTACACATTTTTCGTCTTCACGGGTTGCCTACACAGATCGTCTCGGATAGAGGCGTCCAATTTGTGTCTAAATTCTGGAGGGCTCTCTGTAAACAACTCAAGATTAAATTAAATTTTTCTTCTGCATACCATCCTCAATCCAATGGACAAGTAGAGAGAATTAACCAGATCTTGGGTGACTATTTACGACATTTTGTTTCCTCCCGCCAGGATGACTGGGCAGATCTTCTACCTTGGGCCGAATTCTCGTATAATTTCAGAATCTCTGAATCTTCCTCCAAATCTCCGTTTTTCGTGGTGTACGGCCGTCACCCTCTTCCCCCCCTCCCTACCCCCTTGCCCTCTGGTCTGCCCGCTGTGGATGAAATTTCTCGTGATCTTTCCACCATATGGAAAGAGACCCAAAATTCTCTCTTACAGGCTTCTTCTCGCATGAAGAGATTCGCAGATAAGAAAAGAAGAGCTCCTCCCATTTTTTCCCCTGGAGACAAGGTATGGCTCTCCGCTAAATATGTCCGTTTCCGTGTCCCGAGCTATAAGTTGGGACCACGCTATCTTGGTCCTTTTAAAGTTTTGTGTCAAATTAATCCTGTCTCTTACAAACTTCTTCTTCCTCCTTCTCTTCGTATCCCTAATGCCTTTCACGTCTCTCTTCTTAAACCTCTCATCCTCAACCGTTTTTCTCCTAAATCTGTTCCTCCCACTCCTGTTTCCGGCTCCTCGGACATCTTCTCTGTCAAAGAGATTTTGGCCTCTAAAAAGGTCAGGGGAAGAACTTTTTTTTTAGTGGATTGGGAGGGTTGTGGTCCAGAAGAGAGGTCCTGGGAACCTGAGGACAATATCCTGGACAAAAGTCTGATCCTCAGGTTCTCAGGCCCCAAGAAGAGGGGGAGACCCAAGGGGGGGGGTACTGTTACGCCGAGCGCTCCGGGTCCCCGCTCCTCCCCGGAGCGCTCGCTACACTTCCCTCACTGCAGCGCCCCGGTCGGTTCCACGGACCCGGGGCGCTGCGTTACCACCTCCGGCCGGGATGCGATTCGCGATGCGGGTAGCGCCCGCTCGCGATGCGCACCCCGGCTCCCGTACCTTACTCGCTCCCCGTCAGTTCTGTCCCGGCGCGCGCGGCCCCGCTCCCTAGGGCGCGCGCGCGCCGGGTCTTTGCGATTTAAAGGGCCACTGCACCGCTGATTGGTGCAGTGGTTCCAATTAGTGTTTACACCTGTGCACTTCCCTATATCACCTCACTTCCCCTTCACTCCCTCGCCGGATCTTGTTGCCCTAGTGCCAGTGAAAGCGTTCCTTGTGTGTTCCTTGCCTGTGATTCCAGACCTTCTGCCGTTGCCCCTGACTACGATCCTTGCTGCCTGCCCCGACCTTCTGCTACGTCCGACCTTGCTTCTGTCTACTCCCTTGTACCGCGCCTATCTTCAGCAGCCAGAGAGGTTGAGCCGTTGCTAGGGGATACGACCTGGTCACTACCGCCGCAGCAAGACCATCCCGCTTTGCGGCGGGCTCTGGTGAAAACCAGTAGTGACTTAGAACCGATCCTCTAGCACGGTCCACGCCAATCCCTCTCTGGCACAGAGGATCCACCACCTGCCAGCCGGCATCGTGACAGTTTAGTTTAGAAAAAAAGAAGGCTTAGGGAAGACCAATTAACTACGTATAAATTGTAACACTCACGTTTCAGTAGACTGGAACACTGATGATAGTGGATCCACTGGCCATGTGTGGTAGATGACTCGGACCGTACCAGTGAGCGGAGTCTAAGGTGCCACTGGTTTTCACCAGAGCCTGCCGCAAAACGGGATGGACTTGCTGTGGCAGGCGGCACCCAGGTCGCAACCCCTGGCACGGCTCAACCATACAGGTGGCTGAGGAGATTCGAGGCACAGGTGGGATAAGGCAACTCATGGTCAGGATAGCAGAAGGTCAGGGCAGGCGGCTCTGTAGCATAGTCAGGAACGTAGCAAGTGGTCAGTAGGCAGGCGGAGCAAGGTCAGGTTACAGAGCAAAGGGTATGATACACGGCAAGGCAACTCTCAGGAACACTTTCTCTCAGGCACTAGGGCAACAAAGATCCGGCAGAGAAGTGTGGGAGGTGGAGGAATTTATCAATGAGCCACAGGTGTTACTTCACTAATGGGAACACTGGTCCTATAAATCTTAAAGCTCCAGAATGCATGTGCCCTAGGGGATGGGGACACGCACGCTGGAGCAAAGAGGCAGAGGGGGGGCAGGAGAAGCATAAGGTGAGTGACGGGCTGGGATTGGTATGCAGGCGTGTCCTGCGATGTGAATCCCAGCCCTGCCGGCAGCAGCAGGTAACGCGACCATGCACTCATAGCCACCGTGTGCGGCCGGAGTGCATAAAATAACATAAATATATCAGGGGGCAGTACAGAGATCTCTTCCATGATCAATTTATACCAAGGACTGTTCACATAACAACGGGGCATCCTCTACGTTTAGAGGAAAGAAGGTTTCTACACCAGCACAGACAGGGATTCTTTACTGTAAGAGCAGTGAGACTGTGGAATTCTCTGCCTGAAGAGTTGGTCATGGTTAACTCGGTCATGGTTCTCAATTTTAACATCAGTGTTGAGGGATAGCCAATGTATTGTTTACATCTACCACAGTGGTGCACCCATATTCTTGTATTGTATTCTAATTGTTACATATCCACACCGTTTATCTGGTGTAGGATTCTATTGTGGCACTTGTAGTCCGCTGCAGGCATCCTCCATTGTATGCATTTTTATGCTGGGGATCGCCCCTAGCAACGGACTACAAGGGCAGGATCTGCTCCCCCAGTATAAATGCACAACCGCATTTGGGGTTGAGCACTTCCAGCCATTTGAGACCACGTTTTTTGTTGTTTGTTTAAATTTTAAATTTGGAGGTGTGTAAACTCCAATATTAATGCGCCTTGAATATCTACCAGGCAGCATTAAGGTAGCACCTGTGAGGCCAGGCACCCATAATAGCCAACTCAGGTGGGGCTTGCAGCTTGCCTCCCTCCTCCCATTGCATGTGTGCGTAGTAACACTGGAGGGTATCTGGAAGGAAGTTGTGAGTCAGCCGAATGCTGCCGTAATTGCCCACTGGCCCCTGTTCTGTTTATCAAGCACAGGTAGGACTAGCGTTAGGTCTCGCACCAATTTGAGAAACCTTGGCGTTGGTGTGCGGGCTCTGGTGTGTCCTTCATATAAGGATACACTGGCGAATGTCTCAATTTTAACATCAGTGTTGAGGGATAGCCAATGTATTGTTTACATCTGCCACAGTAGTGCACCCATATTCTTGTATTGTATTCTAATTGTTACATATCCACACCGTTTATCTGGTGTAGGATTCTATTGTGGCACTTGTAGTCCGCTGCAGGCATCCTCCATTGTATGCATTTTTATGCTGGGGATCGCCCCTAGCAACGGACTACAAGGGCAGGATCTGCTCCCCCAGTATAAATGCACAACCACATTTGGGGTTGAGCACTTCCAGCCATTTGAGACCACGTTTTTTGTTGTATGGTTAACTCTGTAAAAGAATTTAAAAGGGGTCTGGATGCATTTTTAACCCCTTAAGGACACATGACGTTCTCATACGTCTCCATTTCCGAGTCCTTAAGGACACATGACGTATGAGAACGTCATGTGTTTTACCGGCCCCCCGCAGCCATCTGGAGCAGAGTCGGTGCCCGATGCCTGCTGAAATCGTTCAGCAGGCATTGGGGCATATCGCCCAGGGGGGTCATGATGACCCCCCATGTCGGCGATGGTCACAGATTGCTGGACAATTCAGTCGAGCGATCTGCGGCGGATTCCGGGTCAATCGGGTCTCCAGTGACCCGGAATAACTGGCTGCTCGGGGCCGTCAGAGATGGCCCGAACAGCCATTACCAGCAGGGGTGAGGTGGCACTGGTGCAACCTCACGATCGCCCTGATTCGGGGCGCCAGGAGCGACGGCGGCGGCGGGACTGACTAGCGCGGCGGCAGCAGCGTGGAGCAGCAGCAGGAGGTGAGTGACAGCCTCCTGCTGTTGCTTAGCAACAGCTCCCAGCTTGCAAAAAGGGCATGCTGGGAGCTGTAGTTATGCAACAGCAGGAGGCAGACCACCACAACTCCCAGCATTCCCTTATGGGCATGCTGGGACTTGTAGTTTTGCAACAGCTGGAGGCACATTTTTTCTATGGAAAAGTGTACCTTCAGCTGTTGTATAACTACAACTCCCAGCTTGCACAATCAGCTAAAGTGGGAGTTGTAGTGGTGCATCTGGTGGTTGCATAACTACAACTCCCAGCATGCCCGTTGGCTGTCGGTGATTGCTGAGAGTTGTAGTTTTGCAACAGCTGAAGGCACACTGAGTTATGTAGCAAACCAGTGTGTCTCCAGCTGTTGCATAACTACAATCCCCAGCATCCCCAGCCAAAGTAGTATGCCTCCGGCTGTTGCATAACTACAAGACCCAGCATGCTCTTCCGCTGTCCGTACATGCTGGGGGTTGTAGCTTTTGCAACAGCTGAAGGCACACTGGTTGCAAAACACTGAGTTTGTTACCAAACTCGGTGTTTCACAACCAGTGTGTCTCCAGCTGTTGCAAAACTACAACTCCATGCATGCACTGATAGACCGTACATGCTGGGAGTTGTAGTTTTGCAACAGCTGGATGTTTCTCCCCCCCCCCCCCCAATGTGAACGTACAGGGTACACTCACATGGGCGGAGGTTTACAGTAAGTATCTGGCTGCAAGTTTGAGCTGCGGCAAATTTTCTGCCGCAGCTCAAACTGCCAGCGAAAAACTACTGTGAACCCCCGCCCGTGTGACTGTACCCTAAAAACACTACACTAGCAAAAAATTTTATAAAAAGTAAAAAACACTACATATACACATACCCCTACACAGCCCCCCTTCCCCAATAAAAATGAAAAACGTCTGGTACGCCACTGTTTCCAAAATGGAGCCTCCAGCTGTTGCAAAACAACTACTCCCAGTATTGCCAGATAGCCACTGACTGTCCATGCATGCTGGGAGTTTTACAACAGCTGGAGGCACCCTGTTTGGGAATCACTGGCGTAGAATACCCCTATGTCCACCCCTATGCAAGTCCCTAATTTAGGCCTCAAATGCGCATGGCGCTCTCACTTTGGAGCCCTGTCGTATTTCAAGGCAACAGTTTAGGGCCACATATGGGGTATCGCCGTACTTGGGAGAAATTGTGTTACAAATTTTGGGGGGTATTTTCTGCTATTACCCTTTTTAAAAATGTAAAATTTTTTGAAAACAAGCATTTTAGGTAAAAAAAATAAAAAATGTTTACGTATACAAAAGTCATGAAACACCTGTGGGGTATAAAGGTTCAGATTACCCCTTGTTACGTTCCCCGAGGGGTCTAGTTTCCAAAATGGTATGCCATGTGTTTTTTTTTTTTTTTTTTTTGCTGTTCTGGCACCATAGGGGCTTCCTAAATGCGGCATGCCCCCAGAGCAAAATTTGATTTAAAAAAGCCAAATGTGACTCCTTCTCTTCTGAGACCTGTAGTGCGCCAGCACTACACGGGGTGTTTTCTGAATCGGGAGAAATTGGGCTTCAAATTTTGGGGAGTATTTTCTGCTATTACCCTTTTTTAAAATGTAAAAATGTTGGGAAACCAAGCATATTAGGTAAAAAAAAACATTTTTTTTTTACATATGCAAAAGTCGTGAAACACCTTTAGGGTATTAAGGTTCACATTACCCCTTGTTACGTTCCCCGAGGGGTCTTGTTTCCTAAATGGTATGCCATGTGTTTTTTTTTTTTGCTGTTCTGGCACCATAGGGGCTTCCTAAATGCAGCATGCCCCCAGAGCAAAATTTGCTTTCAAAAAGCCAAATGTGACTCCTCTTCTGAGACCTGTAGTGCGCCAGCAGAGCAATTTTCACCCCCATATGGGGTGTTTTCTGAATCGGGAGAAATTGGGCTTCAAATTTTGGGGGGTATTTTCTGATATTCCCTTTTTTAAAAATGTAAAATTTTTGGGAAACCAAGCACTTTTTTACACATGCAAAAGTCGTGAATCACCTGTGGAGTATTAAGGTTCACCCCTTGTTACGTTCCCCAAGAGGTCTAGTTTCCAAAATGGTATGCCATGTGTTTTCTTTTTTTTGCTGTCCTGGCACCATAGGGGCTTCCTAAAGGTGACATGCCCCCCAAAAACCATTTGTCGCTCCTTCCCTTCTGAGCCCTCTACTGCGCCCGCCGAACAATTAACATAGACATATGAGGTATGTGCTTACTCGAGAGAAATTGGGTTTCAAATACAAGTAAAAATTTTCTCCTTTTTACCCCTTGCAAAAATTCAAAAATTGGGTCTACAAGAATATGTGAGTGTAAAAAATGAAGATTTTGAATTTTCTCCTTCACTTTGCTGCTATTTCTGTGAAACACCTAAAGGGTTAACAAACTTTCTGAATGTTATTTTGAATACTTTGGGGGATGTAGTTTTTATAATGGGGTCTTTTATGGGGTATTTCTAATATGAAGACCCTTCAAATCCACTTCAAAACTGAACTGGTCCCTGAAAAATAGTGAGTTTGAAAATTTTGTGAAACATTTCAAAATTGCTGCTGAACTTTGAAGCCCTCTGGTGTCTTCCAAAAGTAAAAACTCATAAATGTTATGATGCAAACATAAAGTAGACATATTGTATATGTGAACCAAAAAAAAGTAATTTTGAATATCCATTTTACTTACAAGCAGAGAGCTTCAAAAGTTTTAATTTTTTTCATCAAATTTGGGGATTTTTCACCAAGAAAGGATGCAAGTTACCATAAAATTTTACCATTAAGTTAAAGTAGAATATGTCACGAAAAAACAATCTCGGAATCAGAATGATAACTAAAAGCATTCCAGAGTTATTAATGCACGCGATGCAACTTTTTAGCAACTTTCGCACTTAATAAATCTCTGACCACTACAAGTCAAAAATCACTTTTTGCTTTGGTAAGCAAGTTTCTTTTTTTTTTTTTTGCTTAGGGCACTGCACAATCGAAAAGTCACACAAAAAAATTTGTAGTGGCACATGCAACTTTTTTGCGACAATTTTAAGCAACTACTAAATGCTTTGATAAATGTCCCTGTCACGATTCGGCTGGCTGGAGGTGGATCCTCTGTGCCAGAGAGGGATTGGCGTGGACCGTGTTGGTGGACCGGTTCTAAGTTGCTACTGGTATTCACCAGAGCCCGCCGCAAAGCGGGATGGTCTTGCAGCGGCGGTAGCAACCAGGTCGTATCCACCAGCAACGGCTCAACCTCTCTGACTGCTGAAGATAGGCGTGGTACAAGGGAGTAGACAAGAGCAAGGTCGGACGTAGCAGAAGGTCAGGGCAGGCAGCAAGGATCGTAGTCAGGGGCAACAGCAGGAGGTCTGGAACACAGGCTAGGAACACACAAGGAAACGCTTTCACTGGCACGATGGCAACAAGATCCGGCGAGGGAGTGCAG
Organism: Hyla sarda; assembly: GCF_029499605.1. Taxonomy (NCBI): domain Eukaryota; kingdom Metazoa; phylum Chordata; class Amphibia; order Anura; family Hylidae; genus Hyla; species Hyla sarda. The sequence continues at coordinate 200,091,562 of NC_079189.1, forward strand.
GGGAAGTGAGGTATAAGTAGGGAGTGCACAGGTGAACACACTGATTAAGCCTGCTGCGCCAATCAGTGGCGCAGTGGCCCTTTAAATTGCAGAGACCCGGCGCGCGCGCGCCCTAAGGAGCGGGGCCGCGCGCGCCGGGACAAGACAGACGGGGAACGAGTCAGGTACGGGAGCCGGGATGCGCATCGCGAGCGGGCGCCTCCCGCATCGCGAATCGCATCCCGGCTGAGAGAGATATTGCAGCGCACCCGGTCAGCAGGTCTGACCGGGGCGCTGCAAATGCGAGGATGCTGCGAGCGCTCCGGGGAGGAGCGGGGACCAGGAGCGCTCGGCATAACAGTACCCCCCCCTTGGGTCTCCCCCTCTTCTTGGAGCCTGAGAACCTGAGGATAAGACTTTTGTCTAGAATGTTGTCCTCAGGTTCCCAGGATCTCTCTTCTGGGCCACAGCCTTCCCAATCCACCCAAAAAATCTTTTTTTCCTCTGACAGTCTTGGAGGCCAGAATCTCCTTCACGGAGAAGACGTCAGAAGAACCGGAAACAGGAGTGGGGGAAACAAGTTTGGGAGAGAAGCGGTTAATGATGAGTGGTTTAAGGAGAGAGACATGGAAGGCATTGGGAATACGAAGAGAAGGAGGAAGAAGGAGTTTGTAAGAGACAGGGTTAATCTGGCACAAGACTTTGAAAGGGCCAAGATAGCGTGGTCCCAGTTTGTAACTGGGGACACGAAAGCGGACATATTTAGCGGAGAGCCATACCTTGTCTCCGGGAGCAAAAATGGGGGGAGTTCTTCTTTTCTTATCGGCAAATCTTTTCATCCGGGATGAAGCCTGTAAAAGAGAATTTTGGGTCTCTTTCCATATGGTGGAAAGATCACGAGTCACTTCATCCACAGCGGGCAAACCAGAGGGCAAGGGAGTAGGGAGGGGGGGAAGAGGGTGACGGCCGTACACCACGAAAAATGGGGACTTAGCAGAAGATTCGGAGACTCTGAAGTTGTATTAGAATTCGGCCCATGGTAGAAGATCTGCCCAGTCATCCTGGCGGGAGGAAACAAAATGCCGTAAATAGTCACCCAGGACCTGATTAATTCTTTCTACTTGCCCATTGGATTGGGGATGATAAGAAGAAGAGAAGTTTAATTTGATCTTGAGCTGTTTACAGAGGGCCCTCCAGAATTTAGACACGAATTGGGTGGGCAATTTAGACGATATGCGTGGGCAAACCGTGAAGGCGAAAAATGTGTACAAAAAATTGCTTTGCCAACTGAGGCGCTGAAGGAAGACCAGGAAGAGGAATAACATGTGCCATCTTGCAAAATCGATCAACGACCACCCAAACAACTGTGTTGCCACGGGATGAGGGCAAGTCCGTAATAAAGTCCATACCAATCTGTGACCAAGGCTGTTCGGGGACAGGCAGAGGATGAAGGAGGCCAGCAGTCTTCTGGCGAGGAGTCTTATCCCGGGCACAGACAGTACAGGCCCGCACAAAATCAACAACATCAGTCTCCAGAGTCGGCCACCAATAAAAACGAGAGATGAGTTGCAAGGATTTTTTGATGCCCGCATGGCCTGCGAGGTGGGAGGAGTGTCCCCATTTGAGAATCCCGAGACGCTGGCGTGGAGAAACGAAGGTCTTCCCTGGAGGAGTTTGCCTGATGGAGGCTGGAGAAGTGGAGATCAGACAGTCAGGAGGAATGATGTGTTGCGGAGAGACCTCTACTTCAGAGGCATCAGAAGAACGAGAGAGGGCATCGGCCCTAATGTTCTTGTCAGCAGGGCGAAAATGAATTTCAAAGTCAAAACGGGCAAAGAATAACGACCACCTGGCCTGGCGAGGGTTCAGTCGTTGGGCAGACTGGAGATAGGAGAGATTCTTGTGATCAGTGTATATGATAACTGGAAATTTTGATCCCTCCAGCAGGTGCCTCCATTCCTCAAGCGCCAATTTAATGGCCAGTAGTTCTCGATCCCCGATGGAGTAATTTCTCTCCGCCGGAGAGAAGGTCCTAGAAAAAAAACCACAAGTCACAGCATGCCCGGAAGAATTTTTTTGTAGAAGGACAGCTCCAGCTCCCACTGAGGAGGCATCAACCTTCAATAGGAAGGGTTTAGCTGGGTCAGGTCTGGAGAGCACGGGAGCAGAAGAAAAGGCAGACTTGAGATGTTTAAATGCGTCTTCCGCTTGGGGAGACCAGGACTTAGGATTGGCATTTTTCTTGGTTAAAGCCACGATAGGAGCCACAATAGTGGAAAAGTGTGGAATAAACTGTCTGTAATAATTGGCAAACCCCAAAAAACGTTGGATAGCACGGAGTCCGGAGGGGCGTGGCCAATCTAAGACGGCAGAGAGTTTATCTGGGTCCATTTGTAGTCCCTGGCCAGAGACCAAGTATCCTAGGAAAGGAAGAGATTGACATTCAAAGAGACATTTCTTCATTTTGGCATAAAGTTGATTGTCCCGAAGTCTCTGAAGAACCATGCGGACATGCTGGCGGTGTTCTTCTAAGTTGGCAGAAAAAATCAGAATATCGTCCAGATAAACCACAACACAGGAATATAGGAGATCACAAAAAATTTCATTAACAAAGTCTTGGAAGACGGCAGGGGCGTTGCATAGGCCAAAGGGCATGACCAGATACTCAAAGTGTCCATCTCTGGTGTTAAATGCAGTCTTCCATTCGTCCCCCTCCCTGATGCGGAAGAGATTATAAGCACCTCTTAAGTCCAGTTTGGTAAAGATGTGGGCACCTTGTAAGCGATCAAAGAGTTCCGAGATAAGAGTTAAGGGGTAGCGTTTTTTTACCGTGATTTTATTAAGTCCGCGGTAATCAATGCAAGGACGCAGGGAGCCATCTTTTTTGGACACAAAAAAAAATCCAACTCCGGCAGGAGAGGAGGACTTGCGGATAAACCCCTTTTTTAAATTCTCCTGGATGTACTCCGACATGGCAAGAGTCTCTGGAGCAGACAGAGGATAGATTCTGCCCCGGGGTGGAGTAGTACCCGGGAGGAGGTCAATAGGACAGTCATAAGGCCTGTGACGAGGTAAAGTCTCAGCTTGCTTTTTGCAAAAAACGTCAGCATAGTCCATATAAGCCTTAGGAAGACCGGATACAGGGGGAACCACAGGGTCATGGCAAGGAGTACTGGGAACCGGTTTAAGACAGTCCTTGTGACAAGAAGTACCCCAGTTCTTGATTTCTCCTGTGGACCAATCAAGGGTTGGGGAATGGCGTTGAAGCCACGGTAATCCAAGAAGAATTTCAGAAGTGCAGTTGGAGAGGACCAAAAATTCAATTTTTTCGTAATAAGGTCCGATGCACATTAGGAGAGGTTCCGTGCGGTAACGCACGGTACAGTCCAATCTTTCGTTGTTAACAGAATTGATGTAGAGGGGTCTGGCGAGACTGGTCACCGGGATGTTGAACCTGTTGATGAGAGAGGCCAAAATAAAATTTCCTGCAGATCCGGAATCCAAGAAGGCCATAGCAGAGAAGGAGAAGGTAGAGGAAGATATCCGCACAGGCACAGTAAGGCGTGGAGAAGCAGAGTTGACATCAAGAACTGTCTCACCTTTGTGCGGAGTCAGCGTACGTCTTTCCAGGCGGGGAGGACGGATAGGACAATCTTTCAAGAAGTGTTCGGTACCGGCACAGTACAGGCATAGATTCTCCATGCGGCGTCGTGTCCTCTCTTGAGGTGTCAAGCGAGACCGGTCAACTTGCATAGCCTCCACGGCGGGAGGCACAGGAACGGATTGCAGCGGACCAGAGGAGAGAGGAGCCGAGGAGAGAAACCGCCTCGTGCGAACAAAGTCCATATCCTGGCGGAGCTCCTGACGCCTTTCGGAAAAACGCATGTCGGGTGGCAAGATGAATAAGTTCATGCAGGTTAGCAGGAATTTCTCGTGCGGCCAGCACATCTTTAATGTTGCTGGATAGGCCTTTTTTAAAGGTCGCGCAGAGGGCCTCATTATTCCAGGATAATTCGGAGGCAAGAGTACGGAATTGGATGGCGTACTCGCCAACAGAAGAATTACCCTGGACCAGGTTCAGCAGGGCAGTCTCGGCAGAAGAGGCTCGGGCAGGTTCCTCAAAGACACTTCGGATCTCCGTGAAGAAGGAGTGTACAGAGGCAGTGACAGGGTCATTGCGGTCCCAGAGCGGTGTGGCCCATGACAGAGCTTTCCCAGACAGAAGGCTGACTACGAAAGCCACCTTAGACCTTTCAGTAGGAAACTGGTCCGACATCATCTCCAAGTGCAGGGAACATTGCGAAAGAAAACCACGGCAAAACTTAGAGTCCCCATCAAATTTATCCGGCAAGGATAATTGTAGGCCGGAAGCGGCCACTCGCTGCGTAGGAGGTGCAGGAGCTGGCGGAGGAGATTGTTGCTGGAGCTGTGGTAATAGCTGCTGTAGCATCACGGTCAGTTGCGACTGCTGGGCGACCACCGTGGTGAGGTCGGCGACAACTGGCAGTGGGACTTCAGTGGGATCCATGGCCGGATCTACTGTCACGATTCGGCTGGCTGGAGGTGGATCCTCTGTGCCAGAGAGGGATTGGCGTGGACCGTGTTGGTGGACCGGTTCTAAGTTGCTACTGGTATTCACCAGAGCCCGCCGCAAAGCGGGATGGTCTTGCAGCGGCGGTAGCAACCAGGTCGTATCCACCAGCAACGGCTCAACCTCTCTGACTGCTGAAGATAGGCGCGGTACAAGGGAGTAGACAAGAGCAAGGTCGGACGTAGCAGAAGGTCAGGGCAGGCAGCAAGGATCGTAGTCAGGGGCAACGGCAGGAGGTCTGGAACACAGGCTAGGAACACACAAGGAAACGCTTTCACTGGCACGATGGCAACAAGATCCGGCGAGGGAGTGCAGGGGAAGTGAGGTATAAGTAGGGAGTGCACAGGTGAACACATTGATTAAGCCTGCTGCGCCAATCAGTGGCGCAGTGGCCCTTTAAATTGCAGAGACCCAGCACGCGCGCCCTAAGGAGCTGGGCCGCGCGCGCCGGGACAAGACAGACGGGGAACGAGTCAGGTACGGGAGCCGGGATGCGCATTGCAAGCGGGCGCCTCCCGCATCGCGAATCGCATCCCGGCTGAGAGAGATATTGCAGCGCACCCGGTCAGCAGGTCTGACCGGGGCGCTGCAAATGCGAGGATGCTGCGAGCGCTCCGGGGAGGAGCGGGGACCCGGAGCGCTTGGCGTAACAGTCCCCCCATGTTACTATGTTACTAAACATTTCTGGAGAGACCTTAAAATTGCTTCCACTGATGGCTCCCATCCAACCTGACAGCGCTTGAGAAAAATGACAGAAAATCCAGTGTGGGGAATATTTGTGTTATTTGAGCTCTTTATTTTGCGCCTCAAAGAGTGCCCAATTTTTAGAAGTGTGTTTGGTCTTTTGAAAATTTGGGGCAATTAGAACAAAAAGCAAATAATTTAATAACAGGTAAACTTAGTAATAGCTGCGACACTTTGTGCATTAGAAAGTAGTAATAAGCCTTTAAAAATAGCGTGCTAATAGCACAAAAAGCCTAACCATGCCCTAACCATGCCCCTTTAAAAAAAAAGTGGCTAACAGGGGGCTAAATCAGGTGCTTAATATCTGAATATGTGGCGCTAATAGTGTGCGCCTCATTTTAGGCAAATGGGGCACAGCTAAAGAAAGAAAAGTGGCACTTAATTCTTTAAATACCCCCCCCCCCCCCCCAGTGTGTGCAAACCTTGGGACATCATACCCAACAAGACTGGAAGCTGTAATTGCTGCCAATGGTGCTATAACTAAATATTAAGTACAGGGTCTGAATATTTATTTAAATGAAATAGTTTAGATTTTCCTTTTTCAATAAATTACCAAATATTTCTTACATTCTCTTTTCACTTTGTGTTATGGTATCATAGTTCATAAGGTTGAAAAAAAAACAGAGTCCATCAAGTTCAACCTATAACCCTAATGAGTTCCTACTGAGTTGATCCAGAGGAAGGCAAAAAACCCTAGAGGTAAAAATTCCTTCCCGACTCCAAAAATGGCAATCAGAATAAATCTCTAGATCAACCTTCTGTCCCTATAAATCTAGAATCCATAACCAGCAATGTTATTAATCTCCAAAATGCATCCAGGCCCCTTTTCAACTCTTCTACAGAGTTCACCATAACCAGATCCTCAGGCAGAGAGTTTCATAGTCTCACTGCTCTTACAGTAAAGAATCCCTGTCTGTGCTGATGTAGAAACCTTCTTTCCTCTAGACAGAGGATGCCCCCTTGTTATAGATACAGTCCTGCGTATAAATAGATCATGGGAGAGATCTCTGTACTGTCCCCTGATTTATTTATACATAGTTATTAGGTCGCCCCTAAACCTTATTTATTCTAAACTAAATAACCCTAATTCTGATAATCTTTCTGGGTACTATAGTCTTCCCATTCACCGTGTTACTCTGGTTGACTGTCTTTGAACCCTCTCCAGCTCCACTATAACTTTCTTGTACACTGGTGCCCAGTACTCCACACAGTATTCCATGTGTGGTCTGACTAGTGATTTGTACAGTGGTAGAATGATTTCCTTGTCGTGGGCATCTATGCCCCTATTGATGCACCCCATGATTTTATTTGTCTTGGCAGCTGCTGCCCAACACTGGTCAGTACAGCTAAATTTACTGTTAACTAAGACTCCTAAATTCTTTTCCATGTCAGTTGTCCCTAATATTCTTCCATTTAATCCATAATCCCAGCCTGGATTTTTCCTCCCCATGTGCATAACCTTACATTGATCAGTGTTAAACCTCATCTTCCACTTTCCAGCGCAAACCTCCAACCTATCCAGATCCATTTGTAACAGTGCACTGTCCTCTATAGTGTTTACCGCTTTACAGAGTTTAGTATCATCTGCAAAGATTGCTACTTTACTATTCAACCTCTCTACAAGGTCATAAATGAATATATTAAATAGAATAGGACCCTATACAGACCCCTGTGGTACCCCACTAGGAACAGCCACCCAATCAGAATAAGTACCATTAATTACTACCCCCTGTTTACTATCACTGAGCCAGTTACTTACCCACTTACCCACATTCTCCCCCAGCCCAATCCTTCTCATTTTATGCACCAATATTTTATGTGGTACCATATCAAATGCTTTGGAAAAATCCAGATATACAACATCCAGTGATTCCCCTCGGTCCAGTCTGGAGCTCACCTCCTCATAAAAGCTGATCAGGGTAGTTTGACAAGACCGATCCCTCATAAAGCCATGCTGATATGGAGTCATACATTTATTTTTATCAAGATACTCCAAAATAGAATGTCTTAGAAACCATCAATCAATCATACAACGGAGATTAAACTAATAGGCCTCTAATTCCCGGGGTCACCTTTTGACCACTTTTGCCAGTCCTGGGGAACAGACCATGTCACTATAGAGTCCTTGAATATTAAAAATAGGGGTCTGTCTATTACATTACTTAAAGGGTTACTAAGCTGCTCAGCATTTGGAACAAACTGTTCCTAACGCCGGAGCCTGCGCAGGGAGCTCGGGACATCACAAGCTCCCAGCGCCACAGCTCCAGCATTCAGAACAGGTTATTCCAAATGCTGAGCAGCAAAGTACCCCTTTTATTCCTTTAGAACAGGGGGGTGAATGCAATCTGGACCTGGTGATTTGTCAATTTAGATTTTTTGTAGGCGGCACTGTACTTCTTCCTGTTTACCTTATGTCGCTGTGTTTCACCTGGCATTTGATTTTCCTTGGTGAATACAGTGGAGAAGAATGTGTTTAATATATTTGCTTTTTCCTGATCCCCGTTTATAATTTCTTCCTCATCATTTTTAAAAGGGCCAACACTTTCATGTTCAACTTTTTTGCTATTTATATATTTAAATAACATTTTGGGGTTAGTTTTACTCTATCAATGAGTCTTTCTGCCTCTATTTTTGTGGCTTTTATCAGTTTTTTTTTAACATAATTTACATATTTCTCTATATCTTTTTAATGCTTCTTCACTGTCTTCTTGTTTTAGTAGTTTAAATGCTTTAATTTTGACATTTATTGCCCCCTTAATATTTTTATTCATCCACATTGGTTTTCTTTTATTCCTGACCCTTTCATTCCCATAAGGTATATACCTATTACAGTAAGAATTTAAATATTCTCCCATTTAGTGTCAGTATTTTTGTTTTTAACCCCTTAAGGACCAAGGACATGTATACACGTCCAGGCTGGATGTACGTTCCGCCATTAGGACGTGTATACTCGTCCATGGTTCTCATGGGTGCTGCCCAGTGCACCCACAAGATCGCAGCAGGGACTCGGCTGTAACATAGAGCCGGGACCCTGCCGCACTGCCGGGACCAAAGTAAACTTACAGTTGTGGCCGGAAGTGACCGCTGGCTGTAAGTGTTATGTGTTATGTCTTCCCTGCAGCATCCCGCAGCACGATCGCGGGGTGCTGTGTGTAATCCCCGACGGGCGGGGAACTGCCACACTGCCAGGACCGAAGAAAACTTCGGTCCTGACAGTTTAACTCTTACAGCCGCGGTCGGAAGCGACCACGAGCTATAAGGAGTTTTGACAGAGGGAGGGGGCTCCCTCTGTCTCTCTCCTGTAGCACCCCGCAACGATCGCGGGGTGCTGCTGGTTACCTGGGCAGCTGGGGGTCCTTACAAGGACCCCCAGTTATTGCCTGTCAGGACGTGCCAGAGGCACGTCCTGATATGCTGCCTGCTAGTGTAAAACTAGCAGGCAGCATATTTCTGCAATGCTTTGAAGTATTCCAAAGCATTAAAAAAAGGTGAAAAAAATATAAAATAAATAAAAGTATATGAAAACAATAAGTATAAAAAAGTGTAAAAAAATGTGTAAAAAGTGTAAAAAATTGTAAAAAAAATAAAAATACATTTATTAAATTAATATAATGAAAAATAAAAATGTATAATGTGTAGGATAACATGGCACACATCCGCAGCATATTACAAGCTGCAGATGCCCGCCAACAGTCACAATAATGAGCTCCCTGCTGTCGCTTGGTAGCTTTGTGTGTTCACTCATAGTGGCGGATTTCACGCCGGCAGTCATGAGCGGACACACTGAGCTACCCATCCACAGCAGTGATCTCGCCCTTGTGACTGCTGGGGGGCATCTGCAATGTGAAATATGCTGCGGATGCGCTCTATGTGACCCTACACTGCGTCCCGTTCATGCTGCCTTTCCGCAGTGTTAGAGGCATCCGTCAGCATCACATCAAAAAGAGTGATGCTGACGTATACTGTAGCAGCTCCATTCATTTCTGAATGAGATTGCTACATTATACATTGGCATCCCTTTTTTGACATGACAACGGACACCTATACTGCAGAAATGCAGTATGAATGGGGACTGTTCATATAATGATGCCCTGAAAGCCAAATGGGGCTCATCTCTTTCTTGGTCCTACCATGCGGTCAGGCAACCAGATATGGCCTAAGTAGGGGTACTGCCCAGCCCGGGACGAGCAGGGTGATAAAATATGGGTGCAATTTCTCCATTTCAAAACCGACTTGCCAAAATGATGTCCCACAAATAAAGAATTTTTGGAAAAAAAAGCTAATTGCTATTTTCTCCACTGACTTTGAAATAATTCTAGCCACACAATAAATGCTCAACGTACTCACTTTTGCCCTAGGTGAATACTTTAGGGGGTGCATTTTCGAAAATGGGGTCACATCTGGGGGTGTGGTATTGTTCTGACAGCTAGAATACTTTGCAAGGTGAAGTGCAGCCTATAATTTGTATAATGATATCCTTAAAGCCAAATGGGGCTCCTCTCCTTTTGGATCCCACCATGTGGCCATGCAACCAAATATGGCCTAAGCCGAACACGGGACGAACAGCATAATAAAATATGGGGCACATTTTCTACTTTTCAGATGCAATGTACAAAAAATATGTCCCACAAATGATGCATTTGTGGAAAAAAAGAACATTTTTATTTTTCCACTTACTTTGTATCCATTCCAGCCACACAAAAAGGACTCAAAGTACTCACTTTTGGTCTAGATGAATACTTAAGGGGGTGTAGTTTCCAAAATGGGTAACTTGTGGGGGTTCTGTATGGTTCTGACAGCTAAAACCCTTTGCAGGCACGAAGTGCGGCCTATAATCCATTCGACCTAAAATGATGCCCTGAAAGCCAAATGGTGCTCTTCTCCTTCTGGGTCCTACCACGCGGCCAAGGAACCAAATATAGCCTAAGCGGGGGTATTTCCAAACACGGGCTGAGCAGCTCAATAACATATAGGGTGCATTTCTTGCAATATCAGAAGTGATGTACAAAAAATATGCCCCACAAATTATGCATTTGTGAAAAAATGCAAGTTTCGAATTTTTAACACTGACTTTGTAATAATTCCTGCCAAAAAACGATGGTGTTAAAATACTCACTGTACCCCCTAGTGAATATCTTGAGGGATCTAGTTTTTAAAATGGGGTCATTTGGGGGGGGGGGGTGTTCCTATGTTCTACCACCTTCAAATGTCTACATAACTTGCATAGCACATAAAAGAAAAGATGTACTTTTCAAATTTTCAACATTTTCTAAATTTCAAGTAAAATTGTTAGGCTTCTAATTAATTTAAAATGTTAATTAAAAACAAAAAAAAATGCTGTCAAAATAAAGTAGACATCTGAAAGTATAAGTTTCATAAACTATTTGGTAAGTAAGTATAAATATATGCAACCTATAAGTGTTAAAGGGTACCTCTCATCAAAATTTTTTTTTCATATATTATAGATTAATGTCTGCAGAATAACTTTACAATTGCATGTTATTAAAAAATATGCTTCTTTCTATTTAATTTTCCACTTTGAAGAAATGACCACTAGGGGTCTCCCTACGAGTCCTGGCAGCAAGCATTTCAGACTCATGCTGGAGTCCTAAACACTCAGAGCTGCCAGTCTGCTTTGTTCACAAAGGAGAACACTCAGAGCTGCCAGCCTGCTTTGTTCACAGCCTGTTTGGCTGTGAACAAATCAGGCTGGCAGCTCTGAGTGTTTAGGACTCCAGCATGAGTCAGAAATGCTTGCTGACAGGACTGATCGGGAAAAATACAACAGAAAGAAGCATATTTTTCATTAACATGCTTTTGGAAAGTTATTCAACATTCATTAATCTGAAATATATCAAAAGTTTATTTGATGAGAGGTACCCTTTAAAATAGCAAAAAGTCTTAATTTTTTTTTAATTTCATTTTTTTTGCATTGCAAAAAAAAATATACAAAGAAATCAGCTTACTTTTGCTATGTACCGTATATACTCGAGTATAAGCCGACCCGAGTATAAGCCGAGACCCCTAATTTCAACCCAAAATCCCAGGAAAAGTTATTGACTCGAGTATAAGCCTAGGGTGGGAAATACCTCATCCCCCCCTGTCATCATCCAGACCCGTCATTAACATCCTCATCATCATCCCCTTGTCATCATCCCACACATCCCCCCTTCATCATCCCCTTATCATCCCACACATCCCCCCTTCATCATCCCCTTGTCATCATCCCACACATCCCCCCTTCATCATCCCCTTATCATCCCACACATCCCCCCTTCATCATCCCCTTGTCATCATCCCACACATCCCCCCTTCATCATCCCCTTATCATCCCACACATCCCCCCTTCATCATCCCCTTATCATCCCACACATCCCCCCTTCATCATCCCCTTGTCATCATCCCACACCCCCCCCTTCATCATCCCCACCCCCCTTCATCATCCTCTTCTCATCATTTGCCCTCAGTGGTCTTCAACCTGCGGACCTCCAGAGGTTTCAAAACTACAACTCCCAGCAAGCCCGGGCAGCCATCGGCTGTCCAGGCTTGCTGGGAGTTGTAGTTTTGAAACCTCCGGAGGTCCGCAGGTTGAAGACCACTGCGGCCTTCAACATCATCCAGCCCCCTCTCACCCCCTTTAGTTCTGAGTACTCACCTCCGCTCGGCGCTGGTCCGGTCCTGCAGGGCTGTCCGGAGAGGAGGTGGTCCGGTGAGGAGGTGCCCCCGGGCTGCTATCTTCACCGGGGGCGCCTCTTCTCCGCGCTTCCGGCCCGGAATAGAGGCGTTGCCTTGACAATGACGCAGAAGTACGTTGGCAATGAACGCACCTCTGCGTCGTTGTCACGGCAACGTGACTATTCTGAGGCCGGGCCCGAAGCGCTTAGAAGAGGCCTCCCCGGTGAAGATAGCAGCCCGGAACCACTATCCCACCGGACGACCTCCCCACCGGACAGTCCTGCAGCACCGGACCAGCGCCGAGCGGTGGTGAGTACTCAGAACTAAAGGGGGTGAGAGGGGGCTGGATGATGTTGAAGGCCGCAGTGGTCTTCAACCTGCGGACCTCCGGAGGTTTCAAAACTACAACTCCCAGCAAGCCCGGACAGCCGATGGCTGCCCGGGCTTGCTGGGAGATGTAGTTTTGAAACCTCTGGAGGTCCGCAGGTTGAAGACCACTGCGGGTGGGGGAGTTCACTCGAGTATAAGCCGAGGGGGGTGTTTTCAGCACGAAAAATCGTGCTGAAAAACTCGGCTTATACTCGAGTATATACGGTACATGAAGGACAACTTGTGACAAAAACACAATGTCAGAATTATCGTGATTGGCAAATTGTTACCAGAGTTATTCTCTAATGAAGACAGACATCCCCGATTTGAAAAAACAGGCCTGGTCTTTCAGGGGCATACAGGTTTACTTGTACTGGTCCTTAAGGGGTTAAGAGATTCCCTTATTGCAGAACAAGTTATAATGTATCATATTTTGATCACTATTTCCTAGGTGTCCTTTTACCTTCACATTAGTTATTCTGTCAGGTCTGTTGGTTGGGCCCTGCACCATTTGGGACAGATTATTGTCTTTAGCTATAGTCAGAAACCTGTTTCCATATATTTCTACCCATAATGACTCCACATTATCGTTTCTCTCGTAGTGCGGCCTTCAGTCTGGACTGTACATAAAGGCAAACTCCTCCCCCTTTCCGTTTTGTCCGATTCTTCCTGAGTAGACTACAACCCTGTATGTTGACCGCCCAGTCATAGCTATCCTCTATCCATGTCTCTGTTATACCCACTATTCCATAATTTTCCTCAGACATTACCATCTCCAGTTCATCAGTTTTATTGGTCAGACTTCTGGCATTAGTCAACATGCAATTCAAGGTGTATGTTTTTTTTCCTATTAAAAAATTATTCCCACTGTTGTAGATTGCCTCCCTCCCAGTCCCTAGTTTAAACACTCCTCCATCCTTCTAGCCATCTTCTCCCCAAGCACAGCTGCACCCTCCCCATTGAGGTGCAGCCTTTCCCTACAGTAGAGCCGGTATCCGACAGCAAAGTTGGCCCAGTTCTCCATGAATCTAAACCCCTCCTTCCTACACCAGCTTCTGAGCCACTTGTTTACCCCCTAATCTCCCGCTACCTCTCTTGTGTGGCTTGTGGTACAGGTAATATTTCAGAAAATATTTCAGAAAATATTACCTTTATAGGTCCTTGCCTTAAGCTTGCAGCCTAAGTCCCTGAAATCATTTTTAAGGACACTCCACCTACCTCTTACTTTGCCATTAGTGCCAATATGTACCATGAGCGCTGGGTCTTCTCCAGCCCCACCCAGCAACCTGTCAACCCGATGTGCAGTGTGCCAAACTTGAGCACCAGGAAGACAACACACTGTTCGGCGATCCCGGTCTTTGTGATCACCCTGTCTGTTATGGAGTATTGAGTGCAGAATAAACAAAATGTGATAAAAACAAAGGGTCTGAAGACTTTCTAAATGCATTGTAGGTCACTAAAAGTAAATATAAACGTTAAAATACAAGCGTAAAATAATAAAATGTAAAATAACGCACGTATGTCTTTTTACATAGCAACTCTTTTAAGTAACAAAAATTAGCATTTTTTGACAGCAGAAAGCAACTTTGGACTTTTTATATATTACACATTTTTTATGTATTATGCTTGAAATTATAATCTTCTGCATGTATATTCCTTATTTTAGTTTTATTGAAGATATAACCAGTGTATCCATGGGCAATCATGTGTTTAAAATGTATATTAAACTACAAGTATTTTACATGATTTTCCTGCTTAGCCTCTGTTAAGCATTTTAAAAAGTTTAAAAGTAATAAATAAGGTGTTTTTTATCCAGCATAGTGACTGCTGTTAAGAATAATTCCAACATTAAGATCCAGCTTTCTTCAAAGTTTTGTGCATTATGTTTGAAAGTATGAATAAAAATATATAGAAAGCATTTGAGCTATACTACAAGGTGTTCTTGTAAAAATAGGTAACTTTTTATAAAAGACATGGTTTAGGCTTGGTTCACACATATCAAAACACAAGTATGACTATACAAGAAAAAGCCCTAGGGTCACATATGTTCAGTAATTTACAGTTCCCGGGTCACAGAGAATAATCATACATTAATAACTATCCCTTACCCATCACGTCATTGTACGTAGTGTCTAAACATTGGCTAAGATTTGTCAATCTGTCTTGAGACGAAAACTCTCTGATTTCCCCATAGCAACCAATTACAGCTCAGTATGTCACAGCCCTATACATTCTTCAGCCATTGCTGAACACAGGCATTTCTGGGACTTTTTGCCCAGAGAGCAGACACTGTTTGTTCCAATACAGAACAGATCTTTACAGTGAATCCATTCACCTGAAGCCCACATCACTGCAGGCAGGCAGATAGACAGGGACAGTAGAGGGAGAGAGAGAGAGAGTACCCTTTATGTTGCAACTGTACTGGGGTGTATTACTTTAAAGCTTATAGGGGCCAGTTAGTGCGAGCACTAAAAGACCTAGTCACCTGCTTTTAATGCCTAATTCAGGTGTAACCGTACGGGGGCGTATTTTCCTATCATAAGTGTGATATATACGCACTCAGCCATTTTATATTTTTTCTTGTTAAACTCATAGGAGCCAGTTATTGTTAAAGGCCAGAATTACCTACACACCTGCTTTTAACGCCTAATTCAAGTGTAACCATCCTGGGCATATTTTCCTATCATAAGTGTAAACGCACTCAGCTGTTGTACAAGTATGTCAGACAGAGAAGTGCCAGGACATGCACAGAGGAGTGGCAGAGGCCTAAATTTATCAGTTGCAGGCAGAGGTTGAAGCAGAGTAGGGGCGCGTGGAAGCAGGAGTTGCAGCGAGAGGTCTGAGCTCCCGGTGTCAGCTAGTGGTCGTGTCTCAACCAGCAACCCAGCAGCCATGATTAATTGGTTCACTTGGTCATCCACTTCATCCCAAGTGACATCCGACACTCCTTTCAACAGTCGTTGGGTTCCTCAGACTCAACCCTCAGATGGCATGGCCCTCATGCTGCTGCTGTCACCTCCAGGCTCTGTCATTGTGCTGCCATATGGTCTCCTTATGCTGATACTGTCACCTCCAGGCTCTCTCATTGTGCCGCCATATGGTCTCCTCAGGCTGATGCTGCCACCTCCAGGCTCTGTCAATGTGCTGCCATATGGTCTCCTCATGTTACATAGTTACATAGTTACATAGTTAGTACGGTCGAAAAAAGACATATGTCCATCAAGTTCAACCAGGGAATTAAGGGGTAGGGGTGTGATGTTGATGCTGCCACCTCCAGGCTCTCTCATTGTGCCGCCATATGGTCTCCTCCTGCTTATGCTCCAACTTCAGGCTCTGTCATTGTGCTGCTTTGCAGTCTAGATAGGCTGCCGCCACCTCCAGGCTGTGTCATTCTGCCGCCATGTGATCTCCTCATGCTGCTGGCACATTAACTTGTTAAAGGGGTACTCCGGTGAAAAACATTTTTTTAGATCTTTTTAAGTCAACTGGTGCCAAAAAAAGTTAAACAGATTTGTAAATTACTTCCATTAAAAAAAATCTTAATCCTTCCAATACTTATCAGCTGCTGTATACTACAGAGGAAATTCTTTTCTTTTTGGATTTATTTTCTGTCTTTCCACAGTGCTCTCTGCTGACACCTCTGTCCAGATTAGGAACTGTCCAGAGCAGGAGAAAATCCCCATAGCAAACCTATGCTGCTCTGGACAGTTCCTGACACGGACAGAGGTGTCAGCAGAGAGCACTGTGGACAGACAGAAACTAAATAAAAAAAATCCTTTCTAGTACTGCTAATAAGTACTGGAAGGATTAAAGGGGTACTCCACTGGAAAACATTTATTTTTAAATCAACTGGTGCCAGAAAGTTGAAGAGATTTGTAAATTACCTCTATTAAAAAATCCCAATCCTTGCAGTACTTATTAGCTGCTGTATGCTCCACAAGATGTTCTTCCCTTTGGAGGATTGGGATTTTTTAAATAGAAGTAATTTATAAAATCTGTTTAACTTTCTGGCACCAGTTCATTTAAAATATATATGTTTTCCACTGGATTACCCCTTTAAACTCTTCAAAATCTTCAAATGATATCTCAAAAATCTCTTTAATCTCTTAAATTTTGACACCATATGGTCTCCCGACCCGCCTGCCACCTCCAGACTCTGTCATTGTGCCGCCCTATGGTCTTGTTATGCTGCTGGCATCTCCAGGTTCTGTCATTGTGCCGCTCTGCGGCCTACATAGGCTTCCGCCACCTCCAGACTCTGTCATGGTGCCACCATGTGATCTCCTTGTTATATTTCTTTAGTTGTCATACAGTACTTACGCTTCAGGCACCCGGGACACTCAATCATTAGCATCAGGAGGGGGGGGCGCTGAGAGGCAGGGGCTGGAACAGGTGGTAGCCCATTCCGTGGCAGACCACCAACTCAATGCTCACCAGACTCATGCTCCAATGGGTCATCAAAAAAATAGTTTTAAAAATATTAAAATTGGGTCCTCATAAAAGAATTAAACATATTTAAAAAATATTAAATTAAAATGAAATCAAATAAAAATTCAATCAAAAATTCTCTGTAATCTCTTCAATTGTGATACCATATGGTCTCCCGACCCTGCTGCCACCCACAACCTGATGCTCTGTGGCAGAGATTCTAATAGCGATGCCTGTAATCTGCATGTCATACTGGATATCAGTAATATTTCACTAATCCAGCACACTCCCTATATGTGTTATGGCAAGGCAAAGTGTTCACTATTGTAGCCCAGAAATATCTGTTTTTAATAGCTATTCGCCACAAATAAATTTGGATCAAAAGTAATTTTTGGGGAAAATTTGCCGAATCTGCAAAATCTAATTTTTGAAATTGTAACACTCACGTTTCTAAAGACTGGAACACTGGTGATAGTGGATCTGCTGGACCTGTGTGGTAGATGACTCGGACCATACCACGGAGTGGAGTCTAAGGTGCCGCTGGTTTTCACCATAGCCCGAGGCAAAGCAGGATGGACTTGCTGCGGTAGGAGGCCCCCAGGTCGCTACTCCTGGCACGGCTCGACCACACAGGTGGCAGAGGAGATTCGAGGCACAGGTAGGATATGGCAACTCGTGGTCAGGATAGCAGAAGGTCAGGGCAGGTGGCACAGTAGCGTAGTTAGGACGTAGCAGGAGGTTAGTAGGCAGTCAACAGAGGAGCAAGGTCAGGTCACAGAGCAAAGGATCAGATACACGGCAAGGCAACTCTCAGGAATGCTTTTTCTCAGGCACAAGGCAACAAAGATCCAGCAGGGAAGTGTGGGAGGTGGAGGAATTTATAAATGAGCCACAGGTGCTACTTCACTAATGGGTGCCATGGCCCTTTAAATCTTAAAGCTCTGGCGGGCGCGCCCTAGGGGACAGGGACACGCATGCTAGAGCAGAGAGTCAGAGGTGGGGGCAGAAGAAGCACCATGTGAGTGAGCGAGTCCCATGATGCGACTCCCAGCCCCGCCGGCAGCAGCAGGTAAAGGGACCATGCGCTCACAGCCAGCGTGTGTGACCGGAGCGCATTACGTAACACAAATACTCACTTATCTCTAATTCAGATGATGGCCTCACTTTATCCTTCTTCATTATATCTGCCAAAACCATTAGTAAATATTGTATGTATTGCTGTCATTCAATTATTATAAGGTTTCAAAAAGTAATTGTTTATTTATCCAAAAATTTAATTAGATTTTTAAAGCCAAAATGTGACTTCCAGTTTCATGCTTTCAAAATTAGAAATGCTTTTCATAAATACTTGTCAGTGTTGTCTAAACAAAAGACTCAGCTATTTAAAAGTAAGGCATAAAACTTGTTTTGTTAAGTCTAAATTGTACTTAGAATTCACAAGTTTAATATTTGTAATTTATATTCATGGGAAGGAATCCTGAATAGTCACAAAGGGAGACAGGATTGATAGCTTTAATATAAATACACAAAATAGACAGATGAACTAGTGAAGCTATTCACTTGATAAATTATATAACTTATCATTGAAGCATCAAAGAGTATAGACTACAAGAAACAGTAATTGTTTGGAGGAATTTGAATTGCTACTTTTTCTCAAAAAAAAAAAAATTAGCTGGTTTTATCATTTGTATTATTGTTCTTTTCACTAGATATTACTTTCCATAAATTATATAAAAGATTTTATGATTTCTTCCACTTTTAGTTTGGTATTATCACAGGTCACTTATCTAGATGCAGAGTCCATATGAATTTTATTGGCTAACTCTGGGGTAAAGTTATTCACCATATGCTATGACCATGACCATAATCTCCTTAAAGGGGTACTCCGGTGCTTAGACATCTTATCCCCTATCCAAAGGATAGGGGATAAGATGCCTGATCGCGGGAGTCCCGCCGCTGGGGACCCCCGTGATCTTGCAAGCGGCACCCCGTTTGTAATCAGTCCCCGGAGCGTGTTCGCTCCGGGACTGATTACCGGCGACTACAGGGTGGGCGGCGTGTGATGTGATCCTTTGGATAGGGTATAAGATGTCAAACCACCGGAGAACCCCTTTAAGACAGTAGTTGATAAGCGGGTAAAGTCTTTTAAATGAAAGAGCACAATGGAAGGCAAAAATGATATCAAGAAAAAGGCACAAACTTGACTGCAAGGAAATATTCAATCACAAACTCAGGACAGGTAGAGAAAAAGTATGTTTTAAACAGTACAACAATAGAAGGAGGAAGGCAACCCCCTCTTGACAAGGGCCATTTTGTCCTTGCGTACACCGCCAATTTTTTTTTTTTTGCTCCTTGCCTTTCAAGAAACATACCTCTTAATTTTTTTTATCCAAAGACCTATATAAGGTTTTTTTTGTGTGACTAATTTTACTTTGAAAAAACACCTTAAATTTTACCATAAAATGTACAGTGCAACCAGAAAATATTTAATTGAAAAAAAAATGCAGTTGTGGGGTTTTGCTTTTAGGCAGTGCACTTTATAGTAAAACTGTTCTCTTTATTATATCACTTAATATGATTACAACAATAACAATATTTACATAGGGGGCATTCATCATTGTAGGTGAATCATTTTTGTACACTTTTGTATGTGCTGGTAATGTGTAGGAGCACCAAATAGATATTTTTTGGGAGACTTTTTTGTGTTTTTTGCTCAAAATTTGCAATTTTTTTTTCTCAGTTGATAAATTCATTACCACTTCAGAAGACTAACATTAACAGCAAGTCTGTTCACACTTTAAAAAAAAAATGTAAACCAAAAAGTTGCAAAAAAGAGCCTGACACGATGCACAGCTGTGAGACAAATATACATACAAAAACTGTGTAGAAGACAATGATAAATTCCCCCCATAGGTCAACTACTTTTAAAAAAGTCACTATTACGTTGTTTATTTTTCTGCCTATGGGGGTGTTAAATGGATAATTTTTGCATTGTGATCTGTAGTTACAGTTAAGATTTGCCTTTTTTTATTGTTTTTATTCCTTTTTTCTAATATATGATGTTACCAACCTACAACTCATTTGTCTTTCATTAACACACAGGAAATTTTTTTTTTTTTAAAACACTCCCCCTCAGCCCTCATTAACCATTTTATTTTAAAAATAAAATGCTAGTGATCATCATAGTCCACTAACTTGGGTGTAATCCTTAGCCTGGGTTCACATATGTCCAGCTTCCGGCATAGGTGAACTCAGCCTAGATCCCGACACAACAGATGCCATGACTGATGACAACGTGCATCAGTTGTGTAGCATCTGGCATCCATTGCTCTGAACACAAGCTTCGTTCCACTGTCCGGTGCTGTCCTGCATGTCAAACCATCCAGTATCAAAATTGAAACACTAGATAATTGTGAACTGTCCCATTCAAATGAATGGGATCAGTTCTAGCATAAATTTCCCTCCGGTGCACACCTGAGGAAAACTATGCTGGACACTGCACATATATGAACCCAGCCTTTGCATACATGTACATTAAATGATTGGAAAGAGTTAAGTTGTGATGCACGGTGCAACTTAACTATTTTATTGATAGTTCAAAACTAACATTTTCCGAAAGTTTGGCAATCCCAACAAATTGTAAGTTCGCTCATCTCTAATGACTGCTTACTGATACTGGCATAATACTAAGTAGCATGTAAATATGAGATTTTATTTATCAAGATAGGATATTAGGATATTATTGGCATAGCCTGCCTCCATTTGGTCATCGTAATAATGTTAGTATATAAAAACAATGTGTCCCCACTTGAGGTCAACACATAGACAAAGATGACACATACACCTCATGACAGTGTCATAAAGCCCTTACCTGCCTCCTAGCTGTCTGATTGGTGATCCGATGCTCCCAGCCAGCCATGGCAGGCTGGAAAAGCAGAGCACCAATAACACTGATCAATGCTATGCTGTCACATAGCAGTGAACAGTTTAAGCAATCCAAGGATTGCATGTAAAAGTCTTCTATGTGGAAAACAAATTGTAAAAAAAAGTTTAAAAAAGTGAATAAATGTGAATTAACCCCTTACCTAGTAAAATTTGAATCACCCCCCTTTTCCTATTTTTTTAAAATAAAATAATGTAAGCTAAAGTAAACAAAATCATAGGGTGTACCGCCTTGTGCATAAATGTCCGATCTAATCAAATGTAAGGCTAGTTGCACCGCATGGTCGATGGTGTACACATAAAAATTATATCAAAGTCCAAAATTGTGCACTTTTGGTCACTTCAAATACCATAAAAACATTAAGAAAAACTGATTAAAAAGTCCCATCAAAACAGAAATGGTACAGATATAAACTATGAATCACAGTGCAAATAATAAGCTCTCATACAGCCCCATATGAGGAAAAATAAAAAGTTATAGGGGTCAGAAGAGGACATTTTTAAGCATATTAATTTTGGTGCATGAAGTTATAGTTTTTCTTAAAATAATTAAAATAAAATAAAACCTACATAAATTGGACATCTTTTCAACCATATGGACCTACAGAATAAAGATAAGGAGTCATTTTTACTGAAAAGTGCACTGCGTAGAGACAGAAGCCCCCAAAATTACATAATGGTGTTTTTTTTTTCTTTCAATTTCCCCCCACAAATATTTTTTTTTTGTTTCGCCAAAGATTTTGTGATAAAATACAATTGGTGATGCAAAAAACAAGACCTCATATAGGTCTGTAGGTGTACAATTGAAAGTGTTATGATTTTTAGAAAGAGAAGAGGAAAAAACAAAGTGCAAAAATGAAAACTGGCCTGGTACTTAACTGGGTACTGTCACATACAATAACTTTTGATATGCTATAAAGCATGCAAAAACAGTATGTTTTCCAATTGCTTTCATCAGAGAATTTTCAGCATTTCATACTGAAAAAGCCAGTCAAAAAACTGGCCACTAGAGATCCCCCTGCCTCTTGGGACACATACCAGTCCTGCTGTGTCCAGCAGTAATCGAACTTGTCATGGACACCATGAGTGATTGACAGGGCTGCAGGCAGGTCCAGGGAGGGGGAGGAGTCATCACAGTGAGGAGAAAAGAGGGACACTCCCCATGCCTCTACATGAACAGATTCCTCACTGTGCAATAACTGCAAGTAAATAAAGGTAATTCTTAGATAAATATGGGTCGTAGACACATAAATTAGATGTACATTATCAGGATTAGGTACTGAGCAACATATAACATTATTTTTTTGGTTGAGGGGGGATCTGACAGGTATGCTTTAAGGCCAAAATGAGCTTGGTATGTAAGGACTTAATGTGTACTATATTTTAATTGTATTGTACTATGTATTTTTGGTGACTGTTGTATTGTATTTTAGGGTTTATTGTTTTTTGCTGAAGGGTTTACCTAGTACTATAAAACGGTTACCCTCTCTGTGACCCACTCTGTGATCAGTAAGCATCACAATGCATTTTGGGTATTAAATAAATGTTTCCTTTTGACTCTGCAATAGTCTATCCAGTGCTGTCAGAAATCTGCTACCCCTGGACGCAAGGGCAGGCAAGAGTCACAGGGGCAGAAAGAAAAATTGACAACATTTCAAGCTTTATGTGTACATGATATTTCCCATGTTCCATGGATTGCAGTGCACATGGAGTAGTACTGGACTCTATTTTTTATGTCTACATTTATGTCCTATTTAACTACTTAACGACCACAGATGTAAATATACGTCCTGGTGCAGTACTTAGCGCACCAGGACATACATATACGTCCTGTACATGACTGGGAGCATCGGATCGATGATCGGGTCATGAGTGGCAGGTCCCGTGGCGGGTCATGAGTGGCTGCTGATCAATACATTTCACGGCATCTGCAGCAGTGCAACAACATTTTATACTGATCTGATCTCCTGCAGCACGGCCACAGGGATCAGTTTAACAGATAACATGGCAGACAGAGGTCCCCTTACCTGCCTCTGCCGCCTTCTCGGCTTCTTCTCCTCTGGTCTGAGATCGAGCAGTGGATGAAAATATAAAAGAGTTACGGTTTTTAGAAGGCGAGAAGAAAAAAATGAAAATGCAAAAATAAAATTGGCCTGGTCCTTAAAGTCAAAATGGGCTTGGTCCTTAAGGGGTTAGTTCACTTTATCCACATCCTACAATAAGCCAAAACACAATAGGGAGATCTACAGAAAGTGTTCCCTATATTCATTGAGTTGCTCCATTGTCAGGTGTTGTTTTATGACAATAATCTAGTTAGAAACATGTCAAATATCTTCAACAAATTAAAGGGGTACTACCGTGCTGACAACTTATCCCCTATCTAAAGGATAGGGGATAAATTGCCTGATGGCGCGGGGTCCTGCCGCTGGGGACCCCAGCGATCTCGTAAGCAGCACCGCGCTCTCATCAGGCCCCAGAGCGAACATCTGCTCTGGGTCTGATGACGGGGCTGGTGATCGTGATGTCGGAGCTCCGCCCCCATGTGACGTCACGCTCTGCCCCTCAATGCATGTCTATGGCAGGGGGCAAGACAGCTGTCTCGCCCCCTGCCATAGACTTACATTGAGGGGCGGCGCGTGACATCACATGGGGGCGGAGGTGTGATGTCATGATACTCCGGCCCAGTGATCGGCAGTCCTCAGACCCGGAGCGATGTTCTCTCCGGAGCCTGATGAGAGTGGGGTGCTGCGTGCGAGATCGCGGGAGTCCCCAGCGGCGGGACCCCGCGCGATCAGGCAATGTATCCCCTATCTTTTAGATAGGGGATAAATTGTCAGCATGGTAGTACCCCTTTAACTATGCTAACAGCAATTCAGAATCCCCACATTTTCCAACACATTTATTTGTTGCTGGTTCTGCTCAAACTTTGTATTTTTCAACAGTGGCCTAAATACATTTACAATACATTTCAGTTCACACTTTGCAATGACAGTGAGTTGTTAATTTAACAGCTAAACATAATTATAAATAAGGAGATCCATACAGAATTACTACACAGGAAAATAAAAATTAGGACATATTCAGCAGGCAATGCACTGAACGAGTGATAACTGTGCTTATTAGATGTAACCATGTTTACACAGGTTATTAGAAATAATGGAATCAGCAGTAAAAGTTTCCTAAATGAAAACTGTTAATTTTCATTCAGTGATTTAATAGGCATCTGTGAGACTTTTTCCCCCTTGGGCCTATGATTACTTTCATCCATAAAGAAGGGTCAATAAAAAAATAAAATAATAAAAAAAATGGCTAAGGACAAAATACATTTTTAATAAGAGTACTTAATGTCATAGCAAGACCGATCATTTTCTATAATTTTTTTAAACAAATATATTTGCAATTAACTTAAGAGGCTCCACAGAGGATCATTTCTATAGTACAGTCAAAAAGTCAACATGAAAAAAATAAAAATATGTAATGATTATGACCTTTACCTTTCAGCCAGAAATTCACAGAGACTTCAATAAGCAATTTCTCTGCTGTGCGTCTAGTCAACACATCTAGGCACAAAGAAAAAGCACAGGGCTAATTCAATTTGAATAGTTATGAGCATTTACAATTTTGTTACATCAATATGAGCACTAAGTCTGTGATTCATTTTATTGTACCATACCTGTGCTTTCCTTTTCTAATTAGCTGAAATTGTGTTTTAAAAGTGTGTTGCTTGGCTACTGCTAATGTTGTTATTATAGTTTAAAGGCTATTTGGGAGAAGGCATAATTCACTTTCATAGCAAATTATGTATTATTTGACAACAGAAAATTACAAATCCTAACACACACATGAACGGAAATGAACAACTATTCAAATACACAGATATACTTGGCTGGAGGCAAACTTTTGACTAATGTATCAACTTTTCTTTACATTTTCCAACTCATAGTGATAGAATAAATGATAATAGATAGACAGACATACAGAAAGATATATGATAGATACATAGATAGATAGACAGATAGACAGATAAATAGATAAATAATAGATAGATATATAGATAGATAGCAGAAAAACGTGAATTTGATTGGCTCACATCACAGCAATGTTTCTATCCTTCCGTAGGACCATTTTCAAGCTTAGTGATACCTAACATTAAAGGGGTTATCCAGGAAAAAAAAACATTTTTTTATATATCAACTGGCTCCAGAAAGTTAGACAGATTTGTAGATTACTTCTATTAAAAAAATCTTAATCCTTTCAGTACTTATGAGCTTCTGAAGTTAAGGTTGTTCTTTTCTGTCTAAGTGCTCTCTGACGACACATATCTCGGGAACCGCCCAGTTTAGAAGCAGATCCCCATAGCAAACCTCTTCTAAACTGGGCAATTCCCGAGACACGTGTCATCAGAGAGCACTTAGACAGAAAAGAACAACCTTAACTTCAGCAGCTCATAAGTACTGAAAGGATTAAGATTTTTTAATAGAAGTCATTTACAAATCTGTTTGACTTTCTGGAGCCAGTTAATATATATTAAAAAAAGTTATTTTTACTGGATAACCCCTTTAAGAGGGTATATATACAAATACATGTGCTCCATCAATATAAAGTGCAAAGTGACAGCTCAATATTCAGTTA
The DNA here is from genome assembly GCF_029499605.1 of Hyla sarda. Classification (NCBI taxonomy): domain Eukaryota; kingdom Metazoa; phylum Chordata; class Amphibia; order Anura; family Hylidae; genus Hyla; species Hyla sarda. The sequence continues at coordinate 200,116,922 of NC_079189.1, forward strand.
CATACAAAATACATAAAATTCATAATCCATATATAAAACAAATGACCAAAAATGTGATACGAATAAGTGTATCCCAATAAAGTGCACAGTGTGACACAATAAATAGTGCTTGAATCGACAGTCCCCAACTAAATTCATATGTTCAAAGTAAATACGTTTTACATATAAACATTCCTGCTAATGTTGATAACACTACATATGGTATATTGCTGTTCTATAATTAAAGAAAGAAAATGCCCGCTCACCCGCTCCATGAGTCAAAAAAACAAAACAACGTAGTCTCAAGGTGATAACAGGTGCTCAACCCCAAGTGCAATTGTGCACACATAGAATGGGGTAGAGGACCCGCACCTATGAACAAGAGTGGGGTTTCAATCCTGTGGTAAATATACAATGACATTAGCTATCCTCAAAACTGATGTAAAAATGAGACATTAGCCAGTATATCCTTATATGAAGGACATACCTGAGCCCGCACACCACGCCAAGGTTTTACATGTGATGCGGGACCTAACCACTAACCTTTTTTACCTGGCCAGATACATAGAACCAGGAACCAGATATACAGCAGCCTAAGGTCCAACTTGCAAACTGCTCCCCAGTCGCCTCCAGTGTGAACTAGGCACACATACAATGGGAGGGGGGAGACAGGTTACAAGCCCCACCCTTGCTGGTCTATATATAGCAGGCCTGACAGGTGAAACCCCCAACGCTACCCAATAAGATAAAAGGGCGCATTGGTATAAGCCTTAAAAGATGCTTGCCGGCTTATATTTGCATGGACATGGCTATAGCAGGAAACTCAACCCCAAGTGCATTTGTGCACCTTCGCTGGGGTGGAGGCCCTGCACTTGTCATAGTGCCGTCAGTTTGTACTACCGCTCACTGTGCCTTACAGAAACTTTGCTGTAAGTTTTTTCAGAATTTTTGGAGTGCTTCACCAGTATTTTGGGTATCTTGGAGGCACATGGATCAAGCCTGGGGTGCTCCACTGGTCAGCGTTCAAAACATTTAGTTCCCAACTTTGTGTGTGCACTGTGGGGGTTGACCATGCCCCCTCAATGTAAGTGTATGGGAGGGGGCATGACGGTCATAATGCCCCCTCCCATAGACTTGCCTTGAGGGGGCATGGCCGACCCCACAGCGCTCAAACAGCGTTCAGAACAAAATGTTCCCTGAACGCTGGTCAGTGGAGTACCCCTTAAAGGTGAATAAGTAGTGCTGAAATGCTATTGTACTGTGTAGGTAGACAGATATTAGATATTTATCTATGAAAGATATGCACACTGAAGAAGAAGCAGCAGCAACATTCTGAATAATATAGGTGGCATTCGGGTGCTGTAGGTACAAGGTCCTAGTTTGAGGGCCGGTTGAGATATAGAGTAAAAGACAACCATAGCACTCACAAGATGAGGTGAAGTAGTAACTTTATTCCATCACAACCGACTGGCAATGTTTCGGCTACGCAATTGTAGCCATTATCAAGCAACAAGCAAGTGGATAGGTAGTGGTATACAGTGGGGCAAAAAAGTATTTAGTCAGCTGCCAATTGTGCAAGTTCTCCAACTTAAAAAGATGAGAGAGGCCTGTAATTTTCATCATAGGCTTACTTCAACTATGAAAGACAGAATGAGAAAAAAAATGCATAAAATCTCATTGTCTGATTTTTAAAGAATTTATTTGCAAATTATGGGGGAAAATAAGTATTTGGTCACCTACAAACAAGCAAGATTTCTGGCTCCCACAGATCTGTAACTTCTTCTTTAAGAGTCTCCTCTGTCCTCCACTCGTTACCTGTAGTAATGTCACTGTTTGAACTTGTTATCAGTATAAAAGACACCTGTCCACACCCTCAAACAGTCACACTCCAAACTGTACTATGGCCAAGACCAAAGAGCTGTCGAAAGACACCAGAAACAAAATTGTAGACCTGCACCAGGCTGGGAAGACTGAATCTGCAAAAGGCAAACAGCTTGATGTGAAGAAATCAACTGTGGGAGCAATTATTAGAAAATGGAAGACATACAAGACCACTGATAGTCTCCCTCGATCTGGGGTTCCACACAAGATCTTGGTGATGGTGTCAAAATAATTACTAGAACAGTGAGCAAAAATACCAGAACCACACAGGGGGACCTAGTGAATGACCTGCAGACAGCTGGGACCAAAGTAACAAAGGCTACCATCAGTAACACACTACGCTGCCAGAGACTCAAACCGTCGGTCCCGGTGCTCATCAATGGCCGGGACCTGCGGCTAATAACACACATCGCCGATCGCGGTAATGTGCGGTATTAACCCTTTAGAAGCGGCGGTCAAAGCTGACCGCAGCTTCTAAAGTGAAAGAGAAACTATCCCGGCTAGTCAGTAGGGCTGTTCGGGACCGCCACTGTGAAATTGCGGCGTCCCGAACAGCTTACAGGACACAGGGAGGGCCCTTACCTGCCTCCTCGGTGTCCAATCGACGAATGACTGCTCCGTGCCAGAGATTCAGGCAGGAGCAGTCAAGCACCGATAACACTGATCCCAGGTGTGTTAATACACGCCAGTGATCAGCATGAGAGATCAGTGTGTGCAGTGTTATAGGTCCCTATGAGTCATTTAACCCCTTCCCTAATAAAAGTTTGAATCACCCCCCCTTTTCCCATAAAAAAAAATAAAACAGTGTAAATTAAAAAAAAAAAAAACATATGTGGTATAGCCGCGTGCGTAAGTGTCCGAACTATAAAAATATATCATTAATTAAACCGCACGGTCAATGGTGTACACGCAAATTCCAAAGTCAAAAAAAGTGTATTTTTGGTCACTTTTTATACCATTAAAAATTAATAAAAAATGATCAAAAAGTCCAATCAATCAAAACAAAAATCATACCGATAAAAACTTCAGATCACGGCACAAAAAATGAGTCCTCATACCGCCCTGTACGTGGAAAAATAAAAAAGTTATAGTGGTCAGAAGATGACATTTTTAAACGTATACATTTTCCTGCATGTAGTTATGATTTTTTCCAAAAGTACGACAAAATCAAACCTATATAAGTAGGGTATCATTTTAACCATATGGACCTACAGAATAAGGTGTCATTTTTACCAAAATATGCACTGCGTAGAAACGGAAGCCCCCAAAATTGACAAAATGGCGTTTTTTCTTCGATTTTGTCGCACAATGATTTGTTTTTTTCCGTTTCGCCGTGAATTTTTGGGTAAAATGACTAATGTCACTGCAAAGTAGAATTGGTGATGCAAAAAATAAGCCATAATATGGATTTTTAGGTGAAAAATTTAAAGGGTTATGATTTTTAAAACGTAAGGAGGAAAAAACGAAAGTGCAAAAACTGAAAAACCCTGAGTCCTTAAGGGGTTAACACCAGACCAATTTTATTTTTGCATTTTCTTTTTTTCCTCCTCGCCTACTAAAAATCATAACTCTTTTATATTTCCATCCACAGACCCATATTTTACGATAAAATGTACGGCGCAACCAATCAAATATTATTTATGTGGGAAAATTGAAAAGAAAACTGCAATTTGGCAAATTTTGGAAGGTTTTGCTTTCACGCTGTACACTTTCCGATAAAAATGACATGTTTTCTTTATTCCCTGGGTCAATACAATTAAATTTGTCCCCATGTTATATGCGTTTCTATAATTGTACCGCTTAAAAAAATCTCAAACCATTTTGACAAAATTAGTATGTTTGAAATTGTCCTATTTTGACCACCTATAACTTTCAAATTTTTCCATATATGGTGTGGTATGAGGGTTCATTTTTTGCTCCACGATCTGTAGTTTTTATCAATACCACTTTTGCTTAGGTTTTACTTTTTATAAATTTTTTATTAATTTTTTTGGGAATAAAATGTGACAAAAAGCAGCAATTTTTGACTATTTAATTTTTTTTTATGTTTACGCCGTTCACCATACGGGATAATTAACAATATATTTTAATAGCTCAGACTTTTACGCATGCGGTGATACCAAATATGTGTATTAATTTTTTTTACGCTTTTTGGGGGGTAAAATGTGAAAAACTGAAGTTTTACTTTTTTATTGGGGGAGGGAATTTTTCAAATTTTTTTACTTTTTTATATTACATTTTTTGAAACTTTTTTTTTACACTTTAATAGTCCCCATAGGGGACTATTTATAGCAATTATTTGATTGCTAATACTGTTCAGCGCTATGTATAGGACATAGCACTGCTCAGTCTTATCTGCTCGATCTCAGACCAGAAGACCCGGGGAGATGGCCGGAGCCAGGTGAGGGGACCTCCGACTGCCATGCTGGATGATCGGATCCGCGGCAGCGCTGCGGGCGATCCGATCATCCATTCAAAGTACTGCACTGCTGCAGATGCCATCATCTGTATTGATCAAGGCATCTGAGGGTTAATGGTGGACATAGATATCAGCAGCCAGTACCTGCAGCGCATGACACGGGCACTGCTCCGGTGCTCGCGATCATGGCGGCGCGTAAATGTACGTCATGGTGCATTAAGTACCACGTCACCATGACGTACATTTATGTCCTTTGTCGCTAAGGGGTTAAGCCGGTACATGTCCGGGCCCATCTGAAGTTTGCTAGAGAGCATTTGGATGATCCAGAAGAGTATTAAGTGAATGTCATATGGTCAGATGAAACCAAAGTAGAACTTTTTGGTAAAAACTTAAAGGGGTACTCTGGTGGAAAACTTTATTTTTTTAAATCAACTGGTTAAACAGATTTATAAATTACTTCTATTAAAATATCTTAATCCCTCCAGTACTTATTAGCTGCTGAATACTACAGAGATAATTATTTTCTTTTTGGAACACAGGGCTCTCTGCTGACATCATAACCACAGTGCTCTCTGCTGACATCTCTGTCCATTTCAGGAAAAATTGCATTTTTTTGGGTAAAAATGACATCTTATCTTTATTCTGTAGGACCATACGGTTAAAATGATACCCTACTTATATAGGTTTGATTTTGTATTACTTTCACTGCACATACCAATCTCATACACAGATCATTGCCGTGCATTGACATGGCAAAGATCAGCATAAATGGCGATCGATTGCTCAAGCCTGGATTTCAGGCTTGGAGCAATCACCTATCGGATGTGATGGCGGCAGGTGAGGGGACCTCCCCCTGCGTTCTAGCTGATCGGGACATTGCTATTTTACCATGATGGTCCCGATCAGCCCGACTGAGCTGCTAGGAAGCTTTTACTTTCATTTTAGACACGGTGAACTTATAACACCACGTCTAAAGGGTTAATAGCGCATGGCACAACGATCAGTGCAGCACGCTATAAGCCCAGGGTCCCAGATGACATTAGCCACCGGGACCGACCCGGTATGATGCGGGGTCATGGCATCCTTAAGAGGTTAAGCATTAAGAACTCTGGGATGCTTTTACTTTGATGCCGAGATTGTTTTCCGTGACATATTCCATTTTATGTTAGTGGTAAATTTTCGTCGACACTTTCATCATTTCTTGGTGAAAAATTCAATTCAAATTCAAATTTCCACAGTCCACCCACAAATAGTATTGCAAAAGGCACAATTTCTCTGGATGGAATCAAGCAATGGAAAATTCAGAATAAAATTACGTTTTAAGTGGTAAAATTTAAAAAAAACTAAATTTTATTCTGAATTATCCGTTGGTTGATTCCATACGGAGAAGTTGCGCCTAGAGGGGGATTTTTTTCTGTTCTTTTGCTGTAAGGAAAATAGACATACCAAATAAATGATATATTGATTCACATATACAATATGTCTACTTTATGTTGGCATCATAAAGTTGACATGTTTTTACTTTTGGAAGACATCAGAGGGATTCAAAGTTCAGCAACTTTTCACAACGTTTTCTAAATCAGAATTTTTCTTTGGACCAGTTCAGTTTTGAAGTGGATTTGAGGGGCCTTCATATTAGAAATACCCCATAAATTACTCATTGTAAAAACTGCACCCCTCAAAGTATACAAAATAGCATTCAGAAAGTTTGTTAACCCTTTAGTTGTTTCACAGGAACAGCAGCAAAGTAAAGGAGAAAATTCAAAATCTAAATTTTTTACACTACCATGTTCTTGTAGACCCAATTTCTCTCGAGTAAGGAAATACCTCATATGTGTACATAAAGTGCTCTGTGGGTGCGCTAGAGGGCTCAAAAGCGAAGGAGCGACAATGGGATTTTGGAAAGTGAATTTTTGCTGAAATTGTTTTGGGGTGGCATGTCACATTTAGGAAGCACCTATGGTGTCATAACAGCAAAAAAAAAAGGATAGGGGATAAGATGTCAGATCGCTGCTGCAGCACCTCGCTATCATTACTGCGAGAGCGAGATCGCTCTGCACGTAATGACGGGCAATACAGGGGCCGGAGTATCGTTACGTAACGGCTTCGCCCCTCGTGACGTCACGGCCCGCCCCGTCAATACAAGTCTATGGGAGGGGGCGTGGTGGTCGTCACGCCCCCTGCCATAGACTTGCATTAAGGGGACGGGCCGTGATGTCATGAGAGGCGGAGCTATGACATCACGCTGCTCCGGCCCCTGTATCGTCCGTCATTATGAACAGAGCGAACTCGCTCTGCGCAATAATGCTGGCGAGGTGCCGCAGTGGTGATCCCCGGGGTCCCCAGCAGCGGGACCGCGGCAATCTAACATCTTATCCCCTATCCTTTGAATAGAAGATAAGATGCCAGCGGCGGAGTACCCCTTTAATTGTACGTAACAAGGGGTACAGTGAGCCTTAATATCTCACAGGTGTTTGACAACTTTTCGGTAAAGTAGGATGTATAAATGAAAAAAAAAATTTCACTAAAATGCATTTTTTTCACCAAATTAACTATTTTACAAGAGGTAATAGGAAAAAATGACCCCCAAAAGTTGTAACCCCATTTCTTCTGAGTATGGAAATACCCCATGCATGGACGTAAAGTGCACTGCGGGTGAACTACAATGCTCAGAAGAGAAGGAGACACATTTGGCTTTTGGAAAGCAAATTTTGCTGAAATGGTTTTTGGGGTGCATGTCGCATTTAGGAAGCCTCTGTGGAGCCAGAACAGCAAAAAAAGCCCCACATGGCACACTATTTGGGAAACAACACCCCACAAAGAACGTAACAGTACAGTACAGTGAGCCTTTACACCCCACAGATGTTTGATAAATTTCCAATAAAGTTGGATGTGAAAAATTAGATTTTTTTCAATAAAATGCTGGAGTTACGCCAATTTTTTCTTTTCCACAAGGAGTAATAGGAGAAAAAGCCTCCGCAAATTTTTACCAAGTTCCTTCTGAGTATGGAAATACCCCATATGTGGATGTAAAGTGCTCTGTGGGCGAACTACAATGCTCAGAAGAGAGCTGGACCGGCACCGAAGATCCACTTACCGATCCGGGCGGGCGTCGAAGGCAGCGGGCGACGGAGATTGGCGGGCGGCGATGACGTGCGGATCGATCCGTCGGAAACTGGTGAGTTACCTAGCAACATCCGGAGGGTACAGTTTGAGACCATTATACAGTGGTCTCTAACTGTAGCCCTCCAGATGTTGCAAAACTACAACTCCCAGCATGCCCAGACAGCTGTTTGGTCATGCTGGAATTTGTAGTTTTGCAGCAGCTGGAGGGATACAGTTAGAGACCACTATACAATGATCTCTAAACTGTATTCCTCCAGATCTTGCAAAACTACAACTCCTAGCATGCCCAAACAACTGTTTGCTGTCTGGGCATGCTGGGATTTGTAGTTTTGCAACATCTGGAGGACCACAGTTTGGTATATCACTTTGCAGTGTTCCCTAAAACTGTAGCCCTCCAGATGTTGCAAAAATGCAAATCCCAGCATGCCCAAACAGCTGTCTCGGCATGCTGGGAGTTGTAGTTGTGTACCTCCAGCTATTGCATAACTACATCTTCCAGCATGTCCTTCGGCGATTAGTACATGCTGGGAGTTGTAGTTTTGCAACAGCTGGAGGCACACTGGTTGGAAAATACTGAGTTAGGTAACAGAACCTAACTGAAGGTTTTCCAACCAATGTGCCTCCAGCTGTTGCAAAAGTACAACTCCCAGCATGCATGGTCTGTCAGTACATGCTGGGAGTTGTAGTTTTGATACAGCTGGAGGTTTGCCCACCCAGGTGAACGTACAGGGTACATTCACACAAGCAGGTTTACAGTAAGTTTCCTGCTTCAAGTTTGGGCTGCGGCAAATTTTTCGCCGCAGCGCAAACTCCTAGCGGGAAACTAACTATAACATGCCAGTGCGAATGTACCCTAAAAACACTACACTTCACTAACACATAATCAAGGGTAAAACACAACATATACACCCCCTTACACTGTCCCCCCCAATAAAAATGAAAAACATATTGCATTGCAGTGTTTCCAAAACAGCCTCCAGCTGTTGCAAAGCAACAACTCCCTCGGACAGCCACTGAGTGTCCAGGCATGCTGGGAATTTAGCAACAGCTGGAGGCACCCTGTTTGGGAATCACTGGCATAGAATACCTCTATGTCCACCCCTATGCGATCCCTAATTTAGTCCTCAAATGCACATGGCGCTCTCTCACTTCGGAGCCCTGCCGTATTTCAAGGAAACAGTTTTGGGCCACATATGGGGTAATACCGTACTCGAGACAAATTGCACTACACATTTTGGGGGGCTTTTTCTCCATTCACCCCTTATGAAAATGAAAAATTGGGGGCTACACCAGCTTGTTAGTGTAAAAAAAAAAAAATTACACTAACATGCTGGTGTTGCCCCGTACTTTTTATTTTCACAAGCGGTAAAAGGAAAAAAAGACCCCCAAAATCTGTAACGCAATTTCTCCTGAGTACGGAAATACCCCATATGTGGGCGTAAAATGCTCGGTGGGCACACAATAAGGCTCAGGAGTGAGAGCGCACCATGTACATTTGAGGCCTAAATTGGTGATTTGCACAGGGGTGGCAGATTTTACAGCGGTTCTGCCATGAATGCAAAAAAAGAAATACCCATATGTGACCCCATTTTGGAAATTACACCCCTCATGTAATGTAATAAGGGGTACAGTGAGCATTTACGCCCCACAGGGATCTGACAGATTTTTGGAACAGTGGTCCGTGAAAATGAAAAATGTAATTTTCATTTGCACAGCCCACTGTTCCAAAGATCTGTCAAACGCCAGTGGGGTGTAAATACTCACTGCACCCCTTATTAAATTTTGTGAGGGGTGTAGTTTCCAAAATGGGGTCATATGTGGGGGGGTCCACTGTTCTGGCAGCACGGGGGGGCTTTGTAAACGCACATGGCCCCTGACTTCCATTCCAAAAATTTTTTTTATCAAAAGGTCAATGGCGCTCCTTCTCTTCTGAACATTGTAGTGCGCCCGCAGTGCATTTGATGTCCACACATGGGGTATTTCCATACTCAGAAGAGATGGGGTTACAAATTTTGGGGGGCATTTTGTCCTATTACCCCTTGTAAAAAAATAATTTGAGGGAAAACTAGCATTTTAGTGAAAAAAAAAAAATAATTTACACATCCAACTTTAACGAAAAGTCGTCAAACACCTGTGGGGTGTTAAGGCTCCCTGTACCCCTTGTTACGTGCCTTGAGGGGTGTAGTTTCCAAAATAGTATGCCATGTGTTTTATTTTTTTTTGCTTTTCTGGCACTATAGGGGCTTCCTAAATGTGACATGCTTCCCAAAAACCATTTCAGAAAAACTCACTCTCCAAAATCCCACTGTCGCTCCTTCCCTTCTGAGCCCTCTACTGCGCCCACCGAATACTTGACATACACATCTGAGATATTTTCTTACTCGAGAGAAATTGGGTTACACATTTTTGGAAGATTTCTCTCCTTTTACCCCTTGTAAAAATGTAATAACTGGGTCTACAAGATCATAAACTGTTGCCTTGAAATACAACAGGGCTCCAAAGTGAGATTGCATCATGCACATTTGATGCCTAAATAAGGGATTTGCATAGGGACGGACCCGAATGCAAGAATTACACTTGCCTCCGATACCAAAATACTTTACCGCAGTAATTCCCAAACAATGGGCCTTGAGCTGTTGCAAAACTCCCAGCATGCCTGCACAGTCAAAGGCTGTTTTGCAACAGCTGGAGGCTCCGTTTTGGAAACAATGTCGTATGAGACATTTTTTTTTCCTTTGGGGGGGGGTATGTGTAGGGGTATGTGTATATGTACTGTTTTACCCTTTATTATGTGTTACTGTAGTGTTTTAGGGTACATTCACACGGGCGGGGGTTTACAGCGAGTTTCCGGCTGGGAGTTTGAGCTGCAGCGGAAACTTTGCTTCATCTCAAACTTTGCTGAAAACCTCTAGCTGTTGCAAAACTACTACAACCAGCCTGCCCTTTGGCTGTCTGTGCATGCTGGGGGTTGCAGTTATGCAACAGCTGGAGGCACACTGGTTGCAAAACACAGAGTTTGTTACTTAACTCAGTGTTTCGCAACCAGTGTGCCCCTCCAGCTGTTGCAAACCTACAACTCCCAGCTTGTATGGTCTATCAGTGCATGCTGGGAGTTGTAGTTTGCAACAGCTGGAGGCACACTGGTTGTGAAACACTGAGTTAGGTAACAAACTCTCAGTGTTTCGCAACCAGTGTGCCTTCAGCTGTTACAAAAACTACAACTCTCAGCATGCAGTGACAGCTGAAGGGGTAGTTATGCAACAGCTGGAGGCTACTACTAACACTCCCAGCATGCCCTTTGGCTATCCATGCATGCTGGCTGTTGTAGTTATGCAACAACTTGGAGGCACACTGGTTGCAAAACACTAAGGGGGAGATTTATCAAAGGCTTTAGACTGGTTTTTCCTGTCTAAATTTGTCGCACAGAAAGTCGCAGTCTAAATATGTGCGACTTTTCTGCGACTTTTGCTGTAGAGGATTTTTAGAACATGATGCATGCAAGTCTATTTTAGACGGAAATGCATTGGAAAATGCATTGGTGCTGAATTTAGTGTGACTTTTGTGCGACAAGTCGCATCTGCCCAAAATACGCTGAAATGTCAGACCATGTTGGAGCAGGTCTAAATGCAGTTTAAGCTGTAGACCCTGAAGTCTGAGCACATAATTTATCAAGGGCTGTGAGACCTTTGATAAATGAGGAGCACAATAGACAGGAGACTACCACATACGCTGGTCTATAGGCATACCCAGAATAGACTAGATTAGTAAATGTCCCCCTAAGAGTTTGTTACTTAACTCAATGTTTCCCAACATGTGTGCCTTTAGTTGTTGCAAAACTACAACTCCTAGCAGGCCAGGCAGCTGAAGGACATGTTGGGAGTTGTAGTTATGCAAAAACTGGAGGAGAACAGTTTGGAGACCACTGTGTAGTAGTGTCCAAACTGTAGCCCTCCAGATGTTGCAAAACTTCAACTCCAAGCATGCCCAGACTGTCCAGGCATGCTGGGAGTTGTAGTTCTGCAACATCTGAAGGGCCGGATGTTACAGAACTACAACTCCCAGCATGCCTGGACTGTCTGGGCATGCTGGGAGTTGTAGTTTTGCAACATCTGGAAGGGCTACAATTTGAGCACCACTGCACAGTGGTTTCGAAACTGTGGTCCTCCAGATGTTGCAAAACTACAACTACCAGCATGCCCAGACAGCCTATGGCTGTCCTAGCATGCTGGGAATTGTAGTTTGGCAACTCCTGGAAGGCAGCAGAGAAGATCATTTACCACTGATCTTCACTGCTGCCTCCGCCGTCCCCTCCTTTTTGCTGCCAGTCCCGCCGCGATCTCCGGTCCCACGCCTGTCCCTCTCCACAGACAGGTACTCCGGCACCTGCCGTCATCTTCCCCCCACTCTGCACGGGGCGGGCAGAGCAGGGATTTCAACTTTAACCGCCCCCGCCCCAACTGCCAAAGGTCGGCACCCCTGCCACCTCACTCCAATCCTTAAGGATGGTCGGAGCTGTCTCTTTTCCGACGATCGAGTCATCACAGACCTGATCAGCCGAGAATCGCCGCAAATCGACAATCTAAATTGATCGTCGATTTGCGGCGGTCACCGACATGGGGGGGTCTTGGGACCCCCCCCCAGAGGTTTGCACGTGGTGTAAGCTGAATGATTTCAGCAGGCACCCCCTGGTCCCTGCCTGGTAAGCGGTGGGGACCGGAATTCCCATGGGCGTACAGGTACGCCCTGTGTCATTAAGTACCAGGATGTCAGGGCGTACCCAAACGCCCTGTGTCCTTAAGGGGTTAAGTGGGAGAACTTGCACAATTGGTGGCTGACTAAATACATTTTTGCCCCACTGTATATATATGCACACATTTGATTGGTCAATTGGTATATACAATACTGGTGAAGCATACAAAGTGAAAATAATTAATCATACAGGTGGTACAAATGCAAATGACAAACATGGTGTATCATTCCCAAAGGGGAGTGCCATAACAGTGTACAGTGATTACATGTATACAAATTTACTAGGGGTGCCACTGGATGTTAGAGAAGTAGAAAAAAGAAGACCACAGAATGGCACCTCGTGCATTACCCTAGATAAAGAGGGGTGTGTGTCCCTTGCGGGAGGGGGATTCTTGCACGGTCTATAGATTAGCCGCTTACCTTGAGCATATAGGAAATAAGCATATCACCCCATAAGGGGTTTTAGAGATGGTGTGGATCTGTGCAGCCCAAAGGTCCCAGGAGCAGCCAGATGGTGTCCTGTAGATAAACTGGATAAAGGATAGGAAAATTGACCTTGGCAGCAGGTGCTCAGGATTCCAGTAGAGGCAGTCACACTCAGGTTACAAAGTTGTGAGGTTCAGCAACTTTATTTGATGTACAGCAATACAGCAATGACACGTTTTGGGGTGAAACTACCCCTTCTTCAGATCGTTGTACTACTGGCAATCTGAAGAAGCAGTAGTTTAACCCCGAAACACGTCATTGCTGTATTGCTGTACATCAAATAAAGTTGCTGAACCTCACCACTTTGTAATCTGAGTGTGACTGCCTCTACTGGGATCCTGAGCGCCTGCTGCCAAGGTAACATTTCCTATGCTTTATAAAGCTGGATGAAAGAGACTCCCGTGGAAAAGGACGCCGTCGGTACCATGTTGTGAAGGCGCAAGCTGTACTGCGCCTGTGTGGGTAGGAGCGGAGGAATGGAGGAACCGGAAGCTTTAACGCTTTTGCTCCACAGGAGGTTTCTGTTCTTCCTGAGCTTGCCTTAGGACACCTGTGTTACATTTGACAGGTGTACCGCCCCAGTCAAACTTCCCACCTACGATGCCCCACGTGTGATGCCAACAAATAAATAGGCAAGATGGACAGGTGCTGTGCAGCCTCACTAAGAGGAATAAAATAGAGGAATGCTGGTGGCCATATTATAAGCTGGCAAACAAGCCAGAACATGAGGGAGGATTGTTTCACTAGCGTTAAAGGGGTATTTGTGGCTATGTGCAATGTGAGCAACAGAGACGGCGTGAGGGTTTACAAATATACTTTGTGTCAGGCCATGGCCAGGGTGTATAAATTATGCATATGGCAAGGACGGCAATAATTCCTTTATAGTAATGGCCAAGGCCAGTAGTAAGTCCCAATAATACTAGGTGACACACAATCATACCATACATGCTGGGGTGGGCTCTGGGCACCTAGGGGAGAAGGTAGCCACCCAATGATCATAGCGCATAGCACAGCCGAGGGGCAACAGGTGGAGGAGCCACATGCCAGCATAGTGAGCATTGCAGCTACACCACCATAACACCACCACCCCCAGGGACCACAGAGTGCTCCCACTCCTGTCACTCACTCATATATACAGTCATCTAGGGAGAAAAAAGCATATAAAAGTAGATGGCCAGGCAGAGGAAAAAAGTATCAATATGTTGATGGCTAAATACAGCAGAGGGTGATGGTATAGAATTAAATGGTGGACCAGGAGTCAGATGTCACAAGCTAGTGAATATAACGGAATGGCATCACCTGAATCACTGCTCAAACAGTAAAAAAGCAGTGGAATTAGGGAATAGTGTTAGATGGTCCTCCATGGTAGGTCTGGTTGGGTGAAGGGAAGAGTCTCCATTTATGGTGAGAGTTCCAGCAATGTCTCTAGAGGAAGGGAAAGGGGACAAAAAGTTAAAAACATTATAGGAAGAGGTCCGGCCTATCAAACTACAAAACACTCTACTGCTCTACCACAAAGATGGGATAAGGTGAGATTGTATGGAATTGTGAAATCCACGTTCAGACCATGTGGACGTAAGGTGTTGAGTTTGTGTATACACAGGAGTTCTTCCTTCAGGAGTAATGAAGTGCGGTCACCACCTTTTTTTTAGGTGGGGGGATGTGGTCAATAAGGATAAAATTCAGATCATGATTGGAATGACTGGCCTCCATAAAGTGTTTGGAGACCGGTAAATCCACTCTAGATTTATGAATTGTGTATCTGTGCTGGTTCACCTTACAGGAGTTTACAGGGGTAGAGAAGAATTGGGAGGAACAGGTTGGATAGTGTTTGATAGGGAATTGTTGACCATTAGTTGGGTGTGTGAAGTGAGTGCCCTTGATCATACGTGGGCAGTTTAGGCAGGTGCAGCAAGGGTAGGAGCTCCTAGCTTGCACAGTAAGATAGCGTTGAGATGGAGCTGGTTTAGTGGATACGTCAGACTTGACGAGTTTGTCTCGTAGATTAGTTGATCATTTGTGTGACATCAAGGGAGGGGTTTGGATGAAAGAAATCCTGGTGGCTTCTACAGGAGGTTTGGAGTGCTGGATCAGGGCATTAAGGTCCATAGCCATCACTCTCGAGTGGCAGAAGGATATTAGTTGTCTAGGGTATCCTCTCTGGATGAAATTAGTAGCCATTTTGTTGAGTGTGGAAGTGATTGTTCTTTAATACTAACTTCTGCGGGCGGGTAGCATTTGGCTATAGGAAAGTGACTTGAGCTTGGCTTATTACTGGAATTGCAGTCAGTGGGTTTGGTGTAGAGTGGTGCAAAGTCTATTGTCAGAGATGATGACGTTAGTGTCGAGAAATTGTCCTGACTCATAAGAGGCATGAAGTGTAAATTGGATATGTTTAGCAATGGTATTGAGGAATTGATGGAAGTCATGGAGAGATTATGGAGAGTCAGTCCATATGAGGAACACGTCATCTATGCATCTCCACCACCCCAGCAAATGGCTGAAGTGATGGGACACATAGACGTACACATCCTCCAGTGATGCAATGAAGATGTTAGCATAGATGGGTGCAACGTTGGTCCCCATTGCTGTCCCACAGGTCTGTTTGTAGAAAATGTCATTAAAGGAGAAGTAAATGTTAGAGAGTACCAAGTCAAGGAGTTGTAAAATGAATGTGGTTTTGACTGGAGAAAAATCTGCAGTTGCGGACGGCTTGTAGTCCCAGATGATGAGGCAAAGTGATAGATTCAATGAAGGAAATCAGAGGTGACTTTTAGAAAGGTGCGGGAGCGGGTGGCGTAGGTGCGGAGAACACGATCAAAGAAAACTGAAGCTTAGCTAATGATAGATTCTCTCCCTGACACTATGGGTCTTCCAGGGGGGTTATGCAGTGACTTGTGGAATTTGGGGAGTAGATATAGGAGAGGTGTTATGGGGAATTTTACATGGATGTAATCATAAAGGGACTGGTCAATGACGTTGTCTTTTTCCACGTGAGTATCTTACATCCAGGGCCGCCCCTAGTAAGTTTTTATACATGTTATCACTGTACACTGTTATGGCACTCCCCTTTGGGGATGATACACCATGTTTGTCATTTGCATAGATACCGCCTGTAGGCTTAATTGTTTTCACTTCACTGTATGCTTCACCTGTATTGTATATAATAATTGACCAATCACGTTTGTTCATATATGTACCACTACCTATCCACATGCTTGTTGCTTGCTTGATAATGGCTACAATTGCGTAGCATAAATGTCGGTTTTGAAGGAATAAAGCTACTCCTTCACCTGATCTTGTGAGTGCTATGGTCATGTTTTGCTCTATATCTAAACTGGCCCTCAAACCAGGACCGTGTACCTACAGCACCTGAATGCCACCTATATTATCCAGAGTGTTGCTGCCTCTTCTTCAGTTTGCATATGTGGTTTCTGAAGGCTGCACCTCACCGGTATCTCCCTTCAATATGGACTCAACATCACCCGAGCTAAGCCAGGATACACAACCGTTTACCTATTCTATCCGGGACATTGACCTCTTACTAGCCTGTGTAGATGGTGTTTCATCATTCCAGCATCAACCCTCCCACCAAGATCTCCAGTCTGGTTGCGTGGTTGGAGCCTTGTTTTCATGCTGCCTCTGTCAGTGTTGGCCGCCCCTTCTTGTGGGTCAGCGTGTGCGGTTGTTGGTAGGTCTGAAGGATAAAATGTATAATTGGTTAGAAATAGTCAAAGAAGCAGGGTAGGTAACATCATAAGAAATATATAATTTGTCTAGGTTATGAGTAATGGAGAAGCGATCAATCTTCCTACTCGAGTCCAGGGGTGGAGGGGAGGAAGAGAGATGGCTAGTGGCACCTCTAGTAGGTGGTCTCGAGTACCTAGATTTTTTAGAGCAAGGGCCTCCAGTGGAGCTGGTGCCCCACAAGTAGACTTTAGCATTGGCATAGTCCTGAGAATCACAATGCCATTTCTGGCGCTTGGTGGCTTCTTGTTCCGATCTTAATTTATGTAGATAATTGATCTGCTTAGTCATAAACTTGTCAAAGTCTTCCGGTGTGAGGATGTTCTTAAGTGCCTCCTCTATGGTAGCCATTTTGTTGCAGGTAGTGTAAATGTGTCTTTGAAGAAAGTTAATGCTCAAGAGTAATAGATCTGCAGAAAAACAGTTAGATAGGGCAATATTCTTGGTCATAGAAGTAGGTGTGTTCCTGAGGGTGAATTCTCATGCTGCGTTGAATATTTTGGTGTTTGTAGTATTCTCCTAAGGTAGTCAGGTGTAGATCAAAGTGAATCCAGATGGATGTTATCCTTAACTCTACACCTGACTATCTTAGGAGAATACTACAAACACCAAAATATTCAACGCAGCATGAGAATTCAACCTCAGGAACACACCTACTTCTATGACCAAGAATATTGCCATATCTAACTGTTTTTCTGCAGATCTATTACTCTTGAGCATTAACTTTCTTCAAAGACACATTTACACTACCTGCAACAAAATGGCTACCATAGAGGAGGCACTTAACCCCTTAAGGACTCAGCCCATTTTGGCCTTAAGGACTCAGACAATTTAATTTTTACGTTTTCATTTTTTCCTCCTCGCCTTCTAAAAATAATAACTCTTTTATATTTTCATCCACAGACTAGTATGAGGGCTTGTTTTTTGCGCGACCAGTTGTCCTTTGTAATTACATCACTCATTATATCATAAAATGTATGGCGCAACCAAAAAACACTATTTTTGTGGGGAAATTAAAACGAAAAACGCAATTTTGCTAATTTTGGAAGGTTTTGTTTTCACGCCGTACAATTTATGGTAAAAATGACGTGTGTTCTTTATTCTGAGGGTCAATACGATTAAAATGATTCCCATTATTATATACTTTTATATTATTGTTGCGCTTAAAAAAAATCACAAACTTTTTAACCAAATTAGTACGTTTATAATCCCTTTATTTTGATGACCTCTAACTTTTTTATTTTTCCGTATAAGTGGCGGTATGGGGGCTCATTTTTTGCGCCATAATCTGTACTTTTTTTTTATACTACATTTGCATATAAAAAACTTTTAATACATTTTTTATAATTTTTTAAAATAAAATGTATTAAAAAAGTAGGAATTTTTGACTTTTTTTTTTTTTTTTTCGTTCACGCCGTTCACCGTATGGGATCATTAACATTTTATTTTAATAGTTCGGACATTTACGCACGAGGCGATACCAAATATGTCTATAAAAAAATGTTTTTTACGCTTTTTGGGGGTAAAATAGGAAAAAACAGACGTTTTACTTTTTTATTGGGGGAGGGGATTTTTCACTTTTTTTTTAATTTTACTTTTACATTTTTTTTTACACTTGAATAGTCCCCATAGGGGACTATTCATAGCAATACCATGATTGCTAATACTGATCTGTTCTATGTATAGGACATAGAGCAGATCAGTATTATCGGTCATCTCCTGCTCTGGTCTGCTCGATCACAGACCAGAGCAGGAGACGCTGGGAGCCGGACGGAGGAAGGAGAGGGGACCTCCGTGCGGCGTTATGAATGATCGGATCCCCGCAGCAGCGCTGCGGGCGATCCGATCGTTCATTTAAATGGCGAACTGCCGCAGATGCTGGGATCTGTATTGATCCCGGCACCTGAGGGGTTAATGGCGGACGCCCGCGAGATCGCGGGCGTCGGCCATTGCCGGCGGGTCCCTGGCTGCGATCAGCAGCCGGGATCAGCCGCGCATGACACGGGCATTGCTCCGATGCCCGCGGTTATGCACAGGACGTAAATGTACGTCCTGGTGCGTTAAGTACCACCTCACCAGGACGTACATTTACATCCTGCGTCCTTAAGGGGTTAAGAACATCCTCACACCGGAAGACTTTGACAAGTTTATGACTAAGCAGATCAATTATTTACATAAATTAAGATCGGAACAAGAAGCCACCAAGCGCCAGAAATGGCATTGTGATTCTCAGGACTATGCCAATGCTTAAGTCTACTTGTGGGGCACCAGCTCCTCTGGAGGCCCTTCCTCTAAAAAAATCTAGGTACTCGAGACCACCTACTAGAGGTGCCACTAGCCATCTCTCTTCCTCCCCTCCACCCCTGGACTCGAGTAGGAAGATTGATCGCTTCTCCATTACTCATAACCTAGACAAATTATATATTTCTTATAATGTTACCTACCTTGCTTCTTTGACTATTTCAAACCAATTATACATTTTATCCTTCAGACCTACCAACAACTGCACACGCTGACCCACAAGAAGGGGCGGCCAACACTGACAGAGGCAGCATGAAAACAAGGCTCCAACCACGCAACCAGACACAACCCTCCATACTTCTTCCACAACAGACTCAGAGAACATGGTAAATATATCTTCCACACCCCTCACTAGTGACCAGACTGACTTACTAGTCAAAGGCCTCTTTTTTTGCCCCACTCCCCATCCAGACTGGTTTCAACTGAAACTTGAACTGACCCAATTTCTTTGGAGACTAAAACTCAAAATTTGGTTCTCGGACAAATCCCACAAACCAACACCCAGAGAACTTGACTCTGACCACTTCAAACTTCTTGAATTTAATCTATCGATCCCCAGTAAATTTATCCCCCATTAGATTCTCCGGCTTTTTCCAACATGATCTATACTCTTTACGCAACTCCCAACAACGTTTTTCCCACCCCAATCTCACATACGCTCAAGCACAAGCCTTATATTCACTTATGACCAACCACAACCTAATAGTCAAACCAGCTGATAAAGGCGGCACTATAGTTATTATGGACAGGACCGCATACATCAATGAAGCACTAAGACAGTTACAGGACACGACAACATATTTACCACAAACCAGGGACCTCATTAAGGACATTGAAACAAAACGTATCCTTGACCACTCCCTTCACAACAACGTCATTGACCAGTCTCTTTATGATTATATCCATGTAAAATTCCCCATCACACCTCTCCTATTCCTACTTCCCAAAATCCCCAAGTCACTACATAATCCCCCTGGCAGACCCATAGTGTCACGGAGAGAATCTATCACAAGCCACGCTTCAGTTTTTCTTGATCGTGTTCTCCACACCTACGCCACCCACTCCGGCTCCTTTCTAAAAGACACCTCTGATTTCCTTCACAAACTTGAATCTATCACTTTGCCTCCCTCCGTTATCTTAGCTACACTCGACATTGTCAGTTTGTATACATCTATTCCTCATCATCTGGGACTACAAGCCGTCCGCAACTGCATTACTCCTGTTTTTTTTCCAGTCAAAACCGCATTTTACAACTCTTCGTACTCTCTAACAATTACTTCTCCTTTAATGACATTTTCTACGAACAGACCTCTCGGACAGCAATGGGGACAAACGTTGCACCTACTTATGCTAACATCTTCGTTGCATCACTGGAGGATTTGTACGTCAGCCATTTGCTGGGGTGGTGGAGATGCATAGATGACGTGTTCCTCATAAGGACTGGCTCTCTATAATCTCTCCATGACTTCCATCAATTCCTCAATACCATTGCTAAACATATCCAATTTACACTTCATGCTTCTTATGAGTCAGGACAATTTCTCGACACTAACGTCATCATCTCTGACAATAAACTTCGCACCCCTATCTACACCAAACCCACTGACTGCAATTTGACCCTTCATTATTCCAGTAACCACCCACGTCCTATGCTCAAGTCACTTCCCTATAGCCAAATGCTACACTTCCATAGAATAGTTAGTATTACAGACCAAGTCACTCCCACGCTCGACAAGATGGCTACTAATTTCATCCAGAGAGGATTCCCTAGACAACTGGTATCCTCCTGCCATTCAAGAGTAATTGCTATGGACCATAGTTCCCTGATTCATTACTCCAAACCCCCTATAGAAGCCACCAGGATTCCTTTCATAACTACATACAATGACCAATATCCTGCCATCGCAAACATTATACGCAAACACTAGCCCATTCTTTCTCAATCTTTCCCTACCATCCCGAGTTCAAAACCCCTCCCTTGATGTCACACAAACAATCAGCTCATCTACAAGATAAACTTGTCAAGTCTAATGTTTCAACTAAACCAGTTCCATCTCAATGCTATCTTAGTGTGCAAGCTAGGGGCTCCTACCCTTGCTGCAACTGCCTAAACTGCCCATGTATGATCAAGGGCACTCACTTCACACACCCAACTACTGGTAAACAATTCACTATCAAACACTATCTAACCTGATCATCCTGATTTGTGATATACATTCTTCTCTGCCCATGTAAACTCCTATATGTGGGAGAAATGACTGATGAATGGTTAGATTCGGAAAGGTTAGGATGAACCAACACAGATACAAACTTCGTAAATCCCGAGTGGACTTACCAGTCTCCAAACACTTCATGGAGGCCAGTCATTCTGAGCATGATCTGAACTTTATCCTTATTGACCACATCCCCCCACCTAAAAGAGGTGGTGACCGCTCTTCGTTACTCCTGAAGCAAGAACTCATGTGGATACACAAACTCAACACCTTACGTCCACATGGTCTGAAAGTGGATTTCACTATTTCATACAATCTCACCTAATCCCATCTTTGCTGTTAGTGGTAGAGTGTTCTGTAGTTTGATAGGTTGGACCTATTCCTATAATGTTTTTAACTTTTTTTCACCTTCCAGTAGAGACGGCTAGTGTTGCTCGCGAATATTCGCAATGCGAATTTTATTCGCGAATATCGCATATTCGTGAATTCGCGAATACTCGCGAATATAGCACTATATATTCGTAATTACGAATATTTTTTTTTTTTCACAGTACACATCACAGTGATCATCCCTCTCTGCTTCCAGTTTGTGTGGTGTAAAGAAGGCTCTAATACTACTGTGTGAGACTGGCGTGCGAATTTTCGCATATGCTAATTTTTGCTTATGCTAATTTTTGTATATGCTGATTGTCGCATATGTTAATTTTCGCATACGCGAATTTCCGCATATGCGAAAATAATAAGAGAATATTACGAGTATGCGAATATTCGCAAATATATGATGAATATTCATCCATATATTCGCGGATATTCGCGAATTCGAATATGGCCTATGCCGCTCAACATTAGAGACGGCACTGGAACTCTCACCATAAATGAAGACTCTTTCCTTCACCCACCCAGACCTACCATGGAGGACCATCTAACACTATTCCCTCATTTCCCCGCTTTTTTACTGTTTGAGCATTGATCCAGGTGATGCCATTCCCTTTATACTTGTACACTAGAAAAAATGTTGTTTCCTTTTGTTTCTTCGGAAAATATTTTCGGTTCGGTAATATTTTCGGTTTTGATTTTTCGGATACATTCGATATTCGGGTGTTCGGTTTGATTTTTCGGATACATTCGGTATTCGGGTACATTCGGTAAATATTTTTATTCTTTTTTTGGACTTTAGCAATCCTAAAAAACTATGGAGATACCTTTTTTATTAAAATTTCGTAGGGTACCATAAAAAATTATGATAAAACAGATACAGTAGTGATGGAAAAAATTGTATCTAACGAAATGCATCTTTTTTATTATGAAATGTTTATTAATTTTTAAACAGGGATCAATTTATGTGAGCGGGTAAAGCACTAAAAATTTAGGCGACAATAATAAAAATGTAGTGTGTGTGCGTTTTTCACTCTTTTTTTTTTAAACGTTTTTTAGGTAGTACTACTACTCCCAGCATGAAACACACTGTTCCATGATGGGAGTAGTAGTTACCTGTACTAATTGAGAGATCACCGGGGTCCCTTGCGATCCTCTTGTATAATGTATAGAAGCTGCAGCTGCTCTTCTATGGTCCCCTGCACTCACGTATATATATATATACACATATTCATATTTCCTGCAGAGCTGTGATTGGCCAGATGGTTCCAGCCAATCACAGCTCTCTGTGAGAAATAGGAATATGTGTATATATATACGGCCGAGCAGGGGACCATAGGAGAGCGGCTGCCGCATCCATAAATTATACAGGAGCATCACAGCGGCCGTCAGGAGTGATACCCGCAGTGATCTTTCCTTTACTACAAGTACTACTACTCCCAACTTGGAGTACACTCTGCTCCATGCTGGGAGCTGTAGTACCTGCATTAATAGACAGATCGCTGCGGGTGTCAGAAGTTACACTCGCTGCGATATGTCTATTAATGCAGGTACTACAGCTCCCAGCATGGAGCAGAGTGTGCTCCATGTTGGGAGTATTAGTACCTGCAGTAAGGGACAGATCCCAGGGATGTCACTCCTCCTGACACCCGCTGAAATCGCCCTTATGTGAATGTCGGGATCAGCTGTTCTCAAGGCTACAGAGAGGGAGAACAGCTGACGCTGACGCTTAGCCATAGGTATACATCGTATATCTACTGCCCAGCAAGAACTTACAGTGAGCCTACAATGTGTATACAGTATACACATTGCTGGCTCACTTAACCCCTTGCTGAGCTGTGCGCTATGCGCAAGCCCAGCAAGGAAAGAGTTAACTTACACTGCTGGACAGTGTAGGTTAACCCTTTGGGCGGTATACACTATATACAGCTATCTATAGATAGCTGTATATAGTGCATACAGAAGACGAAATCCGCTTACTTCCCTCAAGTATCGGGCAGCTCCGCGTAGCTCCGCCCCCTAGTGATGACATCATTAGGGGCGGAGCTACAGAAGGGAACAAGGCTAGTTAATCTGAAGCTCTGTTCACATTGTCCGTTTTGTATAATGTGAACAGACCCTTCTGGTAGTGTCTACCCAGACAGGGAGACTCCAGCTGTTGCTGAACTACAACTCCCAGCATGCTGGGAGTTGTAGTTTTGCACCAAGTGGTGGCTCCCTGTTTCGGTAGACATTGCATCATGGGACAGCGCCAAAAATGTCATAACCAATTTTTTGTATTTTTTTTCTTCTCGTTTCAGATCCGTGTATACAGAGGATTACTGCGGATTCAATGGATTACGGCGGATTATTATTTTTTTCTTTTAATAAAATGGTTAACGAGGGCTGTGGGGGAGTGTTTTTTTAAATAAAATAATTTTTCCAATGTGTTGTGTTTTTTTTATTGAATTTTAAGAGTCTGTTCACATTACACAAAACGGACAATGTGAACAGAGCTTCCGATTAACTAGCCTTGTTCCCTTATGTAGCTCCGCCCCTAATTACGTCATCACTAGGGGCGGAGCTACACGGACCTGCCCGATACTCGAGGGAAGTAGGCGGACTTCGTCTTCTGTATACACTATATACAGCTATCTATAGATAGCTGTATATAGTGTATACCGTCCAAAGGGTTAACCTACACTGTCCAGCAGTATAAGTTAACTCTTTCCTTGCTGGGCTTGCGCATAGCGCACAGCTCAGCAAGGGGTTAAGTGAACCAGCAATGTGTATACTGAATACACATTGCAGGCTCACTGTAAGTTCTTGCTGAGCAGTAGATATACGATGTATACCTACGGCTCAGCGTCAGCTCTTCTCCCGGCTCTGTAGCCCTGAGAACAGCTGATCCCGACATTCACATAAGGACTATTGCAGCCGGTGTCAGGAGGAGTGACATCCGCTGGGATCTGTCCCTTACTGCAGGTACTAATACTCCCAACATGGAGCACACTCTGCTCCATGCTGGGAGCTGCAGTACCTGCATTAATAGACATATCACAGCGAGTGTAGCTTCTGACACCCGCTGTGATCTGTCTATTAATGCAGGTACTACAGCTCCCAGCATGGAGCAGAGTGTACTCCAAGTTGGGAGTAGTAGTTCTTGTAGTTAAGGAAAGATCACTGCGGGTATCACTCCTGACACCCGTTGTGATCCTCCTGTATAATGTATGGATGCGGTGGCCGCTCTCCTATGGTCCCCTGCACGGCCGTATATATACACATATTCCTATTTCTCACAGAGAGCTGTGATTGGCTGGAACCATCTGGCCAATCACAGCTCTGCGGGAAATATGAATATGTATATATACGTGAGTGCAGGGGACCATAGAAGAGCTGCCGCCGCATCTATACATTATACAAGAGGATCGCAAGGGACCCCGGCGATCTGTCAATTAGTACAGGTACTACTACTCCCATCATGGAACAGTGTGTTTCATGTTGGGAGTAGTAGTACTACCTAAAAAATGTAAAAAGAATAGTGAAAAACACGCACACACTACATTTTTATTATTGTCGGCTACATTTTTAGTGCTTTACCCGCTCACATAAATTGACCCCTGTTTAAAAATTAATAAACATTTCATAATAAAAAAGATACATTTCGTTAGATACAATTTTTTCAATCACTACTGTATCTTTATTATAATTTTTTTGTTATTAGAATGAATTCTTTACGTTCGTTTACGGATAACGAATACATTCGTTATTTACTGCATGCATTCGGTAAATAACGAATGCATTCGTTACTTTGCCATTCGTATTATTGTGGCTATTCGGGAATGTTCAAAATATGTTTTCGTGCATTCGGATCGGTCCGAATGCCCGAAAACGATAAAATTCGGTGAATTAGACATTCGTGCCGAACCGAATTGCACATGTCTAATTCCCTCATATTCACTAGTTTGTGACATGTGACTCCTGGTCCACCATTTTATTCAATACCAGCCCTCTGCTGTGTTCAGCCAGCAACATATTGATGCCATCTACTTATATATGCTTTTTTCTCCCTAGATGACTGTATATATGAGTGACGGGAGTGGGAGCACTCTTTTGTCCCTAGGGGCTTTGGTGTTATGGTTATGTAGCTACAATGGTCATTATGCAGGCATGTGGCTCCTCCACCTGTTGCCTTCGGCTGCGCTATCAGCGTGATCGTTGGGTGGCCACCTTCGCCCCTGAGTGCCCAGAGCCCAACCTCAGTATGTATTGTCTGATTGAGTGTCACCTATTATCATTGGGACTTACTTCTGTCCTTGCCCATTACTATCAAGGACTTATTGTCATCCTTGCCATATGCATCATTTATACACATTGGCCATGGCCTTACACCATGTATTTTTGTATACTCTCGCGCCTTCCCTGCTGCTCACATTGCACATATCCACAAACACCCCTTTAACGCTAGTGCAACAATCCTCTCTTATGTTCTAGCTAGTTTGCCAGCTTATAATATCGTCGCCAGCATTCCTCTATAGTATAGAGGCTGCGCAGCACCTGTCCATCTTGCCCATTCATTTGTTGGCATCACAGCGCATACCACTCATGCACAACCTCACTTCTGGTTCCTCCATTTCTCCACTCCTCATGACACAGGCTCAGCACAGCTTTCACAACATGACGTTGACGGCGTCTTTTTCCACGGGAGTCTCGTACATCCAGCGTCAACCTTAGTAAGTTTTTATACATGTTATCACTGCACACTGTTATGTCACTCCCCTTTGGGAATGATACACCATGTTTGTCATTTGCATATGTACTGCCTTATGCTTAATTATTTTCACTTTGTATACTTCACCTGTATTGTATATACCAACTGACCAATCAAGTTTGTGCATATATATATATATATATATATATATATATATATGTATATATATATATATATATATATATATATATATATATATATAAAACTCAACGTGTGTGTGTGTGTGTGTGTGTGCATGTATGTTCCACAAAAACTTCCAAACAGCTAAAGATATTAACATGAAACTTGGCACACATGTTATTTATATGTCAACAACAAACATAGGATAGGTGATTTAACCCTTACTCACCCCCATTTGCCAGGGGCGGGGTTTTTGTTTAAAGTCCTATACAAGTCTATGGGAAATATTTGTTACTGCATAACTTCCAAACGGCGGGAGATATTTCGATAATACGAGGTCACATGTTACTTATAAGTCCACTTAAAATATAGGATAGTTAATTTAACCCTTAACTACCCCCATTTGTGAGGGTCGGGGGTTTTGTTTAAAGTCCCATGCAAATCAATGGGAAATGTATGTTCTCACATAACTTCTGTACGGCTGGAGATATTTCAATACCTGGTAAACATATTACAGGTCGGAATATGAGGACGGGATGGGAGGTCAAGAAAGGAGGTCAAGATAAGAGGACGGGATAGGAGGTTGAGATAGGAGGTCGGGATAAGAGGTGGAGATAGGAGGGTTTAGATAGAAGGACAGTATAGGAGGTCGGGATAGGAGGATGGGATAGGAGGTCGAGATAGGAGGTCGGGATAGGAGGACGGGATAGGAGGTCGAGATAGGAGGTCGGGATAGGAGGTTAAGATAGGAGGTCGAGATAGGTGGATGGGATTGGAGGACGGGATAGTAGGACGGTATAGGAGGACGGGATAGGAGGTCAGGATAGGAGGTCGGGATAGGAGATCAAGATAGGAGGTCGAGATAGGAGGTCGGAGTAGGAGGCCGGGATAAGAGGTGGAGATAGGAGGACGGGATGGGGGTTGAGATAGTAGGACGGGATAGGAGGTCGGGATAGGAGGACGGGCTAGGAGGTCGGGATAGGAGGTCGGGATAGGAGGTCGGGATAGGAGGTCGGGATAGGAGGACGGGATAGGAGGACGGCATAGGAGGACGGGATAGGAGGATGGGATAGGAGGTTGGGATAAGAGTTCGGGATAGGAGGTCGGGATATGAGGACGAGATGTGAGGATGGGATATGAGGTTGGGATATGATGACGGGATAGGAGGTTGGGATATGAGGACAGGATATGGGGTTGGAATATAACAACAATATATGAGGACAGGATGTGAAGTCAAAAGCTTCCTCCTTTGTTTATTTTCCTCCCCAACAAGGATTAGGAAGGAAAAACCGGGCAATGGCGGGCATTCAGCTAATATATATATATATATATATATATATATATATATATATATATATATATGTATGAATATATATACTATTACTACCTGTCCACTTTCTTGTTGCTAGATAATGGCTACAATTGGGTAGCCAAAATGTCGCCAGTTGGTTGTGATGGAATAAAGCTACTCCTTCACCTCATCTTGTGTGTATAATGGTCGGCTTTTGCTCTATATCATTGACAGATAGATAGATAATAGATAGTTAAAAAGATAGATGGATAGATAGATACACGTTAAGAAAGAGCAGCACAACCAATTGTTATATGGACATAAGCGGGTGCAAGCAGACTACCAGTCCAGGTCATGGTCTGTATTCAAGCCACAAACACGAAAACTTCACAGCACTCCACAAATGTTTCAGGATACTATGTTTCAACCCGCCTCAATCAACACCAGTACACCATACGAAAAGCTTGTACGGACCATGTGCTGACACCAAAACGTGGTGGAGACAGAGTTAGCTTACCGTACTAAAAAGATGTGAATTACGCTGAATACACAAACTGAGATCATTGCGTCCGAATAGTCTCAATGTAGATTTTGTGGTAACCCCAGGGATATATATATTATGAGTTTATGTTTCCACTAACAACAGCAAAATACCATTACAACAGTGATGGATAGAGTGTCTTTATTGTTACCTACTTTTATTAATTGTATCCTTTGTCTTTCTCTAGTTTAGCAGTGGGACATGTGTGACAACATTGGCCGGAAAAAATTTTGGTAAAACCTTTGTGATTTTTTTCTGTATGTATCTGGGTCTACAAGGGAAATCACCATTCTCTATAACAACACTCATAATATATTTTTTACCTCTTATATCTTGCAGTAGATAATGCCTATATAACTAAGTTAACTTTATGGCTGTTATGGAGCAATATGTATGCAACATACATATGCTGAAAATTCCACAGTGCCAATAATACCTGTCCATTATACTACATGGCCAGCACGGGTGCAGGATGCTTTTGCTCATGCACCGGTGACATAGCCTGGTCACATACTATATGCGCCCTTTTCTAATATGGCTGACATGGATACAAGGCGCTTATGTACATGTGCCTGGGGATGTCATCCAGCTTTACCCTGTCACCATACCATGATTGGCTGTGAGCAGTTTCCATTGAGTCCTTACACTGACTGTGTACATGCTGATACACTCTGAATATCAGGGATGCCGTGAGGGTGGACATGAAACTCTGGTGAGTGTGGTGCTTCTACTTTATGAAATATTGTTTTTAATGTTGTTTAAACCCCTTAAGGACCGGGGGGGGGGGTTTGTTTTTGCACTTTCGTTTTTTGCTCCTTGCCTTTAAAAAATCATAACTCTTTAAATTTTGCACCTAAAAATCCATATGATTGCTTATTTTTTGCGGCACCAATTCAACTTTGTAATGACGTCAGTCATTTAGCCCAGAAATCTACGGTGAAATGGGAAAAAAAATCATTGTGAGACAAAATTGGAAAAAAAAATGCAGTTTTGTAACTTTTGGGGGCTTCCGTTTCTACGTAGTAAATTTTTCGGTAAAAATGACACCTTATCTTTATTCTGTAGGTTCATACGATTAAAATAATACCCTACTTATATACTTACTTACCCTACTTTGATTTTGTCGTACTTCTGGAAAAAATCATAACTTCATGCAGGAAAATTAATACGTTTAAAATTGTCATTTTCTGACCCCTATAACTTTTTATTTTTCCGCATATGGGGCGGTATGAGGGCTCATTTTTTGCGCCGTGATCTGAAGTTTTTAACGGTACCATTTTTGCACTTATTGATAGATTTTTATAAATTTTTTCATGATATAAAAAGTGAAAAAAAATGCACTATTTTGGACTTTGGAATTTTTTTGCGCGTAGGCCATTGACCGTGCGGTTTAATTAACGATATATTTTTATAATTCAAACATTTCCGCACGCGGCGATATCATATATGTTTATTTTATTTTTATTTACACTGTGTTTTTTTTTTATGGGAAAAGGGGGGTGATTCAAACTTTTAATAGGGGAGGGGTTAAATTATCTTTATTCACTTTTTTTTTTCACTTTTTTTTTGCATTGTTATAGCTCCCATAGGGAGCTATAACACTTCACACACTGATCTTTTACATTGATCACTGGTTTCTCATAGGAAACCAGTGATCGATGATTCTGCCGCTTGACTGCTCATGCCTGGATCTCAGGCACTGAGCAGTCATTCGGCGATCGGACAGTGAAGAGGCAAGTAGGGACCCTCCGGCTGTCCTGTAAGCTATTCGTGATGCCGCGATTTTGCCGAACAGCCCACTGAGCTAACCGGCACTTTTTACTTTCACTTTTAGCCGCCTGGCTCAGCTTTGAGCGTGCGGCTATAGGGTTAATAGCGCGCGGCATCGCGATCAGTCCCGCGCTATTAGCGGCGGATCCCGGCTTCACTATGACGCCGGGCCCGCCATGATATGATGCGGGGTCACCATGGGAACCCGCGTTATATCACGGGAGCGGGACCAAGGACATACTCATACGTCCTTGGACCTTAAGGGGTTAAACACCTATATACATCATTGGGAGATCACTTCATTTATGCACATCATTGTATATAAGATTTGTAATGTAATACTTTTTTGTGTGGAATTGCAGTGTATATTGTAACTATGGATTGTTTAATTTTTGATTAACTACATTGTGCACCTGGAATTTTTGATCTGTATATTATATAATTGATTGAAATAATTTGGATGTAATCGCTTGCAACTATAAATATATGACAATTGTGAATCACTGCATGCTTGAGAAAGATGGCGAGAGACCATTGAAACATTGCAACCTGAAACATGGGTGAATAAAGTGTATGTTTTTTCACCATTTGTGGAGTGCTGCAACGTTTTTGTGTTTGTGGATAGATAGATATTGAATGGATACATAATAGATCACTTTTTTCCTCTGAAATCACTACTGTACATGGCCAAATTGATAGAAAGTGACCTTTCTCCAACACATTTGTTTTCACTGTCAACCCCTTTGGTGCAGTGTGCCCTTGAACCACAACATACACAGTCTTGTGATGTGCAGTCATCCAAGGACACAACATAAAAGTTGACTCTTTAAACCAAACGCACACCCTTGTTATAAACTTTGAAGAGACTGAGGGTCTGTTGAGAAATTTATCTACGCTATTGCAGTATTTAACCTCTTAAGAACGTAGGGCGTACCTGTACGCCCTACACCCGGTCCCGGTGTTTAAAACGGGGTCACGCCGTGACCCCACATCACACTGGGTCAGTCCCGGCTGCTAGTCATAGCCGGGTCCCTGGGCTAACAGTGCACGATCGATCGTTGTGCAGCACGCTGTTAACCCTTCAGACGCGGCGATCAAAGTTGACCACCGCGTCTGAAAATGAAAGTAAATGCTTCCCGGCAGCTCAGTCGGGCTGATTGGGATCAAAATGTCCGATCAATACAAAAATGGTACCGATAAAAACTTTAGAACACGGCACAAAAAATGAGTCCTCATACCAGCCCGTATGCAGAAAAATAAAATAGTTATAGGGGTTAGAATATGAGAATTTTTAACATATAAATTTTCCTGCATGTAGTTATGATTTTTTTCCGAAGTACGACAATAACCAATCTATATAAGTAGGGTAGCATTTTAACCGTATGGACCTACAGAATAAAGATAAGCCCCCAAAAGTTACAAAATTAAATTTTTTCTTCAATTTTGTCGCACAATTAATTTTTGTTCCGTTTTGCCGTGGATTTTTGGGTAAAATTACTAATGTCACTGCAAAGTAGAATTGGTGGCACAGAAAATAAGCCACCATATGGATTTTTATGTGCAAAATTGAAAGCGTTAGGATTTTTAGAAGGTGATGAGGAAAAAATGACAATGCAAAAACAGAAAAACCCGGAATTCAGTACATTCTTAATGTAATCACAATATTCACTTTATATCTGCTATACACCCCTTAACAACCATCCCATCAGCATCCTGCAATTGTGTCAAGGGAGATGATTCAAAATATGTCAAGGGAGCTTTTTTCCTCTGTCTAACCACCTAGATGCAGCAGTCATTATTGATCATGGTATATAGGGGGTTAAACTGCTGAGATAGGACTTATCTCAGATCCAAGCAGTTGCAGCAGGAGCAGGGCTGTGTATTAAGCTTTCAGATCACACAGCTGCATGGACTGCAATATCTCATGGAGCAGAAAAAGCCACCCAGAACATACATGTTTATTATGGGTTGTTAAGCAGTGATGAGCGGCATGGGCCATATTGGAATTCACAATATTTTACAAATATATGGACGAATATTCGTCCTATGTTCGCGAAATTCGCATACTCGCTATGTTTGTTAACTTTTTTTTTCATGCGAAAATCGCAATGAAATTCGTATAGTGCACATGCACGATTATATCTTTCAACTAACACTATGCCCTACACTAGAACCTATCTGCTAAACTAACCTAACCTATTTAACACTAACTAGCACTTTTTTTTTTACCCAGTGCACATCATTGTTGTGACTAGAAATGAGCGAATGAGCAAATCTGTATTAAAGGGGTATTCCAGGAATTTTTTTTATTTGACTATACTACAGGGGTTGTAAAGTTAGTGTAGTTCATAATATAATGTCTGTACCTGTGTGTGACGGTTTTCTCGCAATTCTTATGTGATTTTCACCCCACTATTTATTTTTAACAGCATACAAAATGACTGTTGTCTCAGATTTTTCCCAGCTTGAAAGGTGGCCGAGACCTGACTTACTAGTCAGCTGATGACAGGGAGCCAGTCTGCTTCAATGGGTGGAGGGATCGCTTGGTGGGAGAGAGATCCAACTGCAACAGCTGTAGGCACCCTGATTGAAAACCACAGGTCTTGGTTTAAATGGGTGGGGTAGCTGATGTGTGGGAGGGAGGAAAATGAAATTGTGGGATTTGTAGTAAAAAAAAAATTAAGAAAAGTCAAACAGGAAATACAGGTTCACAAAAAGCTAGCCACAGTGTTGTGGTAATCTCATGACATAGCCATTTAGCCCAAAGACAAGCGCAGATCCTTCCCATGCATGTCCATTACTGTCTGCCAGGTACGTACTAAAATCACCTTATGGTGGATAATACTTTCATAAACAGCTATTTCTGGCCTACATAGAACCTCAATAGTGGTGTATAACACTTTGCCTTGCTGTAACACAAATAGGGTGTGTTCTGGGTTAGTGAAATAATACTGTTATTTAGTATGACATACAGATTACAGGTGTCGCTATTAGAATCGCAGAGCGGCACAATAACAGAACCTGGAGGTGGCATCATTTTGAGGAGACCATATAGTGGCTGAATGACAAAGCGTGGAGGTGGCGGCAGCATGAGGAGACAATATAGTGAGTGAATAACACAACGTGGAGGTGGTGGCAGCATAAGGATACCATATAGTGGCTGAATGACAAAGCCTGGAGGTGGCAACAGCCTGACAAGATCATAGGGCCTCACCATTGAAAAAATTAAAGATATTTTTTAACATTTAAATTGAAGATTTCAAATAGATCAACCTAAAAAGTTTTATTTAATATGCCAGCAGCAGAAGGAGACCACATGGCGGTACAGTGACACAGCCTGGAGGTGGTGGAAGCATGAGGACACCATATAGCTGCTGAATGACACAGCCTGGAGTTGGCGGCAGCATGAGGACACCATATAGTGGCTGAATGACACAGCCTGGAGTTGGCAGCAGCATTAGGAGACCATATAGTGACTGAATGACACAGCGTGGAGGTGGTGGCAGCATGAGAAGACCATATATTGGCAGAATGACAGCATGGAGTTGGCGGCAGCCTGAGAAAATCATTTATAGACTGAATGACACGTCCTGGAGGTGGCGGAAGCATGAGGAGACCGCATAGTTGCAGAAAGAGACAGCCTGGAGGTGGCAGCAGCATGAGGAAAACGTGGTTTCAGAATGAGACAGTTTGGAGGTGGCATCAGCATGAGTTGAACATATGGTGGCAGTATGAGACAGCCTGGAGGTGGCATCAGCATAAGGAGAACATATGGTGGCAGAATTGGACAGCCTGGAGGTGGCATCAGCAGCATCAGGAGTCTTGAAAGTGACGCAGTGATAAAGTGGGGCGGTGGGTTGCAATACCAGTACCCGGTGACGAAGGTGGGTGAAAAAGAGGAGAACTTGGCATGAGATGTGTGCCATCAGGCAGGTGGCAGGATCAGAATAGTAGCTGAGGCAGGTAGGCAGAAGAAAATGGTCTCTTTTGTAAAATTGTAAGTGTGCACAAGTATTGATGATATGCATTACGTAAAAATAAACTTTTAATAATATTCTCAGGATAAAATGTGTACTCAAATTTTTTTTGAAATCGAACAAAAGATAAGGTGTGCAAAAAAAAACACCATGTGCCACCTACACCACCAAGCATTGATGTGATGCAAAACCTCTAAAAGGTGGAAGGGAACAAAGTATGGTTCAATGTAACCAGTGGGGGTAAAAACTTCCCCTGTAAGGCCCTATTCTCGCATTATTAATTTCCTTCTTGGCAAGTGTTACTCGCCCTAAAAAAGGGTGGCCCCACGCAGGAACTTCTCCCTATTTCCACCTGCAAACACTGCCATTTCCCAGGGTTTTTAGTTGGAAATAGGGGGATGTTCCTTTTTGGGGCCGCCATTTTTAAGAGGTCTTTGCATCACATTAATACTTGGTAGTGTAGGTGGCACATGGTGTTTTTTGCACACCTTTTCTTTTGTTTGATTTGAAAACATTTTTTGGTACACATTTTATCCTAAGAATTATTAAAAGTTAAGTTTTACGTAATGCATATCTTCAATACTTACTTTTGCACATTAACCCTTTGTCAAAAGAGACTGTTTTCTTCTGCCTACCTGCCTCAGCTACTATTCTGATCCTGCCACCCACCTGATGCCACACATCTCATGCCAAATTCTCTCTTTTCACCCACCTTCCTCACCAGGTACTGTTATTGCCATCCACCGCCCCACTATGGCACCGGGTCACTTTCAGGACTCATGATACTGCTGATGCCACCTCCAGGCTGTCTAATTCTGCCACCATATGTTCTCCTCATGCTGCTGCCAGCTCCAAGCTGTCTCATATTGCCACTATATGGTCTCCTCATGCTACTGCCAACTCCAGGCTTTGTCATTCAGCCACTATATGGTCTCCTCATGCTTCTGCCAACTCCAGGATGTGTCATTCAGCCACTATATGGTCTCCTCATGCTGCCGCAAACTCCAGGCTGTGTCATTCAACCCCTATATTGTCTGCTCATGCTGCAGCCAACTCCAGGCTGTGTCAGTCAGCCACTATATGGTCTCCTCATGCTGACACCAACTCCAGGCTGTGTCATTCAGCCACTATATGTTCTCTTCATGCTGCCGCCAACTCCACGCTGTGTCATTCAGCCCCTATATGGTCTCCTCATGCTGACGCTAACTCCAGGCTGTGTCATTCAGCCACTCCATAGTCTCCTCATGCTGCTGCCAACTCCAGGCTTTGTCATTCAGACACTATATGGTCCCCTCATGCTACCGCCAACTCCAGGCTGTGTCATTCAGCCACTATATGGTCCACCCTTGCTAACGCCAACTCCAGGCTGTGTCATTCAGCCACTACATAGTCTCCTCATGCTGCCGCCAACTCCAGGCTTTGTCATTCAGCCACTATATGGTCCCCTCATGCTGCCGCCAACTCCAGGCTGTGTCATTCAGCCACTATATGGTCTACCCTTGCTGACGCCAACTCCAGGCTGTGTCATTCAGCCACGATATGGTCTCCTCATGGTGCTGCCAATTCCAGGCTGTGTCATTCAGCCACTATGTGGTCTGCTCTTGCTGCCACCACCTCCGCTCTGAGTCATTCAAGCACTATATGGTCTCCTCATGCTGCCGCCACCTCCATGCTGTGCCATCGGTCCGCTCTGTGACAGTGATTCTAATAGTGATGCCTATAATCTGCATGTCATACTGAATAACATTATTATTTCACAAAATCAGCAGACACCCTATGCGAGTTACAGCAAGGCAAGGTGTTCTACACCCTTATTGAGGCTCTCTGTAGGCCAGAAATAGCCATTTATAATACAGATTTGCCACAAATAAATATTGCTCGAATCAAATTTTAGTTTCTAGTCTCAAGTAATAAGCATACTGGATGAATTAAAATCCATTTCCATAAATTCCCAAACTTAGGCTGTATAAAGTGCATGAACAGTAAACTATAGAA
The DNA here is from genome assembly GCF_029499605.1 of Hyla sarda. Classification (NCBI taxonomy): domain Eukaryota; kingdom Metazoa; phylum Chordata; class Amphibia; order Anura; family Hylidae; genus Hyla; species Hyla sarda. Next base: position 200,152,642 of record NC_079189.1, read on the forward strand.
AATAAAGTTGTGCACTCAATGTTTTCACGTGTTTTCTCAGTATAAACCCATTTAAAGTTAGAATTCTCACAAATCTGAGATTAAGTACACATCACATAGCTGTTGATAAAATTGCCTGATTACTATAGAAATTATATAGACTGCATGCTTTAGACCTGCTGCAATTTACAGTAATAATGTCTGGTACAATACAAAAAAAAAGGCAATGTCTCTGTAAATGGAAAAAAAAAAAAAACAATTAACAAAGGTTAGTTATTGTTCCAAAATCTGGTTTACCACTTTGTGTCAATCATTACAGTTTAATTTAAAATAAACACAGGAACGTTATAATAGTGTTCTCATTACTAAGCGCAAGACTAAAAGAAAAATCAAAGAACTCATCATGATGAGGCAGTAAGTAGCTGAAAAGATAAAGTTTCAACAAAACCCAACTAAATGTTATCTACAAGCACCATTACCTCAACTAAATAGGTGTGAGTTTTTATTGTCAATAAATATTACAGAGGTTTAATGACTTGGTTTACTCACCATTATTCACATCCGGAATTATTCTCTGCATCGTTTGCATCTGTGCCCAAATTATCTTTCTGTTATTGAACTATGCATCATAAGTCTGAATCAAGTACAAACTCATTATGTCATCTGCTGTAAGTCAAAGATATTGGGAAGTTTTATCAAATCTGGTGAAAAGGAAAAGTGGAGCAGTTTATATAGCAACCAATCACATCCAATTTCAAATTTTTAGAGTCCCCTTATTTCATAACAATGCAACCATATACATTTCTACTAATCCTGCTTTCATTTGCCTCACTTTCTTACTGTGTTTCAGTAAAGTTTAAACTGGCCCACCACCAAGGAAACAATCGGTGGACTAGTGGACTAATCTTTTTTTTTTTTTATTATCTCAAATGGTTCTCCACTAGAAAAAGGTCACATAGGTGTAGCAGTAATCAACTTCATTTACTGTGGAAGTTAGAGTCTGGATCTCTGTGATCTTTTATTTTTTGAAATTATGTTTATTGAGAAAAAATGTTTACATACCAATATCCACAATACAACTTCTAGTATGAAACAAATAAATAAAAATAACACTGTTTTGCTCTGTCAGGTGAAATACAATAAGATAAGGTAGACTCCCAGTACAGGTCACCTGTCTAACCCAGGAAGAAGTACAGTGCCACCTACAAAAAATCTAAATAGACAAATCATCAGGTCCAGATGGCATTCACCCCCGTGTTCTAAAGGAATTAAGTAATGTATTTTTATTATTCAGGAACTCTATAGTAACAGGGACTGTTCCCCAGGACTGGCGCATGGCAAATGTAGTGCCAATATTTAAAAAGGGGTCAAAAGGTGCCCCCGGGAATTATAGGCCTGATAGTTTAACCTCTGTTGTATGTAAATAGTTTGAGGGTTTTGTAAGGGATACTATTTTAGAGTATCTTGATAAAAATAAATGTATGACTCCATATCAGCATGGCTTTATGAGGGATCAGTCCTGTCAAACTAACCTGATCAGCTTTGATGAGGAGGTAAGCTCCAGTCTCGACCAGGGGGAATCGCTGGATGTCGTATATCTGGATTTTTCCAAAGCATTTGATACGATGCCACATAAAAGATTAGTGCATAAAATGAGAAGGATGGGACTGGGGGAGAATGTGTGTAAGTGGGTAAGTACCTGGCTCAGTGATAGGAAACAGAGGGTGGTTATTAACCCTTTTCCGACCCATGACATATATGCACGTAATGGGTCGGCTACCATTCTATAACACGGGGTCACGGTGTGGTACCGCGTCATAGCGGGTCGGGCACGGCACCTAGCAATGGCTGGGACCCGTAGCTAATCGATCAGTGCCGTGCGCTATTGACCCTTTGAAAGTAAACTAATGCCGGTTTGCTCAGGGAGCTGTTCGGGATCACCGTGATTAAATTGCGGCATCCCGTACAGCTTACAGGACAGCCGGAGGGTCCCTACCTGCCTCCATGCTTTCCAATCGCCGAATGACTGCTCAGTGCCTGAGAACAAGGCATGAGCAGTCAAGCGGCAGAATCATTGATCAATGGTTTCCTATGAGAAACCATTGAACAATGTAAAAGTTCAGTGTGTGCAGTGTTATAGCCCCCTATGGGAGCTATAACATTGCAAAAAAAGTGAAAAAAAAGATGAATAAAGATCATTTAACCCCTCCCCTAATAAAAGTTTGAATCACCCCCCTTTTCCCATTTAAAAAAAAACTGTGTAAATAAAAATAAATATAAACATATGTGGTATCGCCGCGTTCGGAAATGTCCAAAATATAAAAATATATATTTACTTAAACTGCATTGTCAATGGCGTACGGGCAAAAAAAATTCCAAAATCCAAAATAGTGTATGTTTGGTCACTTTTTAGATCATGAAAAAATGAATAAAAAGCGATCAAAAAGCCTGATCATTACAAAATGGTAACGATAAATACTTCAGATCACGGTGCAAAAAATTAGCCCTCATACCGCCCCATACGCAGAAAAGTAAAAAAGTTATGGGGGTCAGAAGATGACAATTTTAAATGTATAAATTTTCCTGCATGTGGTTATGCCTTTTTCCAGAAGTACGACAAAATCAAACCTATATAAGTAGGGTATTATTTTAATCATATGAACCTACAGAATAAAGATAAGGTGTCATTTTTCCGAAAAATTTACTGCGTAGAAACGGAAGCCACCAAAATTTATAAAATTGTGTTTTTTCTTCAATTTTGTCGCACAATGATTTTTTTTCCATTTTGCTGTAGATTTTTGGGTAAAATGACTGATTTCATTACAAAGTAGAATTGGTGGCACAAAAAATAAGCCATCAAATGGATTTTTAGGTGCAAAATTGAAAGAGTTATGGTTTTTTTAAAAACAAAAGTGCAAAAACGGAAAAACCCCGGGTTATGAAGGGGTTAATGGTACTTATTCTGATGTGGTTACAGTTTCTAGTGGGGTACCATAGCGGTCGGTCTTGGGTCCTGTTCTATTTAATATATTCATTAACGACCTTGAAGGGGGGTTGAATAGTAAAGTAGCAATCTTTGCAAATGATACTAAACTCTGTAAAGCGGTAAACACTATAGAGGACAGTGCACTGTTACAAATGGATCTGGATAGGTTGGAGGTTTGGGCTGAGAAGTGGCAGATGAAGATCAACACTGATAAATGTAAGGTAATGCACATGGGGAAGAAAAATCTGGGCTGGGATTATGTGTTAAATGGGAGAACACTTGAGACGACTGATGTGGAAAAGGAATTAAGAGTCTCAGTTAACAGTAAATTTAGCTGTAGTGACCAGTGTCGGGCAGCTGCTGCCAAGGCAAATAAAATCATGGGGTGCATCAATAGGGGTATAGATGCCCATGACAAGGAAATAATTCTACCGCTGTACAAATCACTAGTTAGACCACATATGGAATACATTGTACAGTACTGGGCACCAGTGTACAAGCAAGATATAGTGGAGCTGGAAATGGTTCAAAGACGGGCAACAAGGGTAATACGGGGAATGGGAGGACTACAGTACCCAGAAAGATTATCAGAATTGGGGATATTTAGTTTAGAAAAAAGAAGGCTTAGGGGTGACCTAATAACTATATATAAATATATCAGGGGACCGTACAGAGATCTCTCCCATGATCTATTTATACCCAGGACTGTATCTATAACAAGGGGGCATCCTCTACGTCTTGAGGAAAGAAGGTTTCTACACCAGCACAGACAGGGGTTCTTTACTGTAAGAGCAGTGAGACTATGGAACTCTCTGCCAGAAGAGGGGGTCATGGGGAACTCTGTAAAAGAATTAAAAATGGTTCTGGATGCATTTTTGGAGAGTAATAACATTGCTGGTTATGTATACTAGATTTATAGTGACAGAACGTTGATCCAGGGATTTATTCTGACTGCAACATTTGGAGTCGGGAAGTAATTTTTACCTCTGGTATGAGGGTTTTTTGCTTTCCTCTAGATCAGCTCAGTAGGGAGTAATTAGGGATATAGGTTGAACTTAATGGACTCTGGTCTTTTTTCAACCTTATTAACTATGTTACTATGTTAGTGACAACCATACCATTCCACAATAGCGTAGAAGTTCTTATCAGTTTCCATTGTGCAAAATTCTGTAATGCTGTAGAGTGCAAAGATTAAGTGTTACATCCCCTTAGCCTTCTATTTCTCAGCAGAGGTCTGATCTGCTTTATTGAGCTGTTGGGGTAAAAAACATGTTTATCAGTTGGCAGGAAAGGTACTAGTAAGGCTGGATTCACATATGTCCAACGTCCGCCATAGTTACCCTCCGGCATTCACTGGAGGGAAACTGATGCTAGAAGTGATCCTATTAATTTTAATGGGATAGCTCCCAGTCATCCGGGGTCTCAAATTGGACGTCAGATGGTTTGATATGCTCAGGCCCGTCGCTACAGGACAGGCAAACCAAGCAATTGCTTGGGGCCCCCGAGCTGGCTGGGGGGCCCCTAGCACAGCCAGTGCTTGCCCGTCCTGTAGCGACATGGCAATTCCCCCCATCACCAGGGCCAGATTAACAATCGTGCTCTTGGAGCTTGTGCTCCGGGCCCCAGGCTCCGAGTCAAACAAGAGGGCCCCCAAATGTCTGACATTTAAAAAAACAAACTAATTTGCAGCTTTGAAGTTCTTCTCACCTCACCAAAATCACGCTCCCCCCACCCCCGCTGCACATGGTATCTTCCCTAAGCCCGGACTCTTCTCTCAGCCCTCAGCCGTCTGGGCAGGAGGAGGGGGGAGGAGAGAGCACAGAGCTGTGAGGAAAGGAGACCGCAGAGGCTGTACAACATGGGGCCTGACTACAGTAGGTGTCCCTGGATATATATATGTGTATAAGCAGGTGTGTGCGGATATATATATATGTATGTGTGTACATATGTGTATGTCTATGTACTGTGCCTGTGTTTGTGTTACTACTGTGGATGACTATATGTAAAGTGCATGTGTGTATCTATATCAGTGTTTGCCAACCAGGGTGCCTCCAGTTGTTTCAAAACTACAACTCCCAGCATGCCCGGACAGCCAAAGGCTGTCTGGGCATGCTGGGAGTTGTAGTTTTGCAATCTCTGTAGGCATCCTGGTTGGGAAACACTGATCTATTCTATCTGTGTGTGTGTGTGATCCATATATAGTATGTAATGTGTACAGTATGTGTGTGTATGAAGCATGCATGTACAGTATGTAATGTGTACAGTATGTTGTGTGTATGATGCATGTACAGTATGTAATATGTACAGTATGTGTGTGTATGATGCATGTACAGTATGTAATGTGTACAGTGTGTTGTGTGTGTATGATGCATGTACAGTATGTAATGTGTACAGTATGTTGTGTGTGTATGATGCATGTACAGTATGTAATGTGTACAGTGTGTGTGTGTATGATGCATGTACAGTTTGTAATGTGTACAGTATGTGTGTGTATGATGCATGTACAGTATGTAATGTGTACAGTATGTTGTGTGTGTATGATGCATGTACAGTATGTAATGTGTACAGTGTGTGTGTGTGTATGATGCATGTACAGTATTTAATGTGTACAGTGTGTGTGTATGATGCATGTACAGTATGTAATGTGCAGTGTGTTGCGTGTGTATGAAGCATGCATGTACAGTATGTAATGTGTACAGTATCTGTGTGCATGATGCATGTACAGTATGTAATGTGTACAGTGTGTGTATGATGCATGTACAGTATGTAATGTGCAGTTTGTTGTGTGTGTGTATGAAGCATGCATGTACAGTATGTAATGTGTACAGTATGTGTGTATGATGCATGTACAGTATGTAATGTGTACAGTGTGTGTGTGTGTGTGTATGATGCATGTACAGTATGTAATGTGTACAGTATGTGTGCGTATGATGCATGTACAGTATGTAATGTGTACAGTGTGTGTGTGTGTGTGTGTGTGTGTGTATGAAGCATGCATGTACAGTATATAATGTCTACAGTATGTGTGTATGAAGGATGCATGTACAGTATGTAATGTGTACAGTATGTGTGTATGATGCATGTACAGTATGTAATGTGTATAGTGTGTGTGTATGAAGCATGCATGTACAGTATGTAATGTGTACAGTGTGTGTGTATATGAAGCATGCATGTACAGTATGTAATGTGTACGTGTGTGTATGAAGCATGCATGTACAGTATGTAATATGTACGTGTGTGTATGAAGCATGCATGTACAGTATATAATGTGTACAGTATGTGTGTGTGTATGAAACATGCATGTACAGTATGTAATGTGTACAGCATGTATGTGTGTGTATGAATCATGCATGTACAGTATGTAATGTGTACAGTATGTGTGTGTGTGTATGAAGCATGCATGTACAGTATGTAATGTGTACAGTATGTGTGTGTATGAAGCATGCATGTACAGTATGTAATGTGTACAGTATCTGTGTGTATGATGCATGTACAGTATGTAATGTGTACGGTGTGTATGTGTGTGTATGATGCATGTACAGTATGTAATGTGTACAGTATGTGTGTAGGAAGTATGCATGTACAGTATGTAATGTGTACAGTATGTGTGTGTATTAAACATGCATGTACAGTATGTAATGTGTACAGTATGTGTGTATAATGCATGTACAGTATGTAATGTGTACAGTGTGTGTGTGTATGATGCATGTACAGTATGTAATGTGTACAGTATGTGGGTGTATGAAGCATGTACAGTATGTAATATGTACAGCTTGTGTGTATGATGCATGTACAGTATGTAATGTGTACAGTGTGTATGAAGCATGCATGTACAGTATGTAATGTGTACAGTGTGTATGAAGCATGCATGTACAGTATGTAATGTGTACAGTATGTGTGTGTATGAAGCATGCATGTACAGTATATAATGTGTACAGTATGTGTGTGTATGAAACATGCATGTACAGTATGTAATGTGTACAGTATGTGTGTGTGTGTGTATGAAGCATGCATGTACAGTATGTAATGTGTACAGTATGTGTGTGTATGAAGCATGCATGTGCAGTATGTAATGTGTACAGTATATGTGTGTATGATACATGTACAGTATGTAATGTGTACGGTGTGTATGTGTGTGTGTGATGCATGTACAGTATGTAATGTGCACAGTATGTGTGTGTGTATGAAGCATGCATGTACATTATGTAATGTGTACAGTGTGTTGTGTGTGTGTATAATGCATGCAGTGGCAGATCCAGGGGGGGAGGACAGGGCAATTGCCCTCCCCCCCCCCCACCCCACCCCCCTAGATTAATTTTCCCATCACTATTAAGGACATCCCTATTTAGGACATCCCATGCCCCTGTTAACCCTCTGCGGCCCTCGCAGGGACCGCCAGGAGGGCGCCCATTGGAAAGGAATGTGGAGGAGCGGAGCAGCGAACAGGACGTGCGCTGGCCAGCATGGTAAGTGACCAGCGGCACATCAGCTTCAGTGCTCCAACCACCGCACCTCCAGTCCCGGGACCTACTGCTATGGTGGCTGGACCAGAGGAGGAGTGGTCGGAGCACTGAAGTAGGGCAGTAAACAGACATACGGCCTCAAGCCATACACTGTATGGCTGGAGGCTGTATGTCTGTGGGGGAACATACTACACCTAATGTGAGGGGACTAAACTGCACCTAATGTGGGGGAACTATACTGCACCTAATGTGGGGGAACTATAGCCTAATGTGGGGGACTATACTGCACCTAATGTGGGGGGACTATACTAGACATGTGCAATTCGGTTCGGCACGAATGTCTAAATTAACGAATTGTACCGTTTTCGTGCATTCGGACCGATCCGAATGCACGAAAACATATTTTGAACATTCCCGAATTGCCACGATAATACGAATAGTAAAGTAACGAATACATTCGTTATTTCCCGTCCATAATGCTGTAAATAACGAATGCATTCGTTATCTGTAAACGAACGTGAAGAATTCATTCTGATAACAAATATAAAAAGGATATAGATAGTTTGATTTTTCGGATACATTCGGTATTCGGGTACATTCGGTAAATCTTTTTATTCTTTTTTTGGACTTTAGCGATCCTAAAAAATTATGGAGATACCTTTTTTATAAAAATTTCGTAGGGTATCATAAAAAAATCATAATAAAAAAGATACAGTGGTGATGGAAAAAATTGTATCTAATGAAATGTATCTTTTTTATTATGAAATGTTTATTCATTTTTAAACAGGGATCAATTTATGTGAGCGGGTAAAGCACTAAAAATGTAGCCGACAATAATGAAAATGTAGTGTGTGCGTGTTTTTCACTTTTTTTAAAAACATTTTTTAGGTAGTACTACTACTCCCAGCATGGAACACACTCTTCCATGATGGGAGTAGTAGTTACCTGTACTAATTGACAGATTGCAGGGGTCCCTTGCGATCCTCTTGTATAATGTATAGATGCGCCGGCTGCTCTTCTATGGTCCCCTGCACTCACGTATATGTACACATATTCATATTTCCTGCAGAGCTGTGATTGGCCAGATGGTTCCAGCCAATCACAGCTCTCTGTGAGAAATAGGAATATGTGTATATATACGGCCGTGCAGGGGACCATAGAAGAGCGGCCGCCGCATTCATACATTATACTGGAGGATCGCAGCGGGCGTCAGGAGTGATACCTGCAGTGATCTTTCCTTTACTACAAGTACTAATACTCCCAACATGGAGCACACTCTGCTCCATGCTGGGAGCTGTAGTACCTGCATTAATAGACAGATCGCAGCGGGTGTCAGAAGTTACACTCGCTGCCATATGTCTATTAATGCAGGTACTACAGCTCCCAGCATGGAGCAGAGTGTGCTCCATGTTGGGAGTATTAGTACCTGCAGTAAGGGACAGGTCCCAGGGATGTCACTCCTCCTGACACCGCTGCGATCCTCCTTATGTGAATGTCGGGATCAGCTGTTCTCAGGGCTACAGAGCCAGGAGAACAGCTGACGCTGAGCCGTAGGTATACATTGTATATCTACTGCCCAGCAAGAACTTACAGTGAGCCTGCAATGTGTATATACAGTATACACATTGCTGGCTCACTTAACCCCTTGCTGAGCTGTGCGCTATGCGCAAGCCCAGCAAGGGAAGAGTTAACTTACACTGCTGGACAGTGTAGGTTAACCCTTTGGGCGGTATACACTATATACAGCTATCTATAGATAGCTGTATACAGTGTATACAGAAGAGAAGTCCAGCTTACTTCCCTCGAGTCCCGGGCCGGGTTCGCGTAGCTCCGCCCCCTCGTGATGACGTCATTAGGGGGCGGAGCTACAGAAGGGAACAAGGCTAATTAATCTGAAGCTCTGTTCACATTGTACGTTTTGTATAATGTGAACAGACCCTTCTGGCAGTGTCTACCCAGACAGGGAGACTCCAGCTGTTGCTAAACTACAACTCCCAGCATGCCCAGACAGCCAAAGGCTGTCTGGGCATGCTGGGAGTTATAGTTTTGCACCAATTGGTGGCTCCCTGTTTGGGTAGACATTGCATCATGGGTGCTCTCCCCAGCGGACAGCGCCAAAAATGTCATAACCAATTTTTTGTGTTTTTTTCTTCTCGTTTCAGATCCGTGTATGCAGAGGATTACTGCGGATTCGATGGATTACGGCGGATTATTTATTTTTTCTTTTAATAAAATGGTTAACGAGGGCTGTGGGGGAGTGTTTTTTTAAATAAAATAATTTTTCCAATGTGTTGTGTTTTTTTTTTTTAATTGAATTTTCAAGGTTAGTAGTGGACGCTGTCTTATTGACGGAATCCATTACTAGGCCAGGGCTTAGTGCTAGCCCCAAAAACAGCTAGCGCTAACCCCCAATTATTACCCCGGTACCCACCGCCACAGGGGTGCCGGGAAGAGCCGGTACCAACAGGCCCGGAGCGTCAAAATGGCGCTCCTGGGCCTAGGCGGTAACAGGCTGGCGTTATTTAGGCTGGGGAGGGCCAGTAACAATGGTCCTCGCCCACCCTGGTAACGTCAGGCTGTTGCTGTTTGGTTGGTATCTGGCTGAGAATGAAAATATGGGGAACCCTATGCGTTTTTTTTTTAAAAATTTTTATTTAAATAAAAAAAAAAAACGCATAGGGTTCCCCGTATTTTCATTCTCAGCACAATACCAACCAAACAGCAACAGCCTGACGTTACCAGGGTGGGTGAGGACCATTGTTACTGGCCCTCCCCAGCCTAAATAACGCCAGCCTGTTACCGCCTAGGTCCAGGAGCGCCATTTTTGACGCTCCGGGCCTGTTGGTACCGGCTCTTCCCGGCACCCCTGTGGCGGTGGGTACCGGGGTAATAATTGGGGGTTAGCGCTAGCTGTTTTGGGGGCTAGCACTAAGCCCTGGCCTAGTAATGGATTCCGTCAATAAGACAGCTTCCGCTACTAACCCTGAAAATTCAATAAAAAAAAAAAAACACAACACATTGGAAAAATTATTTTATTTAAAAAAACACTCCCCCACAGCCCTCGTTAACCATTTTATTAAAGGGAAAAAAAATAATCCGCCGTAATCCATCGAATCCGCAGTAATCCTCTGCATACACGGATCTGAAACGAGAAGAAAAAATCACAAAAAATTGGTTATGACATTTTTGGCGCTGTCCGCTGGGGAGAGCACCCATGATGCAATGTCTACCCAAACAGGGAGCCACCAATTGGTGCAAAACTACAACTCCCAGCATGCCCAGACAGCCTTTGGCTGTCTGGGCATGCTGGGAGTTGTAGTTTAGCAACAGCTGGAGTCTCCCTGTCTGGGTAGACACTGCCAGAAGGGTCTGTTCACATTATACAAAACGTACAATGTGAACAGAGCTTCAGATAAACTAGCCTTGTTCCCTTCTGTAGCTCCGCCCCTAATGACGTCATCACTAGGGGGCGGAGCTACACGAACCCGGCCCGGGACTCGAGGGAAGTAAGCTGGACTTCGTCTTCTGTATACACTGTATACAGCTATCTATAGATAGCTGTATAAAGTGTATACCGCACAAAGGGTTAACCTACACTGTCCAGCAGTGTAAGTTAACTCTTCCCTTGCTGGGCTTGTGCATAGCGCACAGCTCAGCAAGGGGTTAAGTGAGCCAGCAATGTGTATACTGTATACACATTGCAAGCTCACTGTAAGTTCTTGCTGGGCAGTAGATATACGATGTATACCTACAGCTCAGCGTCAGCTGTTCTCCTGGCTCTGTAGCCCTGAGAACAGCTGATCCCGACATTCACATAAGGAGGATCGCAGCGGTGTCAGGAGGAGTGACATCCCTGGGATCTGTCCCTTACTGCAGGTACTACCACTCCCAACATGGAGTACACTCTGCTCCATGCTGGGAGCTGTAGTACCTGCATTAATAGACATATGGCAGCGAGTGTAACTTCTGACACCCGCTGCGATCTGTCTATTAATGCAGGTACTACAGCTCCCAGCATGGAGTAGAGTGTGCTCCATGTTGGGAGTATTAGTACTTGTAGTAAAGGAAAGATCACTGCAGGTATCACTCCTGACGCCCGCTGCGATCCTCCAGTATAATGTATGAATGCGGCGGCCGCTCTTCTATGGTCCCCTGCACGGCCGTATATATACACATATTCCTATTTCTCACAGAGAGCTGTGATTGGCTGGAACCATCTGGCCAATCACAGCTCTGCGGGAAATATGAATATGTGTACATATACGTGAGTGCAGGGGACCATAGAAGAGCAGCCGGCGCATCTATACATTATACAAGAGGATCGCAAGGGACCCCTGCAATCTGTCAATTAGTACAGGTAACTACTACTCCCATCATGGAAGAGTGTGTTCCATGCTGGGAGTAGTAGTACTACCTAAAAAATGTTTTAAAAAAAAGTGAAAAACAGCACACACTACATTTTCATTATTGTCGGCTACATTTTTAGTGCTTTACCCGCTCACATAAATTGATCCCTGTTTAAAAATGAATAAACATTTCATAATAAAAAAGATACATTTCATTAGATACAATTTTTTTCATCACCACTGTATCTTTTTTATTATGATTTTTTTATGATACCCTGCGAAATTTTTATAAAAAAGGTATCTCCATTATTTATTAGGATCGCTAAAGTCCAAAAAAAGACTAAAGATTTACCGAATGTACCCGAATACCGAATGTATCCGAAAAAAAACAACACGAATACCCGAATACCGAATGTATCCGAAAAATCTAAACCGAAAATATTGCCGAACCGAATTTTTTTTCCAAAACGAAAAAACGAAACGAAATTAAACGAAAATTTTTCTAGTGCACAAGTCTAGACTATACTGCCAACCTAATGTGGAGAACTATACTGCTCCTAATGTGGAGAACTATACTGCACCTAATGTGGGGAACTATACTGCACCTAATGTGGGGAACTATACTGCACCTAATGTGGTGAATTATACTGCACCTAATGTTGGGGGACTATACTGCACCTAATGTTGGGGGACTATACTGCACCTAATGTGGGGGGACTATAGCCTAATGTGGGGAGAACTATACTGCACCTAATGTGGGGTAAACTATACTGCCAACCTAATGTGGAGAACTATACTGCTCCTAATGTGGAGAACTATACTGCACCTAATGTGGGGAACTATACTGCACCTAATGTGGGGAACTATACTGCACCTAATGTGGTGAATTATACTGCACCTAATGTTGGGGGACTATACTGCACCTAATGTTGGGGGACTATACTGCACCTAATGTGGGGGAACTACAGCCTAATGTGGGGGAACTGTACAGCACCTAATGTGGGGAACTATACTGCCTAATGTGGGGGAACTATACGGCACCTAATGTGGGGGACTATACTGCACCTAATTTGGGGAGCTATACTGCACCTAATGTGGGGGACTATACTGCACCTAATGTGGGGGAACTATACTGCACATAATGTGGGGGAACTATACTGTACATAATGTGGGGGAACTATACTGCACCTAATGTGAGGGAACTATACTGCACATAATGTGGGGAGAACTCTGCTGCACCTAATGTGGGGGGAACTCTTCTGCACCTAATGTGGGGGGGAACTCTGCCGCACCTAACGTGGGGGGAACTGTGCCGCACCTAACGTGGGGGGGAACTGTGCAGCACCTAACGTGGGGGGAACTGTGCCGCACCTAACGTGGGGGGACCTGTGCTGCACCTAACGTGGAGGGAACTGTGTTGCACCTAATGTGGGGGCCTCATATCGACGTTCGCTCACGTCGCGCTCCCAGAATTCAGGGGCTGGCGTTACTACGTCCTGATGCTGGCCCTAGAGCTTGACGTGCGTGAATATCAAGGGGTGGGGGCCCTCCATGTCCATTTTGCTTGGGGACCCCAAATTCCTTCAAAAGGCCCTGGATATGCTGGACAGCACCAGACAGGGAACAGTACTGAGTCTGTCCTGTGAGATGGTTGTGAGGACGTGATGAACCAAGCAAGTTATAAAAAAAAAATTATAACAATTATAACAGATGAATATATTTTATATCTAAATGTGGATTTACTAAAGAAACCTACAGATGTAGAAAATGCTTACAGTTAGTATGGGGCCCTACTCAAATAGCAATTAGTCATAATGCCAAACTCCAAAAAATATGCCATGCATATATAGATCAAGCATGGTACTTCTAGTTTCTTTTAGCTAGTTGTCATTTCACATCACTGAGATCCATAACAAGGATTCTATTGCGATGAGAAATATAATACTCACATCAAGGCAGTATAATGCAGTGTACTTTAGTTAAACAAGCTTTTGAATATAATTGTCTTTTATGTGTATGACTGGCCACAAGAGAAAGTTGAATCAATTCATGTCCTTGAGTAACAGACAACATTATATGGAGAGTTAATGCAATTTAATATAATTAAAAAACCTTAGTGTTTAAATGTAAGCACAACATTAAAGTATTTTACCTAGCTTAATCCCTTAAGGAGAATGGACGTTAATGTACGGCTTCGTGCCCTGGTACTTTACAGACCAGTATCTACATTTACAATCTTTATATGAAGTAACTGCAAGAGCTGTGATCACTGCATGCACGGCGGGTTCCGGCTGCTATCAGTAGCCAGGGACCAGTAGTTAATGACGGATATCAGCAATCACGCTGGTGCCTGCTATTAACCCTTAAGATGCCATGATCAATAACCCCCTTAATTATGCAGGGTATTTTCTGTTTTTGCATTTTCATTTTTTCCTCATCACCTTCGAAAAATCATAACACTTTCACTTTTGCACCTAAAAATTCATATTATGGCTTATTATTTGCGCCACCAATTATAATTTGCTGTGAAATTAGTCATTTTACCCAAAAATCCACGGAGAAATGGAAAACAAAATAATTGTGCGGCAAAACTGAAGAAAACATGCCATTTTGTAATTTTGGGGGCTTCCATTTCTACACAGTACATTTTTTGGTAAAAGTGACACCTTTTCTTTATTCTGTAGGTCCTTATGGTTAAAATGATACCCTACTATATAAGTTTGATTTTGTCGTACTTCTGAAAAAAATCATAACTACATGCAGGAAAAACGTCCTCTTCTGACCCCTATAACATTTTTATTTTTCCGCATATGGGGATGTATGAGGGCTAATTTTTTGCGCCGTGTTCTGTTTTATCGGTATCTTTTTTGTTTCGATTGGACTTTTTGATCACTTTTTATTCCCTTTGTTATGGTATAAAAAGTGACCAAAAAGAAGCTATTTTGGACTTTGTAATTTTTTTACGTGTACGCCATAGACCGTGCAGTTTAATTAACATTGTATTATTATAGTTCGTACATTTACGCATGCGGAGATACCACATATGTTTATTTTATTTACACAGTTTTTTTATTATTGGGAAAAGGGGGTGATTCTGACTTTTATTATGGAAGGGGTTAAATGATCTTAATTAACACTTTATTTTCAATGATCTTAATTAACACTTTTTTTTGCAGTGTTATAGTTCCCATATAGGGCTATAACACTGCACACACTGATCTTTTACACAGATCACTGCCAGGCAATCGCCGGGCATTGATCAGTGTTATCGCCGCTCAACTGCTCCTGCCTGGATCTCAGGCACGGAGCAGTCATTCGGCGATCGGACAGCGAGGAGGCATGTAGGGACCCTCCAGCTGTCCAGCAAGCTGGAGGGACACTGCGATTTCATTGCGGCGGTCCCGAACAGCTCCACTGAGTTAACTGGCAACTTTTACTTTTGCTTTAGACGCGGCAATCAACTTTGATCACCGTGTCTGAAGGGTTAATACTGGTATTACCGCTGTTGATGGCCACAGGGACCGTGCGGATTAAAAAAAAAAAAAAGTAAAATAAAAATGAAGAAGCCCCTCCCAATAAAATTGTATTTCCCTTTATTTCATGTTACAAAAAAATTTAAAAAAATAAATAAATAAAAATAGACAAATTTAGTATCACCATAAATGCACAAATTATTAAAGTAAAATGTTATGGTCCCGTACTGTGAATGGCATAAATGTACAAATAAAATGTTCAAAATTGCTGTTTTATTCCCATCACATACCCCAAAAAAATAAAAAGTGATCATAAAGTCATATATAGTAAAAGTTGTATCAATAAAAATCACAGCGCATGGGCCCTCCTACATCCCCATATACTGGTTATAGGGTATCAGAATAGGGCAATTTGAAACATACTATTTTTGTTTTAAAAAGTTCAAATGGTTTTTAAAGCAGTACAATAATAGTAAAGCATATAAACATGGGTATTGTTCTAATGGTGTTGACCCATAGCATAAAGAAAACATTGTACAGTGCAAAAATGATCATTGATTGTTTTTAACCCCTTAAGGACCCAGCCATTTTACACCTTAGGACCCGGCCATTTTTTGCACATCTGACCACTGTCACTTTAAACATTAATAACTCTGGAATGCTTTTAGTTATTCTGATTCCGAGATTGTTTTTTCGTGACATATTCTACTTTAACTTAGTGGTAAAAAATTTTGTTAACTTGCATCCTTTCTTGGTGAAAAATCCCAAAATTTGATGAAAAATTTGAAAATTTTGCATTTTTCTAACTTTGAAGCTCTCTGCTTGTAATGAAAATGGATATTCCAAATATTATTTTTTTTATTCACATATACAATGTCTACTTTATATTTGCATCATAAAATTGACGTGTTTTTACTTTTGGAAGACACCAGAGGGCTTCAAAGTTCAGCAGCAATTTTCCAATTTTTCACAAAACTTCGAAAATTCAAATTTTTCTGGGACCAGTTCAGGTTTGAAGTGGATTTGAAGGTTCTTCATCTTAGAAATACCCCACAAATGACCCCATTATAAAAACTGCACCCCCAAAGTATTCAAAATGACATTCAGTCAGCATTTTAACCCTTAAGGTGTTTGACAGGAATGGCAGCAAAGTAAAGGAGAAAATTCACAATCTTCATTTTTTACACTTGCATGTTCTTGTAGACCCAATTTTTGAATTTTTACAAGGGGTAAAATGAGAAAATGTATACTTATATTTGTAGCCCAATTGCTCTCGAGTAAGCACATACCTCATGTGTCTATGTAAATTGTTCGGCGGGCGCAGTAGAGGGCTCAGAAGGAAAGAAGCGACAAGGGGATTTTGGAGCGTACGTTTTTCTGAAATGGTTTTTGGGGGCATGTTGCATTTAGGAAGCCCCTATGGTGACAGAACAGGAAAAAAAAAACACATGGCATACCATTTTGGAAACTATACCCCTTGAGGAACGTAACAAGGAATAAAGTGAGCCTTAATACCCCACAGGTGTTTCACGACTTTTGCATATGTAAAAAAATGTTAAAAAAAATTCAATAAAATGTGTGTTTCCCCCCAAATTTCACATTTTTGCAAGGGTTAATAGCAGAAAATACCCCCCCCCCAAAATTTGTAACCCCATCTCTTCTGAGTATGGAGGTACCCCATAAGTTGACCTGAAGTGCACTACGGGCGAATTACAATGCTCAGAAGAGAAGGAGTCATATTTGGCTTTTTGAGAGCAAATTTTGCTCGGGGGCATGTCGCATTTAGGAAGCCCCTATGGTGCCAGGACAGCAAAAAATACCCACATGCCATACCATTTTGGAAACTAGACCCCTTGAGGAACATAACAAGGAATAAAGTGAGCCTTAATACCCCACAGGGGTTTCACGACTTTTGCATACGTAAAAAAAAATTTCACTAAAATGTGTGCTTCCCCCCCAAATTTCACATTTTTGCAAAGGTTAATAGCAGAAAATACCAACCAAAATTTGTAACCCCATCTCTTCTGAGTATTGAGGTACCCCATAAGTTGACCTGAAGCGCACTACGGGCGAACTACAATGCTCAGAAGAGAAGGAGTCATATTTGGCTTTTTGAGAGCAAATTTTGCTCGGGGGGCATGTCGCATTTAAGAAGCCCCTATGGTGCCAGAACAGCAAAATAACCCCCACATGGCATATCATTTTGGAAACTTTTTTTTTTTTGCGTTTGTCAAAACCGCTGTAACAATCAGCCACCCCTGTGCAAATCACCTCAAATGTACCTGGTGCACTCTCCCTTCTGGGCCTTGTTGTGCGCCCCCAGAGGACTTTACGCCCACATATGGGGTATCTCTGTAGTCGGGAAAAATTGCATTACAAATTTTGGGGGGCTTTTTTCCCTTTTACCTCTTGTCAAAATGAAAAGAATAGGGCAACACCAGCATGTTAGTGTAAAAAAATTATTCTTTTACACTAACATGCTGGTGTAGACCCCAACTTCACCTTTTCATTAGGGGTGTAAGGAGAAAAAGCCCCCCAAAATTTGTAAGGCAATTTCTCCCGAGTACGGCGATACCCCATATGTGACCCTAAACTGTTGCCTTGAAATACGACAGGGCTCCAAAGTGAGAGCGCCATGCGCATTTGAGGCCTGAATTAGGGATTTGCATAGGGGTGGACATAGGGGTATTTTACGCCAGTGATTCCCAAACAGGGTGCCTCCAGCTGTTGCAAAACTCCCAGCATGCTTGGACAGTCAACGGCTGTCCGGCAATACTGGGAGTTGTTGTTTTGCAACAGCTGGAGGCTCCATTTTGGAAACAGTGGCGTACCAGACGTTTTTCACTTTTATTGGGGAGGGGAGGGGGGCTGTGTAGAGGTATGTGTATATGTAGTGTTTTTTACTTTTTATTTTATTTTGTGTTAGTGTAGTGTAGTGTAGTGTAGTGTTTTTAGGGTACAGTCACACGGGCAGGGGGGGTTACAGCGATTTTCCCGCTGCGAGTTTGAGCTGCCGCACAAAATTTGCTGCATCGCAAACTTGCAGCCTGATACTCACTGTAATCCCCTGCCCATGTGAATGTACCCTGTACATTCACAGGGGGGGGGGGAACTTCCAGCTGTTGCAAAGCTACAACTCCCAGCATGCACAGTCTATCAGTGCATGCTTGTAGTTATAGTTTTGCAACAGCTGGAGGCACAAGGGTTGGGAAACACTGAGTTAGGAAACAGACAATGTTTCCCAACCAGTGTGCCTCCAGTTGTTGCAAAACCACAACTCCCAAACATTCTCAGGCATGCTGGGAGTATTAGTTTGGCAACGTCTTTAGAGCCAGATGTTGCCGAACTACAACTCCCAGCATGCTTAGAGTTGTAGTTTGCAACATCTGGAGGACTATAGTTTGCAGACCACTAATACAGTGGTTCCCAATCTGTGCCCTTCCAGATGTTGCAAAACTACAACTCCCAGTATGCCAAAACTGTCCAGGCATGCTGGGAGTTGTAGTTCTGCAACATCTGAAGGGCCAGATGTTACAGAACTACAACTCCCAGCATGCCTGGATAGTAAGGGCATGCTGAGGATGTGTAGTTTTGCAACATCTGGAAGGGCACAGTGGTCTCCAAACTGTGGACCTCCAGATGTTGCAAAACTGCAACTCCCAGCATGCCCAGACGCCAAGGGCTGTCTGGGCATGCTGGGAGTTGTAGTATACAATACAGCAATGCATGGCGCTTTACGGCGATGTGCATTGCTGTAAAGGGCCCGACCGCAGCTGAAAATCCACTCACCTGTCGCCGCCGCCATCTTCCTCGCCGGGATCCGGGTCTTCAGGGACGAGGTGAGTACCGGGGCCGGTCCCCAGCACTCCCCCGTCCCCCGCCGCGTCCTCTGGTCTTCCTTCCGTCCTCTCCGGACTTCAAGGGGCCTTGCAGGGCGGGAGGAAGTAACCGCCCCCCCCTGCGATTGGTCGGTTAGTTAACCGAAGAATCGCAGGGGATCGGAGGAGGTGGCAGGCTTGCCACCTCGCTTCTAGCCTTCAGCATGGTCCTGGCTGTCTGTGAAAGCCGGGATCATGCGAAATTACCGGGCGGTCGGGTCCCAGAGACCTGATCAGCCCGGTATCGCCGCAGATCGCAAGGGCGATTTCCCTTGCGATTTGCGGCGATCGCCGACATGGGGGGCCTACATGGCCCCCCTCTGCATTTGCCCTGGATCCCTGCTGAAGGATTTCAGCAGGGATCCGCTTCCGATCTCCGCCGGGTGAGCGGCGGAGACCAGGAAAAGACCATGATGTATGCATACGTCATGGGTCCTTAAGACCCAGGGTGTGATGACGTATGCATACGTCATGGGTCCTTATGAGGTTAATGTACTGTGTACTTTATGGTAAACAAAATAATGTCATTACAAAGTACAATTGGTCGCACACAAAAAACAAGCCCTCATATGAGTCTGTAGGTGAAAAAAAAGTAAGCCTCTTCAAATGTGAGGAGGAAAAAGTGAAAATGTTAAAATTAAATTATCTGTGTCCTTAAAGGGAAACTCCACTCCTAGACATCAAGATGTCCGATGGTAGGGGGTTCGGCTGCTGGTACAGACTACCTCTTCCCCCACCCCCACACTGGCTACCTTTGGCCTAGCAGCTGGAGCCCCTGATGAGACATATTATCCCCTGTCCTTTGGATAGGGAATAATATGTCCAGGGCCAGAGATACCCTGTAATGCCAAAGTGAGCTGAGTGGGCTGTGTTCTTAAGGGGTTAACAAGTAATTAATAACTAAAAAAAATCGTAAATAATTAAATAAAAATATGCATAACTTAGTAGTTGAATTGTTGAATATTTTGAATAGTTAAGTTGCTCAATATTAAAAAAATATACTTGTGTTAAAAGTTTCGCATTTACAAGGTCAAGGTCATTTTTCCAAGTTTCACCAGGACAACACTCAAGCAAAATTATGTTCTTTTGGCTGTCAGGGAACATCAGGATATTCTAATAAGAGAATCCCAGTGACCTAGATTAGATTGTAAAATTTAGCATGATTGTAATGCTTCCTACAACTCCCCAACTGGACTTGGGTCTCCTCAGTTAGTGGCCACAGGCAAAGAGCCAAAGAATTGGGACATCAGAAATATTGTGGAAAGGAACAATATTTACATGATAAAGAACTTTAGAGGCAATCAGGCACACCTCCAATGTAATACACACAGAAGTGAAATTGCAAGGTGCTTCTTCCATATAGTAGAGTTAAAAGGGTTAAAAAACTTTTTTTTAATCAACTGGTGTCAGAAAGTTAATCAGGTTTGTAATTTACTTCTGTTTAAAAATCTTAATCATTCCAGTACTTATCAGTTGCTTCATGCTCCACAGTAGTGATGAGCGGCATATGCCATATTCGAATTCGCAATATTTCACGAATATGAGGACGAATATTCATCCCATATTCATGAAATTCGAATATTTGTTATATTCATTACGTTTTTTTGAATTGCGAAATTTCGCTATTGCGAAATTAATAGCGAAATTTCGCTAGTCTGCGCATGCGCGCTATAACATCATGCGACGGATGTTGCTAGGGACGTTGCTAAGCTCTGACAACTGTGCTTGCAGAACTCTCATTGGCTCACAGGCATAAGTAGGGCGGAATTTCCGCATGCATAAACCTTTCGCCTCACAGTCTCATCCCTGGATCTTTAATGAAATGATACAAGCATTGCATTTATCAGTCGAAGGAGATCCCTACAATGTGCTCAGTTTTTAAACCAGTTTGAAAAAAAGACGAATATTCGTAATAGCGAATTTTAATCGCGAAATTCGTAATATTCGCAAATTCGCGAAACTCGTAATATTCGCAAAGTAGTAGAAAAGCCCTCAGCAGGACATTTTATTAAATAAAATAATAAATATATAATATAATATTTATAATATAATATTACAGAGTGTTTCGCCTCTCCTGAACGTGACACCAGGTTTCTGGGGGAGAGTGTCTCGTAGAAAGGGGTCAATCATCAGGATAGGCCAATGTTTGTGCAGGATGTCTTTAATACACGCTAGCTACTGGAGCAAAAAGACTCTTTCACAGGTGCTGACTGAGAGCCAAATGCCAGATTAAATAGGCAACTCACAAGTGCTCTCATCAAGCGGTCAGCTGACCAACTAGACAGCTAGGTGTAACCTGGCAACAAAAGCAAACAAAGAACCTGTCAAAACCTTTTAACCCTATAGGTTCTGACAGTACCCCCCCCCCTTTTAGGAGGGGCCACCGGACCTTTCACAACCTGAGAGTAAAGAGGTCTTGACTTGGATACAGATGGACCATTAATGTCCTCATCTGTATCCTCATCCTCCAAATCACACCACTCATTGGTGTCCTCACAGTCATCCTCCCGAATCTCACTACTTCCCTCTGACTGCATGTCTACAGGAGTACACTTCACCCTCTTATTACCCATGGTGTGACATGACGCTGGTTCAGCCAGAGACTACTGCAAAACATGCTTTACAATACTCTTAGACGTTAAATCAGATTGTACACCAGATGGAAAAATGCCCCCCCAGCAGGACTCTGTCAGGCATAGCTCTCTGAGAGGCATGACATACCTGTTTGCCCAAGTGGCCTCCACGATTGCCACTTGGACGCGGATGCTTGACACAGGAGGCGATGAAGTGTGTATTCACCCCACAGTAAAAACACAATCCGTTGACTTGATGAAATCTCCTGCGCTGTTCTGAGGTTCGGATGGACCCTATCTGCACAGGTTCATCCTCAGGCACAGGTTGAAGAAGAGAGGCAGGAGAGGAGTCAGGAAAAGAAGATGAAGTATGGGAAGAAGAAGACTCCCATTTGCGTTTTCGCAGACGTCTGTCCAAGCGCACTGCTAACTTCATAGCTTGGTCAAGTGTATTAGGAGAGGGATATGTAACAAGCATGTCCTTTAGTGTATCAGATAATTCCAGTCTGAACTGACAAATTAACGCTGGGGTGTTCCACTTAGAGGCTGCGCACCATTTTCAAAAGCCTGTACAGTATTCTTGCACAGGTCTGTGTCCCTGTCTTAACATGCACAACTGGGACTTAACGTATGCATCTCTGTCAGGTTCTGAATACAAAAGTCCCAAACCAGCAAAAAAAGAATCCTCTGAGGACAACTCAAGGGCATCAGAATTTAGGGAAAAAAACCACTCTTGAGGGCCTCCTTGCATAACGGACATTATAATCCCCACTCTTTGGGCCTCCGAAAGTACATTAACGATCCGGGAAGTTAACATGTGGCTCCACAGGAGCTGAAACATGAACAGATGAAACCTGGGCAGACTCAAGCTCCAGGATTCTGGCCTGCAAGCCCTGGATTAGCTGTTCCTGGTCTTGCAGCCTCTGAGTCAAGGTCTGGATTAAACCTGATTGAGATTGAGATGACTCGTGCTGCTGAAGTATCTCAGATAAGTCCTGGACCAGCTGAGTGAGACTCTGCATTTGCTCCACTAGAGCAGACATAGCTTCCATGACAGAAAATGCTGATTTTTTGGGCCTGTGAAAATGTCACGGGAAGGAGTGCACACTAATCTCGCCTGCTTCCCTATCCTTGCCTACTAACGTACCTGCCCTAAACGACAGGTCCGTAACCACGAAGACAGTCCCTTCCTGCATACGTGAGGAGCGTAATTGTCAAAATAATAAACTACAATGACACTGACTAGGTCAGGGGACAGTGGGATAACAGACAGACTACACACTCACACAATAGTCCAGAGTCAACTAACCGTGTCAAAGCCAGGAGAAGTCAAAGTACCAAGTCGCTAATAACAGAGAGAAGTCAAGATGAAAGCCACAAGTCAAAGATGCCAGGTAATACAGGAGAAACAGGGAATACACACTAGCTACTGGTGCAAAAAGAATCTTTCACAGGTGCCAGAGCCAGCTGCCAGGTTAAATAGGCAACTCACAGGTGCTCTCATCAAGCGGTCAGCGGACAAGCTAGACAGCTAGGTGTAACCTGGCAACAAAAGCAAACAAAGAACCTTCAAGAACCTACTGACCAGCTAGACAGCTAGGTGTAACCTGGCAACAAAAACAAAGAAAGAACCTGTCAGAACCTTTTAACCCTATAGGTTCTGACACCTTCCAGTACTTATTAGCTTCTGAATACTACAGAGGAAACTCTTTTCTTTTTGGAACACAGAGCTCTCTGCTGACATCACGAGCATAATGCTCTGTGCTGACATCTCTGTCCATTTTAAGAAAATCTCCATAGCAAACATATGCTGCTCTGGACAGTTCCTAAAGTGGACAGAGATGTCAGCAGAGAGCACTGTGCTAGTGATGTCTGCTGAGAGCACTGTGTTCATAAAAGAAAATAATAATAAATTAATAAGTATTCAGCAGCTAATAAGTACTGGAAGGATTACGATTTTTTAATAGAAGTAATTAACAAATCTGTTTAACTTCCTGACACCAGTTGATTTAAAAAAAAAAATTCCACCGGAGTACCGAGTACATAGGGCAAGGAACACTGGGAAGGCGAGAAGGCAAGCCGGGAAGGGAAGTAGACAGAATGACCCTGAATCACATGAAGGATGCAGCCTATCAGCAGCCAATCACCCCTGTGATGTCACAGCCCTATATATTTGGCAGCCATTTTGCGGCTCATCATTTAATTCATTACACTGCAGAGAGATAGGACGGACATCGCTGTATGTGTGTTACACAGAAAAGCTTGTTGCAGCAACATTTCCCCTCTTAGACACCTCAGTCTTCTGTAGGACACAGAGCACAGTGTTTTTGTACGGAAATGAATTCTTATTGCAGTGAATAACCCCTCAGTACCTGTGAACAGTATTGTATTAGTGGAGTGGAGCAGAGAGCTGTGTGTTGCCACAGCTGCAGAAACTTTTTCACAGGAGGGAGAAACAATATTTTAGGGCAAATATGTGTCTTTGCTCCACAACAACTGGCCTGCTGGTTATACTAGTCTGTAGACAGTATAATCCATACCCAGCAGTCCATTCCTAATAGTATTTGAGTCTTTTTCAAATGTTGAGTTTAGTACACAGTGACTGTGTGCTCACGCATTATTGTGTACTGCTGGTGCTGTGGGCAAATTATCTATTTTACTGCTACCATAAATATTCAATTTAAATGTCAAAATTAATCTTTTAATCTTAGGGATTGTGAAGCCTAGTGTCTACTCATGCTGCCACCAGCTCCAGACTCTGCCATTCAGACACTATATTGTATTCTCATGATTCAGCCATCTCCAGGCTGTGCCATTCAGACACTATATGGTCTCCCCATGCTGCCACAAATTCCAGGCAGTCATTCAGCCACTATATGGTCTCCTCATACTGATGCCACCTCCAGGCTGTGTCATTTTGCTGCCATGTGACATGTGACTCCTTGTTTGATTTGGTCCTTTGTACCCACACACCAGGGCCCTAACACCTCCTTGGGAGTTAAGATATCAAAATCCTCAATTTCAATTTCAAAATCTTAAATTTGAATTAAAAAATCTTACATTTCAATGGTCTCCTCATGCTTCTGCCAACTCCAGGCTGTGTCATTCAGCCACTATATGGTATCCTCATGCTTCAGCTACCTCTTGGCTGTGCCATTAAGCCACTATAGAGTCTCCTCATGATTCAGCCACCTCCAGGCTGTGTCATTCAGCCAATATATGGTTTACACATGCTGCTGGGCCTGGGCCTAAATATTTTTATGGTAGCACTAGCTACTATAAATCTTCAATTTAAATTTCAAAATTCAACTTTTAATCTTAGATATTGTGAAGCCCAAGTGTCTACTTATGCTGCTGCCAGCTTCAGGTTGTGTCATTCAGTAACTAAATGTTCTCCTCATGCTGCCAACACCTTCACGCTGTGTCATTTAGCCACTATATGGTCTCCTCATGCTTCATCCACATCCAAGCTGTGTCATTCAGCCACTATATGGTCTCTTTATGCTGCCAACACCTCCATGCTGTGTCTTTCAGCCAGCAGTAATGGACATGCTTAGGAATGATCTGTTTATGTCTTGGAGCTAAATGGCTATGTTGTGAGATTACCATAACACTGTGGCTAGCTTTTTGTGAACTGGTATTTCCTGTTTGACTTTTCTTTTTTTGACAATAAATCCCACAATTCCATTTTCCTCCCTCCCACACATCAGTCACCGTACCCATTGAAACATAAATGAGCTGCATCCATTCAAAGACCTGTGGTTTTCAATCAGGGTGCCTATAGCTGTTGCATTAGTTGCAGATTGATCCATCTCCCACCAAGCAATCGCTCCACCCATTGAAGCAGACTGGCTCCCTGTCAGCAGCTGACTAGTGAGTCAGGTCTCAGCCGCATTTCAACCTGGAAAAAATCTGAGACAACAGTCATTTTGTATGCTGGTAAAAATAAATATTGTAGTGAAAAATCACAGAAGAATTGTGAGAAAACCATCACACACAGGTACAGACACTATATTATGAACTACACTAATTTTACAGCCCCTGTAGCATAGTCAAATGAAAAAAATCCTGGAATACCCATTTAAAAACATATTTATGCAGCGGTAGACCTAGATGCAATAAATTGGAGGACACAGAACCTATACCAGATACAATAGGACGACCTGGTGGATTTTCAGTGTTTTGATGTACCTTCAGTAAATAGTAAAAAATAGGCAAGGCAGGTTCGTGAATGAGGATAAAATGTTTTTCTGATTTGTTTAAAATGCCCGTATGGAAACCTTCATTGACCAATATTTTCAATTTGTCAGTGTATTTCTTAGTATGGTCTGAGGGTAGAATTTTGTAAAACTTTGTGTCAGTAAGTAATCTATTGGCCTCCTTGATGTAATCTTCTGTATTTAAAATGACTACCCCTACCCCCTTGTCTGCTGGTCGGATCAAAATGTCACGATTCTCAGCTAGCTTTTTGAGTGTCTGATGCTCAAGATGAGATATTTGGTGTCTTTTTTAGTGATTTTCTCTAAATCGTGTGAAACCATACTTAGGAAGGTGTCAAGGTAACTGCCTCTAGACTAGAGAGAATAAAAGTTTTATTTGGGTTTAAGATTAGTGTGTGTTGGTGCCGGTTCCATGGAGACAGTAACGGTAGTCTGGCTCTGCTCCACTTCGGGTTCCCCTTTAATGTTGAAAAATATTTTTAAAGTAAGTTTTTTACAAAGTTATTAAGATCGATGAAGAGATGAAAACTATTCGACCTTCCAGTTGGGCAGAATGATAAACCTCTTTTGAGGATATTATTTTCAATGTCTTGAGAATACATGTAGATACATTTTATATTTTGTCGGTGTCTATATTAGTGTGTCCTTGTGTGTTTTGTTCTTAATTTTTATTTAATCCTCCCTTGTTTCTCTTCTGACCTCCCCTATATCCCCTTCTCCGCTGTCTTTTCTTTTTACTCCTAAGGGGGGGCTATGTCTTCCAGTTTCATAGGGGCAGTGGATTTTAGTGGTGGTGGTGATTTCTGGATTCTGCGGGGGAGGTCTAAAAAAACAGAAGCATTCTGTTGATTATATAGTAAGAATTGATCCATATTGGGAACTGTTGGGGTGGAGAGCTGATGTGGGTTAGGGGGGAGGTTTTCCAGACCGGTAAAGTATAAATATCCTGGGTTACTGGTGGCTGGAGGAGTAGTGATATGGACAGTTAGGAGTGAATCTTCAAGAAAAGATTCTGGTTCAGATGCAGAGAAAAATCCTGAGGGAAGGCAACTGGCAGATTCTTTTGTGGGCAAGTTGGTGGAACAGGAGTTGATGAAATCAGTAAGTTCCTTTGAGGGTAGAGTAGGAGGAACCAAACTGGTGGGTAGGGGATGGTAGCAGTCTGAGTACTGGCGAAGGATTTGGTTACAGCTGGGGAAGAAAGGTGTTGAGAAGTGAGGGTCTTTTTGCTGACAGAATTGTAATGGGACTGGGGAGTGTAATCCAGGTGACGGGTGTTCCTGGGTCTGGTTTGACGGGGATAATGGGACCGAGGAGTGGCTCTCGAGGATATGGTGCTTTGTCTGTGGTACGTGGGTGGCACAGATGTAGTCTTATTGGTGGGTCTAAAGGTTTTAGTGTTGCTATGCTGATGTGGTGGGTTTTTGTTGCATTTGAGGTTGGCATCAGTTAGTTTGTCTGTTTTGTGCCAGTATTTAATGTTGTGTTGATAGTCGTACCTATCTATGTTCAGTTTGGTCAGTTTCTTTTGTAAAATCTCTTTTTCCAATTTGAGTGTTTTGTCATTATGAGAGGACTGCCATTT
This sequence comes from Hyla sarda, assembly GCF_029499605.1. Taxonomy (NCBI): domain Eukaryota; kingdom Metazoa; phylum Chordata; class Amphibia; order Anura; family Hylidae; genus Hyla; species Hyla sarda. The sequence continues at coordinate 200,180,145 of NC_079189.1, forward strand.
AGCATATTCAGGAAAGTGTTGGAACTTTGAGAGTGCAAAAATGCAATTGTATATCTTATCAGAGATGTGATCTACAACTGAATCTCTCTTTTCGGACAACTGCCATAGTGTAGTGGAACAAACATTTAACCCCTTAAGGACCAAGGCCATTTTAACCTTAAAGGGGTACTCTGGCCCTAAGACATCTTATCCCCTATCCAAAGAATAGGGGATAAGATGTTTGACCATGGGGGTCCCACAGCTGGGGACCCTCGCAATCTTGCATTTGGTACCCACCTCTTTGAGCTGCACGCCATGCTGCCAGCTCACAAACTTCCGGGTGCCGAAAACGGGGCTGTAGTATCGTGATGTCACAACTCCGCCCCCATGTGACGTCATCCCCCACCCCGTTATGAAAGTCTATCGGAGTGGGGCATGATGGCCGTTTTAGATTTTTCCTCCTCGCCTTCTAAAATCCATAACTCTATTATATTTCCATCTACAGACCCATATAAGGGCTTGTTTTTTGCGTGACCAATTGTACTTTATTATGAAACCTATCATTCTTCCATAAAATGTACGGCAAACCCAAAAAACAACTTAGGGAAGAAATTGTAATGAAAACCACAATTTTGCACATTTTGGAGGGCTTCGTTTTCACACTGTACAATTTACGGTAAAAATTATATGTGTTCTATATTCTGTGGGTCAATATGATTAACCCCTTAAGGACCAAGGGTTTTTCCGTTTTTGCACTTTCGTTTTTTTCCTCCTCACCTTTTAAAAATCATATCCCTTTCAATTTTGCGCCTAAAAATCCATATGATAGCTTATTTTTTGCGCCACCAATTCTACTTTGCAGTGACATCAGTCATTTTACCCAAAAATATACGTTGAAACTGAAAAAAAATTATTGTGCGACGAAATTGAAGAAAAAACACTGTTTTTTAGCTTTTGGGGACTCGGTTTCTGCGCAGTACATTTTTCAGTAAAAATGACACCTTATCTTAATTCTGTAGGTCCATCTGATCAAAATTATACCCTACTTCTATAGGTTTGATTTTGTTGTACTTCTGTAAAAAATCATAACTACATGCACAAAAATTTATATGTTTAAAATTGTCATCTTCTGACCCCTATAACTTTTTTATTTTTCCACATATGGGGCGGTATGAGGGCTCATTTTTTGTGCCGTGATCTGAAGTGTTTATCAGTACCATTTTTGTATTGATCAGACTTGTATTGATCACTTTTTATTCATTTTTTCATGACATAAAAAGCAACCAAAAATACATTATTTTGAGTTTGGAATTTTTTTGCGCGTACGCCATTGACCGTGCGGTTTAATTAATTATATATTTTTATAGTTCGAACATTTACGCATGCGGCAATATCACATATGTTTATATTTATTTTTATTTACATGGTGGTTTTTTATGGGAAAAGGGGGGTGATTTGAACTTTTATTAAGGAAAGGGTTAAATCACATGTATTAACATTTTTTTACACTTTTTTTTGCAGTGTTACAGCTCCCATAGGGACCTATAACACTGCATACACTGATCTTATACCCTGTTCACTGCAAAGCCATAGCTTTGCAGTGATCAGGGTTATCGGCGGTCGATTGCTTAAGCCTGAATCTCAGGCTTGGAGCAATCAATCGCTAAGGGGACACGCCGGAGGCAGGTAAGAGGACCTCCGCTCATGTCCCAGCTGATCGGGACACCGCATTTTCACTGCGGTAGTCCTGATCAGCCCCGCTGAGCAATCGGGCAGCTTTCACTTTCGGTTTAGACGTGGCGTTCAACTTTGAACGCTGCGTCTAAAGGGTTAATAGCGCGCGGCATTAGCCCCGGGTCCTGGCATCAGATACGTTATATCGCGGGAGTCCGGCAAAGGACGTAAATATACGTCCTTGGTCATTAAGGGGATAAAATGATACCCATGGCTAGGTACCTTTATATTTTTGTACTGCTGAAAAAAAATTCTAAAACTTTTTGTACAAAATCAGTAATCTAAAATCGCCCTATTTTGACCACCTATAACTTTTTCATTTTCCCGTATATAGGGTGGTATGAGGGCTCAGTTTTTGCGCCGTCATCTGTACTTTTTATTGATACCACGTTTGCATATATAAAACTTTTAGATAATTTTTTAATGATTTTTTTTGGAATAACATATGACTAAAAAGCAGCATTACTAGAATTTTTTTCTTTTTTACGTTTACACTGTTCACCGTACGGGATCATTAACACAATATTTTGAAAGTTTGGACATTTATGCACGCAGCAATACCAAATATGTTTATTAAAAATGTTTTACGCTTTTTGGGGGTAAAATGGGAAAAAAGGACAATTTTCATTTTTATTGGGGGAGAGGATTTTTCACTTTTTTTTACTTTTTATTTTTATATTTTTCAACTTTGTTTTTACACTTTTTATGTCCCCATAGGGGACTATCTATAGGAATCATTTGATTGCTAATACTGTTCAGTGCTATTCATAGGACATAGCACTGATCAGTATTATCGGTGATCTTCTGCTCTGGTCTGCTCAATCTCAGATCACAGCAGGAGACACCAGGAGACGGACGGAGGCAGGTAAGAGGACCTCCGCTCATGTCCCAGCTGATCGGGACACCGCATTTTCACTGCGGTAGTCCTGATCAGCCCCGCTGAGCAATCGGGCAGCTTTCACTTTCGGTTTAGACGCGGCGTTCAACTTTGAACGCTGCGTCTAAAGGGTTAATAGCGCGCGGCACTGCAATCGCGCTATTAGCCCCGGGTCCTGGCATCAGATACGTTATATCGCGGGAGTCCGGCAAAGGACGTAAATATACGTCCTTGGTCATTAAGGGGATAAAATGATACCCATGGCTAGGTACCTTTATATTTTTGTACTGCTGAAAAAAAATTCTAAAACTTTTTGTACAAAATCAGTAATCTAAAATCGCCCTATTTTGACCACCTATAACTTTTTCATTTTCCCGTATATAGGGTGGTATGAGGGCTCAGTTTTTGCGCCGTCATCTGTACTTTTTATTGATACCACGTTTGCATATATAAAACTTTTAGATAATTTTTTAATGATTTTTTTTGGAATAACATATGACTAAAAAGCAGCATTACTAGAATTTTTTTCTTTTTTACGTTTACACTGTTCACCGTACGGGATCATTAACACAATATTTTGAAAGTTTGGACATTTATGCACGCAGCAATACCAAATATGTTTATTAAAAATGTTTTACGCTTTTTGGGGGTAAAATGGGAAAAAAGGACAATTTTCATTTTTATTGGGGGAGAGGATTTTTCACTTTTTTTTACTTTTTATTTTTATATTTTTCAACTTTGTTTTTACACTTTTTATGTCCCCATAGGGGACTATCTATAGGAATCATTTGATTGCTAATACTGTTCAGTGCTATTCATAGGACATAGCACTGATCAGTATTATCGGTGATCTTCTGCTCTGGTCTGCTCAATCTCAGATCACAGCAGGAGACACCAGGAGACGGACGGAGGCAGGTAAGAGGACCTCCGCTCATGTCCCAGCTGATCGGGACACCGCATTTTCACTGCGGTAGTCCTGATCAGCCCCGCTGAGCAATCGGGCAGCTTTCACTTTCGGTTTAGACGCGGCGTTCAACTTTGAACGCTGCGTCTAAAGGGTTAATAGCGCGCGGCACTGCAATCGCGCTATTAGCCCCGGGTCCTGGCATCAGATACGTTATATCGCGGGAGTCCGGCAAAGGACGTAAATATACGTCCTTGGTCATTAAGGGGATAAAATGATACCCATGGCTAGGTACCTTTATATTTTTGTACTGCTGAAAAAAAATTCTAAAACTTTTTGTACAAAATCAGTAATCTAAAATCGCCCTATTTTGACCACCTATAACTTTTTCATTTTCCCGTATATAGGGTGGTATGAGGGCTCAGTTTTTGCGCCGTCATCTGTACTTTTTATTGATACCACGTTTGCATATATAAAACTTTTAGATAATTTTTTAATGAATTTTTTTGGAATAACATATGACTAAAAAGCAGCATTACTAGAATTTTTTTCTTTTTTACGTTTACACTGTTCACCGTACGGGATCATTAACACAATATTTTGAAAGTTTGGACATTTATGCACGCAGCAATACCAAATATGTTTATTAAAAATGTTTTACGCTTTTTGGGGGTAAAATGGGAAAAAAGGACAATTTTCATTTTTATTGGGGGAGAGGATTTTTCACTTTTTTTTTACTTTTTATTTTTATATTTTTCAACTTTGTTTTTACACTTTTTATGTCCCCATAGGGGACTATCTATAGGAATCATTTGATTGCTAATACTGTTCAGTGCTATTCATAGGACATAGCACTGATCAGTATTATCGGTGATCTTCTGCTCTGGTCTGCTCAATCTCAGATCACAGCAGGAGACACCAGGAGACGGACGGAGGCAGGTAAGAGGACCTCCGCTCATGTCCCAGCTGATCGGGACACCGCATTTTCACTGCGGTAGTCCTGATCAGCCCCGCTGAGCAATCGGGCAGCTTTCACTTTCGGTTTAGACGCGGCGTTCAACTTTGAACGCTGCGTCTAAAGGGTTAATAGCGCGCGGCACTGCAATCGCGCTATTAGCCCCGGGTCCTGGCATCAGATACGTTATATCGCGGGAGTCCGGCAAAGGACGTAAATATACGTCCTTGGTCATTAAGGGGATAAAATGATACCCATGGCTAGGTACCTTTATATTTTTGTACTGCTGAAAAAAAATTCTAAAACTTTTTGTACAAAATCAGTAATCTAAAATCGCCCTATTTTGACCACCTATAACTTTTTCATTTTCCCGTATATAGGGTGGTATGAGGGCTCAGTTTTTGCGCCGTCATCTGTACTTTTTATTGATACCACGTTTGCATATATAAAACTTTTAGATAATTTTTTAATGAATTTTTTTGGAATAACATATGACTAAAAAGCAGCATTACTAGAATTTTTTTCTTTTTTACGTTTACACTGTTCACCGTACGGGATCATTAACACAATATTTTGAAAGTTTGGACATTTATGCACGCAGCAATACCAAATATGTTTATTAAAAATGTTTTACGCTTTTTGGGGGTAAAATGGGAAAAAAGGACAATTTTCATTTTTATTGGGGGAGAGGATTTTTCACTTTTTTTTACTTTTTATTTTTATATTTTTCAACTTTGTTTTTACACTTTTTATGTCCCCATAGGGGACTATCTATAGGAATCATTTGATTGCTAATACTGTTCAGTGCTATTCATAGGACATAGCACTGATCAGTATTATCGGTGATCTTCTGCTCTGGTCTGCTCAATCTCAGATCACAGCAGGAGACACCAGGAGACGGACGGAGGCAGGTGAGGGGACCTCTGTCCACCATGACAGATGATCGGATCCCCACGGCAGCGATGCGGGCAATCCGATCATCTATTTTAACATGCACACTGCCGCAGATGCCGTGATCTGTACTGATCACGGCATCTGGGGGGTTAAAGGAGGACATCCACGCGATCGCGAATGTCAGCCATTACCGGCTGCTACACCAGGACGTACATTTATGTCCTGTGTATAACCACGAGCATCGAGGCGGTGCTCGCGGTCATACACAGGACGTAAATGTACGTCCTGGTGCGCTAAGTACCACGTACATTTACGTCCGTGGTCCTTAAGGGGTTAATGCATTTTCTCATTTGTTGTAAAAATAAATATGGTCCTCTTTAAAACATGCAATGGGTCTCAGTCTTAGACCCCTGGGAACAAGATTTTCAGTTAAATACACCTTGAGAAAAGCACTGGTGATGAGTTTCCTCCTCAAAGTTTTTCTGATTCTAAAAATAAGCTTTTAATTTGCTCAAATTCATTCATAGTCACAGTACCTGTGGAATCAGAGTGAGGCATCTCTGTGTGGAAGTCACAATTGTATCGAACAGCATGGATCTCCTGTTTAGTCTCGTATTATTAAGGTCCATGGTGGCGAATGATGTAGGGTAGTCACAGTCGCCTCGGTCATGAGTAGGAGACTGACGCCAACCACAAACACAACAGAAACCCACCATGTAAGCATAGCAACACCAAAACTTTTAGACCCACCAATAAGATTACATCTGTGCCACCCACGAACCACAGATAAAACACTAAACCCTCGAAAGCCACTCCTCGGTCCCATTATCCCCGTCAACCCAGACCCAGGAACACCTGTCACCTGGATTACACTCCTCAGTCCCATTACAATTCTGTCAGCAAACAGACCTTCACTTGTCATCACCCTTCTTCCCCAGCTGTAACCAAATCCATCACCAGTACTCAGACCGCTACCATCATCCACCCACCCACCAGTTTGGTTCCTCCTACTCTACCCTCAAAGGAACTTATCAATTTAATCAACTCCTGTTCCACCAACTTGCCCACACATTAACCTGTCAGTCAGCTTCCCTCAGGCCATTTGTCTGCATCTGACTCAGAATCTTTTCTTGAAGATTTGCTCCTAACAGTCCATATCACTACTCCTCCAGCCACCAGTGAACAAGGACATTTATACTTTACCCCTCTGGAAAACCTCCCACATTAGCTCTCCACCCTGACAGTTTTTTTAGACCTCCCCCGCAAAATCCAGAAATCACCACCAACCCTAAAAACCACTGCCCCTATGGAACTGGTAGACAAAGCCCCCCCCCCCCCAGGGGTAAAAAGAAAAGACTGCAGAGAAGGGGATGTAGGGGAGGTCGAAAGAGAAACGAGGGAGGACAAGAGAAAAAGGAAGAACAAAACACACAAGGACGCTCTAATATAGACCCAGTCAAAATATAAAATTTATCTACGTATATTCTCAATGACATTGAAAATAATATCCTAAAAAGAGGTATATCATTCTGCCCAACTGGAAGGTCGAATAGTTTTCACCTCTTCATCGATCTTACTGTAAAAATATTTTTCTACATTAAAGGGGAACCTGAAGTGGAGCAGAGCCAGACTACCGTTACTGTTTCCACAGAATCAGCTTCGACACTCACTAATCTTAAGCCCAAATCAAACAGTTGAGAGCCAGTTGCCTTGACACTTTGAAGTATGGTTTCACACGATTTAGAGAAACTCACAATACTCTAATAACCTATCTCATCTTGAGCATCAGACATTCAAAAAGCTAGCTGAGAATTGGGATATTGTGATCCGACCAGCAGACAAGGGTGTAGGAGTGGTCATTTTAAATAAAGAAGATTACATCAAAGAGGCCAATAGATCACTGACTGACCCCAAGTTTTACAAAATTCTACCCTCAGACCCTACTAAGAAATACACTGACAAATTGAAAATATTGGTCAATGAAGGTTTCCAAAAGGGCATTTTAAACAAATCCGAAAAAGATTTTCTGAAAATCCACCAGGTCGTCCTTGTCAGGAACCGGACTGGAAGCGGGTAGTGGATCCTCTGTGTTAGTGAGGTGATGGCGTGGGCCGTACCAGGGGAGCGGTTCTAAGAAGTTACTGGTCTTCACCAGAGCCCGCCGCAAGGCAGGATAGACCTTCTGCGGCGGTAACTTCCAGGTCGTATCCCCCGATAGCGACTCGACCTCACTAACAGCTGAGATAGGTTAGTACACAAGGACAAGGCGAAGGCAAGGTCGGACATAGCAAGAGGTCAAGGCAGGCGGCAGAGGTTCGTAGTCAGGGGCAACAGCAAAGTTCTGGATACACAGGCTTGGGAACACACAGAATGCTTTCTCAGGGCACAAGTGCAACAAGATCCGGCAAGGACAGGAAGGGGGAGTGGGTTTAAATACTATTCACAGTAATTGTAACAGATTGGGCCAGGCACCAATTAATGGGGCACTGGCCCTTTAAATCTGAGAGACCCGGCACGCGTGCGCCCTAGAGAGCGGGACCGCGTGCGCCGGGGCTGAGCAGACAGAGGACGGGGCAGGTAATCAGAATGGGATGCGACCCGCTGGCGGGCACGTCCCGCCGCGTGGATCGCATCCCCGCTGGGGGAATCAGAGCAGCGCTCCCGGTCAGCGAGTATGACCGGGGCGCTGCAGGAAAGAGATGAACGCCGCGAGCGCTCCGGAGGAGGAGAGGGACCCGGAGTGCTCGGCGTTACAGTCCTATTGTATCTGGTATAGGTTCTGTGCCCTCCAATTTATTGCACTAGATCTACTGCGGCATAAATACGTTTTTAATCTAACATCTTATCTCAAAGATAAAACTGATTTTATTTCCTCCATTTTAAAAGCAGAATGGAAGACTGAATATATATTGGTCACAATGGATATTACTTCCTTATACACCGTAATTGACCATGATCTATGGATTAATGTGGTGGCCCATTTCCTTAATAATAACCCCGACCTCCCCAAGGTCTCCCCTATATTTTAATGCATACTTATTTACAATTTCCAAAATGTATTTATGCAGAGCATACAGGCACGGCAATTGGGTGTCGAGTGACATCCAGTTTTGTCAATTTATTTGTGGGCCTGTTCGAGGAAACCTTCAACTATCCACATCATTTATTTCAACATTGTGTATATTTTAAATGTTTAATTGATGATATCTTCTTTATTTGGAATGGGTCTACAGTTTTACTTAATTAACCCCTTAAGGACCGGGGGTTTTTCCGTTTTTGCATTTTCGTTTTTTGCTCCTTGCCTTTAAAAAATCATAACTCTTTCAATTTTGCACCTAAAAATCCATATGATGGCTTATTTTTTGCGCCACCAATTCTACTTTGTAATGACGTCAGTCATTTTGCCCAAAAATCTACGGTGAAACAGGCAAAAAAATCATTGTTCGACAAAATTGAAAAAAAACCCGCTGTTTTGTAACTTTTGGGGGCTTCCGTTTCTACGTAGTACATTTTTCGGTAAAAATTACACCTGATATTTATTCTGTAGGTCCATACGATTAAAATGATACCCTACTTATATAGGTTTGATTTTTTCGGACTTCTGGAAAAAATCATAACTACATGCAGGAAAATTAATACGTTTAAAATTGTCATCTTCTGACCCCTATAACTTTTTTATTTTTCCGTGTATGGGGCGGTATGAAGGCTCATTTTTTGCACCGTGATCTGAAGTTTTTAACGGTACCATTTTTGCATTGATAGGACTTATTGATTTTTTGCGCGCACGCCATTGACCGAGCGGTTTAATTAATGATATATTTTTATAATTCGGACATTTCCGCACGCGGTGATACCATATATGTTTATTTTTATTTACACTGTGTTTTTTTTTTATTGGAAAAGGGGGGTGATTCAAACTTTTAATAAGGGAGGAGTTAAATGATCTTTATTCACTTTCTTTTTTTCACTTTTTTTTTTGCAGTGTTATAGGTCTCATAGGGACCTATAACACTGCACACACTGATCTCCTATGCTGATCACTGGTTTCTCATAAGAAACCAGTGATCAACGATTCTGCCGCTTGACTGCTCATTCCTGGATCTCAGGCACTGAGCAGTCATTCGGCGATCGGACAGCGAGGAGGCAGGAAGGGGCCCTCCTGCTGTCCTGTCAGCTGTTCGGGATGCCACGATTAGCCGCGGCTATCCCGAACAGCCCGACTGAGCTAGTCGGGAACTTTCACTTTCACTTTTAGCCGCGCGGCTCAGCTCTGAGCGCGCGGCTAAAGGGTTAATAGCGCGCGGCGCCGCGATCGGCGCTGCACGCTATTAGAGGCGGGTCCCGGCTTCACTATGACGCCGGGCCCGCCGTGATATGACGCGGGGTTACTGTGTAACCCCACGTTATATCAGAAGAGCAGGACCAAGGACGTACCGGTACGTCCTTGGTCCTTAAGGGGTTAATGTTTATCCCTACTGAACAATAACACCGGGGTCTCCATGTTACGCACAGTGTTTTTAATGACAATGCTGAATTTTTAGTTGTTGTTTTTCCCAATGGCCAAGGATCTTTAACCCCTTAAGGACCGAGCCATTTTATACCTTAAGGACCGGAGCGTTTTTTGCAATTCTGACCACTGTCACTTTAAACATTAATAACTCTGGGATGCTTTTAGTTATCATTCTGATTCCGAGATTGTTTTTTCGTGACATATTCTACTTTAACTTAGTGGTAAAATTTTATGGTAACTTGCATCCTTTCTTGGTGAAAAATCCCAAAATTTGATGAAAAAAATGAAAATTTTTCATTTTTCTAAATTTGAAGCTCTCTGCTTGTAAGGAAAATGGATATTCAAAATATATTTTTGTTGGGTTCACATATACAATATGTCTACTTTATGTTTGCATCATAAAATTTATGAGTTTTTACTTTTGGAAGACACCATAGGGCTTCAAAGTTCAGCAGCAATTTTGAAATTTTTCACAAAATTTTCAAACTCACTATTTTTCAGGGACCAGTTAAGTTTTGAAGTGGATTTGAAGGGTCTTCATCTTAGAAATACCCCATAAAAGACCCCATTATAAAAACTACACCCCCTAAAGTATTCAAAAAAACATTCAGTAAGTGTATTAACCCTTTAGGTGTTTCACAGGAATAGTAGCAAAGTGAAGGAGAAAATTCAAAATCTTCATTTTTTACACTCGCATGTTCTTGTAGACCCAATTTTTGAATTTTTGCAAGGGATAAAAAGGAGAAAATTTTTACTTGTATTTGAAACCCAATTTCTCTCGAGTAAGCACATACCTCATATGTCTATGTTAATTTTTCGGCGGGCGCAGTAGAGGGCTCAGAAGGGAAGGAGCAACAAATGGTTTTTGGGGGGCATGCCGCATTTAGGAAGCCCCTATGGTGCCAGGACAGCAAAAAAAAACACATGGCTACCATTTTGGAAACTAGACCCCTCAGGGAACGTAACAAGGGGTAAAGTGAACCTTAATACCCTACAGGTGATTCACGACTTTTGCATATGTAAAAAAAATATATATTTTTTTTACCTAAAATGCTTGGTTTCCCAAAAATTTTACATTTTTAAAAAGGGTAATAGCAGAAAATACCCCACAAAATTTGAAGCCCAATTTCTCCCGATACAGAAAACACCTTGCATGGGGGTGAAAAGTTCTCTGCTGGCGCACTACAGGTCTCAGAAGAGAAGGAGTCACATTTGGCTTTTTGAAAGCAAATTTTGCTCTGGGGGCATGCCGCATTTAGGAAGCCCCTATGGTGCCAGAACAGCAAAAAAAAAACACATGGCATACCATTTTGGAAACTAGACCCCTCGGGGAACGTAACAAGGGGTAACGTGAACCTTAATGCCCTACAGGTGTTTCACAACTTTTGCATATGTAAAAAAAAAAATTTTTTTTACCTAAAATGCTTGTTTTCCCAAAATGTTTACATTTTTAAAAAGGGTAATAGCGGAAAATACCCCCCAAAATTTGAAGCCCAAATTCTCCCGATTCAGAAAACACCCCATATGGGGGTGAAAAGTGCTCTGCTGGCGCACTACAGGTCTCAGAAGGGAAGGAGTAACATTTGGCTTTTTGAAAGCAAATTTTGCTCTGGGGGCATGCCGCATTTAGGAAGCCCCTATGGTGCCATAACAGCAAAAAAAAAACACATGGCATACCATTTTGGAAACTAGACCCCTCGAGGAACGTAACAAGGGGTAATGTGAACCTTAATACCCTACAGGTGTTTCACGACTTTTGCATATGTAAAAAAATATATATTTTTTTTACCTAAAATGCTTGGTTTCCCAAAATTTTTTCAATTTTAAAAAGGGTAATAGCAGAAAATACCCCCAAAATTTGAAGTCAAATTTCTCACGATTCAGAAAACACCCCATATGAGTGTGAAAAGTGCTCTGCTGGCGCACTACAGGTCTCAGAAGAGAAGGAGTCACATTTGGCTTTTTGAAAGCGAATTTTGCTCTGGGGGCATGCCGCATTTAGGAAGCCCCTATGGTGCCAGGACAGCAAAAAAAAAACACATGGCATACCATTTTGGAAACTAGACCCCTCGTGGAACGTAACAAGGGGTAATTTGAACCTTAATACCCTACAGGTGTTTCACGACTTTTGCATATGTAAAAAAAAAATATATTTTTTGCCTAAAATGCTTGTTTTCCCAAAAATGTTACATTTTTTAAAAGGGTAATAGCAGAAAATACCCCCCAAAATTTGAAGCCCAATTTCTCCCGAGTACAGCGATACCCCATATGTGACCCTAAACTGTTGCCTTGAAATACGACAGGGCTCCAAAGTGAGAGCGCCATGCGCATTTGAGGCCTAAATTAGGGACTTGCATAGGGGTGGACATAGGGGTATTCTACGCCAGTGATTCCCAAACAGGGTGCCTCCAGCTGTTGTAAAACTCCCAGCATGCCTGGACAGTCAACGGCTATCTGGCAATACTGGGAGTAGTTGTTTTGCAACAGCTGGAGGCTCCGTTTTGGAAACAGTGGCGTACCAGACGTTTTTCATTTTTATTGGGGAGGGGGGTTGTATAGGGGTATGTGTATATGTAGTGTTTTTTACTTTTTATTTTATTTTGTGTTAGTGTAGTGTAGTGTTTTAGGGTACAGTCGCACGGGCGGGGGTTCACAGTAGTTTCTCGCTGGCAGTTTGAGCTACGGCAGAAAATTTGACGCAGCTCAAACTTGCAGCCGGATACTTACTGTAATCCTCCGCCCATGTGAGTGTACCCTGTACGTTCACATTGGGGGGGGGGGGGACATCCAGCTGTTGCAAAACTACAACTCCCAGCATGTACGGTCTATCAGTGCATGCTGGGAGTTGTTGTTTTGCAACCGCTGGAGGCTCCGTTTTGGAAACAGTGGCGTACCAGACGTTTTTCATTTTTATTGGGGAGGGGGGCTGTGTAGGGGTATGTGTATATGTAGTGTTTTTTACTTTTTATTTTATTGTGTGTTAGTGTAGTGTAGTGTTTTTAGGGTATAGTCACACGGGCGGGGGGTTCACAGTAGTTTCTCGCTGGCAGTTTGAGCTGCGGCAGAAATTTTGCCGCACCTCAAACTTGCAGCCGGATACTTACTGTAATCCTCCGCCCATGTGAGTGTACCCTGTACATTCACATTGGGGGGGGGGGGGGAACATCCAGCTGTTGCAAAACTACAACTCCCAGCATGTACGGTCTATCAGTGCATGCTGGGAGTTGTAGTTTTGCAACAGCTGGAGGCACACTGGTTGTGAAACACCGAGTTTGGTAACAAACTCAGTGTTTTGCAACCAGTGTGCCTTCAGCTGTTGCAAAAGCTACAACCCCCAGCATGTACGGACAGCGGAAGGGCATGCTGGGTGTTGTAGTTATGCAACAGCTGGAGGCATACTACTTTGGCTGGGGATGCTGGGGATTGTAGTTATGCAACAGCTGGAGACACACTGGTTTGCTACTTAACTCAGTGTGCCTTCAGCTGTTGCAAAACTACAACTCTCAGCAGTCACGGACAGCCAACGGGCATGCTGGGAGTTGTAGTTATGCAACCACCAGATGCACCACTACAACTCCCAGCATGCACTTTAGCTGATTGTGCAAGCTGGGAGTTGTAGTTACACAACAGCTGAAGGTACACTTTTACATAGAAAGAATGTGCCTCCAGCTGTTGCAAAACTACAAGTCCCAGCATGCCCATAAGGGCATGCTGGGAGTTGTGGTGGTCTGCCTCCTGCTGTTGCATAACTATAGCTCCCAGCATGCCCTTTTTGCATGCTGGGAGCTGTTGCTAAGCAACAGCAGGAGGCTGTCACTCACCTCCAACGATCCAGCAGCACAGGTCAGTCCCTCGTCGTCTCCGCCGCCGCCGCTGCTCCTGGGGCCCCGATCCCAACAGGGGCGCCGGGGATCGGGGTCCCCAGCACCCGGGGTGCACGTCCCGCACCCGCTCACGTCCTCCGGAAGAGGGGCGGAGCGGGTTGCGGGAGTGACACCCGCAGCAGGCGCCCTGATTGGTCGGCCGGTAATCCGGCCGACGAATCAGGGCGATCGTGAGGTGGCACCAGTGCCACCTCACCCCTGCTGGTTCTGGCTGTTCGGGGCCGTCTCTGACGGCCCCGATCAGCCAATAATTCCGGGTCACCGGGTCACTGGAGACCCGATTGACCCGGAATCCGCCGCAGATCGCTGGACTGAATTGTCCAGCGATCTGCGGCCATCGCCGACATGGGGGGTCATAATGACCCCCCTGGGCGATATGCCCCGATGCCTGCTGAACGATTTCAGCAGGCATCGGGGACCGGCTCCGCTCCAGATGGTTGCGGGGGGCCGGTAAAACACATGACGTTCTCATACGTCATGTGTCCTTAAGGACTCGGAAATGGAGACGTATGAGAACGTCATGTGTCCTTAAGGGGTTAAATCTTTTTTTAAAAAGTGGACAATAACAGCTACCTCGATTTTACCAGCTCACATTATAAAAAATGGCTCATAAATGTGCTGTATAGGTAATTTAAACGCATTAGGCATAACTGTTCCAATTTTAAAAATTTTAAAGAGAAAAGTGATATTTTACAAAGAAGGTTTAAGGCAAAGAAATATCCAAAGACCATTGTGGACTCATCTTTTAAGAGGGTTAGAACTTTATCACAACGTGAATGCCTGACAAAGGGGAAAGAAACCACGAGTAGTGAAAAAGACTGGTCGATAAACTGTATTACCACCTATACCACGAACATAAACATATTAACCCCTTAGCGAAGCAGGATGTAAATGTATGTCCTGGTGAGCTGGTACTTAACGCACCAGGATGTACATTTACGTCCTATGCATAAACATGAGCATCGGAGCGATGCTCGCGTCATGCGCAGCAGGTCCCGGCTTCTGATAGCAGCCAGGGACCTGCCTGTAATGGCAGACATCCGCGATCGTGTGGATGTCCGCCATCAACCCCTCAGATGTCGTGATCAATACAGATCATGGCATCTGCAGCATCGCGGTATTTTCAATGCATGATCGGATCGCCAACAGCACTGCCGCAGCGATCTTATCATCCAGCATGGCAGCCGGAGGTCCCCTCACCTGCCTCCGCTGCCTTCCACGGGTCAGAAGACCAGAGCAGAAGAGGACCGATAATACTGATCAGTGCAATGTCCTATGCATAGCACTGAACAGTATTAGCAATCGAATGATTGCTATAAATAGTCCCCTATGGGGACTATTAAAGTGTAAAAATAAAAGTAAAAAACCATAAAAAAAATTTGAAAAACCCCCTCCCCCAATAAAAACGTGAATTGTCCCATTTTCCCTATTTCACCACCAAAAAGTGTAAACAAAATAATTTATGTACATTGTTATGATCACACCCTATCGGTCCAGCTAAGACGCTAGAGAGAGTGTGATGGTGCAAGGGTTAAAGCCGCCAGACCTCTGGGTATCCACTACTAGTCCCAGCTCCTATATTTAGAGATCAAAGACCAGAGCTGAATAATTAAACATTTAATCTGATAAAAGGTATCACAGTGCTATATATATATATATATATATATATATATATATATATATATATATATATATATATAAACAAATGACATACAGTTACAAAAATATGAAAGAGTTTAGCAAGGCAAGTTCAGAAAACAAAAGATGAAGTTCTTACAGCATGATGGTATAGCCGTCCTTGTCAGTGAGAGTCCAGCTCTTGTCAGCTTTTGCCACAGCCTTGAACAACAGGTGAGTCCAGCATTTTAAGTCTTATCTGCTTCTTTGGAGGGAAACTCCATTCCCCCCCCCCCTCCCCTCTGATCCCACCAGGTGGGGCATCTCTCTTCCTGACCCCTTATCTGTTTGATTATATGATGGGACCAGTGTGTAAAGGAGATACCAAACAGCCAGACCCCCAATTGACTGCAATACACAAACACACAGTCTGAATGACCCTCACCCCCAGGTCTTAGTTTATACACAGATACAATTATAAAACACATGTATGTTTCCATAATCAGGCTTTGGGCCTGACACCTCCTCCTTAAGATAGAGACAGAGAGATATTGCCTCTCCAGGCTGATAGATCTGTCTCCCTTCACCATCTATTTATTTTCTTGATACCACAGGCCCTGCATTACCAGGCAAAGATGGCACTGACGGGGCCTATTTCCTCATTTAGCTGCCTTTTCTTTGCAGCTAAGAGCTGTGGATTGATCTTCACATCCTGAAGGGATCCCTGGCTCTTAGCTTCCTCCACTAGGTTCAGTAGGGGATCACTACCCAGCCCTTCCTCTGGTGCACTGCATACATACATGAGTACCACCTTCTCAGGGTCATAGTATGCCATATTAATGTGGTACTGTCCTTTTCATCAAGAGCAACTACATATGTGGTGGGTTCTAGGTGCTGCAGAATGGGGAAGGGACCCTCCCAGGCAGCTTGCAACTTATTCTGCCTAATGGGGTTCAGAACCATTACCTTATGTCCCACTTCATAGACCCGGTCCCTTGCATTGTGATCATACCAGTACTTCTGCCTGGACTGTGCTGCTGTGAGGTTGTCCTGTACCAGCTCAGTCAATGCCTGCCTCTTTCCCTGAACTTCAGAACATACTCCACCACAGAAGCTACCAAATGCTGTACATTCACCTTCTTACAGAGACTTTGCATGAGATTGGACATGAACTGTGTGCCCTGATCAATGAGCATGTCTCTGGGGAACCCTACCCATGCAGAGTATACTGATCAGTGCATCTGCCACCTTATCTGCTCGGACGGAGGATAAGGCAGCAGCCTCAGGGTACCTGGTGGCATACTCTACAACAGTAAGAATAAATTGTTTCCCTGTGCTGCTGGATATAGCTAGAGGCCCCACAATATCCACTGCCACTCGTTCAAAAGGTACAGATATGACTGATAGGGGCACTAGGGGAACACGAGTTACATTCCCAGACTTACCCACCCTTTGGCAGACATGACAGGATCTACAGTAATTTGCAACAGAAGTACCCATACCTGACCAATAGAAATTGTGTGCCAACTTGGACTTTGTCTTTGCCACTCCCAAATGTCCTGCTAGGGGGGTCTTGTGTGCCAACCTCAGCATCTCTTTCCTGTACTGCCTAGGAACCACTAACTGCCTTTCTCTCTCCTGGGCCCCTAGCATGCCTTTGGAAAGGGACTCCCAGTACAAGATATTGTTTTCCCAATATACCCGATGCCCATCTGTGTCAACACATGTATGTTCAGCACGTTGTCTCAGCCCTTAAAGGGAAGGGTTACTGCATAGAGCTTCCCGGAAATGCTCATTTCCCTCCCCCATCTTGCGGCATCAGGGAGCACATTTCCCCCAGGTGAACTAGCATCTCCACCTTCCTCTGCTGTGGCTTGCAAGTCACAAAGCTTGCCCCTTGCATCACCATCCTCCCTTCTTTTTAAGCTACAGCCCTGGCATGCTGCTGACGCGTTACCACTGCCACCATTGGTATGCCTCCCTGGGGTTTACCTTCCTCCCCCTCAGTTTCAGACATAACAATGTTACAGGCGTCATACACAGGGATATTACTCCTTCCCTCCTCCTCCTTAAGCTCACAGGATTGGGACATATCACTCACTGCTGGCCCATCATCCTTAAATGTCACCAGGGGCACACCAACCCCTCCCGCTAGCCCATCTCCACTAGGTTTTGGCATTGGCAATTCATTGTCACCACATTTTACAATACACCCCATTTCACTTTTGGAAAACATTACTGGTTCAGTCACAGGTAAACATTTATCAATCCCCTGCACTCCCTCCCAGTTTCCACATTTCACAGTGTCTCCCAAAGTCTCGCACAGTACCTCAGAATGAACAGGGCTCTCTCCTAGCCCATGCGGTGTGCAGGTAGTGTCCTCTGGAGCATAATGACAGAGCATTCGACCCAAATCATTACCCAGCAGAACATTAACAGGGATGTCCTCAGAGACCCCCACCTCCCGCAAACCTTTGCCTGTACCCCAATCCAGGTACACACAGGCCATGGGCACAGCAGGCCGCACACCTCCAATTCCTTTTAAAGCCATGGTTCTTTCAGGGATGATGCCCTCTGTATCCACCACTTCAGGCCGCACCAAGGTGAAGGAGGCTCCAGAATCTCGCAAACCCACTGTCACCCGGTCACCTTCAGTTACACTCTGTAGGTTATGCCCTCTTTTCTCCACCGCTCCAGACACCAGAAGAACGGCTGTGTGTCCTCCAGCTACTGGTGGAGAATTCTTTTTGTTGGGGCAAGTGGCACTCAGGTGCCCAATATTGTTGCATATAACATCGGCGGGTGTCCTCCTGACCCAATGTGGCTCCTGTTGCTTTTGGGAATGATGGCAAGAATTTCCCGGCTGACCTGGTGGTGCTTTGTGGCTGTGTGGCTCCCCTCCAGGTACTTGCTCCAGCTTGTGCAGATCCACGCTTTGCTGCTGGAGCCCGGTTTTTGGCAAAGTCATCTCCTAGTTCTGCTGCTTCCAAGGCTGTCTTGGGCTTGCGGTCCAAAATCCACTCTCTGGCTTCAAAGCTCCGTGTTTGGAGAAACTGGTCCAGGAACATCAAGTCCTCCAGGGCCTCATAGGTAGTGACTTGTAGGCCCCCAGTCCATTGCCTGAATGCAGTCCTTAGCTGACCTGCATGTTCAGTGCAGCTTTCTGTGGCGCTTTGTTTTAAAGTCCTAAATCTTTTCCAATAAGCCTCTGGAGTCAGATTAAAACTTTTTAGCAGGGCAGATTTTATTGCCTCATAGTCCTGGTCACTTTCAGAGGGAAGCGAAGCAAACACATCCAGAGCTTTCCCTCGCAGCCGTGGGGTTAGATATCGTCCCCACTGTTCCTTAGGTAGATGGAACTGCCAGCAAACATTTTCAAATCCCCTCAGGACCACATCCAGATCACCATCTTTCTCCAACATGGGGAAATGTTCCAAGCGGGGTTTGTGGTCTCCTTGATCCTGCATATCACTCAGTGCGGATGAAGCATCCCCTCTCAGCCTCAGAACCTCCAGTTCATGCCTCCGCTGGGCCTCTCTCTCTGCCGCCTCTCTCTCTCTCTGCGGCTCGTGCCTGGGCCTCTCTCTCTGGGGCTCGTGCCTGGGCCTCTCTCTCTGCTGCTCGTGCCTGGGCCTCTCTCTCTGCCGCTCGTGCCGCTCTCTCTGCAGTTTGGTACTGGAGAAGCAGTTGGAGTTTCATATTGGCATCCACATTCCCAAGGTGTTGTAAGGCAGTCCGCATATAAGAGTCCAAGGCCTCATGTGGAGTACTGTCCTGATGGGGAGCAATGTTGTATTCCCCAGGAGATATCAGTCCTTGGATGGCAGTTCCAGCTGTAGGACTTTGTCTCATGTCACTCAGCTCTTCTGCACGGGCATCATACTCCACAAGATCAGCAATAAGTTGTTCCTTGTTCTTTCCTGCAGTAGGGATGTCCTTTGCTTGGCACATTAGCTCCAGTGCAGGCTTGGACTGCTTGCGATATGCCTCCATATTTCCGAGATGAGACAGAGGAGGTTAAACAGGAGATGGGGAGGACAGAATTGTCTTGCACTCTTTTTGTATGTCTTTTAAACCAGCACTGAGCTCTGTCTTTGGAATTTACACACAATAATATGTTTGCAATTTCTTTTTAGTGCTAAGATTTCCTTACAGATAAAATCCAGCAAACAATAAAAATCTCTAAATATATCCCGACGCTACCACCAGTTGTCACGATCACACCCTATCGGTCCAGCTAAGACGCTAGAGAGAGTGTAATGGTGCAAGGGTTAAAGCCTCCAGACCTCTGGGTATCCACTACTAGTCTCAGCAAGTCACCAAATTAACCCTTAGATAAACATGTTTCACCAGAGCTTCCTTCAGAAAGGTGAGCTCCTATATTTAGAGATCAAAGACCAGAGCTGATTAATTAAACATTTAATCTGATAAAAGGTATCACAGTGCTGTATATATATATAAAAATAAACAAATAACATACAGTAACAAAAATATGAAAGAGTTTAGCAAGGCAAGTTCAGAAAACAAAAGATGAAGTTCTTACAGCAGGATGGTATAGCCATCCTTGTCAGTGAGAGTCCAGCTCTTGTCAGCTTTTGCCACAGCCTTGAACAACAGTTGAGTCAAGCATTTTAAGTCGTATCTGCTTCTTTGGAGGGAAACTCCATTCCCCCCCCCCTCCCCTCTGATCCCACCAGGTGGGGCATCTCTCTTCCTGACCCCTTATCTGTTTGATTATATGATGGGACCAGAGTGCATGATTTCAAAGGAGATACCAAACAGGCAGACCCCCAATTGACTGCAATACACAAACACACAGTCTGAGTGACCCTCACCCCCAGGTCTTAGTTTATACACAGATACAATTATAAAACACATGTATGTTTCCATAATCAGGACTTGGGCCTGACATACATATTTGTTATCACCACATGCGTAAATATCCCAACTATCAAATTAAAATTTGAATGATACCGTATGGTGAACAACATGAACGTTAAAAAAAAAAGTCCAAAATAGCTGCTTTTTTATAACATTTTATTCAAAAAAAAATTAATAAAAGAAGTATTAAAAGTTTTATATAAGCAAATCAATAGAAAGTACAGATCATGGCGCAAAAAATTAGCCCTCATATCGCCGCTTATATGGAAAAATGAAAAAGTTATAGGTCTTCAAAATAGGGGGATTTTAAACATACTAATTTGGTTAAACAGTTTGTGATTTTTTTAAAGCGCAACAGTAGTAGAAAAGTATGTTATCATGGGTATCATTTTAATTGTATTGACCCCAAGAATAAAGAACACATTTTTACTGTAAATCGTACGGCGTGAAAACGAAGCCTTCAAAAATTTGCTAAATTGCGGTTTCCTTTTTAATTTTCCCACACAAATAGAATTTTATGGGTTACGCCATACATTTTATGGTAAAGTGAGTGATGGCATTACAACGGACAACTGGTCGTGCAAAAAACAAGCCCTCATACTAGCCTGTGGAAGAAGATATAAAAGCATCATGATTTTTTGAAGGCAAGGAGGAAAAAACAAAAACGTAAAAATAAAAGTCCTTAAGGCCCAAATGGTCTGAATCCTTAAGGGGTTAAAGACATCCTGCACAAACATTGGCCTATACTGATGAACAATAGTGTTGAGCAGCATAGGCCATATTCGAATTTGCGATATTTTGCAAATATATGGACGAATATTCATCATATATTCGCCAAATTTGCATATTCGTAATATTCGCAGCATATTTTCGCATATGCAAAAATTCCCATATGCAAAAATTCTCATATGGGAAAATTAGCATATACTTAAATTAGCATATGCGGAAATTCGAATATGCGAAAATTCCCACGCCAGTCTAACACAGTAGTATTAGAGCCTTCTTTACACCACACAAGCTGGAAGCAGAGAGGGATGATCACTGTGATGTGCACTGTGAAAAAAAATGTAACAAAAAAAAAATTAATGTTTGGGGCCGTGGCCTGCTATGCACGCCGTGTAGACACACTTTCAGGAGCTCCGTGACTGCACGGGAGAGAGGGGCCTTCTACACCCTGCAAATGGTATGGAGGATGAGGAACAAGAGCACAAAGGGTGCCGCAGGCTCCCGGGCGCCTCCAGCACCAATTTCCAACTACTTTACCCCGCTTGCTGAGCTGTCGGAGTCGCTGGACGAGACCCCCCCTGGACAGACACCATCTTCGGCTTCTTCTTCGCAGCGCAAGGCCCCGCCCACCGCTGCGTGCGGCTCCGAGACACAGGCGCCATCAGGGTCTGCTGACGCAGGAGATAGGAAGCAGAGGGACTGACCCGGCGGTGAGTGTGGGGACCCAGAACGGAGGCCTCCTTCCCCCCTGCTTATTGACCTACCTATTGAGGACCTGTGTAAGCCTGTCCCCAAAGCTCCTATACTTCAGGGCTCCACTCTGCAACCGGAGTCTCCCTGTGCGGCGGGCTCCGGCACCCTCCACACTCCGCTGCAGCCCCGGTCATATCTCCCTGCGGCTCCTCTGTCCAGCCCTAAGCCAGACACGACGTGGGCTGCTGAACCTCTGCCTACACCTCCTAGGGAGACGGGGGTGGAGTGGCCCCCCCTAGCGCTTGGTGGCCCTGCACACGCTGAAGGGACATTTTGTTCTATGGCAGCCAGCCCTGGGACTCAGGCATCACCCCTACTGTACTCAGTTGTGGGAGCTCCCTCACCTCCCCTCCGGGATCTCCATCCCCTTATCTTGGAAGGGGTCCGTCCTCCAACCTCACCGGCCCCCTCATGGACTTCCTCTGGTGGGAGCCCGTGGCCCCTGCAGGGCCCTGCTGGGGACTCTGTCACAGATATTCCTGTAAGCTGCTCCCCGCAACCCCCTCAGCCCCCCTTACTGCACCCTACTCCTGTACCTGCCGTTCCTCCGGGCACTTCTGCGGCTCAAATTTTGCAATCCCATCCTGAGCTCCAGGCCTTGCTGTCCTTTTTACCTACAAAACATAACATCTTGGCCCTTAAGGAAGACCTGCGTTCTGCCTGGAGGTGAGACCACCAGGGGGTGCAATCTGAGATAGACACTCTCACCACTAAAGTTGGGACTTAGGAATCACATCGCTCAGACACTCAGGAGTCTCTTGCTGAACTTAGGGCTGCAGTGGCCAAGCAGGCAGTCAACCAGCAACTGTTGCATTCTCACATGGATGACTAGGAAAACCGCAACTGTCGCAATAATATTAGACTGCGGGGTCTCCCAGAGGCGACACGTCCTGATGCCCTTCTATCCACCTTAACGGATATCTTCAACTCTATATTGGGTCGCCCGGCACAGTCCCCGATTGCTATTGACCGGGCTCATAGGGCTCTCCGTCCTCCCAGCTTGGACCCCGCTAAGCCGCGGGACGTCATTTGCCGCATTCACTACTTCTCAGTCAAGGAAGAAATTATGCAAAAGGCTCATCAACTGAGAGTCATAGATTTTGATGGGGCCAAACTCCAGCTCTTTCCCGATTTATCCAGGCACACCCTGAGTCTGCGGGCCTCTCTGAAGCCCCTCCTGCATGAACTGCAATCCCGTCACATTGTGTATCGCTGGGGCTTTCCATTTGCTCTGTATGCCCATCATCTGGAAAAGTGAGCGGTTCTGCGCACCATGGATGATCTCCTTCATTTCCTACAGACATTTGGACTGTCATCTGTTGCCCTACCAGGATGGGAGGAATTGTCTGCTGACCCATTTTCTTCTCTGTAGCCTCCTCAGCCCAGGATACGCTCCACCCAACAGGACAAGTTCTCCCCGCGGCCCCAGCACTCCCGACGCCGCCCTCGAAGCAGATCCGGCTCCGCTGAGGGACCTGGAGGTTCTAGAGATGGTTGATGGATGACTGTGTGTATTGCATGGCTTGGAAATTATACCCGTGTGCCTGTGTGGTCATATGCTGTCTATGGTTTTTGTGCTGGACTGTTGGGTGCCATCTTTAGTGCATGGTTTATTCTCCTATCTAGCACCTCACCTGTTTGGTCCGAGTGATCTCTCTGTTTTCTGCCCTCTCCCCTAGTACCTCTCCCCTTTTTTATTGCTCTCCTCTTTCCCAGTGCCTGTCACTGGAGCTCCGCTTCTTCATCTAGTGTTTTCTTCCTATTGTGTTGCATTTGTTTCCACGCTGCCCCCCGTAGGTCGAGGTAGGATTTCTCCCTGCCTGTAGTTAGCTT
Organism: Hyla sarda; assembly: GCF_029499605.1. Lineage (NCBI taxonomy): Eukaryota > Metazoa > Chordata > Amphibia > Anura > Hylidae > Hyla > Hyla sarda. Next base: position 200,203,692 of record NC_079189.1, read on the forward strand.
TGCGCTACATATTTAGTTACTTGCAGACGTTTGTTGTTCTGCTATTTTGATTTTTCTCCGTCTCTCTCCTGTCTGTGTTCTTGCTGTCTCCTCTTCTTTCCCTTGTCTCCTCCCCTTCACCACTCTCCCTCTCTCTCTGACCCTCTAATTCTCCCTTGTCTGTTGTTTGTAACCCCATTTATCCTTGCCCCCCCTCCCCCCTCCGGCCCTGTACAGTTTCTTCGCTCTTCTCATGGGGCATAGCCAGTCTGGTCAATGGCGTCCCTCAAGCTTGTGTCCCTGAATTTCCAGGGCTTCAATGTTCCTGAGAAGAGAGCGAAGATCCTTTACTCAATGCATAGGCAGAGGGCTATGGTGGTCTGTCTCCAAGAAACCCATCTCCTCCGTGACCATGCTGCTGTAGTTCGTAACCGATACTACCCTACGTGGTACCATAGTAGTGACCTGACTCGGAAAGCAAAGGATGTGGCTATTCTGTTCCATAAGTCTCTCCCTTTACAAGTTCTAGACATTAAGGCGGACAAGGAGGGCCAATATGTTTTTGTCACCTGCTCTATTCAGGGTAGGACCTACACTATAGCCAACATTTATGCTCCGAATAGTGGTCAATTGTCATTTTTGCGCAAAACACTAGATGACCTTACAGTGTTTTCTCAGGGGGTGTTGATGGTATGCGGGGATTTTAATGTCTCAATGCTTCCTTCCTTAGACTGCTCCTCTGGGACTTCAGTCCTATCACATGCACAGTTAAACAAGATCCGACAGCTCCTCTACTCTTTGCAACTGACTGACCCATGGAGACTGACTCACCCGGACACACGTGACTACACGTTCTATTCCCATGCTCATAAAGTGTATACCAGGTTAAATTATATTTTTGTTAGCCAATGTCTCCTCCCTCAGGTACTGTCCTCCTCTATTGGCTCCATTGTATTCTCTGACCATGCTCCGGTTTTTTGTGACATATCACTACCTAGTGGCCCGAGGAGGGACTTTATGTGGAGACTTAACGAATCGCTCCTCTCTGACTCATTATGTTTGGCGGATCTGAGAGCAGCAATTTCTCATTTCATCTTGGATCACGCAAGCGATCCCACGTCGCCTCAGTGTCATTGGGAAGCGCTGAAATGCATGCTCAGAGGCGTCCTCATTAAGCCCGTCTTAAGTGGGAGGCGTCTCAGAAATTGCGAGACCTTCTCTCTCAACTGAACTCTCTGGAGTCTCAACATAAATCTTCCCTATCAAAGGAGGTCTTCCGTGAATTACTTGCGGTCAGGAGGGAGATACAGGTCCGGATACACAAAAAATATAATAGATTTAGACAAATTTGTTCTAGTGTCTCCTATGAGTGGGGCAACAGAGTCGGGAGGCTGTTGGCCAGAGCGCTTAGAGATAGGAGGGCGTCCCAATATGTTCCCTCCATTAAATCACCCTCTGGTACCCTAATACATCTCACCTCCCAGATTCTAGATTGCTTTAAATCTTACTATGAGAGTCTACACAATCTAGACTGCCATCCCACTACACCTGTAGTCCCCCCCACCCCACCCCCGGGCCTTCTGGATTATCTACGGAGAACTGAGCTGCCCTCTCCCCCGTCTCAATCTCTCCTGGATCTGGAGCGGCCCTTTGGCTTGGAGGATGTGGTGGAGACTATAAAATCCATGCCGACAGGTAAAGCTCCTGGCCCCGATGGCTTCACTTCGAAATTCTATAAGCTTTTCAAAGCAGAGCTGTCTCCATGCCTCATGGAAGCCTTTAATGCAGTCTCTGACGACTGCCCTTTCCCTCAGTTGTTTTTACAGGCCTTTATCATGGTCATTCCAAAGGAGGGGAGGGATCCTAATCTGTGCCAGAGTTATAGGCCCATTTCCCTTATAAATGTTGACGCCAAATTGTACGCTAAACTCTTGGCCAACAGACTGTCCCCCCTGCTGGGCACCCTGATTCACCCTGATCAGGTGGGCTTTGTTCCTGCCAGAGAGGCTTGAGATAACACATTGAAGACCTTCTCCCTGATTCATTAAGCACAGGTCTCTCGTATTCCATGTATGCTATTATCCTTGGATGTCGAGAAGGCCTTTGATAGGGTGGCGTGGGTCTTCCTGCGGGGGGTCCTCTCTAATCTAGGTCTGGGTCCGTTAATGCTACAACGTATATTTGCCTTATATGCCAATCCTCAGGCTTGGGTTCGTATTAATGGGTCTTTGTCTGCCCTGATAACTATCGGTAACGGTACCAGACAAGGTTGCCCATTGTCCCTCCTCCTATATGTGTTAGCCATGGAACATTTCCTTCAGGCGATTAGACAATGTGGAGAGGTTAAGGGTATCGTGGCCCGTAACGAGGAGGTTAAATGTGCGGCCTTTGCAGATGACCTGCTACTTTATCTCTCCTCCCCTGACTCCAGTCTCCCGGCTCTCCTCTCCATTATTGCGGAATATAGTGGATATAGCAATTTTAAATAGAATTTGTCGAAAAGTGTTGCTCTGAATCGTTCCCTTGGCCCTGGGGTGTCTGCCCTTATAGTTAAATATAAGTTTAGGTGGGCTTCTTCGTCCATCAAGTACCTGGGTATACACGTTCCGAGTGATCTTGCCTGTATTTATGACTTGAACTTTGGCCCTTTGCTTTCTTCCTTTTCCTGTGACCTGACTAAGTGGAATCGATGTCCCTAGGACCCCACAGGCTGTCTTGTTGTCAATGGAGCCGGGCTCCATTAAATCTCTGAGGAAGGGACTGACTTGCATTCTTCTATCTGCAGCGAGAAGGGTTTTGCCACGGAAATCTAAGTCGGATCAGCCTCCGACTGTTTCCGAATAGATACAGGAAGTGTTGTATGTCTATGGGATGGAGGAGTGTATGGCAGAATCTGCATCCAAGTCTGAGCAATTTTTGTTGCGTTTGATGCCGTGGTCTGAATTCATGGATTCCTCTGACTATAGAGCTCTCTGTTCGTCCCCCTAGGGGTCTGTCCTATAGATGCAATACTTTTAGACTATTAATTACTATTCTCCCCATGGACTGCCTGTTCCCTCACCCTCCCCCCCCCTCATTCCCAGGCTTTCCTTTTGTTTTCCCCCGTTGTGTCTCCCTCTTTTCTTTTTTCTTCGCTTTTCTCTCCCTTCCCCCTCACGTGTGTTGCTCCTCCCCCTTCCCCCCTTTCCCTTTGTTGTGTTTTGTTTGTCCTCTCTTTTCCTTCTTCTTCTCTTGGTAGTTTATGTTTATATATAACTGAACCCTGTTGGGTTAGTTGTTCATGTTTTCTACCTACTTTGGCTCCACCTTATACTTACCCTGTACTGTAGCCCACTTGGGTGTGTGGCTCGACTTTTTATTTTTTTATTTTTTTTACTAATGGTTGAACCGTTCTGACATGGCTGACATTGCATTCCTGATGTACCTAGCTATCCTTGGGGCATGTCCCCTGGGACGCTTTATATGTTAATGCCTTATATTTCACTTCACATGTTGTTACTGATACTTGTATATGTTTTTGGCGGATGATTTGTCTGTACTTCTTTTATTGTTCAATAAAAATCTTTTGAATCAGAAAAAAAAACTAATATACGTAGTTGCAAATATATAGTGCTATATTCGAGATTTGCATTGCGAATATTCGCGAGCAACACTAACAATCCCTTTCTACTAGACACTCTCCCCCAGAAACCTGGTGTCATGTTCAGGAGAGACAAAACACTCCATAAAATTATAGCTCCCAGTAGACTCAGAACCCACAACCCACAACCCCCAACCCGTGAATTTTCTCTTGACCACAGGCTCCTATGGATGTGGGCATGTCCGTTGCAAATGCCGTGCCAATCTGAACCACTGCGCTAAAATCTTTTCATCTAGAACCACGGGAGAGATTTTTCAGATTAAAACACTGCTAAATTGTTCCTCTCAATATGTGATATACCTCCTAGATTGCCAATGTGGTATACAATATGTGGGGAGAACACTTAGGTGCCTACAAGAAAGAATCACAAAGCACAGAAACAATGTCACCAATTGTTTTCTCCTGCATAGTGTTTCCAGGCATATAACTCAGTATCATGGCCAAAATTTTAATGTCATCTCCATTTCCCCTATAGAAAGTATATCCAAGGATAATCCACGTAGGTTCAACACCCTCCGTTAGGGTACGTTCAGACGTGCGGATTTTCGCAGTGGATTTTGCTGCTGATCCGCCGCTTAAGGACCTCCTATATGGTGCCTTTATATGTGCCTGCTCGGAACAGCAATATGCCGCTCCGAGCAGACACACTGTGATGTGCGAGTCGCAGCCGCATTCGCAGTACACTCGCACATCGCTGCAGCTCTCGGCCTAGCTCATTGAGCAGGGTAAGCGGCCGCAATGTGTGTGAGTACACCGCGCATGCGCGGAGACTCGCACATCGGAGTGTGTCTGCTCAGAGCGACGTATTGCCGCTCCGAGCAGGCACATTTAGGAGCACCATACAGAGGTCCTTCAGCGGTGCATCTGCAGCATAAAATACGCTGTAAATCCGCATGTGTGAACGTACCCTAAGAGAGAGAACTATTGGATATACAAACTTCAAACCCTGGTTCCCACAGGCCTCAACAAAATTATTGAATGCTCCCTGTAGTCACGCCAATCACTTCATTGGCACAGTTGGTTTTAACTGGACTCTGTTATTTTATTTTTATCATTAATATTGTTACATATTATTATGTAATATATATATATATATATATATATATATATATATAATGTAATATATTATTACATATTTTTTATATTACTATTATAGTCATTATACTATTTATATTTTTATTCTGAGTCCTGTATATATATTTATGTTTACTATGTACTGCCTATGATACATTTATGCATACTTTTATTCATGCACATTTCCACTCCTACCCAGAATGTAATTGGTACCATTTTATCATATTTTCATCCTTTTCACACATGTATTCTGCTCTTATATTCGACTGTTGTATACCTTGGCCTATTTTCAGCTTGCTTCTTTCATTTTTAGCAGGCCTTTGCAAAATGAAATAAGAAATCCGATTTGTTGCTATGGGAACTGGGCAACCTTTTCTTTGCCCAGGTTTTGATAAATCTCCCCCAATGTTTACAGCCTCACTCAAATGCCTCCAGTCCCCCCCCCCACAAGCACACACAATGCCTCCTGCCTTACCCATATTCCTCCATGCTTCCCCACACACAATGCCTCCAGCCTTTCCCCACACAGTGACAGAGGGGTGTACATGGGAGACAGGGGTGTAGGGGGTAACTGTGTGGTGTACAGGGATGTCAGATGGGTTAAAAGGGGTGACAGAAGGGTGTAGAGGAGTGACAGAGGGGTGTTCAGGGGTTACAGAGAAGTTACAAGGGGTGACAGAGAGGTGTAGAGGAGTGAAAGAAGGGTGGGGTGCACTACCTGAAGCTGAGTAGGCCTCTGTCAGTGCTTCCCCTGCTCCTTCCCTACATCCACATCATTCTGCTGAGGGACAAGGGAGAATCCAGAGCTGCTCCACAGGAGAGGGAGGACACATGAGGATTGGAGCTGCAGCATCACCCGTCCCGGCACTAAACACAGACTTCCCTCCCGTCTGGCCTGCATGCCTGTGACTCACAGGTGCGCAGGCCTGGGCAGAAAAAAAAAATATTAGTGCCACATTTCCCACCAGAGTGTCCTGGAACCCTGGTTGGGAATCAATGCATCAGTGTAATGTGTGCTGTACCCCCCTTGCAACAGCGCACCTGAGGCGACTGCCTCACTGGCCTCATTGGAACTATAGCCCTGATTACAGAACATGCAAGTGCAAAGAATACAAACTTTAAAAAAAAACAAATTGATAAAAGTGCTATAAAAAAAAAAGGTAGTGTTATATGTGACAAGGTTATCAAGGGTGAATTTAAAAGGGGGCAGTTTAAGTTGTAGAAATTTCTGCAACAGTCCGTTCCATAAACCTGAGTGAAGGGAACTCTGAGATTACCATTTGGTTTTCAAATTTTTTTTTCCCGATTTGTAATTTTCTTAAAATCTACTTAAAAATCTTAACACTTCCACAACTTTGAGCTGGAATAACCACAGCTGCTGGCACCAGACTTTCCCTCCAATGGGTCCTCAAAAAAGGATTTAAAAAAACTAACAAAATGGTACACCACTTAGATGTAGATATGTTGTATGCACTTATGAGGGGAGGCCAATGTGCTCCAGTATGCTTAAAACAGTATTTGTCTACAACACCAGCAGGAGTGTACTTTTGGTAGGCCTTTCACAGTATGTAGCTCCTTAAAAATTTAACAGGAACAAAACAGTACACCACTTAGATGTATGTATGTGGTATGCACTTATGAGGGGCGGACAATCCACTCCAGTATGCCTCAAACAGTATTTGTCTACAACACCAGCAGGTGTGTACTTTTGCCTGGCCTTTCACAGTATCTAGGCCCTTAAAACTTTAACAGAAACAAAATGGTACACCACTTACATGTACATATGTGGTGTGCACTTATGAGGAGAGGACAATGTGCTCTAGTAAGCTTAAAGCAGTATTTGTCTACAACACCAGAAGGTGTGTACTTGTGGCTGGCCTTTTACAGTATTTAGGCACTTAAGACTTTAACAGGAACAAAATGGTACACCACTAAGATGTATGCACAGACTAGGACAGTATGCTTTTTGTGTTCTGCTCACTCTAACTGGCTGACTACTATTAGCTTTTCAGTTGTTGTACGCACCAGTGCAGCAGCACACAGTTGCTGTGTACTACACCCAAAATTGCACTTTCTCTCTCAATCCCACTCCCTTCCCTATCAGTGCTTCTAGGCTGGATTTGGGCTTGAGGTGAATCACTGCTGTAAAAAAGCTTTTCTGTGCAACACACACTGATCTCTATTAGTCTCTCTCTGCAACAGAACGCTGATGTGACTGGGAGGTGAATCGCTGCTGTAAAAATGCTTTTCTATGCAACACACACTGCTATCTGCCCTCTCTCTCTCTACAAAAAAAGCCTGAAGTGACTGGCCGCAAGATGGGCGATTATATAGGACTGTGACATCACAGGGGTGGCTGGCTGCTGATAGGCTGCATGCTGCATGTGATTAAGGGTCATCCAGCTTACCCGCTTTCCCAGAATTCCTTGCCCCCTATCTTCACAGGTGGATTAGACATGTTAGATTCCCTGGAGCCTGGACCACACTAAATTAGTTTATTGAAGCAATTCACGCGATCGAATTGCGGCGATGTTCGCATATGTTGCAAATCAAAATTTTCCTGAAATTCGTTACGAATTTGGATACTTCAGATTCAATTCACTCATCCATACTGGCATTATACGCCTATGACTACTCTCTGCCCTATCTTACCTACCAATCGCCCTCATTCCTATGATGGGCTAAATAGAATTTATATTCATACCGTTATCCTATCCATACTATCTACCTATAATATCATCCATAACTGTAGCTGTGACAAACACCACACATTTTGTTTAATTCTATTTAATTTGGTCCTTACACACATCTCTGAATACCACGTTATGCATTATCCTGAGGTTCCCCCACCTACTGTATAATACAGCTCTGCTTCACCATCTATAATATGGCTCTACCTATAATTTGACTCTGCTCCATCAAACTCCTTTTTGGCCCATTATAATCTGCTCTAACTGGCTATGGCTGTATTCCCGTTTCATACTGAAATACTATCTAATTTATATATATTTTTCCCCTCCCAGATACTTGAGTAAGTGCCCTGCAGCGCGATCACAACACAGACAGCGCTATCCAAAAATCACTTGCACTGACAAGCGAGTTCAGACCGTGCGATCAGCTGATTGGCCGAGGGCCAATCAAGTGACTGCACGGCGTAGCAACATGTCCTAAGCAACCAGCCCTACGCTGCGGCACTTGTATACAGCGATATGGGCTCCACATAGGGATCACATTGTTTACACTATTCACACGCCATAGCTGGCCACTTCTGGCCCACTGTGGTTCTACAGCAGTTGCTAATCATGTCAAGCATAGGATCTTGTATAAATATGCTGATTTTTTTTACTTGATATGTCTTTTAATGTATACTTATGCTGTGTATTATATGCTTTTGTTGTTTTGTTTATTTTACCTGATTTTAACTTCATACTGTACACCCCTCCCCTTTGTTTTGGCGCCCAATTCTGGGCTATATAAACCTGTTAACATTGACATTACCTTACCCTGTTCTGAGGAAGTGAGGGTTCCTCCAGAAACACGTAATCTTGTCAGTTTATTATTTTATTTAATAAAATGTCCTGCTGAGAACTTTTCTACTACTTCTGGCAATCTTCAAATCCTTCTACAACAGTCTGCAGTGTCATTCTCCAAGGGTTTTTTCTGTTTTGCTTCCACAATTCACTCCCAGGATGACTGTTATCTTCTCTTACAACCCACTCGCATAGCAGTGATTCGCACCAGTGGTACCTCGATTAAATTGCGAATTACATGAGCATTTATATTCATTCTAAGGTGGGCGGCCATCTATAAGCTCCATGGGTTTGCCCCCCACTTACCATCCGATATCTTAGGGTAATACCCAAGGTGCTGTCTGTCGATCCTTTTTCTTTCTATTTTTACAGATCCTGGCATGGACAGAGGTGTCAGCAGAGAGCACTGTGGTCAGACAGAAAATAAATTCAAAAAGAAAAGCACTGTGGTATAGAGCAGCTGAAAAGTACTGGAATGGTTAACCCCTTAACGCCTTAAGGACCGGGGTTTTTTCCGTTTTTGCATTTTCGTTTTTTGCTCCTTGCCTTTAAAAAATCATAACTCTTTCAATTTAGCACCTAAAAATCCATATGATGACTTATTTTTTGTGCCACCAATTCTACTTTGTAATGACGTTAGTCATTGTGCCCAAAAATCTATGGTGAAACGGAAAAAAAATCATTGTGAGACAAAATTGAAAAAAAAACGCTGTTTTGTAACTTTTGGGGGCTTCCGTTTCTACGTAGTACATTTTTCGGTAAAACACCTGATATTTATTCTGTAGGTCCATACGGTTAAAATGATACCCTACTTATATAGGTTTGATTTTGTCGTACTTCTGGAAAAAATCATAACTTCATGCAGGAAAATTGTTACGCCGAGCGCTCCGGGTCCCCGCTCCTCCCCGGAGCGCTCGCTTCACTCTCCCCGCGGCAGCGCTCCGGTCACGTCCTCTGACCCGGGGCGCTGCGATTCCGCTGCCAGCCGGGGTGCGATTCGCGATGCGGGTAGCGCCCGCTCGCGATGCGCACCCCGGCTCCCCTACCTGACTCGCTCTCCGTCTGTTCTGTCCCGGCGCGCGCGGCCCCGCTCCCTAGGGCGCGCGCGCGCCGGGTCTCTGCGATTTAAAGGGCCACTGCGCCGCTGATTGGCGCAGTGGTTCCAATTAGTGTTTACACCTGTGCACTTCCCTATATCACCTCACTTCCCCTTCACTCCCTGGCCGGATCTTGTTGCCTTAGTGCCAGTGAAAGCGTTCCTTGTGTGTTCCTTGCCTGTGTTTCCAGACCTTCTGCCGTTGCCCCTGACTACGATCCTTGCTGCCTGCCCCGACCTTCTGCTACGTCCGACCTTGCTTTTGCCTACTCCCTTGTACCGCGCCTATCTTCAGCAGCCAGAGAGGTGAGCCGTTGCTAGTGGATACGACCTGGTCACTACCGCCGCAGCAAGACCATCCCGCTTTGCGGCGGGCTCTGGTGAAAACCAGTAGTGGCTTAGAACCGGTCCACTAGCACGGTCCACGCCAATCCCTCTCTGGCACAGAGGATCCACTACCTGCCAGCCGGCATCGTGACAGTAGATCCGGCCATGGATCCCGCTGAAGTTCCTCTGCCAGTTGTCGCTGACCTCACCACGGTGGTCGCCCAGCAGTCACAACAGATAGCGCAACAAGGCCAACAGCTGTCTCAACTGACCGTTATGCTACAACAGTTACTACCACAGCTTCAGCAGTCATCTCCTCCGCCAGCTCCTGCACCTCCTCCGCAGCGAGTGGCCGCTCCTGGGATACGCTTATCCTTGCCGGATAAATTTGATGGGGACTCTAAGTTTTGCCGTGGCTTTCTTTCCCAATGTTCCCTGCATCTGGAGATGATGTCGGACCTGTTTCCCACTGAAAGGTCTAAGGTGGCTTTCGTAGTCAGCCTTCTGTCCGGAAAAGCCCTGTCATGGGCCACACCGCTCTGGGACCGCAATGACCCCGTCACTGCCTCTGTACACTCCTTCTTCTCGGAAATCCGAAGTGTCTTTGAGGAACCTGCCCGAGCCTCTTCTGCTGAGACTGCCCTGTTGAACCTGGTCCAGGGTAATTCTTCCGTTGGCGAGTATGCCGTACAATTCCGTACTCTTGCTTCAGAATTGTCCTGGAATAATGAGGCCCTCTGCGCGACCTTCAAAAAAGGCCTATCCAGCAACATTAAAGATGTTCTGGCCGCACGAGAAATTCCTGCTAATCTACATGAACTTATTCACCTAGCCACTCGCATTGACATGCGTTTTTCCGAAAGGCGTCAGGAACTCCGCCAAGATATGGACTCTGTTCGCACGAGGCGTTTCTTCTCCTCGGCTCCTCTCTCCTCTGGTCCCCTGCAATCTGTTCCTGTGCCTCCCGCCGTGGAGGCTATGCAGGTCGACCGGTCTCGCCTGACACCTCAAGAGAGGACACGACGCCGTATGGAGAACCTCTGCCTGTACTGTGCTAGTACCGAACACTTCCTGAGAGATTGTCCTATCCGTCCTCCCCGCCTGGAAAGACGTACGCTGACTCCGCACAAAGGTGAGACAGTCCTTGATGTCTACTCAGCTTCTCCACGTCTTACTGTGCCTGTGCGGATGTCTGCCTCTGCCTTCTCCTTCTCTACAGTGGCCTTCTTGGACTCTGGATCTGCAGGAAATTTTATTTTGGCCTCTCTCGTCAACAGGTTCAACATCCCGGTGACCAGTCTCGCCAGACCCCTCTACATCAATTGTGTAAATAATGAAAGATTGGACTGTACCATACGTTTCCGCACGGAGCCCCTTCTTATGAGCATCGGATCTCATCATGAGAGGATTGAACTTTTGGTCCTCCCCAATTGCACCTCGGAAATTCTCCTTGGACTTCCCTGGCTTCAACTTCATTCCCCTACCCTGGATTGGTCCACTGGGGAGATCAAGAGTTGGGGGTCCTCTTGTTCCAAGAACTGTCTAAAACCGGTTCCCAGTAACCCTTGCCGTAACTCTGTGGTTCCTCCAGTAACCGGTCTCCCTAAGGCCTATATGGACTTCGCGGATGTTTTCTGCAAAAAACAAGCTGAGACTCTACCTCCTCACAGGCCTTATGATTGCCCTATCGACCTCCTCCCGGGCACTACTCCACCCCGGGGCAGAATTTATCCTCTCTCTGCCCCAGAGACTCTTGCCATGTCCGAATACGTCCAGGAGAATCTAAAAAAGGGCTTTATCCGTAAATCCTCCTCTCCTGCCGGAGCCGGATTTTTCTTTGTGTCCAAAAAAGATGGCTCCCTACGTCCTTGCATTGACTATCGCGGTCTTAATAAAATCACGGTTAAGAACCGCTACCCCTTACCCCTCATCTCTGAACTCTTTGATCGCCTCCAAGGTGCCCACATCTTCACTAAATTGGACTTAAGAGGCGCCTATAACCTCATCCGCATCAGAGAGGGGGACGAGTGGAAAACGGCATTTAACACCAGAGATGGACACTTTGAGTATCTGGTCATGCCCTTTGGACTGTGCAACGCCCCTGCCGTCTTCCAAGACTTTGTCAATGAAATTTTTCGTGATCTGTTATACTCCTGTGTTGTTGTATATCTGGACGATATCCTAATTTTTTCTGCCAATCTAGAAGAACACCGCCAGCATGTCCGTATGGTTCTTCAGAGACTTCGTGACAACCAACTCTATGCCAAAATTGAGAAATGTCTGTTTGAATGCCAATCTCTTCCTTTTCTAGGATATTTGGTCTCTGGCCAGGGACTACAGATGGATCCAGACAAACTCTCTGCCGTCTTAGATTGGCCACGCCCCTCCGGACTCCGTGCTATCCAACGCTTTTTGGGGTTCGCCAATTATTACAGGCAATTTATTCCACATTTTTCTACCATTGTGGCTCCTATCGTGGCTTTAACCAAAAAAATGCTGATCCCAAGTCCTGGCCTCCTCAAGCAGAAGACGCCTTTAAACGACTCAAGTCTGCCTTTTCTTCGGCTCCCGTCCTCTCCAGACCTGACCCTTCCAAACCCTTCCTATTGGAGGTTGATGCCTCCTCAGTGGGAGCTGGAGCTGTTCTTCTACAAAAAAATTCTTCCGGGCATGCTGTCACTTGTGGTTTTTTCTCTAGGACCTTCTCTCCAGCGGAGAGGAACTACTCCATCGGGGATCGAGAGCTTCTAGCCATTAAATTAGCACTTGAGGAATGGAGGCATCTGCTGGAGGGATCAAGTTCTCCTGTTATTATCTACACCGACCACAAGAACCTCTCCTACCTCCAGTCTGCCCAACGGCTGAATCCTCGCCAGGCCCGGTGGTCTCTGTTCTTTGCCCGATTTAATTTTGAGATTCACTTTCGTCCTGCCGATAAGAACATTAGGGCCGATGCTCTCTCTCGTTCCTCGGATGCCTCAGAAGTTGAACTCTCTCCGCAACACATCATTCCACCTGACTGCCTGATCTCCACTTCTCCTGCCTCCATCAGGCAGACTCCTCCAGGAAAGACCTTTGTTTCTCCTCGCCAACGCCTCGGAATCCTCAAATGGGGTCACTCCTCCCATCTCGCAGGTCATGCGGGTATCAAGAAATCTGTGCAACTCATCTCCCGCTTCTATTGGTGGCCGACTCTGGAGACGGATGTTGTGGACTTTGTGCGAGCCTGCACTATCTGTGCCCGGGATAAGACTCCTCGCCAGAAGCCCGCTGGTTTTCTTCATCCTCTGCCTGTCCCCGAACAGCCTTGGTCTCTGATTGGTATGGATTTTATTACTGATTTACCCCCTTCCCGTGGCAACACTGTTATTTGGGTGGTCGTTGATCGATTCTCCAAAATGGCACATTTCATCCCTCTTCCTGGTCTTCCTTCTGCGCCTCAGTTGGCTAAACAATTTTTTGTACACATTTTTCGTCTTCACGGATTGCCTACGCAGATTGTCTCGGATAGAGGCGTCCAATTCGTGTCTAAATTCTGGAGGGCTCTCTGTAAACAACTCAAGATTAAATTAAATTTTTCTTCTGCATATCATCCCCAGTCCAATGGACAAGTAGAAAGGATTAACCAGATCTTGGGTGATTATTTGCGACATTTTGTTTCCTCCCGCCAGGATGACTGGGCAGATCTCCTCCCATGGGCCGAATTCTCGTATAACTTCAGGGTCTCTGAGTCTTCCTCCAAATCCCCATTTTTCGTGGTGTACGGCCGTCACCCTCTTCCCCCCCTCCCTACTCCCTTGCCCTCTGGTCTGCCCGCTGTGGATGAAATTTCTCGTGACCTTTCCATCATATGGAGAGAGACCCAAAATTCTCTCTTACAGGCTTCATCACGCATGAAGAAGTTCGCGGATAAGAAAAGAAGAGCTCCCCCCGTTTTTTCCCCTGGAGACAAGGTATGGCTCTCCGCTAAATATGTCCGCTTCCGTGTCCCTAGCTACAAGTTGGGACCACGCTATCTTGGTCCTTTCAAAATTTTGTGTCAAATTAATCCTGTCTCTTATAAACTTCTTCTTCCTCCCTCTCTTCGTATCCCTAATGCCTTTCACGTCTCTCTTCTCAAACCACTCATCCTCAACCGTTTTTCTCCCAAGTCTGTTCCTCCCACTCCTGTTTCCGGCTCCTCGGACATCTTCTCGGTCAAAGAAATTTTAGCTGCCAAAAAGGTCAGAGGGAGAAATTTTTTTTTAGTGGACTGGGAGGGTTGTGGTCCTGAAGAGAGATCCTGGGAACCTGAGGACAACATCCTAGACAAAAGTCTGCTCCTCAGGTTCTCAGGCTCTAAGAAGAGGGGGAGACCCAAGGGGGGGGGTACTGTTACGCCGAGCGCTCCGGGTCCCCGCTCCTCCCCGGAGCGCTCGCTTCACTCTCCCCGCGGCAGCGCTCCGGTCACGTCCTCTGACCCGGGGCGCTGCGATTCCGCTGCCAGCCGGGGTGCGATTCGCGATGCGGGTAGCGCCCGCTCGCGATGCGCACCCCGGCTCCCCTACCTGACTCGCTCTCCGTCTGTTCTGTCCCGGCGCGCGCGGCCCCGCTCCCTAGGGCGCGCGCGCGCCGGGTCTCTGCGATTTAAAGGGCCACTGCGCCGCTGATTGGCGCAGTGGTTCCAATTAGTGTTTACACCTGTGCACTTCCCTATATCACCTCACTTCCCCTTCACTCCCTGGCCGGATCTTGTTGCCTTAGTGCCAGTGAAAGCGTTCCTTGTGTGTTCCTTGCCTGTGTTTCCAGACCTTCTGCCGTTGCCCCTGACTACGATCCTTGCTGCCTGCCCCGACCTTCTGCTACGTCCGACCTTGCTTTTGCCTACTCCCTTGTACCGCGCCTATCTTCAGCAGCCAGAGAGGTGAGCCGTTGCTAGTGGATACGACCTGGTCACTACCGCCGCAGCAAGACCATCCCGCTTTGCGGCGGGCTCTGGTGAAAACCAGTAGTGGCTTAGAACCGGTCCACTAGCACGGTCCACGCCAATCCCTCTCTGGCACAGAGGATCCACTACCTGCCAGCCGGCATCGTGACAAAAATTAATACGTTTAAAATTGTCATTTCTGACCCCTATAACTTTTTTATTTTTCCGTGTATGGGGCAGTATGAGGGCTCATTTTTTGCGCCGTGATCTGAAATTCTTAACGGTACCCTTTTTGCATTGATAGGACTTATTGACCGTTTATTAATTTTTTCATGATATAAAAAGTGACCATGCACCATTTTGGACTTTGGAATTTTTTTTGTGCGCACTCCATTGACCGTGCGGTTTAATTAACGATATATTTTTATAATTCGGAAAATTCCGCATGCGGCGATACCGTATATGTTTATTTTTATTTACACTGTATTTTTTTATGGGAAAAGAGGGGTGATTCAAACTTTTAATAGGGAAGGGGTTAAATAATATTTATTCACTTTTTTTCACTTTTTTTTGCAGTTTTACATCTCCCATAGGGAGATATAACACTGCACACACTGATCTTTCACTTTGATCACTGGTTTCTCATAAGAAACCAGTGATCGATGTTTCTGCCGCTTGACTGCTCATGCCTGGATCTCAGGCACTGAGCAGTCATTCGGCGATCGGACAGCGAGGAGGCAGGTAGGGACCCTCCTGCTGTCCTGTAAGCTGCTCGGGATGCCGCGATTTCGCCGCGGCTATCCCGAACAGCCCACTGAGCTAACCGGCATGGTTTCAGTTTCACTTTAGACCCGGCGTTCAACTTTGAACGCCGCGTCTAAAGGGTTAATATGGCGCGGTACAGCGATCAATGCCACGCGCTATTAGCCACTGGTCCCGGACGTTGTTAGAGGCCGGGCCCGACCCGCTATGTATATATAGCGGACACATGACGTTCCAGTACGTCATGTGTCCTTAAGGGGTTAAGGATGCCATTTGTTTTTACCTTAATGACACGGCCCAGTTTTTCAAATCCGGTATGTGTCTCTTTAAGTGGTAATACCTCTAACACGTTTATACAATTCTGAGATAGTTTTTTCGTGACATATTGTACTTTAAATTAGTGGTAAATCTTTGTTGATTCATTCAACAATTTTTGTGAAAAATTTGAACATTTCGGGCGTTTCTTTTAATTATTTTTTAATGGTATTTACTAGAGATGAGCGAACTTACAGTAAATTTGATTTGTCACGAACTTCTCGGCTCGACAGTTGATGACTTTTCCTGCATAAATTAGTTCAGCATTCAGGTGCTCCCGTGGGCTGGAAAAGGTGGATACAGTCCTAGGAGACTCTTTCCTAGGACTGTATCCACCTTTTCCAGCCCACCGGAGCACCGGAAAGCTTAACTAATTTATGCAGGAAAAGTCAGCAACCGCCGAGCTGAGAAATTCGTGACGAATCGAATTTACTGTAAGTTCGCTCATCTCTAGTATTAACTGTATGGTGAAAATTATATTATTTTTGTTCTGTGGATCAGTATGATCATGGCCATGCCCAATTTATATTGCTTTTTTATGTTCTTTTAACTTTTCTAAACAAAATCCTTTTTTCCCTTTTTTTGTGTTGTGTTGTTCTAACAGCCATAAGAATTTATTGTCATTACGAACGCGGCAATACCTATTATGTATACGTTTGGGCATTTATTATTTTTGGGGGGTAATAATATAGGGTTTTATTGGGAAATGGGCATTTATTCAATTTGCACTTTATTAATTTAGTTAAAAACCTTTCATTTCTTTTTTTACTTTGCACTTTTAACAGGTTATACTATGTTGCAGTACATCTGTAACTATCAGTCCTACACTGACTGGACTGGACCTCACAGGCTGCCATACTAGGCAGACAAGAGGCCATCAGCTGGCCTCCTGCTGCCATGGCCCCCTCCGGCTGTCAACCCCATAGATTCTGTGATCAGGACTAATAACGGCATCTATAGGGTTAATGCTGCTGGCCTCAGCAGTTGTGGTGGGACCCCAGCTGTGATTTACAGCCAGGTACCGCCAGCGATCTCCTGCAGCACATCGTGCTGAGCAGGATATTGCCAGGACGCATGCATACATCCAGTTGCGCTAACTAGCTAGCAATTTGGATGTATACATCTGTCCTGTGGTTGGAAGGGGTTAAGATTTTTAAATAGAAGTAATTTACAAATCTGTTTAACTTTCTGGCACCAGTTGACCAGGAGATGTCCGGTATAGACTATTCCTACTCCATCCTGCCCGGGCTGCAAAAAAAGAGAAAAAAAACTTTCACTTACTTTTCTACATTCCCCCTAAGCTCCGCAGCAGCTGATCTGTCGGCCGGGCTGACTGCTTCCTACTTCCCTTAGCCCAGAACGTCACACGACACTACAGCCTATCACTGTCCGCAGCCATGTCCTGCCTCGATCGGGGATAGGCTGAAGTGCCATGTGACATCCCGGGCTAAGGGAAGTAGGAAGTAGAAAGCCCGGCCAACAGATCAGCTGTTGCGGAGCTCCGTGGGTAGCATAGGAAGGTAAGTGTTAGTTTGTTTTCAATTTTTTTGCAGCTCGGTCAAGATAGAATACGAATAGTCCGTACGGGTCATCTCCTTTAAAAGTGGATGTAATATATTCTGTTTGCCATATGTAGTAAGTGTAGTCTCACTAGCAGTGGGGTATCTTTTGAAAGTTTTATTTATAAATGATTTAACTAACTTTCCTTTTTTTTATTTGTTTATTGAATGCAAAAATAAGTAACTCTCTAAATAGTATTTATTAGACATGTCCTACCATTTACAGTAGCTGTTATTTATAGAAATCCATTTTTCTCTCATACTGTTAAAAGATTGTAGCAGGGAGGGAAAAAGAGTTACACACCAGATAAAAGACTGGACAGCTGGGAAAGAAATCTTGGAGAACAGCTGATACAGGCTGGAGACAGAGAGGAGAGCAGATATAAGGCAGTCTAAAGGGAAGATTTGTGATCAATTTTGGTAACTTTATTCCTAGCATGAACCAAAAGGAGTTCTAAACAAACTGCCTGTGCCAAAGTTCTGGTGCAATTTTGTTTAATAAAAAAGATGAGTTCATAAAATTGCAGTAAATTTGCATTAATTTTTGCAAAATAAATGTCCTCTATGTAAGTCTATGGGAAAGTGGTCATCTGTGCACAAAGTAGAGATGAGCGAAGTTGCAAAGATTCAATTCGTCACAAACTTCTCGGCTCAGCAGTTGCTGACTTTAGCCTGCATAAATTTGTTTAGCTTTCAGGTGCTCCGGTGGGTGGAAAAGGTGGATACAGTCCTAGGAGACTCTCTCCTAGGACTGTGTGCACCTTTTCCAGCCCACCGGAGCACCTGAAAGCTGAACTTATTTATGCAGGCTAAAGTCAGCAACTGTCGAGCCAAGAAGTTTGTGACGAATCAAATCACTGCAACTTTGCTTGTCTCTAGCGCAAAGTATATAAAAAAGGGCATTTTTTTTCAATCTGTAAAAATAAGTGACACTTATTTTTCAGGGTGCTAAAATTTGTCTGTTTTTTATGTCCTTCTTTTTTTGTTTTCACAAAATATGCCTGAAAATACACTGTATGTATGACTATAGCCATATGTCACTTGTGCCACATTTTCTATGGGTTTTGGACAATTTTTTATACAGCTTGCTCCTAATTCACAAAAATAAGTGTGACTTACTGAAAAAATTTGATTTCGGTAAAATGGGTGAGGATGTGACACTTTTTCCCTCAAATTTTTTTGTGTTAAACTCAACCAACTAATAGACTAGACAGTTTAAATCTAAATATAGACAGTTTTTCATTATCAATACAATTTTTGTTTCATACCACAGAACATTGTACACATCAAAGTAATAAAATGTATCTCCTTTATGAATTATCAGCTAATAGTAAATGTATGATAAAATAGCCATGAATAGAACAGATGTTAGTTTTTTTTTTTTTTTTTTTTTTTTTTTTTTTACAATTCAGCAATACTTGCATCATTTCTTGGTGAAAATTCCTACATTTCATAAACAATTTGAAAATGTTGCATTTTTCTAACTTTGAAGCACTATACTTGTAAGGAAAATAGACATTCCAAATGAATTTTATATTGATTCACACATGCAATATGTCTACTTTATGTTGGCCTCATAAAGTTGACATGTTTTAACTTTTGGAAGACATCAGAGGTCTTCAAAGTTCTACAGCAATATTCTAATTTTTCACGAAATTTTTAAAATCTGAATTTTTCAGGGACCAGTTCAGTTTTGAAGTGGATTTGAAGGGCCTTGATTTTAGAAATACCCCATAAATTACCCCATTATAGAAACTGCACCCCTCAAAGTATTCAAAATTTTACTTAGAAAGTTTGTTAACCCTTAGGTGTTTCACAGGAATAGCAGCAAAGTGAAGGAGAAAATTCAAAATCTTCATTTTTTTCACTCACATCTTCTTGTAGACCAAGTTTTAGATTTTTTTTTCAAGGGGTAATAGGGGAAAAAGCCCCCCAAAATTTGTAACCCAAATTCTCTCGAGTAGGGAAATACCTCATATGTGTATGTGAAGTGTTCGGCGGGCGAAGTAGAGGGCTCAGAAGGGAAGGAGCGACAACGGGATTTTGTAGAGTGAATTTTGCTGAAAAGATTTTTGGTGGTCATGTCGCATTTAGGAAGCCCCTATTGTGCCAAAACAGCAAAAAAAAAAAAAAAAAAAAAAAACACATGGCATACTATTTTGGAAACTAAACCCCTCAAGGCATGTAACAAAGGGTCCAGTGAGCCTTAACACTCCACAGGTATTTGACGTCTTTTCGTTAAAGTCGGATGTGTAAATAAAAAAAATACATTTTCACTAAAGTGCAGTGTTTTTTCCCAAATTTACCATTTTTACAAAGAGTAATGGAAGAAAATGCCCCTCAAAATTTGTAACCCCATCTCTTCTGAGTATGGAAATACCCGATGTTAGGACGTAAAATGCTCTGCGGGCAAACTACAATGCTCAGAATAGAAGGAGTCACATTTGGCTTTTGGAAAGCAAATTTTGCTGAAATGGTTTGTGGGGGGGGGGGGGGGCATGTCACATTTAGGAAGCCCCTATGATGCTATTTTGGAAATTACACCCCTCAAGGAATTTAACAAGGTGTACAGTGAGCCTTAAGGCTAAGGTTCCACTTGTTTTTTTTTCTGCCAAAGTCAGAAGTGGATCCATAAGGGAGGAGAAGTATAAGTTCTTCCTTCATATGTCCTATTCCTTTTGAAAACACTTCTGGCTTTGGCTCAAAAACTGCAGTGGAAGATTTCCAAAAACTGCCAGAAAAAAAACAAGTGGAACCTTAGCCTTAAGGCTCACTGTACACCTTACACACAAACTTAGCCTAACACCCCACAGGTGTTTGATGACTTTTTGTTAAAGTCGGATGTGTAAATGAAAAAAAAAATTTTTCACTAAAATGCATTTTTTTCCCAATTTTTACATTTTTACAAGGGTAATAGGATAAAATGATCCCCACAATGTGTAACCCCATTTCTTCTCAGTATGGAAATACCCCATGTGTGGATGTCAAGTGGTCTGCTGGCACACTACAATGCTCAGAAGAGGGGGAGTGCCATTGAGCTTTTGGAGAGAAAATTAGTTTGGAATGGAAGTCAAGGGCCATGTGCATTTACAAAGCCCCCTGTGGTGCCAGAACAGTGGACACCGCATGTGACCCCATTTAGGAAACTACACCCATCACATAATTTAAAACGGGGTACAGTGAGCATTTACACCCTACTGGCGTTTGACAGATCTTTGGAACAGTGGGCTGTGCAAAATAAAAATTACATTTTTCGTTTTCACGGACCACTCTTCCAAAAATCTGTCAGACACCGGTGGGGAGTAAATGCTCCCTGCAACCCTTATTACAGTACGTGAGGGGTGTAATTTCCAAAATGGGGTCACATTTGGGGGGGGGGGCATTGTTCTGGCACTATGCGGGCTTTGTAAACACATGTGACCTTCAATTCCGGACAAATTTTGTCTCCAAAAGCCCAATGGCACTCCTTCTCTTTTGAGCATTGTAGTGCACCCGAAGAGCTCTTTACATGCACATATTGGGTATGTTCTTACTCAGAAGAAATGGGGTCGCAAATTTTTTTGCGTTTATGTCAGAACCACTGTAAATCAGCCACCCCTGTGCAAATTACCAATTTAGGCCTCAAATGTACATAGTGCGCTCTCACTCCTGAGCCTTGTTGTGCGTCCGCAGAGCATTTTATGCCCACATATGGGGTATTTCGTACTCAGGAGAAAAATTTTGGGGGTCTTTATTTCCTTTTACCTCTTGTGAAAATAAAAAGTATGGGGCAACACCCGTATGTTAGTGTATTTTTATTTAGTTTTTACACTAACAGGCTTGTGTAGACCCCAACTTTTCCTTTTCATAAGGGGTAAAAAATTTTCATTTTTATTGGGGGGGACAATGTAAAGGGTGTATATGTAGTGTTTTACCCTTTATTATGTGTTAGTGTAATGCAGTGTAGTGTAGTGTTTTTAGGGTACATTCACACTGACGTGGGTTTACAGTAAGTTTCCTGCTTGGAATTTGCGCAGCAGCGGACAATTTGCCGCAGCTCAAACTTTAAGCAGGAAGCTCATTGTAAACCCGCCGTGTGAATGTACCCTGTGCATTCACATGTGGGGCAAACCTCCAGCTGTTTCAAAACTACAACTCCCAGCATACACTGACAGACCATGCATGCTGGCAGTTGTACTTTTGCAACAGCTGGAGGCACACTGGTTTGAAAACCTTCAGGTAGGTTCTGTTACCTAACTCAGTATTTTCCAACCAGTGTGCCTCCAGCTGTTGCAAAACTACAACTCCCAGCATGTACTGATCGTCGAAGGGAATGCTGCGAGATGTAGTTATGCAACAGCTGGAGGTATGCAACTACAACTCCCAGCATGCCGAGACTGTTTGGGCATGCTGGGAGTTGTTGTTTTGCAAGATCTGAAGTGCCACAGTTTAGAGACCACTGGACAGTGATCTCCAAATTGTGGCCCTCCAGATGTTGCAAAACTTCAAATCCCAGCATGCCCAGTCAGCAAACTGCTGTGTGGGCATGCTGGGAGTTGTAGTTTTGCAAGATCTAGAGGGCCACAGTTTAGAGACCACTGCAGAGTGATCTCCAAACTTTAGCCCTCCAGCTGTTGAAAAACTGCAAATCCCAGCATGCCCACACAGCAAACAGCTGTCTGGGCATGCTGGGAGTTGTAGTTTTGGAACATCTGGAGGGCTACAGTTCAGAGATCACTGTATAGTGGTCTCCAAACTGTAGCCCTCCAGATCTTGCTAGGCAACAATTTACCTGCCTGTACGCCCGTTGTCCCTAAGTGGTTAAAGCGGAACTTCGGTGGAAACAAGTGGAAAACAAATGTTTTCAAATCAACTAGTGCCAGACAGTTAAACAGATTTGTAAATTACTACTATTTCAAAATCTGAAGCCTTCCAGTACGTATCAGCTGCTGTGTGCTACAGAGAAATGTTTTAAGTTCTTTCCAGTCTGACAACAGTGCTCTCTGCTGACACCTCTATCTGTGCCAGGAACTGTTCAGATTAGAATCATATCCCCACCGAAAACCTCTCCTGCTCTGGACAGTTCCTGACACGGACAGAGGTGTCAGCAGAGAGCACTGTTATCAGACCGGAAAGAACTTCACAAATTTCTCTGTAGTATATCTGTGGTAAACAGCAGCTGATAAGTACTAGAAGGGTTAAGATTTTTTAATAGAAGTAATTTACAAATCTGTTTAACTTTATGGCACCAGTTGATTTGAAAAATTTTTTCCACTGGAGTTCCCCTTTAACCCCTTAATGACGCCGGACTTAAATGTACTTCCTGGTGAGCTGGTACTTCACGCACCAGGACGTACATTTACATCCTATACACAACCTCGAGCATCAGAGTGATGCTCGGGTCATATGCGGCAGGGTGATAGCAGCCATGGACCTGCCGGTAATGGCGGACATCCGCGATCACGCAGATGTCAGCCATTAACCCCTCAGATGCCTTGATCAATACAGATCACAGCATCTACAGCATTGCATCACTAAAATGGATGATCGGATCGCCCGCAGCACTGCCGCCGCGATATCATCATCCAGAATGGCAGACGGCGGTCCCCTCACCTTCCTCCACTGCCTTCCACGGGTCTTCTGCTCTGGTCTGTGATCGAGCAGACCAGAGCAGAAGATGACCGATAATACCTATGCATAGCACTGAACAGTATTAGCAATGGAATGATTGCTATAAATAGTCCCCTATGGGGACTATTAAAGTGTAAAAATAAAAGTAAAAAAAGTAAAAAAAAATTGAAAAAGCCCTCTCCCAATTATAAACGTAAATTGTCCCATTTTCCCTATTTCATCACCAAAAAGTGTACATATTTGGTATACATACATATTTGGTATCACCGCATGCATAAATATCTGAACTATTAAAATAAAATGTTAATGATACCATATGGTGAACGGCGTGAGCGTAAAAAAAAAGTCCAAAATAGCTGCTTTTTTAGAACATTTTATTCACAAAACAATTTATAAAAAATGTATTAAAAGTTTTATATAAGCAAATATG
The DNA here is from genome assembly GCF_029499605.1 of Hyla sarda. NCBI lineage: Eukaryota > Metazoa > Chordata > Amphibia > Anura > Hylidae > Hyla > Hyla sarda. The sequence goes on from NC_079189.1 coordinate 200,226,920, forward strand.
GTATCAACAAAAAGTACTGATCACGGCGCAAAAAAGGAGCCCTCATACCGCCGCTTTTACGGAAAAATGAAAAAGTTATAGGTCTTCAAAACAGGGGTATGTTAAACGTACTAATTTGGTTAACCCCTTGGGGACGAAGCCCATAATAACCCTAAGGACGGGAGCATTTTTGGCAATTCTGACCACTGTCACTTTAAGCATTAATAACTCTCGGATGCTTTTACTTTTCATTCTGATTACGAGATTGTTTTTTCGTGACATGTTCTACTTTATGTCAGTGGTGAATTTTTGTCGATACTTAAAATTCCAAAATTTGTTGAAAAAATTGAAAATGTTGCATTTTTCTAACTTTGAAGCTCTGGTTGTAAGAAAAAAAAAACAGACATTCCATTTTGGAGAGTGAGTTTTTCTGAAATGGTTTTTGAGGGGCATGTCAAATTTAAGAAGCCCCTATGGTGCCAGAACAGGAAAAAAAAAAAAAAACATGGCATACTATTTTGGAAACTACACCCCTCAAGGCACGTAACAAGGGGTCCAGTGAGCCTTAACACCCCACAGGTGTTTGATGACTTTTCATTAAAATCAGATGTGTAAATGAAAAAAAAATTCACTAAAGTGCAGTTTTTTTTCCCCAAATTTTCAATTTTTACAAAGGGTAATGGGAGAAAATGCCCCCCAAAAATTTGTAACCCCATCTCTTCTGAGTAAGGAAATACCCCATTTTAGGACATAAAATGCTTTGCTGGCGAACTACAATGCTCAGAAGAGAAGGAGTCACATTTGTCTTTTGGAAAGCAAAATTTGCTGAAATGGTTTTTGGGGGGCATGTTGCATTTCGTAAGCCCCTATGGTGCTAGAACAGCAAAAAAAATAAAAAAATAAACACATGGCCTACTATTTTGAAAACTACACCCCTCAAGGAATGTAACAAGGGGTACAGTGAACCTTAACACCCCACAGGTGATTGACAAACTTTCGTTAAAGTGGGACGTGAAAATGAAAAATTTGATTTTTAACACTAAAATGCTGATGTTACTCCAAACTCTTCATTTTCACAAGGAGGAAAAGCCCCACAAAATTTGTAACCCAAAATTTAAGGAAATATTTAATATGTGGATGTAAAGTGATCTGCGGGTGCACTAGAAGGCTCAGAAGGGAAGGCGCAACATTGGGCTTTTGGAGAGCAAAATTTGCTGAAATGGGCATGTCGCATTTAGGAAGCTCCCATGATGCCAGAGCAGTAAAAAAACAAAAAAAAAAACAAACACATGGAATACTATTTTGGAAACTACACCCCTTACCGAATTTAATAAGGGGTTCAGTGAGCATTTACACCCCACTGGCATTGGGCTGTGCAAATGAAAAATTAAATTTTTCATTTTTACGGATGACTGTTCAAAAAATCTGTCAGACACCTGTGGGGCATAAATGCTCACTGTATCCCTTATAACATTACGTGAGGGGTGCCAAAAGGGGTCACATGTGGGGGGTCCACTGTTCTGGCACCATGGGGACTTTGCAAACACACATAGCATTCAATTCCAGCCTAATTCTCTCTCAAAAAGCCCAATGGCGCTCCTTCTCTTCTGAGCATTGTAGTTCGCCCAAAGAGCACTTTACATCCACATATGGGGTATTTATATACTGAAAAATTTGGGGTAACACCAGCATTTCAGAGAAAAAAAAACATTTTTAACATTTCTAACATGCATGTAAACAGTTGCGGTCATTGCATCTCTCCCCTAAAAATATATATATTTCTTAATGGCAATTTGTGTTCCAATGATGTATAAATAAATGTGAAAAGTAACAATAAGTTAAAACATGTTCAAAGTTATATTAACATTATTAACCTCTTAAGGACTCAGGGGGTACCTGTACGCCCTGAGCCCGGTCCCGGTGTGAAAAACGGTGTCACGCCGTGACCCCGCATTACACCAGGTCGGTCCCGGCTGCTTAACAATAGCCGGGACCCTGGGCTAACAGCGTGTGGCACCAATCGTTGTGCCGCGCGCTGTTAACCCTTCAGACGCGGCGATCAAAGTTGATCGCCGCATCTGAAAACTAAAGTAAATGCTTCCCGGCAGCTCAGTCGGGCTGATCAGGACATCGCGATAAAATCGTGATGTTCCGATCAGCTCGGACACAGGCGGATGTCTACTTACCTTACTCCGCAACGTCCAATCGGGGTTTGATTGCTCCAAGCCTGAGCTACAGGCTTGAGCAATCGAGCCCCTATCTCGCTGATCCGTGCAAAGCTATGGCTTTGCAGGGATCAGCATAAGAGATAAGCGTGTGCAGTGCTATAGCTCCCTATGGGAGCTATAGCACTGCAAAAAAAAGTGACAACTGCACTGCAAAAAAAAGTGATAACCCCTTCCCTAATAAAAGTTTGAATCACCCCCCTTTTCCCATAAAAGAAAAACTGTGTAAATAAAAATAAAAATTTACATATGTGGTATCGCTGCATGTGTAAATATCCAAACTATAAAATTATATAATTAATTAAACCGCACGGTCAATGGCGTACGCGCAAAAAAATTCCAAAGTACAAAATAGCGTATTTTTGGTCACTTTTTATATCATAAAAAAATTTATGAAAAGCGACCAAAAAGTCCGATAAACACAAAATTGGTACCGTTAAAAACTTCAGAACGCGGTGCAAAAAATGAGCCATCATACCGGCCCATACATGGAAAAAAAAAAGTTACATGGGTCAGAAGATGACAATTTTAAACTTTTCTTGCATGTAGTTAGGATTTTTTTCAGAAGCGCGACAAAATCAAACCTACATAAATAGGGTATCATTTTAACCCTATGGACATACAGAATAAAGATAAGGTGTAATTTTGACCAAAAAAAAAAGCGCTGCGTAGAAACGGAAGCCCCCAAAAGTTACAAAATGAATTTTTTTCTTCAATTTTGTCTTACAATGAATTTTTTTTCCGTTTCGCTGTGGATTTTTTGGTAAAATGACTAATGTCACTGCAAAGTAGAATTGGTGGCGCAAAAAATATGCCATCATATGGATTTTTAGGTGCAAAATTGAATTGAATTGAGAGCGTTATGATTTTTAGAAAGTGATGAGGAAAAAATGAAAATGCAAAAACCGAAAAACGCTGAGTCCTTAAGGGGTTAAACAATTATCGAAAACTTTATTTTAAGCAAAAGTACTATTTTTTTCCTATATATAGTTATTTCTAAGCTGTGTAAAAATGCTCAGAATTGATACATATCGCTTGGTAAAGTGCTTTGCTAACCACCTCGGTGTGTCTGGAAATAACATTCTTCATGATTATGAAACTGAGTTGACATTTTCAAAAAAATATATAGTTTATTGAAAAGTCTAAGCAGCATTTTTAATACAAAGATATCTCATATACCCAACACAGCTAAAACAAAAGTATTAAACCTACAAGAATAATGTTGCTTGGCAACAATGTATCTAATTTATCTTCATCTGTGTTATATTCTTCTCAATAGCAGATAATCCAAGCAATGTGTTATAAACATTGTCAATATATACAGAGCATTATTAAGACAGTATTTTACTGGTTCACCCATAAACTTATCAAGCTGTGCAAGTTATTTGACAAGTAATATTTTCTTTGAATTACAAAATCTAGATGATTTTTGTACTATAGTTCAATATTTCCTATTATCCTTGAATGACTTTAGTTTGCATAGCAAAATAAATATCCCCTTGCAGAAGTAGATCTGAAACCACTTGTAGAATAGAAAATACAAATAAAAGATAAAAACTTTAATTCCATTATTAAAAAAAATCTTTAGTAATCTTTAGGGTGGGTTCACTCACAGTAGTTTGGTCAATATTTAGCTTTGTGTTTTTAGCCAAAACCATGAGTGGGCTACAAAGGACAGATTTGTCAATATATTTTTCAATATATTTAAGTCAGTTTTTTGTGCCACTTTTTTTTAGATAAACTGTTCAAACATGGAAAAGGGGATTAGTATTAAACCATGCAAAGTAGCATTCCTCTGACAAAACATGCCTTGGCAAACAAGTACAGAAGCAGGGACTCCTGTAATAGACAGGAGTCCTTACACACCTTTCCAATAAGCACCAAAGCATATACTGAATGCCTCAACACTCAGTTAACATTTATTGTGTCAGGTGCCTGGGTAAATGTGGTGAGTAGAAATGTGTGAATTTTCAAACTTTTTACATTTTCAGTTTGACAGGTTGGCCAATCTTTAGTAAAAGGTTTGGTTTAGCCCCAAACTAAACTTCCTCTACAGCCCTAAATCTAATGTATAACATTATCTATGAGCCCTACAAGCCTTTTATGACACTTTTATGTATACTCCCAGGTGAACTAAGTCATTTTGAGCTATTTTTAAGGCAAAGATAAGGTTAAAGTTATGGCAACATATGACCATGGGTAAATATTTGGCAACTGGCGGTAACTCACACCTGTATAAAAACACACTGCACTAGCCAATTTTTAAAAAATGCTTTTTCAAATAATTATAATTTTTTATTTAGTGGCACATGCACACAAAATTATGAGAAGAAGCAATGGCTTTTTTATTTTTTTTAAGTGGTCCAAAAATTATCCCTTTTGGGGTTGCAACAGGTTTTGCATAAGTAAAAAAATGATAATTTTGTAAGAATAAACTAAGCAAATTTTTACCATTAGAGTTTGGGAGCTTAATCGCCAAAGATTATTGGTGCACAGAGAAGCTTGTTGAATGCTATGCTTAGGAGTTCTAGGACTGTTAGATCTGAGAGAAAAAATGACTTTACTTCATTCTTGTAAAATAGTTAAACTCCCTGTATTGTAATTAATTTGTTGTTGTCTTGTAAACTTGACGCTGAGCATACCACGCTCATATATACCTGCTCTAAGTGTCAGTACATGCGTTTGAGGATGGAAGAAGTACTATGATACAAAACAGTAGTTGCCTCTAACCCCCCCCCTTGTTTGTATGTTTGTATGTACCCCCCCTGAAGTAAATACACTTCAATAAAGAAAAAAAAAAGATTTTAGCTAACTAGTCAGTGCCACTCCTTTTGTTCCGTTTATGGAAGTTTCTACTAGTGAGGGATTCTGTGAGCACACATGTTATGCAAACACAGTTTCAGGTAGTTTGCTTTTGCAACTTTTTAGTTTACTTTCTGCAGCCCAGGCACAAAGGAAAAATAAAAATAGCATAAAAGTACTCCTTTAATTACTCCTTTAAATTTATGTGTAGAGTTTACATTATTTAATTTATTTATTTTATAATTTTTAATACATCTATTTATTGTTTAGTCATGATATGTAATATGAAATTATCAACACCAAGCTGTATATAATATGTAATAGATAACATCAAAATATTAATATGCCTTTTATGTGACATATCCCATGGCTTTTAGCAAAGAGAAAGAACTCATATCTGCTTGTGATCTTTGTAGAAATGTATCTACATAACTATAACAAAGTTCATTCTAACGTTTATGGGAATTCATACTTCATTTTAAATGTCCCAAAAAACCTGATAAAAGGAGTCATTCAAACTTGAGAGACCACCATTGCTGATAAATGAGCCCTGGTGAGGTCCTGAATTGGGTTCAGTATATGGTTCAGCACAAATAATGCACTTTAAGAGACAAGCGAACAAGAGATCATTGAATGAGCCTTAGACTGCTGATAAAGCTCATACATGCCACTGATGAATTCTTAACCAGCAAGAAAACAGCATAATGAGACCTTGGAGTCACCTACGGAAATCTGGTGGAACTACAGAGTTCAGCGGTAGGAGGCTCGGACACACGTGAACAGCTGTGCGCTTCCAGACAGGGAATCTCTCCACAGATGGCTTACAATAAGTGGGGTTTATGAGTACATACTACCCAAGTACTCCATGTTATGATTATGATTCACTATACTTGTGGATGAAAGAGAAAATCAATATATATATACATATATATATATATATATATATATATATATATATATATATTTATGATTAGCATTATTATAACTGCTCCTCTTTTTTTTACCAACAGTGGATTATCCCACAATACTGAACAGACGTGATTATATATATATATATATTTTTTATTTATTTTATTTTTTTTTTTTTTTTACGTACAATTTAATGTGTCTTTTCTGTATACTATATGCTTTAAAGGGGTACTCCGGTGGAAAACTATTTTTTTGTTAATTAACTAATGCCAGAAAGTTAAACAGATTTGTAAATTACTTCTATTAAAAATGTTTAATCCTTCCAGTACTTATTAGTGGCTGTATACTACAGAGAAAATTATTTTCTTTTTGGATTTCCTTTCTGTCACAACCACAGTGCTCTCTGCTGACACCTCTGTCCATTTTAAAAAATGCCCAGAGCAGCATTTGTTTACCATGGGCATTTTCTCCTGCACTGGACAGTTCCTGACATGGACAAAGGTGTCAGCAGAGAGAACTGTGGTCGTGACAGAAAATCCAAAAAGAAAATAATTTCCTCTGTAGTATACAGCCGCCAAATAGTACTGGAAGGATTAAGATTTTTTAATAGAAGTAATTTACAATTCTGTTTAACTTTCTGGCACCAGTTGATTTCTTAAAAAAAAAAAAAAAGTTTTCCACTGGAGTACCCCTTTAATGAATTTTTAGTTACCATACATGAGCATTACTAAACTGATAATTTCAGGTGTATCTGTGCTATTTTTAATGTTTCAACATTTATTTTTTTTAAATGAGGAAATTACCTTATTGTACTAAATTTCCATATGCATAGGTTACTCTCAATCCTGGTTATGTTGTTTGACAGTTTAACATTACTAGAAAGAAAGCAAAGAGGCAAGCCTAGTATTTCGATTACAAAGAAGAGGATGTGTAGGAGCCAGAGTGACTTGTGTTTTTCAGATGTAGTGAGAAAAATCTAGCCATATAGTGCCAAACATATTTAATCTTAATCAATTCACCACCCCTGCAGTGTGGACAAAAAGATCTAATTTACAGTAAGGACTGGTCAGTATGAGAAAATATTCATCTTTTCATTTGAGTTCTGTCTGATGAAAAATAAAATATGCAATGCCATAAACCGTGATTGGTCTTTTTTAGTTGAGGATGGGTCATTGTGAGGCCTTCCACTGTTTTAGAGTCTTAGAAATGAATCAGTTCATGTGTAGGTTGGACGCCTATCAAAAGGGGCAAAACTAACTACAGGGTGTTTTATCTACAGGGGGAAACTACATATTGAGGGTTTTAAGTAGAGGGGGGAAAAATATCTACAAGGTAGAAAACTACCTACCTGAGGGGCAAATTTCCAAGTTATGGTGGGGAGGGAGGGAATACATGTCTCACACATAATAATAGCTGATCTCATTGAGGTACAGATATATTCTTACTCATCTCTAAATATAACAAATCTGGAAATACGGAAGCGCACGCAGAAATTTTACTTGGAGGGGGAAGGGGGGGGGGGGGGTCCTTGGGCCCCAAAGAATGTGGTTGGTTGGTCCCCCTATTAGTTAGATTAGTTGCCACAGTAGGTTTCTCCAGGAGGTAGGGCTCCCCTGTAGTTTTATCAAATATGTGTCCCACGATACCTAGTTTGTTCCTGTAGGTAAGTAGTTGGTCCTGTTCTTGATTTTCACCCTGTAAGTAGGTAGCTTGCCCCTTGTTGGTGGTTTGCCATTAGTAGTTAGGACTTCTTTGTCGGTAGTTTGCCCACTGTACATAAACCCTTCTATTAGTAGTTATTCTCCAGTAGATAGGATACTCTGTAAGTATTTAGCCCCATGTACCTACTTCTTTGTAGGTAGTTTGCCCACTGTACATAAGCCCTCCTATAAGTAGTTATTCCCCAGTAGATAGGAAACTCTGCAAGTATTTTGCCCCATGTATGTAGCCGTACAGCACCTTATTTTATTATCATTATATATCTTTGTCTTAATAATATAGTTGAAATCATATAAAACGGCTATTAATACATTTGTAATATAATTTGAAAGAATTTAAAACTTTTAATGAATGTCCTACCTTTACCCTAACTTTCCACATAATTAGTCAAACATATTGCTCCTAATTTTTACAATTATTAATATAATCGAGTTAATATACCATCCTCAACATCATTTAAATAGAAATGATCACTATTCTTGCTTCACAAAATTCTGACCTCTTTACATCTCATCCACTAGCTTCCTGATTAAATTGTTATAATTCCTCTTTGTGTGATCTTTCTGCATTTTAAAAGAATCTGTTTTGTGAACCAGTTAAAAGGTTTTACCATATGCTGTCAAACTCAGATTGCATCTCAGTATTACATGTCACATGTATTACCTTGATATTTCATCAATCCACTATATGGTGTAATTCAGTAAAAACTGTTCATCTTGAGTCCCCTTTTCCTGTATCATCACAGGTTTCTTTGGAACTCTGAAGTATCTGTGGGGCTCGGGGGGACTCATCAGACACATGCAGTGTGACTCCTATGCAGGGGGTCCGATGAGTAAAGATGGTTGCTGGAGTTATTAAATGACCCTCTTTTCCCGTTTAACAAATAAAAAACTTCAAACAATAAACTAAATAAACATATTTGTATCGCTGCAAGCAGAAATGTCTGGACAATTAAAATATTATGTTAATCATCCAGTACGGTAAACGGCTTAAATGAAAAAAGTCCAGTTGCAGATTTTTGGGCATATCAAATTCCCCCAAAAAATACAATGAAAAGTGACCAAAAAGTCACATATGTGCAAACGTGGCACCGTAAAAAAACCAAAGAACCCAGTGCAAAAAATTAACCCCCACAACCCCTTATATGGAAAAAATAAGAGTGTTATGGGGGGGGGGGGGGGAACCAGAGGATAATTTTAATTGCAGTTTTAATTAGAATTTTATCCACAAATAATACATTTTCCATTGTGCAGTACATTTTAAGGTAACATGAAAGGTGTCATTACAAAGTACAATTGGTTATGCAAAAAAAGCCCCACATGGCTGTTTGGCTGGAAAACTAAAAGAGTTATGGTCTTGCAAAAAGGAAAAAAGGAAATGCAAAAGAAAAAAAAAGAAAAGTGGCTGAGTCCTCATGGCCAAAATGGACTGTGGACAGCAAAAAAAAAAAAAGGGGAACTAGAGATAGATAGTCTCTAATTGATTTCACTGTAAACAGGACACAGCAGCCTTCACTATATGTGGAAACAAGGAGCCTGCAGAGAAAAAAACTAAGCAAAACTTTTAACACATCATTGGAAAAAAGTATACAACTTTTTATCCTATCAACTACAAAGCAAGAGTTAAAAAAGAAACATTGAAAGGTGTCCATAGCCTTTAACCGCTTAACAACTACTATACAACCTAAATATTTTAAAGGACAGTACAGGGATGTTTACAGTGATCTTTTATTACCTAGGTTTCTATGTCTAGAGGAATAAATGTTTCACCATAAACACAGATTGGAATTCTTTACTGTAAGAGCAGTGAGACTATGGAACTCTCTGTCACATGATGTTGTGATGTCTGACTCAGTAAAGTTTAAGAGGGCCTGGATGTAATATATGTAATATATTTTTGGTATATGGATACTAAGATTTATGGGATAGAATGTTGATCCAGGGATTTATTCTGATTGCTATATTGGAGATTTTTTTCCCCCTAGTAAAAGGGCAATTAATATCAGCTTCATAAGGGATTTTTGTCTCTGTCTGGATCAAAAAAGTAGGGACATAATAAGGTTTTAGTTTTCACTTGATGGACTCTTCGGATACACAGCCTTTTTACAACAGTGCTTTAGAAGAAGATGCCCTGTGGACTGTACAGTCCTATTGCCCAGGCTGCTATTATCTTCCCCGTGAATGAGGACACTGATTGGCAGCCAATAAAGTTAGTCTCCAATTAGTTTAACCCCTTAGTAGCCACATTCATTAGTGATCAGAGCATTATTAATAAAGGGGTTAAATGCTTCACTATGGCAGTTTGGGACCTAAAAGCGGAATTAAATCTGCCAAAAAGATCTTCCTGTTAGGTCAGAGGCATTCCTTAATTGTTTACTGTACCATGTAGTTCAAATCATTAAAGAAGCATTAAAATTATTACTGCTTCAAGCTGTGAAATGGTGATCACTGGCTGACATGAGTAGCCTCTGGGTAGTTATTCCATTGTTGTCAAATCATAGGAAGCAAGAAGAAATTGAAAGCATGGGGGCAGTGGTGGGGTATCGGAGGTGAGTGTACCAGCTAAGCAGGTTGTTTTACAAAGTTGGTTTAACTTTCATTTACTTAAATGGAAATTGTTTAAACAGCATAGAAATGCAAGATATGCTTTTTCTATACATTGGGAGTGGTGGAAACAGCATAATTTACAGTGCCAAACTGTGTACAAGACTTCCATTAACATCTATTGGGTTTAAAGGGACTCTATGTGTGTCAGTATTATATACATGATCTTAGTTTGGGGCAAAAGTATGTTCAAGGGGCACAATTTATGGCAACATTATGTTCCATGGCATAGAGTGTGGCACTATTATTTAGTATCAAACGGAGTAAATTTATTGATGCTTAAGAACGTTACACATCATACATTACAGCATTTGCAAAGTAACAGAATTAGTGCCATAACAAAAGATTAATGCCATATAAAGATCAACATGAACCAAAATCCCAAAAGGGAAAGGGGGAGGGGCCAGGACGGGAAGGGTAGGGGGGGGGGGTCAGGTACATATATGCTCAGTTCATAGTAGTTCGGAGCACACAACTAGAAAGGTCAACAATTCCAGAAGTGGGGGGGAATAAACAAGTGATGATGAGAGGATGGCATCAGAGTAGATTTATACATATAAGACCCATTACAATGAGATATAGTATGAGATATCCATACCATGAGGGGAGTTCATCCAGGGATCCCATACTTTGTTAAAAAGCAACGTGGCACTATTATTTACCGTGTGACAAAGCTTCATTGTGACATTATTTTTATCTCTCTTATTCTGCATAGCATTGTTACTGTGCAGTTGCCCAAAGTGATGATGCCAAAAGTCATTCTCCCTCTTTAACGCTGATGTTTTTGAGCCCTGCCACTATGGTGATTTGGTGAACTATGCGCTTTACCAGGAAAGTGTTCGTTGACTTAAAATTTCCCTGTCCTCTTACCAAATTAGAAATAATGCCTGAAATCTGCAGAAATAGACTTGAGGTGCAGATTTCAAACCCGCTGCATTTACGTTGATGATCAGATTTATTGCAGATTTTTCACAACACTGTAATAAATCCAAAATGTTAGGGATTTTTGTAGCAAAAACACTGCTGACCAATATTAAATCTGCTTACTTTAGAATTTAAGGCTAGGTTCCCACTACAGAATTTCCGAGTGGAATTTCACTTTGAAATTTCACTCGGACATTCCAGTGCAGCATAATCCCATTGCTAGCAATGAGGTTGCGCTGCACAATGCACACTATGGAATTACAGCGGCGGAAGTTGGCCGCTGAAATTCTGCTGCCGGCATTATGATCTTGCTAATTCTTTCAGCGAAATCTGCTTGGAAAACATTGCTGCCTATGGGGACAGCAATGTAAGCGTGGTCCTAGCTTACTGCATTTTTTTGTCCGGAGATTATATAGTGTAAGGCTAGCCTTAGATGTTTTTTTATTTATTTATTTATTTATTTAAATTTGCATGATTTGGTAGGATGTTAGCACAAACAGTGTCTAGAGCACCATGAACTATAATTTAAGCCCTGTCCATATGGTATGTTTATACTGCTGCATTTCCATACAGAATCCACATAACTAATACTTCTTGTGTGCTCAATCGACCATTTCAAATAGTCCTGCTGAACAACTACCAAAATGTAACATAGCTCAGCCTGACTGTAATAGCTTCTATTGTTAGTTTATTCTGTTTAAACTCCATAGGTTAAAGTGTTTGTTAGGTTGGTTTAAAGACATCAGGGCTGTAAAATATTGATAGCAAAGTCTCTTTTAAAACAGACGTTAATTTTGCTTAACGTGAATTTGAATTGATAAACATAAAAGGATATATTGTTGCTAGAATACTAGGCTACATATGGCAGCTGAATAAGGATTTTCTTCATTACCCTAAAACAAAAGCATCATTTGTATCACAGCTTGATGATCACACATGTCATCTGCAATATTTCTCAATCCTCCAGAAATAGATTATATGGCAATTGGCACAAAAGTGACAATCAATTCGGCTACAATTACCATTATAGTCAATCTGCATCTATGTAACTAAATACAAAGGCAATAAAAACAAAAGTTATTGTACAGATCAGCTCAATTTAGTATGTGCTACATACCACATAAATACCAGTCTTCTGTCTTTTAAACCAATTTGCTTGTCTCTTATTAGGCTTTTGATTAAATTGTCTGTTGAAAATATGTCTCTCACAAGAATTAAGTGATAATTGTTATTACACTAATCACAGTTTTCCATATTCCCTTCCCAACCCGTTTCCTGATCCAATAAACTATCAAGGTCCAAATCTGTGAGACCAGACTGTACTTATACAGTTGGATGCACCGCACTCCCAGTGGCATATGACATGTTCAGTTTCTCAAGTGCTCTGACAATCTTAGCTGCTGCTGCTGTTCTGTAGCCAATGCTGGGAAACAGACTGCTGTGTTTATTCACCTGTTAGTCTAGGCTTGCCAAGCCTCCTAGGTCTTCTGGAGGGTTCGCTCGACAGATATACCTTGCATATTTGTTATTTAATGTCAAAATTCACAATGATTTTGGTTTTTGTATGTTTTGGAGTTACAAAGAAGAAAATTAGCATAACAGCATGTGGAGCACACACTCGGGAATGTCCTAATACATAACAAAAATAGAGCTGTTTAGTATTTTCTCTATTGTAATTTAAGTAATCTGTTATATGTCGGCTTTCTAGTGGTAAAACTTTATTCAGAATATATTCATAATATTTCTTACAAACAAGAAGTGAAATATAGGAAGTAAAGGATTGGAGATGTTCTCAAGGACTGTGGATGAGTCTGTGTATAGTGTATGAAAATGAATACATAGGGGTAGGGCCTAGAAGGTGATGTTTAATTGTGAAAAAATGGTAGTGTTATTACAATGGGATGTTCAAATATAAAGCAAGTACTATGTAAAATGTGTAATGTAGCTGTGGGATGTGTAATGCAACTGTGTCAGACTTGATAAGTGCAAGATAATGTACCTGAGACATAAAAACCCTCAGGCAGAATATAGAATATTTGACACAGTCCTGACCTCAGTATCTGAGGAAAGGGATTTAGGAGTAATTATTTCAGAAGACTTAAAGGTAGGAAGACAATGTAATAGAGCAGCAGGAAAACGCTAGCAGAATGTTTGGATGTATAGAGAGAGGTATAAGCAGTAGAAAGAGAGAAGTGCTCATGCCGCTATACAGAACACTGGTGAGACCTCACTTGGAGTATTGTGCGCAGTACTGGAGGCCATATCTCCAGAAGAATATAGATACTCTAGAGAGAGTTCAAAGAAGAGCTACTAAACTAGTACATGGATTGCAGGATAAAACGTACCAGGAAAGGTTAAAGGACCTTAACATGTGTAGCTTGGAAGAAAGAAGAGACCGAGGGGATATGATAGAGACTTTTAATTACATAAAGGGAATCAACATGGTAAAGGAGGAGAGCATATTTAAAAGAAGAAAAACTACCACAAGAGGATATAGTTTTAAATTAGAGGGGCAAAGGTTTATGCAGTAATATCAGGAAGTATTACTTTACTGAGAGAGTAGTGGAGGCATGGAATAGCCTTCCTGCAGAAGTGGTCGCTGCAAATACAGTGAAGGAGTTTAAACATGCATGGGATAAGCATAAGGCTATCCTTCATATAAGATAGGGCCAGGGACTATTCATAGTATTCAGATTATTGGGCAGACTAGATGGGCCAAATGGTTCTTATCTGCCGACACATTCTATGTTTCTATGTTGAACAAAATGTATCAGGTGTATTGATAACTGTGTGTTAAGCGCTGTGTGTTGTAGCTGATAGCCATGAATGTACAATAAATGTAACTAAATGAAACTAAAACTAAAGGTCCAAGGTACAAGAATATTTATTTGGATATATAATCAGATTACAGTGTGGAGAGAGAGATGCAGGGCCCTTGTACTCCTCTCCTAAACACAATACAAATAATTAAGATAATAAAATAGTGCAAACAATATAAAATTGTGAATAATGCCCAAAAAAATGGTCCAATAAGTATGGTATGCCTCTGTTATTGAGTGAGAATGGTATAAAGTCTTAATGGTAGAACTGCAATTAGCAACCTCTGTAGCTACAGCGGTAGATAAGTGGAAAGATAGAACAGATAACTGAGGCATATCATACTGGGTGAGCCAGCTGAAACGTTGCCTAACATGTTTTTTTGAATAAACCACCTTTCTTTTTTGTCACTTGGTGTGCCATTGTTCATTTTGGCTTTGTGTTTTGGAGGGGTCCCCAACCTGGACATGACACAGTAGGCACCTGTGCACCCCTTTTTTCTCCTGGAGTGCTGCTTTCCTGCTTTTTCTACCGATATATATATATATATATATATATATATATATAAAAAATAGATGATAGATAGATAGATACATGTGTGTTGGTACTGTGGATTATCTTATTTGCTTATGTTGCCTTCAAATGATTTTCATTGTAGTAATATACGCTTTGTGATTTACCAAACTAAGAACAGAAACTGTCTGGTTTTTCTATGATAACTAGAGATGAGCAAACTTCTAGTAATTCGATTTGTCACGAACGTCTCGGCTCGGCAGTTGCTGACTTTAGCCTGCATTAATTAGATCAACTTTCAGGTGCTCCAGTGGGCTGGAAAAGGTGGATACAGTCCTAGGAGAGAGTCTCCAGCCCACCAGAGCACGTGAAAGCTGAACTCATTTATGCAGGCTAAAGTCAGCAAATGCCGAGCCGAGAAGTTCGTGACAAATCTAATTACTGGAAGTTTGCTCATCTCTAATAATAACCAATCTCAGCTCATGTTTCATATCTTAATGAGCCTTGTAATATAAAAGCTGAACTGTAATTGGTTGCTGTGGGAAAATCAGACAGGTTCTGTCTTCAGACAGACTGGTATATCTGGACCACTGTCTCTTTATCTTTTCCTTTATGCCTTTTGTTACTTCAGACTAAGCTACTCTATTTGAGGGCATTACTTTACAGGCACAGATTATATGACTTGCACAACATTTATTAAGTGTTTCAACCCTTTGTATATATTTTGCATCTCACTTAACCCCTTAAGGATTCAGAGTTTTTCCGCTTTTGCACTTTAGTTTTTTTTCTCTTCATAAAAAAAAATCATAATTCTTTCAATTGGCACCTAAAAATCCATATGATGGCTTATTTTTTGCGCCACCAACTCTACTTTGTAATGACATCAGTCATTTTACCCAAAAATCTATGACGAAACGGAAAAAAAATCATTGTGAGACAAAATTTAAGAAAAAACAAAATTTTTCAACTTTTGCGGGCTTCCCTTTCTATGCAGTAAATTTTTCGGTTAAAATGACACATTATCTTTATTCAGTAGGCCCATAAGATTAAAATGATACCCTACTTATATAGGTTTGATTTTGAAAAAATCATAACTACATGAAGGAAAATTTATACAATTAAAATTGTCATCTTCTGACCCCTATAACTTTTTTTATTTTTTCGCGTACACAGTCGTATGAGGGCTCATTTTTTGCACTGTGATCTGAAGGTTTTAGTGGAATCATTTTTGCATTGACCAGACTGACCAATTTTGTATTGATCGCTTTTTATTCATTTTTTCTTAATATAAAAAGTGACCAAAAATACTCTGTTTTGGACTTTGGATGGCGCATACGCAATTGACTGTGCGATTTAATTAACGATATATTTTTATAAGTTGGACATTTCTGCATGCGGCGATACCACATATGTTTATTTTTATTTACACTGTATTTTTTTTTTAAAGGGAAAAGGGGGGTGATTCAAACTTTTATTAGGGAAGGGGTAAAATGATCTTTATTAACTTTTTTCCACTTTTTTTTTTTGCAATGTTATAGCCCCCATAGGGGGCTATAACACTGCACACACTGATATTTTACATTGATCAATGGTTTCTCATAGGAAACCATTGATCGATGATTCTGCCGCTTGACTGCTCATGCCTGGATCTCAGGCACTGAGCAGCCATTCAGCGATTGGACACCAGGATGCAGGTAATAGGACCCTCCTTGTGTACTACACTTTAGACACGGCGATCAACTTTGAATGCCACACCTATAGGGTTAATAGCCTGCCGTTAATACCGGACGTTGTTAGCCAGGCCCGACCCGCTATGAAGCAGGGCCACGTCGTGGCCCCGTGTTTTAGAAAGGGAAAGGACCCAGGACGTACAGGTACGCCCTTGGTCCTTAACAGGTTAAAATTGCATCACAATAGACATAGGAGAAATGTGTAATTGACACATTTTTGGCCCTTCAGCCCTTCATTATCAAATTATGACTTAGGGCAAAAGGGCCAAAAAAGGGTCAGTCACACATTCCTCTTAAATCTGTTGTGCTGTTTTTGATGTGATGCCATTTTAACTCTCATTAATAAATGAAAAAGTTATATTAACTTTGGTGCTTGATAAACTATGTTTTTAACTCAAATTTTGAAGACTGTCAATCTAATTTGCACTTACACGGTTTATGAATTAGATGGACTAAGTCTAAAAATTTGTTTTAGAGAATACTCTCCATACTATTTTCTGTATTTATAAGGGGGATCCTCTCTCATCTCACCAGTGACTGATGGTTACCTTGTAGATATAAAGGTACATGGTCACAAGTGAAAGGGGCTGGAGACAGTGGTCCATTCCCATCATAAATACATGTAGACTTTATCCTTTGTTAGACTCTATTAGCCAAATATTACAATTTTAGTAGTGACCTTTTCTTGTAATGCACATATCAGAAACCTGTATGTAGAGCCAACTATTTTAGAGTTATAAACAGCCCAAGTACTGACATATGGGGCTTTCACTAAATAAATTTTCTACTGCAATAAGACATAATAATGAGTTTTATGAAGCTTGTAACCATTTTATTATTGGATTAAAGTAGAATATAATAAAAAGAACTCCGTATGTGTCTGTATGAAATTTGTGGCAAACAATATAACAGAATACAGGTCAATAAAAGTCTTTATGTGCATTCATAAATTACTCCACCTACAATTGTGTTTGCGCACACATAGTTTGACCAATATCAATCTAAAGTGCTGTATGTAAAAGAGATGCTATCTAATAAAAACCTGCCTACCATAAAACATATCAGATCTGATAAGAGTTTAGATGAAAAGTCACCATTTTTTATTTTACTTGAAATGTCTAAACAGTTACAGAGATTATTGACTAATATTTTGAAAAAAAATACTTACAAAATATATCTGTTTATAAATGGGCCGTGATATGACAAACGTTTATTTTCTTAATGAAAATAAAGCATAGAGTATAGCATGCATGACAACAAACTATGCTGTACACCTTTTCCATAAACGTGTTGAGAGTACATGGTATTTTAAGAGAGAGAGAGAGAGAGAGAGAGAGAGAGAGAGAGAGAGAGAGAGGTGAAAAACAGTTGACATCAGCTCTAGTTATGTCTAGGTTAAAGTCACTGACAGGACCTGAGGAACTTATATGCGTTTAGCTGAACTCTAGTTGCCTACATAGACATTTATGGTTTGTAACCGACAGGTTGACACTCAAGGTGTCACTGAACCTCCCCCCCCCCCCCAGTCCACCTGGCCCTGCAGATAATGGGGGCGATAGACAACCATTCTTCCACCATCACTATAATCTGCTTGCTAACTGGGAAATTTAGGAAACTTCCTGGATCCCCAGGTCAGTGAGCTCCAGCTGGTAGTGTAGTGTGAAGCCATAAGACAGCTGTGGCCAAAAGTGAAGTGAACATGACATCTGCCCTGCTGACCTGACACATGTAGTGTCATCGCACATAATCATTGTCTGCACAAGAGTAGGAGAGGAGGGAGACAATCTTTCTGCTGCTGTGCATTTTTATTATATTTGGGAGTAGTAGAATATTTCTGCCTGCTTAGGGGGTGCCTGACTACTTGGGAGGATAACTGACCATTAGGGGATATAACTGCCTACTGGGGGGGAGCTGCCTTACTATTGGGGAATAAATGCCTACTGGGGACAACTGCCTACTAACACGGCTTCCTGACTACTGGGGAGGTAACTGCCTATTGAGGAGAAACTGCCTACTATGGGATGTCTGATTATTGGAGGGATAAATGCTTACTAGTGGACTATCTAGATACTGATGATGGGGGGTGGGGGGAGTTGGCTGACTACTGGGGATATTGCCTGACTACTGGGGCTATTGCCTGCCTTCTAAGGTGCTGCTGGAAGATTGCTTGCCAACTTAGGGGCTAATGGAGAGACTACCTGCCTACTGGGGTATAGCCTGCCTACTGAGGGTGGGGCAACTGGCTAATTCGGTTGGCATTACCTGCTTACTCGGGGACTTATCAGCTAATGGGGGAACTAGCTGCCTACTGAGGGAACTGCTTGGCTGCAGGGCAAGCTACCTGGCTAATCAGGGGGATTTTTGGCTTACGGAGGGGCTTACTCGCCTACTGAGAAGACTACCTGCCTATTGGGGGGACTTCCTGCCTATTGGGGGGACTTCCTGCCTAATGGGGGGCTACCTTACTTCTGTAGGAAACAAACTTAATGGTGAATCTATGTACTAAATAGGGACCTACTTACTATTACTATTTTGGGGGACTTTATGGGGGATGAGGAGATTGTACAGAGGGGGGATGTGTCTTTGGAAAAAAAGGAGTCTAAGATGTTTTTGGCTCATTCGACAGAAAATAGTCATGACAGGAAGAAGTCTCATAGCGGCATGAAGAAGCGAAAGTGGTTGGGAGTGGCAAATATTGAATCTGCCTCTTTTTTTTTCCCAGGTTGCAATGCGGCCGAGACCTGACTCACTAGTCAGCTGATGACAGGGAGCCTGTCTGCTTCAGTGGGTGGAGCGATCGCTTGGTGGGATAGAGATGAATCTGCAACTAATGCAACAGCTGTAGGCACCCTGATTGAAAACCACAAGTCTTTTGATGGATGCAGCTTATTTATGTTTCAATGGGTTGGGTGGCTGATGTGTGGGAGGGAGGAAAATGGTATTGTGGGATTTGTAGTGAAAATAAGAAAAGTCAAACAGGAAATACCAGTTCACAAACAGCTAGCCACAGTGTTATGGTAATCTCACAACATAGCCATTTAGCCCAAGACCAGCGCAGATCCTTCCTAAGCATGTCCATTACTGTCTGCCAGGTACGTACTAAAATCACCTTATGGTTTAGAACCCCTTTAAGGCACCTCCCAGGAGCCCAATACATTTCAATAGTGTCCTATTATATCTGGCTGAAGTTTCCACTCATGTAAGAACTTGTGACAGTTGAACTTTGTACATTGTCTTTGATATCCATTTTTCTAGGAAATAGACTGACAACTAATAATTCTAAAACTGGCTGATTTTCTTTCTATTTTCTTATTTTGTTCTACAGCAGTTTACTATATAAAATTTAATTTGCTCATATTTTAAAGATCAGAATGAACATTATGCAGTTATCTGTAAAAGTAATTCTAGCTTGTTCTCATGCTGACTATGGCATTATAGCAAATGTATAACTCACCATAAGCATCAGATTCAGTTCATAGATCATAAATGTTAACTTCAGAGTAAAAGGTCATAATATAAATAAGACAAGTTTTGACATAAAATTAAGCATTCTGAGCACAACCCATATTGATTCACTTATCACCTAACAATTAGAAATGCAAGCTTAAGATAACATTCTCCTTTTATGGTTCTCCATCACAACTAACATTCTAAGATAACTTCCTTAGTCTTTGTTCTTTGAAACTCCTCTTGTCATGTACAAAAACCAGAAACATTTAGAGGTCAGGGTTCGGTCAGTATCTATTTCATGTTATTTGTATTTATCATGAGAAAATGTTACTCCACATGAAATAAAGTCTGTGATATGAGCAGAAAAATGAGCCACATAGTATAAAATATTCAGAACTTGAGAAATGTTTTCAGAGCTCCCCGACTAGCTCTCAAAGCCAAGACTTACATTCATTTTCTCTTAATATAGTTCAGTTTTACAAAACACATGACAAATAATAAGGCGATAGTAAACATATAGTAATAATAAGTATACAAATAGCACATACAGCTTATCTATCATAATAACTGAAAATGTACACCCTTACATTGTATGCATACATAATGCTTATATAGTAGCACATACTGAAAAAGTGTTAGAAAGCCACCACAATTTATTGAGTTTCAATTACGTTTATTTTTTCCAGTGCAGGATGGGGAATGTATAAAGTGCTCTGGTTAATATAGGCAATGCCTTTAAACCAGGGGTCTCAAACTGGCAGCTCTCCAGATGTTGCAAAACTTCAACTCCCAGCATGCCTAGACATACCCAGACAGCCATTTGCTGCAGCTAACGGCTGTCGGGAATGCTGGGAGTTGAAGTTTTGCAACATCTGGACGGCCACCAGTTTGAGACCCCTGCTTTGAACGGTACAGTTTAAACTATATAAGAAGTCCAAAAAAATCCATATGCCATGCTCCATTTTGCCTCAGTCTGCAGAAAATTTGGACTCAATTTTATTTAACTTAAATCATCTCAAGTCAAAGCATTTTAGAAGTTTGCAGAGTTGCAAGTAGAGATGTCGCGAATTGTTCGCCGGCGAACAGTTCCCGGCGAACTTAGAATGTTCGCGTTCGCATCGCCGGGCGAACATATGTGAAGTTCGATCCACCCCCTATACTTTAACATTCCGGTAAACTTTGACCCTGTGAGTCAGAGTCAGCAGACACATTACAGCCAATCAGCAGCAGTCCCTCCCTTCCAGACCCTCCTATCTCCTGCACGGACACCTTCATTCGGCATGCTGCAGGCTTAGAAAGTGGAGGGACAGAGAAGTTGCTCCTGCTGTAATAGGGAAAGCGATAGCTAGGTTGCTGCTAGGTGGTGTATTCAGGGTCCACTTTACTCCTAAAGCACTAGTCTAACATCTGCTTTAAGGACAGCACCCAAAAAAGCCCTTTTTAGGGCTCAAATATAAGTCAGTGTGTCTTGCAACAGCTGGAGGCACCCTGGTTGGGAGGGAACCGCTGGTTAAAAGGGGTTCTCCAGTGAAAAACTTAAGTTCCTTCAAGCAACTAACTACAGTATTAAAAGGGCTATAAGTTCAGTCCGTGTGTCTTGCAACAGCTGGAGGCACCCTGGTTGGGAGGGAACCGCTGGTTAAAAGGGGTACTCCGGTGTAAAACTTAATTTCCTTCAAGCAACTAACTACTGGTTGGGGACCTCTTCTTAAAAAGGGAACTGCGCTGGCAACCTTTTTTGTTCATTGTCACACTAGTGCAAATCACATTTGGTGTGATAGTTGTTCAAATAAAAAAAAATACCTTTTTTGGCTGTGAAATAGTGATGTCGCGAACATAAAATTTTCGGTCCACGAACTTCCGCAAATGGGCAGGCGAACCGGGCGAACCGCCGTTGACTTCAATGGGCAGGCAAATTTTAAAATCCACAGGGACTCTTTCTGGGCACAATAGTTATTTAAAAGTTGTTTCAAGGGGACTAACACCTGGACTGTGGCGTGCCGGAGGGGGATCCATGGAAAAACTCTCATGGAAAATTACATAGTTGATGCAGAGTCTGGTTTTAATTCATAAAGGGCATAAATTGTTTGGAATAACATGCTTTAGCCCCCATTAGGCAGCACATAGAGCCCCCCTTTAGGCATCACATAGTTAGAGCCTCCCTTTAGGCAGCACATAGTTAGATCCCCCCCTTTAGGCATCATATAGTTAGATCCCCCCCTTTAGGCAGCACATAGATTCCCCCATGTTAGGCAGCACATAGTTAGAGCTCCCCTTTAGGCAGCACATAAGATTCCCCCAAATTAGGCAGCACATATGTTCCCCCATGTTAGGCAGCAAATATTTAGAGCTCCCCTTCAGGCAGCACATAAGATTCCCCCATATTAGGCAGCACATAGTTAGAGCCCCCCTTGAGGCAGCACATAGTGGGATTTGAACACAAGGCCCCAGCGCTGCAAGGCAGCAGTGCTAACCTCTGAGCCACCATGCTACCCTTAGCATACATCTAATATCCACGGTTGCTAAAATGGACAGAGATGTCAGCAGAGAGTACCAGAAAAATTAGGCATGCACACATGGATGAAAAATTGTGTATTGTCGCAGCCGCAGCTGTAGCAGCGACCAGAAAAATTGCAGCACCAGAAAAAGTGCAGCAGCAGAGGCCAGAAAAATTAGGCATGTACACCTGGATGAAAAATTGGGCATTGTTGCAACCGCAGCTGTAGCAGCGGCCAGAAAAATTGCAGCACCATAACAAGTGCAGCAGCAGAGGCCAGAAAAAATAGGCATGTACACATGGATGAAAAATTGGGTATTGTCGCAGCCGCAGCTGTAGCAGCGGCCAGAAAAATTGCAGCACCATAACAAGTGCAGCAGCAGAGGCCAGAAAAATTAACAAGTACACGTGGATGAAAAATTGGTATTGTCGCAAACGCTGCTGTAGCAGCGGCCAGAAAAATTTCTGTTAATTTCGCCATGCAGAAAGTGCCCTAAAACATTGCGGCTTGAACCCTACTTGGTGGCGGATAAGTCACGCAAGTCATCCGGCATTCAGAGTTCAAATACAGCAGCGTGTGGACCATTTTTAGCCCAAGGCAGCTCATCTGATCAGGCCTTGTTCAGTCAAATGTATCGCCCAGTGTCAGTCCCTTTGGGATCCATCCCTCATTCATCTTAATAAAGGTGAGGTAATCCAGACTTTTTTGACCAAGGCGACTCCTCTTCTCAGTGACAATACCTCCTGCTGCACTGAAGGTCCTTTCTGACAGGACACTTGAAGCGGGACAGGCCAGAAGTTTGAGCGCAAATTGGGATAGCTCAGGCCACAGGTCAAGCTGGCACACCCAGTAGGGGTTCATCGCTCCTTAGAGTGTCGATATCTGCGGTTAAGGCCAGGCAGTCTGCTACCTGACGGTCAAGTCGTTGTCTGATGGTGGACCCCGAAGGGCTGTGGCGATGCGTAGGACTTAAAAAGCTCTGCATGTCCTCCATCAACAGTATGTCTGTAAAGCATCCTGTCCTTGCCGGCGTGTTCGTGGGAGGAGGAGGAGGATTACTTTCACCTCTTCCCCTGTTAGATCCCTGTTGTGCTGTGACATGACCCTTATACGCTGTGTACAGCATACTTCTTAATTTATTTTGGACCTGCTGAATCCTTTCCGCCTTGCTGTAATGCGGTAACATGTCAGGCACTTTATGTTTATACCGGGGGTCTAGTAGCATGGACACCCAGTACAGATTGCTCTCCTTCATCCTTTTTATACAAGGGTCCCTCAACAGGCACGACAGCATGAAAGACCCCATTTGCACAAGGTTGGATGCCGAGCTACTCATGTCCCGTTCCTCGTCCTCAGTGATGTCAGGGAAGGTATCATCTTCTTTCCCCCAGCCACGTACAACACCACGGGAACCAGATAGGTGACAAGGAGCACCCTGGGATGCCTGCTGTGGTTGGTCTTCCTCCTCCTCTTCGAAGCCACATTCCTCCTCTGACTCCTTTTCCTCACAATCCTTTTTCAGCGCTGCCGCAGGTCCAGCAAGCGATGCTGATAAGGCTGTTTCTGGTGGTGATGGTGTCCACAACTCTTCCTCTTCACGCTCATCTACTGCCTGATCCAGCACTCTTTGCAGGGCACGCTCCAGGAAGAAAACAAACGGTATGATGTCGCTGATTGTGCCTTCGGTGCGACTGACCAGGTTTGTCACCTCTTCAAAAGGATGCATGAGCCTACATGCATTTTGCATGAGCCTCCAGAAACGTGGCTAAAAAATTCCCGCAGATGATGTCCTAGCACCCCGGTCATGCAAATATTAGTTGACGGCTTTTTCTTGTTGGAGCAGGCGGTCGAACATTAGGAGTGTTGAATTCCAACGTGTCGGGGTGTCGCAAATCAAGTGCCTCACTGGCATGGCGTTTGTGATGTGACATCATGTTCCTTCGCAAAGCAATTGTGCCTAGGTGGGTGTTGGACTTCCCAGGACTCAGTTTCTTCTGGCACAGGTTGCAAATTGCCTCACTGTTGTCAGAGGCAGACACACATAAAAAATGCCACACTGCTGAGCTCTGCGATGACGGCATTCTGGTGGTGGCAACAGCATGTGTTGATTGGCCTCCCGTCTGGCTGACCCCGGGTGCCGATGCATGCTGTCTGACTGTGCCACTAGCTCCTTGCAATGACCTCCCCCTGCTTCCAACTCGTCTCCTCCTCCTCTCTGTCTCCCCATCTGAACTTTCCCCCTCTTCTTCTCTTCTAGCGGGCACCCACGTGGCATCCACGGATACATCGTCATCATCGACACCTTCACCGCTATCTGACACCTCAAGAAAGGAAGCAGCAGTGGGTACAACATCATCATCACACCGTACGTCCATGTGTGTAATGCTGCCTGACCGAGACATATCCCTGTTAACTACGTCCTCTGGCAATAATGGTTGTGCATCACTCATGTCTTCAAACTCCTCTGACAGATCAAGTAAAGCTACTGTGGTGCTAGTGTTGGTGGTGGCGGCAGGCGGGCAAGTGGTAGCATGAGAGGTGCCCGAAGGTAAGCTAGAGGAGGAGAAGGATGGTGCGTCAAGGTTCCGAGCGGAAGCTGTAGTAGATTGGGTCTCTTGTGATAGCCAGTCAATTAAGTCCTCAGAACTTTGGGGGTTCAGGGTACGTGGCCTCTGAACACTGGCCATTCTAGGTCCAAAGGGAATCCCAGCACCATGACGGACCCTGCGGGGTGGCCTTCCTCTGCCTGTCATTTTTTTGGTTAAATTTGCACAAGTGTCACACCAAATGTGATTTGCACTAGGGTGACACAATGTGCCCTGCATGCAAAAAAACTGGCAACTGTGACGTGAACTGACAGTGACTGCTTTTATTTAACAGCCAAAAAAGGTATATTTTTTTTTTAATTTGCACAACTATCACACCAAATGTGATTTGGACTAGGTTGACACAATTTGCCCTGCAGGCAAAGAAAAACTGGCAACTGTGAAGTGAACTGACAGTGACTGCTTTTATTTAAAAGCCAAAAAAGGTATGTATTTTTTTTTTTGCACAACTATCACACCAAATGTGATTTGCACTAGGGTGACACAATTTGCCTTGCAGGCAAAAAAAAGAAACTGGCAACTGTGACGTGAACTGACAGTGACTGCTTTTATTTAACAGCCAAAAAAGCTATTTTTTTTTTATTTGCACAACTGTCACACCGAATATGATTTGCACTAGTGTGACAATGAGCAAAAAAGCTTGCCAGCGGAGTTCGCCTTTTAAGCAGTGGTCCCCAACCAGGGTGCCTCCAGCTGTTGCAAAACACACAGACTGATATATTTCAGCCCTTTGAATACTGTAATAGTTAGTTGCTTTAAAGAAAAAAAGCTTGCCAGCGGAGTTCCCCTTTTAAGCAGTGTTCCCCAAACAGGGTGCCTCCAGCTGTTGCAAAACACACGGACTGATATCTTTCAGCCCTTTGAATACTGTAGTAGTTAGTTGCTTGAAGGAACTTAAGTTTGATTCTGGAGTACCCCTTTTAACCAGCGGTTCCCTCCCAACCAGGGTGCCTCCAGCTGTTGCAAGACACACGGACTGATATTTGAGCCCTAAAAATAGCTTTTTTGTGTGCTGTCCTTAAAGCAGATGTTACACTAGTGCTTTAGGAGTAAACTGGACCCTGAATACACCACTTAGCAGCAACCTAGCTATCGCTTTCCCTATACAGCAGGAGCAGCTTCTCTGTCCCTCCATTTCCTAAGCCTGCAGCATGCCGAATGAGGGTAAAATGGCATCCGTGCAAGAGGTGGGAGGGTCTAGTAGGGAGGGACTGCTGCTGATTGGCTGTAATGTGTCTGCTGATTCTGACTCACAGGGTCAAAGTTTACTGCAATGTTAAAGTATAGGGGGCGAATCGAACTTCACATATGTGAACGCGAGCATGCTAAATTCGCCGGAAACTGTTCACCGGCGACAATTCGCTACATCTCTACTGTGAAATAAAACCAGTGCTGCCTAAAGGGGGGCTCTAACTATGTGCTGCCTAATATGGGGGAATCTAAGTGCTGCCTAAAGGGGGGATCTAAATATGTGCTGCCTAAAGGGGGCTCTATGTGCTGCCTAAAGGGAGGCTCTAACTATGCGCTGCCTAATATGGGGGAATCTATGTGCTGCCTAAAGGGGGGCTCTATGTGCTGCCTAAAGGGGGCTCTAACTATGTGCTGCCTAACATGAGGGAATCTATGTGCTGCCTAAAGGGGGCTCTAACTATGTGATGCCTAAAGGGGGATCTAACTATGTGCTGCCTAAAGGGGGCTCTATTTGCTGCCTAAAGGGAGGCTCTACCTATGTGCTGCCTAAAGGGGGGCTCTAACTATGTACTGCCTAATATGGGGGAATCTATGTGCTGCCTAAAGGGAGGATCTAACTATGTGATGCCTAAAGGGGGGCTCTATGTGCTGCCTAAAGGGGGCTAAAGCACGTTATTCCAAAGAATTTAGGAATAATAGGTGATTTATGCCCTTTGTGGATTAAAACCAGACTCTGCATCAACTATGTAATTTTCCATGGGAGTTTTGCCATGGATCTCTCTCCAGCACGCCACTGTCCAGGTGTTAGTGCCCTTGAAACAACTTTTAAATCACTATTGTGGCCAGAAAGAGTCCCTGTGGGTTTTAAAATTCGCCTGCCCATTGAAGTCAATGGCGGTTCGCCCGGTTCGCCGGTTCGCGAACATTTGCGGAAGGTCGCGTTCGCCGTTCGCGAACCGAAATTTTTTTGTTCGCGACATCACTAGTTGCAAGATGAGGCCTTTATTGATGGAGTTTGTTTTAGTAATCGATCCTCCAAATCTTAGACTGGAATAACATCTGGAAATTTCAGAGGCCACATCAACCAATTGAAATCTTTGTCATTTTCCTAGAACCATTTTTAACATTTTTTTGCATCTCTCTGAAGGAGTCCAGAGCCATTAGGGAATACAGTAATCATGAAAGGAAGTGCTAGGTATGCCAAAAGGACTAGGTAGGTGAAACATTTGGCAACCACCATCAGCTACTGAAAAGTTACAGTTTACTTTCATACCATAACAGTTTTCCAGCATTTTACAACGAATACAGTTGACAGATTCCCTTTAATTCTTTCTCACATATTTTAGATAAAAAATAGAATCATGCATATATTTATTTACAAATAAAATTAACCCCCCAAAATTAGTAATATGATACTGATATATGATCCAATCAAGGCCAAAACATTGACAGAAATGGCAACTATTGTAAATCTTAGACACAGACTATTTATTGTTTCGTCTTCAAAGCTTGTTTCATAAAATGTTCTGTTCTCTGCTTTGAATACTACTTAACAAAGCAAAACATAGAATGTGAACAAGACATCAAAGGAGAAAAACATTATCTGACTTAATGATTAAAGTAAGTAGCAAATTCCAATCTTATTACCTTTTATTAGTTACTTCATTTCCAAGACTGTAGTTCCTAACAGTCTTTTTGTCACAGGGACCTAGAAAGTGATAAGAAGCGATAAGAAATGATGTCAAAGTATTTCCCTTGACAGCTAGAGCACAGATGGAGGCTTCATTTGGCCATATTGTCTGATTTAATGTCATCCCTAAAGCCATTAACTATCATAATGATGACTCTCAGGTAATTTATTTCTCTACAATTTCTGGAGACTTCATGGATGACTTTTTCCCGTCAAATCACTGAACTAGATTCCACAGATTCATAAAAAAAAATCTGTGTCCTGCATTATTAAATACATAGAAGAATAATAAAAGTTACTTTACCATAAATTGCATATATGGTTCTTCTGGACAATACATTCCTAAAGTCATCAGTAACAGTGTTTGTTTTAGACATCTTTGAAGATTCTGGTATTACTGTTTAGTCATGTGTAAGTAATTTCCATTACTTTAAAAGCATTTAGAAAATAATAATAATAATAATAATATTAATATCATGCCGACATGTAGAATGTAGAAATACAATATATATATATATATATATATATATATATATATATATATATATATATATACACACACACAATATGAACAAAGGCAGAAGCACACCCAAGCAGTAATTCTGTGAAATTCTTAGAGCTTTATTAGCCCATGTTCAATACAATGTTTCATCAGTATCACACCGTCTTTATCAAGCATTTTTTTTTTTTTTTTTTTTTTTTTTTTTCTGAATCAGTATCACTCCACAGTATGGTAGGGAAATGTATTCAATCAAAGGGAAAGTACTAAAAAAATATACGATACAATAATATAATAAATATACAGTATAATAATTCTGAAAAAAATATCTATCTTTCTATCTATCTACCTATCTGTAGTAGAAAAAACTGTTCTAGGTCCATATCCAAAACCAGCATTTACAGCAAGAAATTGAGAAACATGCTGCACTCCAGGTAAGTGGAAAAAAATAAAAAGCCCTCAGTCCTATATTTGCTATCTGTCCATCTATCTATCTATCTATCTATCTATCTATCTAACTACCTACCTACCTACACAATACAGATGATTGAAGACAGCTCCAGGGATAAGCTTCTGTGCAGGTGATCAGCTAGATGGCAAGCCCAGATCCCAAAGCACAAACATAGGTTTAGGGTAATGAAGTCTGTGGTTTATTATTCTTAAGTATGCAACATTTCAGCAGCAGTAGCCTTTGTCAAGCATAATACAAATACAAAAATAATCCATATATATACAGTACAGACCAAACGTTTGGAAACACCTTCTCATTCAGAATTTTCTTTATTTTCATGACTATGAAGGCATCAAAACTATAAATTAACACGTGTGGAATTATATACATAACAAAAAAGTGTGAAACAACTGAAAATATGTCATATTCTAGGTGGAAAGTGTCCCCAAGTGCAGTCACAAAAACCATCAAGAGCTACAAAGAAACTGTCTCACATGCGGACCCCCCTCCCCTTTTTCTTTTTCTTTGTTCTGCATTTAACCTCTTAAGGACTTAGGGCGTACCTGTATGCCCTAAGCCCGGTCCAGGTGTGAAAAATGGGGTCAAGTCGTAACCCTGCATCACACCGGGTCGGTCCCGGCTGCTAATCATAGCCGGGACCCTGGGCTAACAGCGCGCGGCATCGATCGTTGTGCCGCTCGCTGTTAACCCTTCAGACACGGCGATCAAATTTCAAATGAAAGCAAACGGTTCCCAGCAGCTCAGTCGGGCTGATCGGGACATCGCGATAAAATCGTGATGTTCCGATCAGCTGGGACACAGGCGGAGGTCTCCTTTCCTCTCTCCATGGCGTCCGATTGGGGATTGATTGCTCCAAGCTTGAGCTACAGGCTTGAGCAATCGAGCCCCTATCTGACTGATCTCTGCAAAGCTATGGCTTTGCAGGGATCAGCATAGGAGATCAGTGTGTGCAGTGCTATAGGTCCCTATGGGAGCTATAACACTGCAAAAAAAGTGAAAAAAAAAGTTAACAAAGGTCATTTAACCCCTTCCCTATTAAAAGTTTGAATCACCCCCCTTTTCCCATAAAAAAAAACTGTGTAAATAAAAATAAAAATAAACATATGTCGCATCGCCGCGTGCGAAAATGTCCGAACTATAAAAATATATCATTAATTAAATTGCACGGTCAATGGCGTGCGCTCCAAAAAATTCCAAAGTCCAAAATAGTGTATTTTTGGTCACTTTTTATATCATGGAAAAATGAATAAAAAGCAATCAAAAAGTCCGATCAATACAAAAATGAAACCGATAAAAACTTCAGAACACGGCGCAAAAAATTAGTCCTCATACTTGGCCGCGGAAAAATAAAAAAGTTATAGGGGTTAGAAGATGAGAATTTTTAACATATAAATTTTCCTGCATTTAGTTATGATTTTTATCCAAAGTACGACAATATCCAACTTATATAAGTAGAGTGTAATTTTAACCGTATGGACCTACAGAATAAAGCTAAGGTGTTATTTTTACCGAAAAATGCACTGCGTAGAAACGGAAGCCCCCAAAAGTTACAAAATGAAAATTTTTCTTTAATTTTGTCGCACAATATTTTTTTTCCCGTTTCGCCGTGGATTTTTTGGTAAAATGACTACTGTCACTGCAAAGTAGAATTGGTGACGCAAAAAATAAGCCATGAAATGGATTTTTAGGTGCAAAATTTAAAGCGTTATGATTTTTAGACGGTGATGAGGAAAAAATGAAAATGCAAAAACTGAAAAACGGGTCCATAAGGGGTTAAAGACTGTTTTCCAAGTTTGAATAAAACATTGAACTTTGATTTGACAAGTCCAGTTTCTGTGCCTCTATACTGCAACCGCACCTGTCTGCAAGAGCGAGTCATCACAATACGCAGGCAGAGAAGTGCCAGGATGTGCAGAGAGGAGTGGCAGAGGCTTAAATTTGTCAGGTGCAGGCAGAGGTAGCATCACACTCGGGGCGAGTGGCAGCAGGAGTCACAGAGAGAGGCCTGATCTTCCGGTATCAGCTAGCAGTCATGAATGGGTTAAAACTGTCATCCACTTCATCACAAGTGACATCTGATACCCCCAGTCAACAGTTGGGGGGTTCCTCAGACACAACCCTCAGTTGGCATGGCCCGGGGGGCAGTCCCTGTCCTATGCTGTTCCCTCCCCTAAAGAAGTATCTTATGCTGTGGGTTCAGCTCCACTATTCAGTGAAGACAATCTAATAGAGAACAGTCAGCAGATACTGCCCAGCCAAGAAGTGGAGGAGACAACTGCCGCTTCCTTCGCAAGATGGACAAGTAGTGATGAGGAGACTGACGTGGGAGGTGGTGTTGCCAGTTTTAAGGGTCCTGAAGCAGACACTGTTGAGGAACCTGAGGAGGACATCAGTGATGTGCAGACACTTGTTGATGATGATGCAGCCGATCGCAATTGGGAGCCGGGTGCAGAAGGGACTTCATCATCATCAGGAGAAGAGGGTTGCAGGTTGCCTGTGAGGAAAGAGCTGAGCCAGCAAGGTGGTAGC
This sequence comes from Hyla sarda, assembly GCF_029499605.1. Classification (NCBI taxonomy): domain Eukaryota; kingdom Metazoa; phylum Chordata; class Amphibia; order Anura; family Hylidae; genus Hyla; species Hyla sarda. Next base: position 200,258,076 of record NC_079189.1, read on the forward strand.
ATGGTTGGCAGTCAGCAGGATGGCAGAAGTGGAAATTCTGAACCCAAACGTGCCCAGGAGAGACCACCTGCTTCGCAGCAGCCTACCTTCCCGGGAGGTAGTGGAACAGGGGTTCCTGGAGATGGTGGCAGTAGCAGTCAATTAGTGCGGACTTTTGGTGGAAAAATCAGCTACTCAGCGGTGTGGCAGTTTTTCATAAAGCATCCGGAGGAGGTTAACATAGCCACATGCAAGATATGTCGTCAGAAGGTGAAGTGTGGCCAGGGTCCCAATGTTGGCACCACGGCCCTGCGTCAACATATGCTGCGCCACTATGAAGCAATCTGAGAGAACTGTGGCACCGATGTGGTGGTCCAGCCTGCTTTATCAAAAAGTGGCACACCGCTCCCTGCTTCAGCCAGTCAAGGCTCCACCACCTCAGCTGAAGGGAGCTGTGTGTCATATTCTCCTTCTGTCGCTCCAGATGCTCCTGTTCCTCCTACTTTTAGTCAGCCAGCAATCCATTGGCGAAGCCATGTCCAAGAGACAACAGAATGCGGCCACTCATCAAATGGCGCAGAAGTTGAATTGGCTCCTGTCCAAGTTGCTGGTGCTTAAGTCCCTCCTTTTTCAAGTAGTGGACTCTGCACCTTTCAGAGAATTGATGGCTTGTGCCAAGCCGAGGTGGAGAGTTCCAAGCCGTCATTTCATTGACAAAAAAGCAGTACTAGTCCTGCACAATTTTGTGGAAGAGAAGGTGGGCCAGTAGTCCTTGAGACTGTCAGCATGTACCAAAGTGCACGGCAATGCTGGCGTCTGGGGCTGTAACAATGGCCAAGGACAATACATGTCCTTTATGGCCCACTGGGTGAATGTGGTTCCTGCACAGCCACAACACCAACTTGGACAGGTCATGCCACTTCCTCCTCCAAACTCTCAAGCCGTTGCTCCTGTGCCAGTGTGCGACTCCGCCTGCACACATCTGTGCAGTGTCCTCAGCCTCCACTGCACAGACAAGTCTCAGTGCCCCTTCAGCACACCATGTGTGCAGGGCACAGCAGTGTCACGCTGTTCTTCACATGCTTTGTCTTGGCGAACGGAGTCATACAGGGGAGGAACTTCTAAAAGTCATTCATAAAGAAATCAGAGCATGGCTTACTCCACGAAAACTGAAAATGAAATGGGAACCTTGACAACTGACAACGGGAAGAACATCTTGTCTGCGTTGCAACAAGGAAGGCTGAGCAATGCGCCCTGCATGGCACATGTGTTCAATCTGGTTGTCAAGCGGTTCCTCCCATTTGCAAGACATCCTAAGATTGGGAAGGAAACTTTGCATGCACTTCAGCCACTCGTAATCCGCAAAGCTCACCCTCCTTGAGCTGCAGCGTCAGAACGGTATCCCCCAACATAATCTGATTTGCGACGTTGCCACATATTGGAATTCCACCCTTCATATATTGGCCCAACTATACGAACAGAGAAAAGCCATCACCGATTTTGTGATGATCTAAGCGCATAGGGGTACCCCCCTGTGTAACTTCAATGTCAACCAGTGGCATCTCATACGTGACACCTGCTGTTTGCTCAGGCCCTTTGAGGAAGCCACATTACTAGTCAGTCGCCAGGATTATGGGATGAACAACGTCAGAGAGTACATCCGAGTCGCTTGCACAAAAGGCATGTTGCATGCTCAGTTACTTGCGTAGTGATCGCCGAATGGTCACCATTCGGCAGCAGGATGACTTCTGGATCTCCACCTTATTGGACCCTTACTTCTGGCACAAAATGGGGGCCAACCTGAACCAACAGGTGGTGGCATACCTTGACATGACCATGCCAACACATGTTGAAGATCCACTGGACTTCTGGGCAGCCAAACTTGAATTGTGGCCGAAACTAGCATAGTTTGCCCTGGAAAAGTTGCCCGGTCAGTAGTGTGCCATCAGCGCGAGTGTTTAGTGCGGCGGGGGCCATAATCACCCCAAGGAGAACTCGGCTGTCCACGAAAATGTCGAGAGTCTGACCTTTGTGATGATGAATCAGGCATGGATCAGCCAGGATTTCCACCTACCAATGCCTGTTGCATCAGAGTAGATATTTGCCAAACAGATTTAAGGCACTGCTCCCCAGTTAGAAACATTCCTCCGCATGAGACCTTTTTTCACCCGCCTTCTTCACCGGGTATTGGTATTGCCACCCACCGCACTACTCTCTCACTGGGTCACTTTCAGGACTCCTTATGCTGCTGCCACCTCCACACTGTCTCATTCTGCCACCATTTGTTCTCCTCATGCTGCTGCCATCTCCAGGCTGTGCCATTCAGCCACTATATGTTCTCGTCATGCTGCCACCAACTCCAGGCTGTGCCATTCAGCCACTTTATGGTCTCCTCATGCTTCCTCCACCTCCAGGCTGTGTCATTGAGCCAATATATGGTCTCTTTTTGCTGCCACAAACTCCAGGCTGTGTCATTCAGCCACTATATGGTCTCCTCATGCTTCTGCTAACTCCAGGCTGTGTCATTCAGCCACCATATGGTCTCCTCATGCTGCCACAAACTCCAGGCTGTGCCATTCAGCCACTATATGGTCTCCTCATGCTGCCGCCACCTCCAGGCTGTGTCATTGAACCAATATATGGTCTCTTTTTGCTGCCGCAAACTCCAGGCTGTGTCATTCAGCCACTATATGGTCTCCTCATGCTTCTGCTAACTCCATGCTGTGTCATTCAGCCACCAAATGGTCTCCTCTTGCTGCCACAGACTCCAGGCTGTGCCATTCAGCCACTATATGGTCTCCTCATGCTGTCGCCACCTCCAGGCTGTGTCATTGAGCCACTATATGGTCTCCTCATTCTTCTGCTAACTCCAGGCTGTGTCATTCAGCCACCATATGGTCTCCTCTTGCTGCCACAAACTCCAGGCTGTGCCATTCAGCCACTATATGGTCTCCTCATGCTTCCACCACCTCCAGGCTGTGTCATTGAGCCAATATGTGATCTCCTTTTGCTGCTGCAAACTCCAGGCTGTGTCATTTAGCCACTATATGTTGTCCTCATGCTGCCGCCAACTCTAGGCCATGCCATTCAGACACTCTTTGGTCTCCTCATGCTTCTGCTAACTCCAGGCTGTGTCATTCAGCCACCATATGGTCTCCTCTTGCTGCCACAAACTTCAGGCTGTGCCATTCAGCCACTATATGGTTTACTCATGCTGCTGGGCCTGGGAAATTACCAAAAAATTGTATGGTAGAGCTAGCTACCATAAATCTTCAATTAAAATTTGAAAATTAATATTTTAAGCTTAGGGATTGTGAAGCCCTATTGTCTCCTCAAGCTGCAGCCAGCTCCAGGCTGTGTCATTCAGCCACTATATGGTTTACTCATGCTGCTTTGCCTGGGACATTAGCTAAACATTTTTATGGTAGCACTAGCTACCATAAATCTTCCATTTAAATTAGAAAATTCATATTTTAAGCTTAGGGATTGTGAGACCCTATGGTCTGCTCATGCTGCCAACAACTCCAGGCAGTGACATTCAGCCACTATATGGTCTCCTCTTGCTGCCGCCAATTCCAGGCTCTGACATTCTGCCAGATTATGGTCTCCTCATGCTGCTGCCACCTCTAGGCTCTGTAATTGGGCCGCCATGTGACTCCTTGTTAGATTGGGTTTTGTGGTCATACAGTATTAGTTCAAAGTAAACGCCGGGACACTAAACTTGGGAATCTAATACAAATCTTACATTTTTATTAAAAAAATCGATGTAATCCTTTCAAGACTGAGGCCCTATGGTCATCGACTTTATATTACCTGTGGAATTATCATAAGAATTCAATTAAACAGCTTGGAGCGATAAAATGAACCATAACTGATTTAAATGAGACATTCACACTTTCACAGTCAGAGGGGTGCTGAGAGGCAGGGGCTGGAACAGGTGGTATCTTGCCTGGCGGAGGACTGCCAGCTCGATGCTTACTAGAATGGGTAATAAAACAATGAAAATAAATTCAAATTAAATTAAACACAAATTACATAAAAAATCTGCCACATCCAGTCGCTCTGCGGCAATGATTCTAATAGCAATGCCTGTAATCTGCAAGTCATGCTGAATAACAGTATTATTTCACTAACACAGTATACTCCCTTTGCGTGTTAGGGCAAGGCAAAGTGTTCTACACCCCTATTGAGCCTCTCTGTAGGCCAGAAATAGCCGTTTTTAATAGCGATTTGGCACAAATAAATTTGTCCCGAACCAAATCATTTCAGAGAATTTGGCAAATCGGCCAAATCAAGTTTTTCAGAAATTTGCTCATCTCTAACACACACACACACACACACACATATATATATATTCCCCTTAGTTACAATTCATATGAAGAGATTTACTAACAATTATAAACACATCCCTCCAAGCATTGCATTGGGTAAAAATACAATCAATCAGAGCGGTGTCATATTACCATGGGGAATATATGTAAACATTACATACACATAAGAAAGTATTCAGTTACAAGTTACTAACTATAACCTGTTAATAAATCTTAATGACTCTTAGTTCAATAATTGATATGACATTAACATATCATTACCTATGAGTCTTCTGAGAATAACACACTATATGCTTTAACAGTTATATAATTAATCTATGGACAAATTTATGCTTAATTCTTTTTTAGTATTTCAATCTACATTCTGTGTTGAAATTATTCTAGAATCTGTTATTACTTTAACCCCTTAAGGACATGTTTTTTTTTTCGTTTTTGCACTTTCATTTTTTCCTCCTTACTCCTTCCTCCTTACTTCATAAATCATAACTCTTTAAAATTTGCACCTAAAAATCCATATGATGGCTTATTTTTTGTGCCACCAATTCTACTTTGTAATGACATCAGTCATTTTACCCCAAAAATTTACGGCAAAATGCAAATAAAAATCAGCGTGTGACAAAATTGAAGAAAAAACACCATTTTGTAATTTTGGGGGCTTCCATTTCTACGCAGTACATTTTTCGGTAAAAATTACACCTTCTTTTTATTCTGTAATCCATACGATTAAAATCATACCCTGCTTATATAGGTTTCATTTTGTCGTACTTCTGGAAAAAATCCTATCTACATTGGTCAAAACCTGTGCAGAGGAAAAGTTGACCAGTTGCCCAGAACAACCAATCAGATTGCTTCTTTTATTTTTCAGAGGCCTTTTAAAAATAAAAAGACGCAATCTGATTGTTGTTATAGGCAACTGGGTAACTTTTCCTCTATATACGTTTAGATAAATCTCCCTGACTGTCCTCATAACTGAACCTTTTTCTTAATTCATTTTTGAAAGTGGAAGGAAACATTTATTTTACATTTGAACAATATTTATGTAATGTCTTAACAGAATGAAAACACTTGATGTCCAGCCATATAACTCCTGCAAAGAGCTTCAGATTTATTTTAAAATCACATACAGGTACAGGTGTGGACTAGCGGAAGTGACGTTTTTCATCCTATGTAGAGGACTTACTCATAAGGGTATGACTAAGGCCTCTACGTATGCTGAAACATATCGCTTCCACTTGTCCACACCAGTACCTGTATGTGATTTTGGAATAAATCTGAAGCTCTTTGCACAAGTTATCTGGCTGGACATCAAGCTTTTTCATTGCATTATTCCTGATGAAGTCTGCATCGGTCCGTGCTGAATTGATTTGATAGCTGGATGAGCTGGATGTACCTTTCTTCTGTCATCTTAACAGAACTAACCACTGATATTGGAGACCAGCGATCGGCATTTTTTTTCTGTCCTTTTTTGGAAAACTGCCACTGCAGTTTTTGAGCCAAAGTCAGAAGTTGATCCAGTAGAAAGGAGATTTATAAGTGATCGTTTATCTTCTGATAGAGACTGCGTCAGACAGACTGCACAAACAGATTGCCGATAACACTGATCAATGCTTTGCTATGGAATAGCATTGTACAGTGTGAATAATCAAAAGATTAGCCACTTGGGAAACTGCCCGAACAATTAAAATATAATGTTAATAAAACCACACGGTGAATGCCATGGAGATTTTTTTTTTTAAAGTCAGAATTACTGATTTTTGATCACTTCATATATCAGGGAAAAAAATTATATAAAATGATCAAAAAGTAAAAAAAGGGCACTTTTACTCATTTTCTTTATAAAAACTGATTTTTTTAAGTAGTAAAAAAAACTATAAATTGGTCATTCTTGACATTGTATAGGAAAATTTAAGGCAAAGAGGAAAAATTAAAACCGCAAAAATGAAATATCACTTCATTCTTAAAGGGTAAAATTTAAGCAATTAAAATCAAAAAGCTGAAATTACACTAGTCACATAGCCTTGGAGTCAATTCAAATGTGGCAGGTTTGTTACAGAAATATATGTGGTTGTCTTGTTCATCTAATATGGCTTCCTGAAATCTATGCACTCATTTCCAAAACAAACTCTTTCAGAATGGATTTGAGTTTATTTAAATTCTTAAATTATAATTCCCTATTTGATAAAATTGTGATAAGTGTTTCAAAATTGAATTAAAGGGGTACTCCCCTGGAAAAACATTATTTTTAAAAATCAACAGGTACCAGAAAGTTAAACAGATTTGTAAATTACTTAAATTTAAAAATCTTAATCCTTGCAATACTTATCAGCTGCTGTATGTTCCATAGGAACTTCTTTTCTTTTTTAATTTCTCTTTTCTTTCTGACCACAGTGCTCCCTGCTGACACCTCTGTCCATTTTAGGAACTGTCCAGAGAACAAGCAAATCCCTATAGCAAACCTATCCTGCTCCGAACAGTCCCTAAAATGGACAAAGGTGTCAGCAGAGAGCACTGTGGTCAGACAGAAAGGAAATTCAAAAAGAAAAGAACTTCCTCTGGAGCATACAACAGCTGTTAACCCCTTAAGGACGCAGGACGTACTCAAACGGCCCCTTTTCCGAGTCCTTAAGGACTCAGGACGTTTGAGTACGTCCTGTCAAATCCCGCCCCCCCCCGCCGCTAGCCAGATGGGAGTCAGTGCCCGAAGCCTGCTGAAATTGTTCAGCAGGCATCACGGCATATCGCCTAGGGGGGTCATGATGACCCCCCATGTCGGAGATGGCCGCAGATCGCTGGACAATTCAGTCTAGCGATCTGCGGCAGATTCCGGGTCAATCGGGTCTCCAGTGACTCGGTGACCCGGAATAACAGGCTGTCCGGCTCCGTCTCTGACGGCCCCAAACAGCCATAGCCAGCAGGGGTGAGGTGGCACTGGTGCCACCTCACGATCGCACTGATTCGTCGGCCGGTTTACCGGCCGACCAATCAGGGCACCTGCTGGGGGTGTCACTCCCGCAACCCACTCCACCCCTCCTCCGGAGCACGTGAGCGGGTGCGGGACGTGGACCACGGGACCTGGGGACCCCGATCCCCGGTGTCAATGTTGGGATCGGGGCCCCAGGAGCGGCGGCGGTGGCGGGACTGACCTGTGCCCGGAGCAGCAGTAGGTGAGTGACAGCCTCCTACTGTTGCTTAGCAACAGCTCCCAGCATGCAAGAAGGGTATGCTGGGAGCTGTAGTTATACAACAGCAGGAGGCAGACCACCACTACTCCCAGCATTCCCTTATGGGCATATTTTGGGGGGTATTTTCTGCTTTTACCCTTTTTAAAAATGTTAAATTTTTGGGAAAAGAAGCATGCTAGGTAAAAAAATATATATTTTTTTTTACATATTCAAAAGTCGTGAAACACCTGTGGGGTATTAAGGTTCACTTAACCCCATGTTACGTTCCCCGAGGGGTCTAGTTTCCAAAATAGTATGCCATGTGTTTTTTTTTTTTTTTTGCTGTCCAGGCACCATAGGGGCTTCCTAAATGCGGCATGCCCCCAGAGCAAAATTTGCTTTCAAAAAGCCAAATGTGACTACTCCTCTTCTGAGACCTGAAGTGCGCCAGCAGAGCACTTTTCACCCCATATGGGGTGTTTTCTTAATCGGGAGAAATTGGGCTTCAAATTTTTGGGGGGTATTTTCTGCTATTACCCTTTTTAAAAATGTAATTTTTGGGGGAAAACAAGCATTTTAGAAAAAAAACATTTTTTTTTTACATATGCAAAAGTCGTGAATCACCTGTGGGGTATTAAGGTTCACTTTACCCCTTGTTATGTTCCCCGAGGGGTCTAGTTTCCAAAATGGTATGCCATGTGGGTCTTTATGCTGTTTTGGCACCATAGGGGCTTCCTAAATGAGACATGCCCCCCAAAAACCATTTGTCGCTCCTTCCCTTCTGAGCCCTCTACTGCGCCCGCTGAACAATTAACATACACATACTCGAGAAAAATTGTGTTTCAAATACAAGTAAAAATTTTCTCCTTTTAACTCCTTGCAAAAATTGGGTCTACAAGAACATGCGAGTGTAAAAAATGAAGATTGTGAATTTTCTCCTTCACTTTGCTGCTATTCCTGTAAAACACCTAAAGGGTTAAAACACTGACTGAATGTCATTTTTAATACTTTGGGGGGGGGGGTGCATTTTTTATAATGGGGTAATTTGTGGGGTATTTATAATATGAAGACCCTTCAAATTCACTTCAAACCTGAACTGGTCCCTGAAAAAAAGTGAGTTTCAAAATTTTGTGAAAAATTGGAAAATTGCTGCTGAACTTTGAAGCCCTCTGGTGTCTTCCAAAAGTAAAAACACGTCAATTTTATGATGCAAACATAAAGTAGACATATTGGAAATGTGAATTAAAAAAATATTTGGAATATCCATTTTCCTTACAAGCAGAGAGCTTCAAAGTTAGAAAAATGCAAAATTTTCAAATTTTTCATCAAATTTTGGGATTTTTCACCAAGAAAGGATGCAAGTTACCACAAAATGTTACCACTATGTTAAAGTAGAATATGTCACAAAAAAACATTCTCGGAATGAGAATGATAACAAAGCATTCCAGAGTTATTAATGTTTAAAGTGACAGTGGTCAGAATTGCAAAAAATGGCCGAGTCCTTAAAGGGGTACTCCGGTGAAAACCTTTTTTCTTTTAAATCAACTGGTGGCAGAAAGTTAAACATATTTGTAAATTACTTCTATTAAAAAATCTTAATCCTTCCAGTACTTATTAGCTGCTGAATGCTACAGAGGAAATTCCTTTCTTTTTGGAACACTAATGACATCACGAGCACAGTGCTCTCTGCTGACATCTCTGTCCATTTTAGCAACCATGCATAGCAGTTGTATGCTAAGGGCAGCATGGTGGCTCAGTGGTTAGCACTGCAGCCTTGCAGTGCTGGGGACTTGGGTTCAACAATAAATAAAGTGCTATTATTATTATAATAACGTCAGCAGAGAGAACTGTGCTCGTGATGTCATCAGAGAGCATTCCAAAAAGAAAATAATTTCCTCTGTAGTATTCAGCAGCTAATAAGTACAGGAAGGATTAAGATTTTTTAATAGAAGTAATTTACAAATATGTTTAACTTTCTGCCACCAGTTGATTTAGAAGAAAAAAGGTTTTCACCGGAGTACCCCTTTAACCTCTTAAGGACATAGGACGTTCTCTAACGTCCTCACTACCTGGGCTTTAATGCCCAAGGACGTTAGAGAACGTCCTGTTGTATTTCCGGTCCCTGCCGCGCGCCGGGCAGAGATCGGAACTGGATGCCTGCTGAAATCCTTCAGCAGGCATCCAGGGCAAACGCCGAGGGGGGCCATGTAGGCCCCCCATGTCGGCGATCGCCGCAAATCGCAAGTGAAATCGCCCTTGCGATCTGCGGCGATACCAGGCTGATCAGGTCTCTGGGACCCGACCGCCCGGTAATTTCGCATGATCCCGGCTGTCACAGACAGCCAGGACCATGCTGGAGTATCGGAGCGAGGTGGCAAGCCTGCCACCTCCTCCGATCCCCTGCGATCCGTCGGTTAGTTAACCGACCAATCGCAGGAGGGGGGGCGGTTACTTCCTCCCGTCCTGCCCGGCCCCTGAAAGTCCGGAGAGGACGGGAGGAAGACCGGAGGACGCGGCGGGGGACGGGGGAGTGCTGGGGACCGGCCCCGGTACTTACCTCGTCCCTGAAGACCCGGATCCAGACGATGAAGATGGCGGCGGCGGCGGCGACAGGTGAGTAGATCTTCAGCCGCGGTCGGGCCCTTTACAGCAATGCACGTCGCCGTAAAGCGACATGCATTGCTGTAATGGGACCGTGTATACTACAACTCCCAGCATGCCCAGACAGCCCTTGGCGTCTGGGCATGCTGGGAGTTGCAGTTTTGCAACATCTGGAGGTCCACAGTTTGGAGACCACTGTGCCCTTCCAGATGTTGCAAAACTACACATCCTCAGCATGCCCTTACTGTCCAGGCATGCTGGGAGTTGTAGTTCTGTAACATCTGGCCCTTCAGATGTTGCAGAACTACAACTCCCAGCATGCCTGGACAGTTTTGGCATACTGGGAGTTCTAGTTTTGCCACATCTGGAAGGGCACAGATTGGGAACCACTGTATTAGTGGTCTGCAAACTGTAGTCCTCCAGATGTTGCAAAACTACAACTCCCAGCATGCTGGGAGTTGTAGTTCGGCAACATCTGGCTCTAAAGATGTTGCCGAACTACTACTCCCAGCATTCCTGAGAATGTTTGGGAGTTGTGGTTTTGCAACAACTGGAGGCACACTGGTTGGGAAACATTGTCTGTTTCCTAACTCAGTGTTTCCCAACCGTGTGCCTCCAGCTGTTGCAAAACTATAACTACCAGCATGCACTGATAAACTGTGCATGCTGAGAGTTGTAGTTTTGTAACAGCTGGAGGTCCCCACCTTGTGAATGTACAGGGTACATTCACATGGGCAGGGGGCTTGCAGTGAGTATCAGGCTGCAAGTTTGCGATGCAGCTAATTTTGCGCGGCAGCTCAAACTCGCAGCGGGAACTCGCTGTAATCCCCCGCCCGTGTCACTGTACCCTAAAAACACTACACTACACTAACACAAAATAAAATAAAAAGTAAAAAACACTACATATACACATATCCCTACACAGCCCCCCCCCTCCCAATAAAAATGAAAAACGTCCGGTACGCCACTGTTTCCAAAATGGAGCCTCCAGCTGTTGCAAAACAACAACTCCCAGTATTGCTGGACAGCCGTTGACTGTCCAGGCATGCTGGGAGTTTTGCAACAGCTGGAGGCACCCTGTTTGGGAATCACTGGCGTAGAATACCCCTATGTCCACCGCTATGCAATCCCTAATTCAGGCCTCAAATGCGCATGGCGCTCTCACTTTGGAGCCCTGTCGTATTTCAAGGCAACAGTTTAGGGTCACATATGGGGTATCGCCGTACTCGGGAGAAATTGCCTAACAAATTTTGGGGGGATTTTTCTCCTTTAACCCCTTATGAAAAGGTGAAGTTGGGGTCTACAACAGCGTGTTATTGTAAAAAAATAAATTTTTTACACTAACACGCTGGTGTTGCCCTTTACTTTTCATTTTGACAAGAGGTAAAAGGGAAAAACGCCCCCCAAAATTTGTAATGCAATTTCTCCCGACTACGGAGATACCCCATATGTGGGCGCAAAGTGCTCTGGGGGCGCACAACAAGGCCCAGAAGGGAGAGTGCACCATGTACATTTGAGGTGATTTGCACAGGGGTGGCTGATTGTTACAGCGGTTTTGACAAACGCAAAAAAAAAAAAACCCCACATGTGACCCCATTTCGGAAACTACACCCCTCACGGAATGTAATGAGGGGTGCAGTGAGAATTTACCCCCCACTGGTGTCTGACAGATCTTTGGAAGAGTGGGCTGTGCAAATTAAAAATTTTGTACAGCCCACTGTTCCAAAGTTCTGACAGACACCAGTGGGGGGTAAATGCTCACTGTACACCTTCTTACGTTCCTCAAGGGGTCTAGTTTCCAAAATGGTATGCCATGTGGGGGTTATTTTGCTGTCCTGGCACCATAGGGGCTTCCTAAATGCGACATGCCCCCCGAGCAAAATTTGCTCTCCAAAAGCCAAATATGACTCCTTCTCTTCTGAGCATTGTAGTTCGCCCGTAGTGCACTTCAGGTCCACTTATGGGGTACCTTCATACTCAGAAGAGATAGTGTTACAAATTTTGGGGGGTATTTTCTGCTATTAACCCTTGCAAAAATGTGACATTTGGGGGGAAACACACATTTTAGTGAAAAAAAATATATATTTTTTTACATATGCAAAAGTCGTGAAACCCCTGTGGGGTATTAAGGCTCACTTTATTCCTTGTTACGTTCCTCAAGGGGTCTAGTTTCCAAAATGGTATGCCACGTGAGGGTTTTTTGCTGTTGTGGCACCATAAGGGCTTCCTAAATGCGACATGCCCCCCGACCAAAATTTGCTCTCCAAAAGCCAAATATGACTCCTTCTCTTGTGAGCATTGTAGTTTGCCCGTAGTGCACTTCAGGTCCACGTATGGGGTACCTCCATACTCAGAAGAGATGGGGTTACAAATTTTGGGGGGTATTTTCTGCTTTTAACCCTTGCAAAAATGTGAAATTTGGGGGGAAACACACATATTAGTGAAAAAATTTTTTTTTTTTTTTTACATATGCAAAAGTCGTGAAACACCTGTGCAGTATTAAGGTTCACTTTACCCCTTGTTACGTTTCCCAAGGGGTCTAGTTTCCAAAATGGTATGCCATGTGGGTTATTTTTGCTGTTCTGGCACCATAGGGGCTTCCTAAATGCAACATGCCCCCCAAAAACCATTTCAGAAAAACGTACTCTCCAAAATTCCCTTGTCGCTCCTTCGCTTCTGAGCCCTCTACTGCGCCCGCCGAACACTTTACATAGACATATGAGGTATGTGCTTACTCGAGAGAAATTGGGCTACAAATATAAGTATAAATTTTCTCTTTTTACCCCTTGTAAAAATTCTAAAATTGGGTCTACAAGAACATGCGAGTGTAAAAAATGAAGATGGTGAATTTTCTCCTTCACTTTGCTGCTATTCCTGTGAAACACCTAAAGGGTTAAAATGCTGTCTGAATGTCATTTTGAATACTTTGGGGGGTGCAGTTTTTATAATGGGGTCATTTGTGGGGTATTTCTAATATGAAGACCCTTCAAATCCACTTCAAACCTGAACTGGTCCCTGAAAAATAGTGAGTTTGAAAATTTTGTGAAAAATTGAAAATTGCTGCTGAACTTTGAAGCCCTCTGGTGTCTTCCAAAAGTAAAAACTCATTAATTTTATGATGCAAACATAAAGTAGACATATTGTATTTGTGAATAAAAAATTTTTTTATTTGGAATATCCATTTTCCTTACAAGCAGAGAGCTTCAAAGTTCGAAAAATGCAAAATTTTCAATTTTTTCAGCAAATTTTGAAATTTTTCACTATGAAACGATGCAAGTATCGACAAAATTTTACCAATAACATAAAGTAGAATATGTCACGAAAAAACAATCTCGGAATCAGAATGATAGGTAAAAGCATTCCAAAGTTATTAATGTTTAAAGTGACAGTGGTCAGATGTTCAAAAAACGCTCCGGTCCTAAGGTGTAAAATGGCCTGGTCCTTAAGGGGTTAAGGTGAAAAAGGGCTCAGTCCTTAAGGGGTTAAGTACAGAAAAGATTAAGTTTTTTAATAGAAGTCATTTATAAATTTGTTTAACTTTTTGGCACACTTGATTTAAAAATAGATAAATAAAATAATGTTTTCCAGGGAAATACCCCTTTAACTTATGGGCAACAAATCAATTCATGTCAACCATATTATGATAGATTCAATTAAAGTTAATGAAGGACTTTTTCAAAATTAAGGGAAATCTGATCAATTGTTTTTAATTAATAGACCACGAGAATATATAACATTACTGTGTATTAGGCTGAGGTCACACTGTACAAAATTGTTCATGTTTTTAAAAATTTTTTTGCCAGTTTGACGGGATATCTGCATGTAAAATACAATATGCACTGAAAACAATACATTGTGTGAACCCAGTCTTAGAGTTCACACAATATTTCTGTCAGTATTTCAATCAGTATTTTTAGCCAGCATTTTTTGCCAAAACTAGGAGTGGAACCAACACAGAGAAACACTATGATGAAAAGATGTGCACCTTTTTTCTGTGTTTTGGCAAAAAATACTATGTGGGAACTCAGCCTTAGTGTTTTGAGTGTAACATTATCCTGAATAGGAAAAGCAAATCATTGAAACTTTGATTACAATTACAATAATATGACAACAATGGGGGAACTTTATCAAAACCAGTGCAGAGAAAAAGCTGAGCAGTTGCCCATAGCAACCAATCACATTTCTTTTTTCATTTTTGAAAAGGCCTCTGCAAAATGAAGGAAGTGATCTGATTGGTTACTATAGGCAACTCAGCAACTTTTCCTCTTCACAGGTTTTGATAAATCTCTCCCAATATGTTTACAACAATACTACGTTTATATCCAAATTTTAACGCTTTACAAAAATAAAAATAATTTGATATACTTACACTGCAATGATAGAAGGAAGCAAATAAGCATGTCATACAGCATCACGTAACCATAGCAGCCAATCTTCTCTATAGACAACACATTCCGAATACACGTTTACAACCGAAAACACACTGGGGGTCATTTACTAAAGTTATTCAGATGTTTATTTCTCAGGTTCTGCACCCAAATTATGTTGCACACTTCATACACTAGAATTTGCAACCAAAAAAAAAAATAAAAAAAACTCTACTAACTCTTCATTTTACTTAGAAAACCTGAAAAGAGGACATGGCCGTGGGGACCGTGGGCGTAACGGTCAAAAAATGGGTGTGTCTCTGAAAGTTTCAAAATATCCTAAAGTAATTACTATTGTTCCCACATAAAATGTGGTGGACTTGAGCTCTGGAAAACTCAACAGCTCAATGCAGTTGTAAAAAATGGGAAAATGTAGGGAAACATTTGTAAATACTGTGGTAGTAAATACTGAGAGAAAAAAACACAGAGAAAAGTATGCTACACTTTTAGTAAATTAGGGTCACTATATTGGGGTTATTTCTGGCTTGTATAAAGGCCTTTTACAGGGGCTTACTATCAGTATAATGAGTGTTCCTAGGAACGCTTGTTTGTCAGTTGATTGGATCTTTTATGGGGCCAATAAAACTGTTATTGGAAGCTCATCATCACCGTGAAGACAGGGGATGTACGGCCAATAATGATAAATTTATAGGGCAGTACAATTATTCAAAACTTCTGAGTGCCGATCACTAATATTGGTGCTTATTTCTCTCATCTCATTGGCACCTGTAAAAGGGTTCTCAGTATGATACATTCTATGCTCTTATGATTTTTCTCCTATATAAAGTATTGTAAAACACGTCGGGCTGTCCCTTAAAATCCCCCTGTGTTTGTTCTAGAGGAATTAAAATTATAATTTCTGTTGAATTACAGGAAAAGTAGTGTAGCCTATGTTTATGTGAGAGTCACAGTTTTACATGAATTTATATTTCTGGTGTAAAATATTTTATCAATAACAAGATATACAGTTGATTGATAAAAAAAAAAAAAAAAACACAGCATAGCTGTAGAGTAACATTGCCACCTATTTAGCAGTCCCATGGTTGACCCCAGTTCACTGCCATTTGAGAGTGAAGCTTGGTTTATGGATTAGGATTTGATTAGGATGTTTTTAGATCCGGCCTAATTAGTTTTCCAAGTCACAATGCTTTCTGGCCTCTTCTGTGCACAATTACAAGCATGCTTTGTTAGCTTGTTTTTGTGAAAAATAAGAGAAAAAGAAGAGAAAAAAGCTATTACATTTTATATTGTAATAGTTACATTTTTTTCTTGTCGTCTTACATTATTAAGTATGCATTTTTTATATTCTTAGTGCTGTCATTTAATTCATAAGAGAATTTTGCACATATGTTAAGTATAACATATAACATAATATAACATAATATAAAATACACTTGATTCTGTAATTATTAATACTTATACCTAAATCAGCCAGTCATGCCGGTCAGTGGGTAGAAGTGGTTCTAGAAGAGTATAGGCATGGTTAAGAATGTTGGATGTTTTATAAGCTAAAATAGCTGAGTTCCCGGCGTTGGCTGGTTTTTCCTTCCTAATCCTTGTTGGGGATGAAAATTAACAAAGAAGGAAGCTTTTGACTTTATATCCTCTCCTTATATATTGTTGCCATATCCCAACCCCCTATCCCATCCTCATATCTCAACCTCGTATCCCGTCCTCATATCCCGACCTCATATCCCGTCCTCATATCCCGTCCTCATATCCCGTCATCATATCCCGACCTCCTATCTTGTCCTCACATCCCGTCATCATATCCCGACCAACTATCTCAACCTCATATCCTGTCCTCATAATCTGTCCTCATATCTCAACCTCCTATCCCGATCTCCTATCCCGACTTAAAATATCCCATCCTCATAACCTGACCTCCTATCCTGTCTTTCTATCTCGACCTCATATCCCGTCCTCATGTCCCATCCTCATATCCTGTCCTCATATCCCGACCTCATATCCTGTCCTTATGTCCCGTCCTCATATCCTGTCCTCAGGTGGGACTGATTTGTGATGAAAATATGTAAGCTGAAAATAGAAGGGGCATGGCTTTGTGGGACTGGGCGTGATTTGCAAACCAGACTGATGCACAAAAAGGGTATAAAAGGGGAGGGGCTTAAACAGTGGGCATGTCTTTGTGAGATGGGGTGTGGCTTTCAAGCTGGACTGACACATTCACCAGGAGATGCAGAGCGAAGCCTGTGGAGTAAGGTAACGTAAGTCCCATATATTTGCATGGGACTTTAAACAAACACCCATCATTTATATAAGGGTGTAGGTAAGGGTTAATTTAACTATCATATCCTTTTATTTGACATAAGTAATATGTGTCCAAGGAATAATTGAAATATCTCCAGCCGTACGGAAGTTATGTGGGAACACACATTTCTCATTGATTTGCATGGAAATTTAAACAAAAACCCCGACACTCACAAATGGGGGTAGTTAAGAGTTAAAGGGGTTATCCACCATAAGGTGATTTTAGTACGTACCTGCCAGACAGTAATGGACATGCTTAGGAAGGATCTGCACTTGTATTGGGGCTAAATGGCTATGTTGTAAGATTATCATAACACTGTGACTAGCTTTTTGTGAACTGATATTTCCTGTTTAACTTTTTTTTTTTTTTACTACAAATCCCACAATTCCATCATCCTCCAACACATCAGCCACCACATCCATTGAAACATAAATGAGCTGCATCCATTCAAAGACCTGTGGTTTTAAATCAGGGTACCTACAGATGTTGCATTAGTTGCAGATTGATCTCTCTCCCACTAAGCGATCGCTCCACCCATTGAAGCAGACAGGCTCCCTTTCATCAACTGACTAGTGAGTCAGGTCTCGGCCGCATTGCAACCTGGGAAAAATCTGAGACAACAGTCATTTTGTATGCTGTTAAAAATAAATATTGGGGTGAAAATCACATAAGAATTGTGAGAAAACCATCACACAGAGGTACAGACACTATATTATGAACTACACTAACTTTACAGCCTCTGTAGCATATTCTTTATTTTAAGTGGACATATATGTAACATGTGACCAAGTATTATCGAGATATCTCCAGCCGTTTGGAAGTTATGCAGTAACATATATTTCCCATAGACTTGTTTGGGACTTTAAACAAAATCCCTGATCCTGGCAAATTGGGGTGAGAAAGGGTTAAGTCACCTATCCTATGTTTGTTTTTGACATATAAGTAACATGTGTGCCAAGTTTCATGTTAAAATCTTTAGCTGTTTGGATGTGATGCTAGAACATACACACACACACATTGAGTTTTATATATATCTACTAGCTGAGTACACGGTGTTGCCTGGTTTTTCCTTCCTAATCCTTGTTGGGGAGGAAACTTTTGACTTCATATTGTTGTCATATCCCAACCCCATATCCTGTCCTCATATCTCAACCTCATATCCTGTCCTCATATCCCGTCCTCATATCCCGACCTCATATCCCGTCCTCATATCTTGACCTCATATCCTGACCTCCTATCCCATCCTCCTATCTCGACCTCATATCCCGTCCTCATATCCCGACCTCCAATCCCGTCCACCTATCTTGACCTCATATCCTGTCCTCATATCCCATCCTCTTATCCTGACCTCATATCTCGATCTCCTATCCCGTCCTCCTATCCCAACCTCCTATCCCAACCTCCTATCCAATCCTCATATCTCGACCTCCTATCCTGACCTCCTATCCTGACCTCCTATCCAGACCTCCTATCCCGACCTCATATTCCGTCCTCATAGCCCGTCCTCGTATCCTGACCTCATATCCCGACCTCCTATCTAGACCTAATTTCCCATCCTCCTATCTCAACCTCATATCCCAACCTCATATCCCATCTTCATATCCAGTCTTCATCTCCCGACCTCACATACCTTCCTTATATCCCATCCTCAAATCCCGACCTCATATCCCATCCTTATGTTCCGTCCTCATATCCTGTCCTCACGTGGAACTGATTTGTGATGAAGATATTGTAAGCTGAAAATAGAAGGGAAATGTGGCTTTGTGGGACTGGGGTGATTTGCAAGCCAGACCGATGCACAAAAAGGGTACATAATGAAAGGGTGGGGCTTAAAATGTGGGCATGTCTTTGTGAGATGTGGTGTGGCTTGAAACAAAAAAAACATCTTTTATATAATGGTGCAGGTAAGGGTTAATTTAACTATCATATCTTTTTATTTGACATATAAGTAATATGTGTACCAGGTATTATTGAAATATCTCCAGCCGTACGGAAGTTATGCAGTAACATATGCTTCCCATAGACTTGTATGGGACTTTAAACAAAATCCCCTACCCTGGCAAATGGGGGTGAGTAAGGGTTAAATCACCTATCCCATGTTTGTTGTTGACATATACTGAAAGTAACATGTGTGCCAAGTTTCATGTTAATATCTTTAGTCATTTGGACATGATGCTGGAACATGCACGCATACGTAGACACACACACACACACATTGGCCCTCATTTACTATTGCAAACCCAACATGTTTTGTCGAGTTGTGTGCCAGATTCTGGTGCATTGCGTCAGAAATTCTATCTGCGTCAGAATTTGCGCCAGAATTGAAAAAACCCCGACTAACTCTCCATTTTGCTAAGAAAACCCGAAAAGGGGTGTGGCATTCGGGAAAAGAGGGCATGGTTACCGAAAAGGGGCGTGTTCCCAACATTTTCTCAAAAACACAACATATTTACTAAGGTTTCCACATAAAATGTAGTGGATTTGAGCTGAGGAAAACCCTACAGATCAGAAGATGTGTAAAAAAAGCAAAATGTAGGGAAAGTGGAAAATGTAGGGAAACCTTAGTAAATACCGGGGAAAATAAATTGTAGGGAATTAAAACTACACAACACTCTTAGTAAATTAGGGCCATTGAGTTTTATATATATATATATATATATATATATATATATATATATATATATATAGATAATAAAATGGAAAAGATATGTGAGCATCTCTGTTTGTGCTTATGCCTTTAGGGATCGACAAATGTCCAGGATGGACCAATAGCGTTTATGTGTTTTGACAGGGGTGGTGTACCAGACTGTTATAACTTTGTAGGTCCTATCACAGATCATCATGTTGTTTTATTGTACAAGAGAACACATGGCAGAGTAACTTTCTTGAACAGTATGTATTGAGCAGGTGGTCATTTAGCAATATAGGATTTCTAGAGCAGGATTTAGACCAGCATGCAATTGTTCAGGATTGAGTCTAGCCGAGAATACAATTTGACAATGTGACCTACAGCTTATCTTCAGGTTTCTGCTTTTGATAGGAATAGCAAATCATCAGGCAAGTTGAAGGCAATGGAAAGGGCTTTAGCATTTGAGAGATTTGGGTTCAAGTTTTGAATGTTCGATTTGTGAGTTAGTTCAATGGGCACTGTCACCCAAAAACTTCTCATACATCATAGAGACATATATAATGGTTTGATTGGTCATTTTGAACCTCTGAGTATTCAGACCTTGGACGGTGCTTAGAATGAGCAAGAAGAAGTGTGGGCTTAGTGGATCCTCTTACAGCTCTGTGTCACATGGCTGAGACAGTCTCATACTGGAAAACTGTTGTACTAGATCAGCATTTTGTGTTGTGTGCCCCTCATTTTTTAGGTCCACATTAAAAATTGAAGAAAGGTTTTTGTTAGTAACACAAAGAGCAAAGTTGATAGATGATATCTCTTTTTTGTGTGCTGTTTTTAGATTTGGAAAGAGAGAGAAGAAGAGTGAAAAAAAAGAGAATAAGCTGCCAACAATTCTGATTGTGGCCATTAGCAGGGTGTATGTTTGCATTATAGTTGAGCTAAGAGTAGAACAAAAAACAAGAGCTTTTCAGAGCTTCTTGCATGTATGTTCAGTTCACCCTATTGACAGGCTTTCTCTGCATGTGTACTTAAAAATGCAAGAGGAAGGCTTTTCTGTTTTGCAAGATAAAGTAAGTTTAGTAGGAATTATGAGGTGACTCCTCCTTCTCTGCTGAGCCTGTTCTGGCTTTATTAGTTACGGTCAAACAAAAATACGTGAAGCACTTGTAATCGTCCCACCTCAGACCATGCTAGAGCAACTCTATATCAGGCAAAATAATATCTTAATGAAAACACAAAAACTATGCAGTGATATGTGCCTTATTAAAAATATAACCTGTATTAGAGCTCCTTAAAAATTACTAATTGTGATGGTGAATTGAAATATCTGACTACCGTATCACCTTGTTAGAATCCAATCTTTTGTCAAATTCACCCCCATATTGGAGGTAAGTATCATACCCTGAGCACCTGCACAATTAGCACTTAGCTCCAAAGGGTAAATCTAAATATATAAAACTCAATATGTGTGTATGTGTGTGTGTATGTTACAGCATCAAGTCCAAACGGCTAAACATATTAACATGAAACTTGCCACACATGTTACTTATATGTCAACAACAAACATAGGATAGGTAATTTAACCCTTACTCACACCCATTTTCCAGGGTCGGGGATTTTGTTTAAAGTCCCATATAAGTCTATGGGAAATATCTGTTACTGCATAACTTCCGTATGGCTGGAACCCTGGCCAGGACTACACAGACCTACAGTTGTGGACCTGAGGAAGGCGCCAGTGAGCGCCGAAACGCGTTGTCCTGTTTTACCAGTTTGACTTCTTTTTGCAATAAAAGTTAGTCCTGCGTAAGTACTGGCTCAGACCCCTGCTTCATCTGACCGCCGTTGTCACACAGGACTGCTCTCAACAAACCCCATTTTTTCCCTCTCCACATTCGCATCATTGTCCGTCTCCCTCAGGAATACAGAATACAAGGGGTGAGAGCAGCAGACTGTAACCATCTTCCTCTCTTCCTACCCCCCACCATACCTCAGAGGTCCCCTACACCTCTGTGCGCAAAGTCTCAAGGTCAGTACGTCACCTTGGGTATTGGTGGTGGGTATCTTTTTCTACGAAATACTACACAGGGAGCGCCCCGTTGTGTTTTCTCCTCCTTTTTCCTTCATCTCCACCAATAAGGTTTTTACCAATACCTTTCGCAAAAGTACGGCTGTCAATTCCATTTTATATGCCCGGTCATGTCACCCACCGCATGTCATCAAAAATCTGCCGGTGGGTGAGATGATCCGGGCACGTAGGAATTGTACTACAAAGGAGGACTTCCTTCGGGAAGCCGAGACCATCCATTTTCGACTCAGTGCTCGTGGCTATCCAAAGTGGTCATTGGATAGGGCTGTAAAAATTGCCCTTTCCAACAGCCGTACTGATTTGTTGAACAGCTCCTGTAAACCTAAATTCAGACAGGGATCTTCTCCAGTTGTTTTTTCTACCGCTTACAGTGTAGAATTTAGAAGTATTTGTAATATTGTACGAAAACACATGCCCATGATCCTAAATGACCCCCATTTCAAGTGTATAGTAGGATATAAGTGTGTTACCAGGAGGGCCCCTACAGTGGACCAAATAGTTTCACCTAGTTTGTTTTTATCTACTCGCCCCCAGGTGCCTTCCTGGCTTACACACAACGGTTCCTATGAATGCGGACATACACGTTGCATATGTGGCTCAGTTATGCAGGTCACCAAGTATTTTACATCATACACTAATAACAATACCTTTGAGATTAAACAATATATTAATTGTAACACCACGTTTGTGGTATACTTGGTGTCCTGCGTGACTTGCCATATGCAATATGTTGGTTGCATGACCAATTCGTTTAAGACCAGACTCCGAAAACATCTATCAGATATTTTGCATTTTATTTCCCGGAATGTCTCAGCTGTGTCGAAACACTGTGCAGATTTCCACTCAGGGAGTTTTTCATCACTGAGATGTACTGCAATAGAACGAGTCCACATACCTAGGCGAGGTGGTAATCATAAACAATAGCTTCTGAATTGAGAAGTTTTTTGGATCTTAAAACTAGCCACCCGTGTTCCGCATGATATGAACAGACGCCAGGACGTTATTTTACACTATTGATTCATTAAATTTTAACCTTATTTAGTATGGTGGTTTTTTGCCCTGGTGTCTGTTCATACCATGTGTTTTTCATCATTTTCAGCATTTTCTATTTATTTATATATATTCTTTTTACTATCTGTACTTTTTCATTTAACCCCTTAAGGACACATGACGTTCTCATACGTCTCCATTTCCGAGTCCTTAAGGACACATGACGTATGAGAACGTCATGTGTTTTACCGGCCCCCCCGCAACCATCTGGAGCGGAGCCGGTCCCCGATGCCTGCTGAAATCGTTCAGCAGGCATCGGGGCATATCGCCCAGGGGGGTCATTATGACCCCCCATGTCGGCGATGGCCGCAGATCGCTGGACAATTCAGTCCAGCGATCTGCGGCGGATTCCGGGTCAATCGGGTCTCCAGTGACCCGGTGACCCGGAATTATTGGCTGATCGGGGCCGTCAGAGACGGCCCCGATCAGCCAGAGCCAGCAGGGGTGAGGTGGCACTGGTGCCACCTCACGATCGCCCTGATTCGTCGGCCGGATTACCGGCCGACCAATCAGGGCGCCTGCTGCGGGTGTCACTCCCGCACCCGCTCCGCCCCTCTTCCGGAGGACGTGAGCGGGTGCGGGACGTGCACCCCGGGTGCTGGGGACCCCGATCCCCAGCGCCCCTGTTGGGATCGGGGCCCCAGGAGCAGCGGCGGCGGCGGAGACGACGAGGGACTGACCTGTGCGGCGAGGATCGTTGGAGGTGAGTGACAGCCTCCTGCTGTTGCTTAGCAACAGCTCCCAGCATGCAAAAAGGGCATGCTGGGAGCTGTAGTTATGCAACAGCAGGAGGCAGACCACCACAACTCCCAGCATGCCCTTATGGGCATGCTGGGACTTGTAGTTTTGCAACAGCTGGAGGCACATTCTTTCTATGGAAAAGTGTACCTTCAGCTGTTGTGTAACTACAACTCCCAGCTTGCACAATCAGCTAAAGTGCATGCTGGGAGTTGTAGTGGTGCATCTGGTGGTTGCATAACTACAACTCCCAGCATGCCCGTTGGCTGTCGGTGACTGCTGAGAGTTGTAGTTTTGCAACAGCTGAAGGCACACTGAGTTAAGTAGCAAACCAGTGTGTCTCCAGCTGTTGCATAACTACAATCCCCAGCATCTCCAGCCAAAGAAGTATGCCTCCAGCTGTTCGTACATGCTGGGGGTTGTAGCTTTTGCAACAGCTGAAGGCACACTGGTTGCAAAACACTGAGTTTGTTACCAAACTCGGTGTTTCACAACCAGTGTGCCTCCAGCTGTTGCAAAACTACAACTCCCAGCATGCACTGATAGACCGTACATGCTGGGAGTTGTAGTTTTGCAACAGCTGGATGTCCCCCCCCCCCCCCCCAATGTGAACGTACAGGGTACACTCACATGGGCGGAGGATTACAGTTAGTATCCGGCTGCAAGTTTGAGGTGCGGCAAAATTTCTGCCGCAGCTCAAACTGCCAGCGAGAAACTACTGTGAACCCCCCGCCCGTGTGACTGTACCCTAAAAACACTACACTACACTAACACACAATAAAATAAAAAGTAAAAAACACTACATATACACATACCCCTACACAGCCCCCCTCCCCTCCCCAATAAAAATGAAAAACGTCTGGTACGCCACTGTTTCCAAAACGGAGCCTCCAGCGGTTGCAAAACTACAACTCCCAGCATGCACTGATAGACCGTACATGCTGGGAGTTGTAGTTTTGCAGCAGCTGGATGTTCCCCCCCCAAATGTGAACGTACAGGGTACACTCACATGGGCGGAGGATTACAGTAAGTATCCGGCTGCAAGTTTGAGCTGCGTCAAATTTTCTGCCGTAGCTCAAACTGCCAGCGAGAAACTACTGTGAACCCCCGCCCGTGCGACTGTACCCTACAAACACTACACAACACTAACACAAAATAAAATAAAAAGTAAAAAACACTACATATACACATACCCCTATACAACCCCCCTCCCCAATAAAAATGAAAAACGTCTGGTACGCCACTGTTTCCAAAACGGAGCCTCCAGCTGTTGCAAAACAACTACTCCCAGTATTGCCAGATAGCCGTTGACTGTCCAGGCATGCTGGGAGTTTTACAACAGCTGGAGGCACCCTGTTTGGGAATCACTGGCGTAGAATACCCCTATGTCCACCCCTATGCAAGTCCCTAATTTAGGCCTCAAATGCGCATGGCGCTCTCACTTTGGAGCCCTGTCGTATTTCAAGGCAACAGTTTAGGGCCACATATGGGGTATCGCCGTACTCGGGAGAAATTGGGCTTCAAATTTTGGGGGGTATTTTCTGCTATTACCCTTTTAAAAAATGTAAAATTTTTGGGAAAACAAGCATTTTAGGTAAAAAAAATATATATTTTTTTTTACATATGCAAAAGTCGTGAAACACCTGTAGGGTATTAAGGTTCAAATTACCCCTTATTACGTTCCCCGAGGGGTCTAGTTTCCAAAATGGTATGCCATGTGTTTTTTTTTTGCTGTCCTGGCACCATAGGGGCTTCCTAAATGCGGCATGCCCCCAGAGCAAAATTCGCTTTCAAAAAGCCAAATGTGACTCCTTCTCTTCTGAGACCTGCAGTGCGCCAGCAGAGCACTTTTCACCCCCATATGGGGTGTTTTCTGAATCGGGAGAAATTGGGCTTCAAATTTTGGGGCGTATTTTCCGCTATTACCCTTTTTAAAAATGTAAACATTTTGGGAAAACAAGCATTTTAGGTAAAAAAAAATTTTTTTTTTTACATATGCAAAAGTCGTGAAACACCTGTAGGGCATTAAGGTTCACGTTACCCCTTGTTATGTTCCCCGAGGGGTCTAGTTTCCAAAATGGTATGCCATGTGTTTTTTTTTGCTGTTCTGGCACCATAGGGGCTTCCTAAATGCGGCATGCCCCCAGAGCAAAATTTGCTTTCAAAAAGCCAAATGTGACTCCTTCTCTTCTGAGACCTGTAGTGCACCAGCAGAGCACTTTTCACCCCCATGCGAGGTGTTTTCTGTATCGGGAGAAATTGGGCTTCAAATTTTGGGGGGTATTTTCTGCTATTACCCTTTTTAAAAATGTAAAATTTTTGGGAAACCAAGCATTTTAGATAAAAAAAATATATATTTTTTTTACATATGCAAAAGTCGTGAATCACTTGTAGGGTATTAAGGTTCACTTTACCCCTTGTTACGTTCCCTGAGGGGTCTAGTTTCCAAAATGGTATGCCATGTGTTTTTTTTTGCTGTCCTGGCACCATAGGGGCTTCCTAAATGCGGCATGCCCCCCAAAAAACATTTGTCGCTCCTTCCCTTCTGAGCCCTCTACTGCGCCCGCCGAACAATTAACATAGACATATGAGGTATGTGCTTACTCGAGAGAAATTGGGTTTCAAATACAAGTAAAAATGTTCTCCTTTTTATCCCTTGCAAAAATGCAAAAATTGGGTCTACAAGAACATGCGAGTGTAAAAAATGAAGATTTAGAATTTTCTCCTTCACTTTGCTGCTATTCCTGTGAAACACCTAAAGGGTTAATACACTTACTGAATGTTTTTTTGAATACTTTAGGGGGTGTAGTTTTTATAATGGGGTCTTTCTAATATGAAGACCCTTCAAATCCACTTCAAAACTGAACTGGTCCCTGAAAAATTTCAAAATTGCTACTGAACTTTGAAGCCCTATGGTGTCTTCCAAAAGTAAAAACTCATAAATTTTATGATGCAAACATAAAGTAGACATATTGTATATGTGAACCCCAAAAAAATATATTTTGAATATCCATTTTCCTTACAAGCAGAGAGCTTCAAAGTTAGAAAAATGCAAAATTTTCATTTTTTTCATCAAATTTTGGGATTTTTCACCAAGAAAGGATGCAAGTTACCATAAAATGTTACCACTAAGTTAAAGTAGAATATGTCACGAAAAAACAATCTCGGAATCAGAATGATAACTAAAAGTATTCCAGAGTTATTAATGTTTAAAGTGACAGTGGTCAGAATTGCAAAAAACGCTCCGGTCCTTAAGGTATAAAATGGCCTGGTCCTTAAGGGGTTAAGGAGAGTGTTTCTTTCGCTATTCCTGTATATATGTGCTCTTTCATATTGATCTGGTTATTATTCACGTTTATATACAACAGAGCAATTATGTATCTTTTTATGTGTTTTGGATCTAACTATTATGGAAGGGGTTCATTCCCACGCTCTCACATGATCTGTGAGAGCCTGGGATTGCCCCACCTATAAAATCCTGTAAGTATTCGTAACAAGTTGTATGACTAAGAGCGCAGTGTTTGGCGCTTGAAACGTGTTACTTTTGTCTGTTTCCTGTGGTGTGTGCCAATAAAAACTCAATTTTTATTTGCAGAGCCGAATCACTTCTTATTTTAATACAGGAATTTAGGTGCACTACTGTGGTACATGTATACAATGACATTGGCTATCCCTCAACACTGATGTTAAAATTGAGACATTCGCCAGTATATCCTTATATGAAGGACATACAAGAGCCCGCACACCAACGCCAAGGTTTCTCAAATGGCACTGGAGCTAACTCTAAACTTACCTGTGCGTGATAAGCAAAACAGGGGCCAGTGGGAAATTACGGCAGTATTAGGCCGACTCATAGCCTTCTCCCAGGTACCCTCCAGCGTGGCAAAGCTCACATACAATGGGAGGAGGGAGACAGGCTGCAAACCCCACCTAAGTTGGTTAATATAGGTGCATGGCCTCACAGGTACAACCTTAATGCTGCCTGGAAAATGTTCAAGGCGCATTACATATGGAGTTTACACACCTCCAAGTATAAATTTTAGACAACAACAAAAAACGTGGTCTCAAATGGCTGAGGTGCTCAACCCCAAATGCAATTGTGCATTTATACTGGGGGAGCAGATCCTGCCCTTGTAGTCCGTTGCTAGGGGCGATCCCCAGCATAAAAATGCATACAATGGAGGATGCCTGCAGTGAACTACAAGTGCCACAATAGAATCCTACACCTGGGAGAAGGCTATGAGTTGGCCTAATACTGCCGTAATTGCCCACTGGCCCCTGTTTTGCTTATCACGCACAGGTAGGTTAAGTGTTAGTGTTAGTGTTTAGTTATGCCCCATGCCATTTGAGAAACCTTAGCTTTGGTGTGCGGGCACTGGTATGTCCTTCATATAAAGATATACTGGCGAATGTCTCAATTTTAACATCAGTGTGGAGGGATAGCCAATGTCACTGTATACATCTACCACAGTAGTGCACCTAAATTCCTGTATTGTATTATTCTAATTTTTACACATCCACACCGTCTATCTGGTGTAGGATTCTATTGTGGCACTTGTAGTCCGCTGCAGGCATCCTCCATTGTATGCATTTTTATGCTGGGGATCGCCCCTAGCAACGGACTACAAGGGCAGGATCTGGTCCCCCAGTATAAATGCAAAATTGCATTTGGGGTTGAGCACCTCCAGCCATTTGAGACCACGTTTTTTGTTGTTGTCTAAAATATATACTTGGAGGTGTGTAAACTCCATATGAAATGCGCCTTGAACATTTTCCAGGCAGCATTAAGGTTGCACCTGTGAGGCCATGCACCTATATTAACCAACTTAGGTGGGGCTTGTAACCTGTCTCCCTCCTCCCATTGTATGTGTGCTTTGCCACGCTGGAGGGTACCTGGGAGAAGGCTATGAGTCAGCCTAATACTGCCGTAATTGCCCACTGGCCCCTGTTTTGCTTATCACGCACAGGTAGGTTTAGCGTTAGGTCCCGTGCCATGTGAGAAACCTTGGCGTTGGTGTGCGGGCTCTGGAATGTCCTTCATATAAGGATATACTGGCGAATTTCTCAATTTTAACATCAGTGTTGAGGCATAGCCAATGTCATTGCATACATCTACCACAGTAGTGCACCTAAATTCCTGTATTGTTTTGTTTAAAGTCCCATGCAAATCTACGGGAAATGTATGTTCCCACATAGCTTCCATACAGCTGGAGAAATGTCAATAATACTTGGTGCACATATTACTCATATATCAAATAAAAATATATGATAGTTAAATTAACCCTTACCTACATCCTTATTTAAAAGATGGGTTTTTGTTTCAAGTCCCATGCAAGTACCTTACTCCACAAGCTCTTCTCTGCATCTCCTGGTGAATGTGTCAGTCCTGCTTGCAAGCCACACCTCATCTCATAAAACATGCCCACTGTTTAAGCTTCACCCCTTTTATTATCTATCCTTTTTGTGTATTGGTCTGGCTTGCAAATCACGCCCAGTCCCACAAAGCCACGCCCCTTCTATTTCCAACTTACAATATCTTCATCACAAATCAGTCCTGAGGACAGGATATGAGGATGGGACATAAGGACGGGATATGAGGTCAGGATATGAGATCAAGGTATGAGGACGGTATATGAGGATGGGATATGAGGACGAGATATAAGGTCCGGACATGAGGACCGGACATGAGGACGGGACATGAGGTCGGGATATGAGGTCGACATATGAGGACGGTATGTGAGGTCAGGATACGAGATTGGGACATGAGGATGGCATATGAGGACTGGGTATGAGAAGGGGATATGAGGTCGGGATATAATGTCGGGATATGAGGTCAGGATATGAGGATGGGATATGAGGACAGCAAATGAGGTCGGGATATGAGGACAGGATATGAGGTCAGGATATGAGGTTGAGATCTGGGGACGGGATATGAGGACGGAATAGGAGAATGGGATATGAGGAAGGGATATGGGGACAGGATATAACAACAACATATAAGGATGTGATATGAAGTCAAAAACTTCCTCCTTTGTTGATTTTCCTCCCCAACAAGGATTGGCTAAAGATATTTCCATGAAACTTGGTACACATGTTACTTATATGTCAAAAACAAACATAGGATAGGTTATTTAATCCTTACCCACTCCCATTTGCGAGAGTCTGGGTTTTTGATAAAAATCTGATAAAGTCTATGCAAAATATATGTTACTGCATAACTTCCAAACAGCTGGAGATATTTTGAAGAAACTTAGTAGACATGTTACTTTTATGGCAAATAAAAATATATGCTAGTTAAATTAACCCTTACCTACACCCTTACATGAAGGATGCGGTTTTTGTCTTAAGTCCCATGCAAGTATATAGGACTTCCAGCATCTTATTCCATAAGCTCTGCTCTGCATCTCCTCGTCAGTGAGTCCAGCCACACCCCTCCCGCATGCCACACCCCATCTCAAAAAGCCACACCCACCATTTAAGCCTCACCCCTTTTATTTTCTACCCTTTTTGTGCATTGATCTGATTTGCAAGTCATGCCCACTTCCCAAAAAAAGCATGCCTCCTATTATTTTCACCCTACAATCTCTTCATCACAGCTCAGCCCCACCTGAGGACAGGATATGAGGGCAGGAGATGCGGAAAGGATAAGAGGTCAGGATGCGAGGACGGGATATGTGGTTGGGATATAAGTACAGGATTTGAGGTCAGGATATGAGGATAGGATATGAGGTCAAGATATGAGGTCAGGATATGATGACGGAATATGAGGATGAGATATGAGGACAGGGTATGAAAGCAGGAGATGAGGATAGGGTATGAGGTCAGTATGTGAGGTTGGGATATGAGGACAGGATATGAGGACAGGATATAAGGAGAGGATATGAGGTCAGGATATGAGGATGGGAAATGAAGTCGGGATATGAGGACTGCATATGAGGTCCGGATATGAGGACAGGATATGAGGTTGGGATATGAGGTCGGGATGTAAGGACTGGATATAAGATTGGCATATGAGGATGGAATGTGAGGTCAGGATAAGAGGATGGGATATGAGGACTGGATATGAGGATGGGATATGAGGACTGTATATGAGGTCGGGATATGAGGACAGGATTTGAGGACAAATACTCCCTCCTATGATGACTTGACCACACAGGCGGCTGAGGAGAAGTGTGGCACCAAAGGAATAGGCAGGACATAGTCAGGCAGGCTAGAGGGCAGGGCAGGCGGCACAGCATCGCAGTCAGTAGGTTAGCAGAAGGTCAATAGGCTGGCGGCTAGAAACACGGTCGGGTCACGGAATACAAAGGTCTGGTAGAGGGCAAGGAATTACAAGGACTGCTTTCTATAAGGCGCAAGGCAAACAAAGATCCGACAGGGGTACTAGGGAGGAGCAAAAACTTATAACACAGGTGCAGGTGCTAACATTAATTACAAGCGCACTGGCCCTTTAAATTTCAAAGCTCTGGCGCATGAGCTAGGAGGCAGGGGCGCGTTTCTCAGAGATGAGGAACAGAGGCCGCGGACTTGCATGCGGTCGCATCCCGCGATGTGAATCCCAGCCCCGCCGGGAGCAGACACACGGGGGAAGATGCGCTCACGGCTGGTATGTCCGGCCAGAGCGCACCTCGTTACAGTGTGTATGTGTGTGTATGTATGTATGTTCCAGCATCACATCCAAACGGCTAAAGATAGTAACATAATACTTGGCATACATGTTACTTATATGTCAACAACAAACATTAGATAGGTATTTAACCCTTACTCACCCCCATTTGCCAGGATCAGGGTTTTTGTTTAAAGTCCCATACAAGTCTATGGGAAATACTGTATATGTGACGGCATAACTTCCAAATGACTGGAGATATTTTGATAATACTTGGTCACATGTTATTTATATGCCCACTAAAAATATAGGATAGTTAATTTAACCCTTAACTACCCCCATGTGTGAGGGTCGGGGTTTTTGTTTACAGCCCCATGAAAATCTACGGGAAATGTATGTTCCGGCATAACCTCCGTACGGCTGAAGATATTTCAATAATACCTGGTACACATATTACTTATATGTCAAATAAAAATATATGATAGTTAAATTAACCCTTAACTACACCCTTTTGCAAGTATATGGGACTTTCAGTACCTTATTCCACAAGCTCAACTCTCCGCTCGGCTTTAAAGCCACACCTCATCTCACAAAGACACGCCCACTGTTTATGCCCCACCCCTTTTATTTTGTACCCTTTTTGGGCATCGGTCTGGCTTGCAAATAACTCCCAGTCCACAAGGCCCTTCTATTTGTCAGCTTACAACATCTTCATTACAAATCAGTCCCACCTGAGGACAGGATATAAAAACGAGGTATGAGGACTGGATATGAGGTCGGGATAGGAGTTTGGGATAGGAGGTCAGGATAGGAGGTTGGAATATGAGGATGGGACATAAGGACAGGATACGAGAATTAGATATGAGGTCCAGATATGAGGACAGAATATGGGGACAAGATATGATGACAGGATATGAGGTCGAGATATGAGGATGGGGCATAAGGATGAGACATGCGGTTGGGTTCTGAGGACGGGATATGAGGTCGAGATATGAGGATGGGATATGAGGGCGAGATATGATGACAGGATATGAGGTTGGTATGTGAGGATGAGATATGAGGAAGGGATATGAGGTCGGAGGACAGGATAGGAGGACTGGATTTGAGGTCGGGATATGAGGTTGGGATATGAGGACAGCATATGAGGTTGGGATATGCGGACAGGATGTGAGGTTGGGATAGGAGGTTGAGATATGAGGACGGGATATGAGGACTGGATATGAGGACGGGATATGGGGTTGGGATGTGACAACAATATATGAGGACAGGATATGAAGTCAAAAGCTTCCTCCTTTGTTGATTTTCCTCCCCAACAAGGATTAGGAAGGAAAACCCGGGCAATGCCAGGTACTTAGCTAGTAATAACTAATGCAGAGGTTATTATCAATTAAAACAATAAAAGTACAAAGCTATGATGGTATACAAAATATAGCACCAATCGCGTTTCTGTTACTCAAAGTACAGTAACTTCATC
Source organism: Hyla sarda (assembly GCF_029499605.1). Lineage (NCBI taxonomy): Eukaryota > Metazoa > Chordata > Amphibia > Anura > Hylidae > Hyla > Hyla sarda. Next base: position 200,290,424 of record NC_079189.1, read on the forward strand.
AGTAGCGCAAATTATGATCCGCAGTGTCTGTATTGTCACCTGCAAAATGTTCATTTAGACCATCAAAAGAACTCCTCCTGTAAAAAACAAAGGATCTATGGTACAAGGAGTATAAAATATATAGCTCATAGGTTCCACATATTGGTGGCAATTTTTTTAGAGAATGATCCTCCTGCAAAAGAAATTCAAGCAAAAGTGGATGCCAACTGGACAGCTCAGGGATTCCTCTTATTCATAATAGCCTATTCCGGCAGTACAGTTAGGGAGATAAATAATCTTCTTGCGGAGCAGAGCACAACCTGTTGTCTAGCAGGGAGCCGAGTTTGCCCGACTTCTGGCGCTTATTAGTTAGGTAAAAGATTACTTAGATACTGGACTAGTAGGCCTGCATACATTTTTAGCTCTGCTATCGATAATGAAATTGCTTTATAGTTGCTTCATATCTAAGTCTCCTTTGCTTTCTTAAATAGGAGCCCTATTGTACCATGCTACATGTTGAGCAGATAAGGTTACAGCATTGGGAGAACGGTTTAGGTAAGGAAACCTTCTTATTCACTGAACACCAAAGCATTTTCCTTTTCTATTTCTTTACATGTGCTATAAGATGTAAATGCCTACACAACATTGCTGGAATTTTTTTTTATTTTGAACTAAATAAAACCAGGTTTGTACTTTAAGGACTGTGAAAATACAATGCCAACCTGGCCCTTAAAGTAAGAGTCTGCAAATAAACATAAGAGGAACTTATCCTTTGCACTAAAATTTTTGCACCAACATGGACCTAGGGAAACATATTTGCACAATTTTACCACTCTGCAGTGGTGCCAGGAATATATGTTCCTCTATGTGTTCTAAAATGAGAAATGTTGCTACATTTTCTCTTCCGCATGTCTATTTATGTATGGCTGGTTTCTCTTACGTGATGATCTTGTATCCATACGGTCTTGCCGATTAACATGCAGCTGATTGAAGTATACATTTTTCTTATCTAGCCCTGTGCAGACCTGACAACTGCCTTGGGAAACCCGCTGCTAAATAACCACTTTGAAATATGTTGTCTGCATTTCATGGTGAAATAAAGGGATAATAATCTGATAAACGTCATACAGAAATGGGAAAAACAAAGGAAAGATTGTCAGTGACAAAAAAATGTTTTAGATCTCTGTTCCAGTTTCCATGGACACTTTACGTTTACAAGTATGTGGGAGATATGCACATTATAATGGTCATTTATATCAAAGCCCATCTTTTCTATAAAAGTGTCCTCTACAATAATTCTAAAAAACTTTCTTTTTTTTTCCCAACCAAATAATCATATTCTAAAACAGTACAATTGAAGATGTAAATCAATTATAATTTATGTTTGGACATAGTAAAGTTAAATGTTATGCTAGATTTATTGTAAATCATATTTGTTAAAATCTTGTACATATATATATATATATATATATATATATATATATATATATATATAGAGCAGGAAAGCAGCACTCCAGGGTAAGAAAAAGTGCTCGGGTGCCTACTGTGTCGGGTCTAGGTTGGGGACCCCTCCAAACACAGAAAAATTAAATAAACAGTGGCACACCAGGTGTCAGCAAAAATAAAATGTGATTTATTCCAGAGACGTGTAGGCAACGTTTCAGCTGGCTCACCCAGCCATTTTCAAGCCGGCTTGAAAATGGCTGGGTGAGCCAGCTGAAACGTTGCCTACACGTCTCTGGAATAAATCACATTTTATTTTTGCTGACACCTGGTGTGCCACTGTTTATTTAATTTATATATATATATATATATATATATATATATATATATATATATATATATAAATATATATTCAAGTAGAGTAAAATTGTATTTTGATCTAATTGCTTCTCAGCATAAATTCAAAAACTAACAGGTTGTTAATATACATTTTGATCAAAAAGTACAAGCCCACTCGCCACGTCAAGGCCACCTATTTAGCTATTTAGAGTGGGTCCCTAACGTCCCTAGCATAAAATGGTGAAGCACTGGGAGGCAACCACCACCGCCGCAACACCAGTGCCCACAGGGGGAATGACCCACTTGCAGAGCAGCCCCAATGACACTCAAACCAGTCCCAGGGCTGCGCCTCCCCACAGACACGGTGCCATGGCAGCAATGGATGCCGCACAGCACCACACCAGTGTGAACAAGGCGTAAAAACTCACTTACCATGTGCTCTCAGTCAGATTGGGAGGCTACCAGAAAAGAAAGGGCCCTGAGCAGCTTACTGCTCATTTATATAGGGTTGGGCTGAGAGGGTGAGGCAGAGTGCAGACCAAGTAAAAATAAAATAAAAAAAAGGGGGATAGAAGACAAAATGTGAATTCAAGTAGAGTAAACAGACATGGAGCAGGAGACTGCATATGGGTTTCCTCCTAACCTTCTCCCAGCCCTCTGGCAGGGAGCTCATGGTAGGTGTGGTGCTTTGTAGTGGCCATTGTTTCTGTAATGCTTTGTCTGTTGGAAGATGTGGCCCAGAGTCAGGGGCAAAGATCAAAATACAAATGGTGGATGTGCGGCTATGCTTCTCTATTTTTGTTGTACATTTGTAGTCTTTCCCCTCTTCCATGGCCGGCACTCAGCTCCACCCATTCGGCCCTGGCGTTTTTAATTAGCAGGAGACTGCATATGGGTTTCCTCCTAACATTCTCCCAGCCCTCTGGCAGGGAGCTCATGGTAGGTATTCACACTGGTGTGGTGCTATGGCGGACATTGTTTCTGTGATGCTTTGTCTGTTGGGTGGTGTGGCCGCTGGGTCGTTCCCCTGGTGGGCTTGGTGTCTCGGAGGCAGTGGTCACTGCCCGGCACTACACCATTGTAAGGTTAGGGATCTACTCTGACTAGGATGCCTTGACGTGACTAACAACCTGTTAGTAGTGTTGAGCAGCATAGGCCATATTCGAATTTGCGATATTTCGCGAATATATGGATGAATATTCGTCATATATTCGCTAAATTCGCATATTCGTAATATTCGTGTTTTATTTTTGCATATGCGAACATTCGCGTTTGCGAAAATTAGCGTATGCAAATTCGCACGCCAGTCTCACACAGTAGTATTAGAGCCTTCTTTACACCACACAAGCTGGAAGCAGAGAGGGATGATCACTGTGATGTGTACTGTGAAAAAAAAAAAAAAACGAATATTCGTAATTACGAATATATAGTGCTATATTCGCGAATTGCGAATATTCGCGAGCAACACTACCTGTTAGTTTTTGATATTATGGTTAGAAGCAATTAGATCAAAATACAAATGGTGGATGTCCGGCTGTGTTTCTCTACTTTTGTTATATATATATATATATATTGTATAATATTTTTAAGAACATAATTATAATATATATCTGTAAGCTGCAATTCATGTCTAAAACTGCCGACAGAGTTAGATAACTGGGAGACATGGTACCGTTCATATATCAGCCTGTGCTTCCAAGTATCAAAGTGTTTTACCCAAGACCCTAAAGTGTTGAGGTCTGGAACACCTTTTCAGCCCCCATCTCTGTCCTTCATTGACAGGCATACAAAGAAAGGGATGGGAGAGGAAGTGAGCAGGCATTGTAGCACTGATAGACAATCATACAGGGACAAGGATGGGAGGGGAAGGGGAAGTGAGCAGGCGGTGTAGCGCTCACCACTGCCAGACAATCATACAGGGACAAGGATGAGATGGGAAGCGAGCAGGCGTTGTAGCGCTCACCACTGACAGACAGACAATCATAAAGTCATTTTTCTATGTTATGTAAGCACAGACAGATACTGTATATAAAACATACCATGTGCCTTTTTGCTCTGACAGCTATCTGACAGTGTCAACAGTTTGGAATATGAATTATAGCAGACATATCCCCTTTAAAGGGGTACTCAGGTGGAAATAAAATTGTTAAATCAACTGGTGCCAGAAAGTTAAACAGATTTGTAAATTACTTCTATTAAAAAATCTTAATCCTTCCAGTACTTATTAGCTGCTGAATACTACAGAAGAAATTATTTTCTTTTTGTAACACAGTGCTCTCTGCCGAATCACGAGCATCATGCTGACATCATGACCACGGTGCTCTCTGCTGACATCTCTGTCCATATTAGGAACTGTCCAGAGCAGCATATGTTTGCTATGGGGATTTACTCCTACTCTGGACAGTTCTTAAAATGGACAGAGATATCAACAGAGAGCACTGTGCTTGTGATGTCGGCAGAGAGCTCTGTGTTACAAAAAGGAAAGACTTTTCTCTGTAGTATTGAGCAGCTAATAAGTACTGGAAGGATAAAGTTTTTTTATAGAAGTAATTTACAAATCTGTTTTACTTTCTGGCATCAGTTGATTTAAAAAAAAATATTTTCCCCCGGAGTACCCCTTTTAGTATTACCTATAGCTACCTGAAAACATTTAGAGCTTAGGTTTTTTTTTTTTTTTTTTACACATGCTCTGATCTGTCGGGGTTTCCTCAGCTCAAATCCACCACATTTTCTGAAGAAACCTTTGTAAATATGTTGGGTTTTCGTGAAAATGAGTGGAGTCTAGTTTTCTTTTATGGGTTTTAATACCCTGTAATTTTTTTTCCACGGTATTTACTAAGGTTTCCCTACATTTTACACTTTTCCCTACAGTTTGCTTTTTTTTTTTTTTTTACACATGCTCTGATGTGTCGGTTTTCCTTAGCTCAAATCCACTACATTTTCTGTGGAAAACTTAGTGAATATGTTGGGTTTTTGTGAAAATGTCGGGGACATGCCCCCTTTTCAGCGACCACGCCCACTTTCCCAGTGTCCACGAACCTTTTTCAGGTTTTCTCAGTAAAATGGAGTTAGTCGGGTTCTTTTTTCAATTCTGGCACAAATTTTGACGCACACAGAGCCAGAATCTAGCACACAACCCGACAAAACATGTCGGGTTTACAATAGTAAATCAGGGGCATTATGTTTTATAATCTGTTTTTATTTTCTGATTATGTATTTTTTATTCTATTTTCTGTACATGATTATGGGGCAGCCACCTTGCCAGAGCAGCATTCAGAGATATGCTTTGCAGCTACTATGTGGATCATAGGAACATCTGAGGATGTTTATTGACTTCTATGAGGGAGAATTCTAGACTATAGTTTATTTATAACTAAAAAGTGATTTTTTATTTACCAACAATAGTTGTCAACATATTATGAGGATTAGTATTTTAAAATAGAAAGAGACATGAAAAAAATAATCAAATACTTTTAAAAATACGTTTAACATAAAAATTACCCCCATTTTGTATTTATATCTGTTTCTTCCTTGGCTACTTTCTACAGAGTACAACAGGAAATAACTGTCAGTACTAGCATATGAATTCTCACCCAGCTTCCCTATAATCCTGAATGACAATATTTTCATATTTTCATCCCATTAGAACAATGTTATTTTTTTTGTTTAGAATATCCTAAGAATAGTAGTAGTGCAGTCTATAGCTTACATGAACATGTTTTCTCTATGGGGAGGGGTAAACCGCAGCCAGACAGCTCTGAGGGTGGCTTACATTGTCTAGAACAATAGAGTCAAAGGTAAAAATCCAACATACCTGACCCTTCTTTCCACCACCATCATCTGTCAGAGAAGAGTTGGAAGGCTATTTATTTAGATATTTGTCCGAACCCGTTGAAATTGACAGGTTTCTTTAAAGGGGTACTCCACCCCAGACATCTTATCCCCTATCAAAAGGTTAGGGGATAAGATGTCTGATCGCGGGGGTTCCGCCGCCACCATCACTACAGAGCAAACTGTGCGTGATTACGGGGCGTTGCAATGGATGGAGCATCGTGATGTCACAGCTCTGCCCCCCATTATGTCACCCCCCACCCCCTTAATACAAGTCTATGGGAGGGGGCGTGATGATCCCCATGCCCCCTCCCATAGACTTTTACAGTTTGCTCTGTATGACGGCGGGGTGGCACTGCAGAGATCACGGGCGGGACCCCCACATTCAGACATCTTATGCCCTAACCTTTGGATTGGGGATAAGATGTCTGGGGTGAAATACCCCTTTAAAGTTAGTTTAGAGTGTACGGGTACTTCAAGAACCAGCAAACACAAGTTAAAATGAGAGGCAGAATAAAAATTAGGTATAGAGAGGCAAACTTTAAGTTCTCTGGAAGAATTCAAATGTTCTTCAATGTCTGAAAAACATTGTCTCTTCTTTTTACAAATATGTTGCAGTATTTTGTATAGTTTATCCTGAGCTCCTCAGATTCTAATGTTGTTTCTATATTACTAGTCTGGTCTATGTTTCCTGTCTACCTCTTTCTCTAGTCTTTAGAAACAGTTTGTAAAGCACTGACAAAGTGATATTTTGGACCAGGATTTGAGACTATTATGGTGGACAAGCATTTTCTTTTTTGTAAAAATATAAAATAAAAAACACTTTAATACCTGGATCACATTACTAGGGTATTCCCCCCAAAGTCTTATAGGTAGAGATCCCTCCTCTGTTGCCTAATCTTATTACATTTTGTTGACTCCATTCAGCTTGTGTGGAAATAATCAAGCTAATGGCTTATGTTTATTGCCCTCTAAGACCCAGAAAATCTGTGCATTATGGACAATCCATTGCTTTTTAAGTGGATTATGTAATGTTTTTTTCCTCCTGTGGAGGTGCTGCAGGATAGTTGAACGCTTGATCATTGGGGGCCCAGGCAGTGTTATTTTGGTTGAGCCCATTTAAATTAAGATTGTAAAGTATACGACCCCATTAAAAGAGTACTCTAGTGCTGGAACACTTTTTGCCCTATTGAAATGATAGGGGATAAGTGCCATATCTTGGGGGTGGGGGGGATGGGGTGTCCAACCGCTGGGAACACCCGCAATCTCCTGCAAGGCACCCAGGCAGTCCCCAGGAATGGGGTGTGTCGACCCCCACACGAAGTGGTGTCCGACACACCTTTCCACGTATCTCTATGGGAGAGCCAGATATGGTTGGGTGTCTCCGGCTCTCCAATAGAGATACATAGAGGGGGGGGGGGGGTTGGCCTCAACTTCATGCGGGGGTTGCTATACTCCCTTCCTGGGAAATGCCTGAGTGCCATGCCCCCCCCCCCCACCCCCACCAGACCATATCCCTTGTATAGGGGATAAGTGTTCCTGCACTAGAGTGCTCCTTTAATAATAAAATGTTAGCTACGTTTTAGTTTCTATATTCCAGCACATAACCTCATTGGACCTTAAGGATGCTGATATTAAAGTCAGAAATATAGATGCTGAGCAATTCAGGAGAAAATTTGTAAACGCTTGTGACTTCATGGTAAATAAAGTCATGGAGGAAGTCATTTATAAAATTGGTTCACTAAAAAGGTTTACCTTTTGCTGACTTTTATCTCTATATAATTAAGTTGGACAATGCTGCTAGTACACAATTTCAGAAACTGAAGAGGCAAAAATACTACACAATGTATAAGCATTAAATTGAGTGACCTTCAACTGAAAACAACGAGAAGTGGAGAATTTTATATATTAATATATTATACAATGCTCCCAATTGTGTTAAAAAAATGTTAATTGAAATACATTAAATAACCTGCAACTAATAATATATTCAAAGCTTTTATCCCAACCTAATAAAATGAAAGCTACATGCATTTTGTTAAAATAATTACAGTTGTTTACATTATATCACATTTTGGCTTTACTTTCAGCTTTTTAATCAGTTCTCTTCACATGCTACATTCCCAGTTACTAAAAGAGAAAACATATTCCTATTGAAGAACAATTGGTAAATTCAAAATAATTACTACATAATGCTAAAAATATAGATCATATACAGAATGACATAGATTATAAACACTGTCCTTGAGTTGATATCTTAGTATCACCAGTATCATAATCATCCTCTTTTTTTCTGTATTTATTCTTTACTCTGTTTAATGAAATGTGCTGTTTTGAAAAGGCTAAAAATGATGTTATTTCACAGGCATTTTAAACATAAAGTAGACAGCAATATATTATTTATTGTTAAACAGTAATAAAATAATAAAGTAATAAACTAATACCTCATGTTTATCATATGATATATACTGTATATATATATATATATATATATATATATATATATATATATATATATATATATATACACACACGGTCATGGCCGTAATTGTTGGCATCCCTGAAATTTTTCAAGAAAATGAAGTATTTCTCGCAGAAACGGATTGCAGCAACACATGTTTTGCTATACACGTTTATTCCCTTTGTGTGTATTGGACCTAAACCAAAAAAGGGAGGGAAAAAAGCAAATTGGACATAATGTCACACCAAACTCCAAAACTGGGCTGGACAAAATTATTGGCACCCTCAACTTAATGGGGTATTCCAGGAAAATACTTTTTTTTTTTTTTTTTTTTATATCAACTGGCTCCCGAAAGTTAAACAGATTTGTAAATGACTTCTATTAAAAAATCTTAATCCTTCCAATAATTATCAGCTGTTGAATTTGAGTTGTTCTTTTCTGTCTGGCAACAGTGCTCTCTGCTGACACCTCTGCTTGCCTCGGGAACTGCACAGAGTAGAAAAGGTTTGCTATGGGGATTTGCTTCTACTCTGGACAGTTCCCGAGACAGATGTCATTAGAGAGAACTTAGGCTTAAAAGAACAACTCAACTTCAGCAGCTCATAAGTACTGAAAGGATTACGATTTTTTAATAGAAGCAATTTACAAATCTAATCAACTTTCTGGAGCCAGTTGATAGCCTGCCACGTGTAACAGTGAATGACAGGTATTCGGACCAATCAGATTCACCCCGCCCCCTGCCTATATAAGGGAGCTGCGGCCATTGTTCTCTCTCTTGTTCCTGGGCTGGCAAACGAGAAGGATCTGCACAGCTATTATCACAGTGAGTTAGGCCTGAGCCTCAGCGGCAAAGGCTGAATCTATTCAGAATTGTGAGTGTATCAATCCCAAGCACTCTGCAAGATCACCGGACCTTATCTATCCCCTAAATCCGGACGGATCTGCAATAATTATCCTAAATTCAGAGACTTGTAATAATACTCAAGTTCCGCAACAACTGTCAGTCACTGAGCAATATAGATACTGTTTATATAAGACTGTCACTGTGCATTGGATTTACCGCAAACACTTAAGTAAAGTTATTCAAGTTCAACTTCCTTGTGGACCTTCAGTCATTTCATGCACCTATCGTTACTGGGAAGGGCGGCGATAGGCCGGAGAATTACCTCAGCATACTAGCCCTCAGCCTGGCGTCACGAACTATCGGGTTAATATTAACCCCTCATATACCGAAACAACATCCCCACTACTATACACCCCCCAAGGCTTACCACACCCACATATATAAGTTATTTTTCTGGATAGCCCCTTTAATATTTGGTTGCACACCCTTTGGAAAAAAAAACTGAAATCATTCGACTCCTATAACCATCAATAAGCATCTTACACTTCTCTGCCGGAATGTTGGATCACTCTTCCTTTGCAAACTGATCCAGGTCTCTCTTATTGGAAGGGCACCTTTTCCCAACAGTAATTTTAAGATCTCTCTACAGGCGTTCAATGGGATTTAGATCTGAACTCATTGCTGGCCACTTCAGAACTCTCCAGAGCTTTGTTGCCTTCCATTTCTGGGTGCTTTTTGACATATGTTTGGGGTCATTGTCCTGCTAGAAGACCCAAGATCTCTGACTCAAACCCAGCTTTCTGACACTGGGCTGTACAGTGCGACCCAAAATCCATTGGTAAACCTCAGATTTCATGATGCCTTGCACACAGTCAAGGCACCCAGTGCCAGAGGCAGCAAAACAACCCAAAAACATAATTGAACCTCCACCATATTTCACTGTAGGTACTTTTCTTTTAAGGTCTCATTCCAGTTTCGGTAAGCAGTCGAATAATGTGCTTTACCAAAAAGCTCTATCTTGGTCTCATCTGTCCACAAGACATTTTCCCAGAAGGATTTTGGCTTACTCAAGTTCATTTTGGCAAAATGTATCTTACTTCTTTATGTCTCTGTGTCAGCAGTGGGGTCCTCCTGGGTCTCCTGCCATAGCGTTTTATTTCATTCAAATATCGATGGATAGTTCACACTGACACTGATGCTCCCTGAGCCTGCAGGACAGCTTGAATATCTTTGGAATTTGTTTGGGGCTGCTTATCCCCCATCTGGACTATCCTGCATTGACACCTTTCATCAATTTTTCTCTTCGGTCCACGCCCAGTCAGATTAGCTACAGTGCCATGAGTTGCAAACTTCTTGATAATGTTGCGCACTGTGGACAAAGGCAAAACTAGATCTCTGGAGAGGGACTTGTAACCTTGAGATTGTTGATATTTTTCCACAATTTTGATTCTCAAGTCCTCAGACAGTTCTCTCCTCCTCTTTCTGTTTTATATTGACCACACCTGTTACTTGCCCCAAGTGAGTTTAAAGGAGCATCACATGCTTGAAACAATCTTATTTTTCCAAAATTTTGAAAGGGTGACAATAATTTTGTCCAGCCCATTTTTGGAGTTTGGTGTGACAATATGTCCAATTTGCTTTTTCCCCCCTCCTTTTTTTGGTTTAGTTCCAGTACACACAAAGGGAATAAACATGTGTATAGCAAAACATATGTTACTACAATCCTTATCTGAGAGAAAAACTTAATTTTCTTGAAACATTTCAGGGGTTCCAACATTTACGGCCATGACTGTGTGTGTGTGTGTATATATATATATATATATATATATATATATATATATATATATACATACATATACATTACACACACACACACACACATATATATATATATATATATATATATATATATATATATTGTGATGTCATCTGGCCTTGTAATGCTGGTGGAGGCAGGGGTGTCAGTGGGTTGTGGTTTGAACATATACAATGTTGGGCAGCCAGCCTGATTGGATAGTGTGGGTATCACTAACAGGTTGAAAACAGGCATGGTGCACTACACGTTATCATTTTTACTGGCACCTTGTATATGCATTATCTATGTGTAACTGTAGTACTAGGCAAGCAGTGAACTATGAATAGAAGGCGTGTATGTGTTTTTTCATCAGTATTTTGCACCTGTGCAAATAGCATTGCGGCTGATCTACATCATAATGGGAATAGGTGCCTATCAATAACCTTTAACCAGTAAGTGTGGCCTTTTCTCTGTGATTTTTTGAGTGATTAATGTCCCTTTTTTTCTGTGTTTTTCCAGTAGTCAACTGTTTATAAACTAAATAGTTTATATTTAGCCAGACTATAAGGGAGTATACTATATATATAAATGCAATGTTATTTACAAGTCACTAGTTATTTACTAGTTATCAGAGGAAAAAATATAGTAAATAAAGAACCCAAAAATTCTAAACCAGATATAATAATTATGGGACTGTGGAATATTTTTTTTTTTCATTCATAAGTAAAAAGTAATGATTGCATGAGGAAAGACCATTATGAAAAAAAAATACAGAAAAAAATACATGCAGAAAAGAAAACACACACAGGAATAAAATGGCGAAAATAACATGAGGGCAACAATGGCGTGGCATGTTTCTTTTTTTTTTTAAAGTTGTTTCCTTTGTTGGTACATGAGTTTATTTGTTTATACGTGCAAACATAGATGAATATCTTGATATTTTTACAAATTTTTAACTCCTTAAGAACTCAGGGTTTTTTGTACTTTTATTTTTTCCTCCTTACCTTCTAAAAATCTTAACGCTTTCAGTTTTCCACCTACAGACCTATACGAGGGCTTGTTTTTTGTGCTACCTATTTCACTTTGTAATGACATCTATCATTTCACCACAAAATCTATGGCAAAACAAAAAAAAAATTGTGGGACAAAATTGAAAAAAAGCTCACCATTTTGTAATTTTTGGCAGCTTCTGTTTCTACCTGGTGCACTTTTCCATAAAAATGACAACTTATCTTTATTCTGTTGTTTGATTAAAATGATACCCAACTTATATAGGTTTGATTTTGTATCACTTTTGTTAAAAAAAATTACAACTTTTTGCACAAAAATTTGTATGTTTAAAATTGACATCTTCTGACCCCTATAACTTTTTAATTTTTCCGTGTACGGGGATGTGTGAGGGGTAATTTTTTTGCACTGTAATCTCTAGTTGTTATTATCACTTTTTATACATTTTTTTTAGGGTATACAAATTAAGTGATCAAAAATATGCAATTTTGGTCTGATATTTTTTTACGTATACGCCATTGACTGTGTGGTTTAATTAACCTTATAATTTTATATTTCGGACATTTACACATGCGGCAACACCATATATGTTTATTTTTGTTTACATATTTTATTTTAAAATGGGAAAAGGGGGGTAATTCAAACTTTTATTAGGGAGGAGGTTAATTCACATTTATTAACTATTTTTTTTACACTATTTTTTAGTCCCCATAGGAGGCTATTACATGCCATCCTTTAATTGCAGACACTGTTCAATGCTATGTCATTGTTATCGGTGCTCTGCTGCTCCAGCCTGCCATGGCTGGCTGGAGCATCAAATCATCGATAGGAAGGCAAGGAGGCAGGAAAGCCCGCGTCATAGAAGGGGAGCAGGCGCAGGGCGTACCTAAGGAGTTAAGAAAAAATAAAGAAAGAAATATCCCAAAATACTATAGGTGAAGAAGGGCTGAAAAAAACTTACATTCATTTGCTATCCTATAAAGAATTTCTTAATAGTGTTAAAAGGTGAATTAAAAGTACTATAAAATGTGCACTCAAGGCTCACACTGATAAAAGGACATAGATATGAAAAATAAAATTTGTCAGGAGTTTTCTCATTATATCCAGCAAGTGTATGCCAAATGAAAGTCTATGCCACAGGGTTACTTCTTTGGAGACTCTCATAGTCTGAACTTTGTATTCAACATTATAAAGCCTAATACATGCTTATATATTTGTTTTGAAAAGCATAATGTTTTCAAGTGTATTTATTTGTGTTTTGAAATTACATTCACAATTCCCTTAAGCAGTTCATGTATTAGTTTTCAAAATCAGACCATGTTATACTAACTAGAGGTGCCTACTGAAGAGTAAAATGCAATTTTCTGATATATAGTTTTTAACCAATAAACAATTTACAAAAACTAAAATTCAAATAAACATATTGTTTGTACCTTCTAGACAGAGAACAACTATTTACACATATATGAACCCAAGTGTACATAGGAAATACAGGTTGTAAGGCTGGGTTCACAAATATCAGGCGTCCGGCATAGTTTCCCTCCAGCATGCACCAGAGGGAAGCTTATGCTAAAACTGATCCCATTCATTTGAATGGGACAGTTCACAATCATAAGGCGTCTTGATTTTTAAACTGGATGGTTGGACATGCCGGAGAGCACCAGAGAGGGGAAGGCAGCTTGCTGTGATCCCGTCTGCCTTCCAGTAACAATGGATGCCATACGACTGATGTTTTTTAATGCCGGATTGTTGGACACGCCAGAGAGCACCGGAAAGGGGAACACCTTCCAGAAACAATGGACGCCGAATTCCATACAGCTGATGACAACTTGTCATCAGTTGTGGCATCAGTTGCATCCAGATCTAGACTGAGTTCACCTATGCCAGATATCAGACATATGTGAACCCAGTCTTAGTATGCTCTCACTGCAGAATATACATCTTGTAAGGCTGGGTTCACATATGTCTGGCATCCGACATAGTTAAACTCAGCCTAGATCTCGATGCAACTGAAGCCATAACTGCCGACAACATGCATCAGTTGTATGACATCCAGCTTCCATTGTTTCTGGACACTGGATAGGGGAACACAGCAAGCTTTCTTCCCCTGTCCATTGCTGTCCGACATGTCCAACCATCCGGCATTAACATTTAGATGCAGGATGATTGTGAACTGTCCCATCCAAATGAATTGTATCATTTCTAGCATCAGTTTACCTCCAGTGAACACTGGAGGGAAACTATGCCGGATGCCAGACATATGTAAACCCAGCCTAACACTCACATACATGGAATCAATTTTAGAAGACAATGACAATTGGCCTCTGGCCACAATGATACTTCAATTGGTGAATATACACTGCTCAAAAAATAAAGGGAACAGTTAAACAACACAATGTAACTCTAAGTCAATCACACTTCTGTGAAATCACACTGTCCACTCAGGAAGCAACACTGATTGACAATCAATTTCACATGCTGTTGTGCAAATGGAACAGACACCAGATGGAAATTATAGGTAATTAGCAAGACACCCCAAATAAAAGAGTGGTTCTGCACTGACTACGTTTCAGTTCCTATGCTTCCTGGCTGATGTTTTTGGTCACTTTTAAATGCTGGCGGTGCTTTCACTCTAGTGGTAGCATGTGACGGAGTCTAAAACCCAAGTGGCTCAGGTAGTGCTGCTCATCCAGGAGGGCACCTCAATGCAAGCTGTGGCTAACAGGAGACAGGCCAGTACATCAGGAGACGTAGAGAAGGCCGTAGGAGGGCAACAACCCAGCAGAAGGACCGCTACCTCTGCCTTTGTGCAACGAGGAGCAGGAGGAACACTGCCAGAGACCTGCAAAATTACCACCAGCAGGCCACAAATGTGCATGTGTCCACTGAAACGGTTATAAACAGACTCCATGTAGGTGGTCTGAGGGCCCGACGTTTACAGGTGGGGGTTGTGCTTACAGCCCAACACGGTGCAGGACGTTTGGCATTTGCCAGAGAACATCAAGATTGGCAAATTTGCCACTGGCGCCCTGTGTTCTTCACAGATGAAAGCATGTTCACACTGAGCACATGAAACAGACGTGACAGAGTTTGGAGACACAGTAGAGAACATCCAGGAGTTGGCGGTTGCTTTAGTCCAGGTCTGGGAGGACATCCCTCAGGAAACCATCCACCACCTCATCAGGAGCATGCCCAGGCGTTGTAGGGGGGTCATACGGGCACGTGGAGGCCACATACACTACTGACCCTTATTTGGACTTGTTTTAAGGACATTACATCAAAGTTGGATCTGACTGTAGTGTGGTTATCCACTTTGATTTTGAGTGGGACTCCATTTCCACAAATAATGGTAAGTGCCTGAAAATGGCCTGGACAGGGAGAGAGGGGTCTTTAACCCCTTAAGGACCAAGGACGTACAGGTACGTCCTTGGTCCTGCTCCCATGATATAACGCAGGGTTACACGGTATACCGCATCATATCACGGCGGGCCGGCCTTATAGTGAAGCCGGGACCCGCCGCTAATAGCGCGCGGCGCTAATTGCAGCGCCGCGCGATATTAACCCGTTAGCCGCGCGCTCAGAGCTGAGCCGCGTGGCTAAAAGTGAAAGTAAAAAGTGCCGGTTAACTCAGTGGGCTGTTCGGGATAGCCGCGGCGAAATCGCACCATCCCAAACAGCTTACAGGACAGCAGGAGGGCCCCTACCTGCCTCCTCGCTGTCCGATCGCCGAATGACTGCTCAGTGCCTGAGATCCAGGCATGAGCAGTCATGCGGCAGAATCATCGATCACTGGTTTCCTATGAGAAACCAGTGATCAATGATAAAGATCAGTGTGTGCAGTGTTATAGGTCCCTATGGGAGCTATAACACTGCAAAAAAAAAAGTGAAAAAAAAAAAAAAAAAAAAAAAAGTGAATGACTATCATTCAACTCTTCCCCTATTAAAAGTTTGAATCACCCCCCTTTTCCCATAAAAAACCCCACAGTGTATATAAAAATAAAAATAAGGGGGCGTGGCTTGACGCGCTGGCGGGAGGACGTGTTCTCTAAGCGCTCCTGACCGGGCCACCTGATTCTGGGCTACATCCATATGTTATGGGAGGCAATCGCAAACACAGAAAACCCAGAAAGCCTGCTGAACCCTCCAAGACCGCGACCCACCTGATCCCGGACTTTTTTCAGCCTCAGGGGCCGACCGCGATGCGGGAGAAGACAGCGCCTGTACCTGCTGTCCTCACTGGGCCCCGGACCGGAAGTGAACCTCCGCCTCGCAGCAGCGCTGCACTCACACCGGAGTCCGCAACTATGGAGGACAGCGCCCGACTTCCAACACCCCGGCCACCACAGCTGATCGCTGAGGACAGAGGGACGCCGAGAGCAGACACAAACAGCCTGGAAGCGCAAGTACATAGGGGCACAGAGCCTCTTCCGGACCCGCATTCCCTGTGCCCTCGGGCCCCCAGACAGCAGACGCCTGTCCTCTGCCCCCTCACTAAGGAGACGACTGGGACTTGCTCCGGGCCTGCTCCTATTAAACTAAGTGCCCCAAAGGTGAAAGCTGCACCTCCCACAACACCTCCTGGGGTGCCCGATGAAAGAAACCCAAATGGCTCCCCCGGCTTGCCCTCCCATGCACGGTCTCCTGGGCTGTCCGCCACATTGCCTCCCCGCCCGGAGGTCCCAGCGAACACACAGGTGGACCACGCGGCAACCCCTGCTCCTGCTCTTCTACCTGCCGCATCTCAAACAGCTAGTGTCCCAAATGTAACTACACTACCTGTAACTGCATCTCCTTTGAATTCCCTCACTGGTCCTACTAACAGGTCCCCCTCTGAACTTCCTCATACCCGACCTGTCCCAGGCCCCGCACCACGGGACGTTCTAGACTGGGCCTCTGAAATGGAGACTAATCCCCCATGCTCTGATGCGGATTCATGTGTGTCTTCAGACGACTCAGACACTCCTGATTACTGGGGGGCAAGCCCCCCTGCTAAGAAAAAGCTGTTCAAGACACCATCGAAACTTTCGGCTGCTAGGTCCTGTGGAACTGACTGCTCGTCTTCTGATGACTCTCGAGGTGATGTGTCAAGCAGGCCCAAACAAGCTAAAACCCCAATACAAAGCCAAGAGAATACCCCTACGCTGCACTCTGCCTCGTATCCTTCGGTCCCCTCACTGCCCACTCCTGAGATGGCAGCCAACACCCTGAAGGGACACCCTGAACTTCAGGCACTCCTGGCCTTACTGCCGACTAAAGCTGACATGTTCTCATTGGCGGCAGACCTGAAGTCGGCGTGGCAACAAGACCTACAACCTGTCAGAGAGGACATCTCTACCCTACAGACGAGGGTACAATCCCTTGAGGACTCTCACTCGTCCATGGCTGCACAAATGAGGTCATTGCAAGAGTCTACAAAAAATCTCTCCTTACATCAAATGGCGACAGTCGAACACCTTGACGATATTGACAATAGAAACAGGCGCAACAACATACGTCTGAAGGGGCTGCCGGAGTCGGTACCACCCCAAGAGCTGGCAATCACGTTGCAGAGACTTTTTAATGAGATACTTCACAAGCCTCCTGATCACCCAATTGAACTGGATAGAGCACATCGTGCACTCAAAGCCAAGAGCCCAGACCCCAGTAAACCGAGAGATGTCATCTGCCGTGTTCACCACTTTACTGTAAAGGATGAAATAATGCGCAGGGCCAGGACCCTTAAGAACCTCTCCTATAATGGTGCAGCCATTCAGATATTCCCGGACCTTTCACTCCGCACTCTACGTCTGAGGTCTGCCCTGAAACCCTTGCTGTCACTTCTACAGAATGCAAAGATTCTATACAGATGGGGATTCCCTTTCTCCTTAGTGGCCAGACATGGCTCCACTACTGCCACTCTCCGACACCCGGACGACCTGCCTCAATTTCTGCGCGCCTTCAGGTTGCCGCCTGTTCTGATGCCAGAGTGGGATGCGCTGTTCCAACTCAGCCCAGCAGTCCCCTTGAACCCACGCATGATGCAATCTACCAGACGTGGTCCCTCTTCTCCTGCTGACCCGTTACCTCAACGCCAGAAGAGAAAGACTTGACTCCACTCTTTCCTTACTGGAAGATTCTCTTATCTCCTCGTATTGTTTCTTTAAGAACTTCCTTGAGTCCGACCTATGAGCCCAAGGCTACTGGACTTCGCTAAGGACTTCGTCAGAATCTTTTCTTTCTCCTCGGTGAAGGACTCCTTAGTCCTTATGTTTTCTGATTTTGTTTGTTGGTTTGATTATGATACCTGATACTTGTAATATACTATACCGTGACAGCTATAAATATTGCTGACTGCCCAACCTCCCATCACTACATACCCCCATAGCTTGTCATAGTTTTCCACCTTGCCTCCCCGCCATCAGCCTTCATAGGGTTATGCACCCACAAGATATATAGCCCTCATATAGGATTACCCTCCCTCACATGTTGAGTCGAGGCCCACTTTGTACTGTCATTGGGCCCTGGTCCACGCACCTCCTAATGTCTCTCTATCTAGCGACATTATGTGTTAGGCTGCTTGCGGTCCCCGGCCCTCGCCTCTTCTACGTCACCCCCACTAGGTCTGTGGCCAGGCTGGCTCTGGCCTATATTTTGGCCCTTATGGCCACCTTCTTTAGCTCCCTTGCTTATGTGTCTATGCGTATGCCTGTTTTTTTCTTTTGTGTTCTCATCTCGTCCTCTCTTCTCTTTTCCTTTTCTAGGTCAGCAACACTTTCTTATTCCTCCACTCCTTGCGGATCAGCCATCTGGAAGAACCCGGGGCACCTGAGTGAGTTTAACATTATAAGTCTTATTCCCTATGGCCAATGATATCAAAGTAGCCTCACTAAATGTGAGGGGCTTCCACACGCCCGAAAAGAGAGCCCAGATTTTATATGCCTTTCATAAACAGAAGGTGCATATTCTCACGCTCCAAGAGACTCATTTCAAAGAGGGCTGCCTCCCTGCCATCAGTGCCAGATACTATCCCAAGTGGTACCATAGCACAAACCCGGAAGCCAGGACGAAAGGGGTGTCGATCGCTTTTCACAAATCTCTGCCAGTCGACATCACCTCTACACTAGTAGACCCTGATGCTAGGTTTATCTTTGTAAATTTTACTGTGACAGGACACAACTTCACTGTGGCATCAGTCTACGCACCAAACCACTCACAGATCCCTTTCCTAATCCGAACCATAGATAAGCTAGCCAACTTTGCCACAGGTAATATTATCTTAAGTGGAGATTTTAATGTCCCCCTCTTTCCCTCCTGCGACACATCTTCAGGACACTCTACACTGTCCCACAACAAGCTGAGAGCACTACGCCTAAAACTTCACTCCCTCCAACTCAATGATACTTGGCGGACCCAACACCCACAAGAGAAAGATTACACGTTCTATTCCCATCCTAGAAACTCTTACAGCAGAATTGATTACATCTTTCTTTCGCACCATCTCTTGCCATCCATTTCACTCACCTCTATTGGTACAGTTACACATTCGGATCATGCCCCGGTGTTCTGTTCCTTTGCCCTGCCCTCGTTTGCCAAGCCCCATGCCTCATGGAAACTAAACGAATCATTGTTGCTTGATGCACTTTGCCTTCAGGAACTGAAAGACACTATAGCCCAATTTGAAGCTCATCACGCAGAGGACTCTACCTCACTGGCGATGAAGTGGGACGCCCTAAAGTGCGTGCTTAGAGGGGTCCTGATGGGGCATGGGGCGAGGTTGAAGCGAGAGGCGGCGCACAGGTTCAAGACCTTAATGCAATCGCTCCACACCCTAGAGGCCCAACATAAACGCTCCCAACTGGACAATGTTTATAGAGAGTTAATTAAAGTTAGACATGAATTGCTGGAGGTGATGAACGCCAAACACCGTTATTTTAAACAGCTTACCGGGAGGGTCTTCTATGAATGGAGCAATAAATCTGGTCGCCTCCTTGCTTCAGCTCTTAGAAAAAAGCGCACATCCACGTATATTCCGGCGATTCGGACCTCCCCTAACTCCATCTCTCACCTCACCCCAGACATACTATCTGCGTTCCACAAGTACTACTCTGAACTTTATAATCTTCCTAAACCCCCGGCCCTGACCACACCTCCCCCCGCTTTACCCTCACTAAGGCACTATCTAGACTCAACGGCTCTGCCTAAACTCCCCCATGATGTGATCCAATCCCTAGAATCTCCATTTTCTGCGGAAGAACTAGATGACGCCATATCGGCCATGCCCTCGGGTAAAAGCCCTGGCCCCGATGGATACACTAGTAAATTCTATAAAACTCTCAAGGTAGACTTAATTGCCCCCCTCCTTAAGACGTTCAACTCGGTCTCTCAAAATTCCCCACTGCCCCCTTCCTTCCTCCGGGCATACATCATCGTTATCCCGAAGGAGGGTAAGGATCCCCTTCTCTGCCCTAGCTACAGGCCGATATCACTTATTAACACGGACGCCAAACTGTTTGCCAAATTACTGGCGAATAGGCTGGCAGACCACCTGGGCTCCCTCATCCACCCTGATCAAGTGGGCTTTGTCCGCGGACGCGAGGCAAGGGACAATACTCTGAGAGCTTTCTCTACAATACATTATGCACGTCGACATAATATCCCAACCATGCTCCTGTCTCTGGACGCGGAGAAGGCCTTTGACCGGGTGGACTGGGATTTCCTGCAGATGACACTCTCACACATTGGTGTTGGCGACTCAATGATGGCCCGAATTATGGCGCTGTACACTAATCCCCTAGCTCAGATACGTGTAAACGGACAACTTTCTGCCCCTCTTCCCATTTGTAATGGCACGCGGCAGGGTTGCCCTCTTTCGCCGCTCCTGTATGTCCTCTGCATGGAGCATCTCCTTGTGGACATCAGACAAAACGCTGACATTAGGGGGATATCAGTGCCGCCTTGCCATTACAAATGCTCGGCATTTGCCGACGACTTGCTCCTCTTCCTCACCTCCCCACACTTGTCACTACCCTCATTGTTGGCCACTATCCGCCGTTTTGCCAGCTATAGCAACTATAAATTGAACACATGCAAATGTGAAGCCCTAAATATCAACATTCCCGTCCATACCCTCCAGACACTGAGAGCCTCCTATCCGTTTAAGTGGCAAACACGATCCTTGCAATATCTAGGTGTTCAAGTCCCGGCTGTTCTGACTGACACATACCGACTTAACTTTCCGCCCCTTCTACAAACGCTGCGCTCAGACTTAGCCAGGTGGAATCGTGGCGACCTCTCCTGGCTTGGCAGGATCAATGCATTCAAGATGAATATCCTCCCCCGCCTCCTATACCTGTTTTCGGGTATTCCTGTACACCTGCCTCGCTCTTTCTTTAGAGAGATCGCTGCGATCCAGACTGGATTTGTGTGGGCACACCGTCACCCCCGCCTAGCCAGAAACGTCCTCATTAGGAGAAAGACCGAGGGAGGCCTGGCACTTCCAGACTTCTCTGCTTACTATATGGCATCAACCCTCACGAGGGTATTAGATGGGTTCCACCATAGAGAGGAGAAGCAGTGGGTAGCACTTGAACATCGGACTTCGGGTATAGACATGCGATCAGTGCTATGGCTGCCTAAGATTCCTTGGACCAATGATACCTCTTTGAGTCTCCCACCCATAACGGCCTCAGTTATCTGGGCCCATAAGACATACTCCTCCCGCCTGTCTATGTTCCCAAACTCTAGCCCACTGTCACCACTCTTTGGAAATCCGCTGTTCCCCCCGGCCTTGACCTCCACATCATACCTTTCCCTGATTAGGTCTTCAGCACCAGTAATAAGGGATCTCTTACACTCATCGGGCGTGAAGCCCCTTGAGATCATTATGGGTGATGTGCCGCCCACTGCTTCTCATAGGTTTCAATATTTACAATTCAAACATTTCTACGAGAAAAATAAAAGTAAGATGGACCTACACCGAACCCTCACACCTTTTGAGCGTTTCTGTACCTCTTCACCCCTTACCGGCAGAACTGTGAGTGTCTTATATTCTCAACTCTTAGATAGTCTCACAAAGGGACAGATGACATTCTGCTCTGCATGGGAACGAGAGACCAATTGTTCCGTATCAGAGGAGGAGTGGAGGAAAGCCTTCTCTTGGTGCCACCGGTCTGCCACTTCGTCTAAAGCACACGAAACTAACTATAAGGTAATGACGCGATGGTATCGTGTCCCATCGCTCCTCGCCCACATGTACCCGAATATTTCGGACATTTGTTGGCGGTGTGGAGAACCGGGAGGCACCATGTATCATATTTGGTTGAAGTGTCCGGCACTTGCTTCATTTTGGTCGCGGGTGACGGACATTATAGGCAGAGTATTGGACTTGTCGCTTCCCATGGAGCCCAAGATTCTTCTCTTGTCAATCCTCCCAAATGACATACCCAAGGCTTCGGCCCGACTACTCCATTTTTTACTTTTAGCCGCTAGAACGGTCATTCCACGCCTATGGAAGTCATCCACTCCCCCATCTGTTTCGTCCTGGCTTCAGGAGACCTCCTGCTTACATAGAATGGAGGAGCTAGTGGCAGACTCACGTGGCCAACTTGACAAATTCACCTCCATATGGAGGCCGTGGACTGCCTTTATGGCCTCTGATGAATTCTCGTCCATCCATAGCCCGACCACATAAAGCCCTCAGTGTTACTATATGACCGATACCCATGCTCGGGTGCCTAGGGTTTCCGAAGGATGTGCTGTGACGCAAGGTAAGATACTTCTTGCTTATTGACCTCTTCTCCTCCTTCCTTTCTCCCATCTATCCCTGTCTGTTTCTCACCTCTTTTTGCTACACCTTTTCTCCCCCTCTATTCTTTTACCTCTCTTTGTTCAACATTGACAGAGGCTCTACTGCCGATTGTTCTACCCCAGACTGGCGTAACATGTCAAGGCAGCCGCCACTTAAATGCCATACTCTACTCACTTATATAACCGCTATAGACAACACATACTTATTCACTCGCTGTGATACCACCTAACATTCTTGAATATACACCTGTTGACCATTTGTATAGTGGCTTGTATGTTACCTTCCACTACGTTTTCTCTATTCTCGTACTATGTGTGGAACATTTAGTGTTCTCTAGGTCTCAAGCCTGTCGAGACTTAGTTGTGTCCCATTTCGATGCAATTATGTGGCCCCTGTTTATTGTTTCTTGTTATAAAAACTTGAATAAAAATATACTTTGGAAAAAAAAAATAAATAAAAATAAACATATATAGTATCACTGTGTGCGCAAATGTCCGAATTATAAAAATATATCGTTAATTAAACCGCTCGGTCAATGGCGTACGCGCAAAAAAATTCCAGAGTCCAAAATAGTGCATTTTTGGTCACTTTTTAGATAATTTAAAAATGAATAAAAAGCGATCAATAAGTCCTATTAATGCAAAAATTTTACCGTTAAAAACTTCAGTCACGGCGCAAAAAATGAGCCCTCATACCGCCCCATACACGGAAAAATAAAAAAGTTATAGGGGTCAGAAGATGACAATTTTAAACGTATTAATTTTACTGCATGTAGTTATGATTTTTTCCAGAAGTACGACAAAATCAAACCTATATAAGTAGGGTATTATTTTAATCGTATGGACCTACAGAATAAAGATAAGGTGTCAATTTTACCGAAAAATGTACTACGTAGAAACGGAAGCCCCCAAAATTTACAAAACGGCATTTTTTTTTCAATTTTGTCGCACAATGATTTTTTTTTCCGTTTCACCGTAGATTTTTGGGCAAAATGACTGTCGTCATTACAAAGTAGAATTGGTGGCGCAAAAAATAAGCAATCATATGGATTTTTAGGTGCAAAATTGAAAGAGTTATGATTTTTTAAAGGCAAAGAGCAAAAAACGAAAATGCAAAAAGGAAAAACCCCCGGTCCTTAAGGGGTCAATGAAGGTGATATCTATATATATAAAACTCAATTGGGGAGATTTAGCAAAACCTGTGTAGAGGAAGAGTGGTGCAGTTGCCCATAGCAACCAAACAGATCGCTACTTTCATTTTTCAGAGGCCTTTTTATAAATGAAAGAAGTGATCTGATTGGTTGCTATGTGCAACTGCACTGCTTTTCCTCTCCACAGGTTTTGATGAATCTCCCCAAATGTGTGTATTTGTGTATGTATGTCTGTATGTTCCAGCATCACGTCCAAATGGCTAAAGATATTAACATGAAACTTGGCACACATGTTACTTATATGTCAACAACAAACATAGAATAGGTGATTTAACCCTTACTCACCCTGATTTGCCAGGGGCGGGGTTTTTGTTTAAAGTCCCATACAAGTCTATGGGAAATATATGTTACTGCTTTACTTCCAAACGGCTGGAGATATTACAATAATACTTGGTCACATGTTACTTATATGTCCACTTAAAATATAGGATAGTTAATTTAAACCTTAACTACCCCATTTGTGAGGGTCGGGGTTTTGTTTAAAGTCCCATGCAAATCAATGGGAAATGTATGTTCCCACATAACTTCTGTATGGCTGGACATATTTCAATATCTGGTACACATATTACGGGTCGGGATAGGAGTTCGAGATGGGAGTTCTAGATGGAAGTTCGAGATAGGAGGACGGGATAGGAGGTCGGGATAGGAGAATGGCATAGGAGGTCGGGATTGAAAGTCGGGATAGGAGGTTGAGATAGGAGGACGAGATAGGAGGTCGAGATAGGAGGTTGAGATAGGAGGTAGAGGCTAGGAGGTCGAGATAGGAGGTCGAGATAGGAGGTCGAGATAGGAGGACGGGATAGGAGGACGGGATAGGACAGGATAGGAGGAAGGGATAGGAGGAAGGGAAAGGAGGAAGGGAAAGGAGGTCGGGATAGGAGGTCGGGATAGGAGGTCGGGATAGGAGAAAGGGATAGGAGAACGGGATTGGAAGTCGGAATAGGAGGTCGAGATAGGAGGTCGAGATAGAAGGTAGAGATAGGAAGTAGAGGCTTGGAGGTCCAGATAGGAGGTCGGGAAAGGAGGTCGAGATAGAAGGATGGGATAGGAGAACGGGATAGGAGGTCAAGATAGGAGGTCAAGATAGGAGGTCGAGATAGGAGGAAAGGATATGAGGATGGGATATGAGGACGGGATAGGAGGTCGGGATAGGAGGTCGGGATAGGAGGTTGGGATAGGAGGTCGGGATAGGAGGTCGGGATAGGACGAGATAGGACGGGATAGGAGGAAGGGATAGGAGGAAGGGAAAGGAGGAAGGGAAAGGGAGAAGGGAAAGGAAGAAGGGATAGGAGGTTGGGATAGGAGGACGGGATAGGAGGACGGGATAGGAGGACGGGATAGGAGGACGGGATAGGAGGATGGGATGGGAGGTCGGGATAGGAGGTTGGGATAGGAGATCGGGATATGGCAACAATATATGAGGACAGGACTTGAAGTCAAAAGCTACCTCCTTTGTTTATTTTCCTCCCCAACAAGGATTAGGAAGGAAAAACCGGGCAACGCCGGGTATTCAGCTAGTCTATATATATAAAACTCAATGTGTGTATGTGTCTATGTATGTGTGTATGTTCCAGCATCACATCAAAACGGCTGAAGATATTAACATGAAACTTGGCACACATGTTACTTATATGTCAACAACAAACATAGGATAGGTAATTTAACCCTTACTCACCCCATTTGCCAGGGGCGGGGTTTTTGTTTAAAGTCCCATACTAGTCTATGGGAAATATATGTTACTGCATAACTTCCAAACGGCTGGAGATATTTTGATAATACTTGGTCACATGTTACTTATTTGTCCACTTAAAATCTAGGATAATTAATTTAACCCTTAACTACCTTCATTTGTGAGAGTCTGGGTTTTTGTTTAAAGTCCCATGCAAATCAAAGGGAAATGTATGTTCCCACATAACTTCCGTACGGATGGAGATATTTCAATACCTGGTACACATATTATGGGTCGGGATAGGAGGTCAGAATAGGAGGTCGAGATAGGAGGTCACGATAGGAGGACGGGATATGAGGACGAGATAGGAGGTCGGGATAGGAGGTCGAGATATGAGGATGGGATAGGAGGTCGGGTAGGATGTTGGGATAGGAGGACGGGACAGGAGGTCGGGATAGGAGGTTGGGATAGGAGGTCAAGATAGGAGGACAGGATAGGAGGACAGGATAGGAGGACAGGATAGGAGGTCGAGATAGGAGGACGGGATATGAGGTCGAGATAAGAGGTCGGGATAGGAGGATGGGATAGGAGGTCGAGATAGGAGGACGGGCTATGAGGTCGAGATAGGAGGCCGCGATAGGTGGACAGGATATGAGGACGGGATAGGAGGTCGGGATAGGAGGTCGCGATAGGAGGACGGGATATGAGGACGGGATAGGAGGTCGGGATAGGAGGTCGAGATATGAGGATGGGATAGGAGGTCGGGTAGGATGTTGGGATAGGAGGACGAGACAGGAGGTCGGGATAGGAGGTTGGGATAGGAGGTCAAGATAGGAGGACAGGATAGGAGGTCAAGATAGGAGGACGGGATATGAGGTCGAGATAAGAGGTCGGGATAGGAGGATGGGATAGGAGGTCGAGATAGGAGGACCGGCTATGAGGTCGAGATAGGAGGCCGCGATAGGAGCACAGGATATGAGGACGGGATAGGAGGTCGGGATAGGAGGTCGAAATATGAGGACGGGATAGGAGGTTGGGATAGGAGGACGGGATAAGAGAAAGGGATATGAGGTCGGGATAGGAGGACGGGATAGGAGGACGGGATAGGAGGACGGGATAGGAGGACGGGATAGGAGGTCAAGATAGGAGGACGGAATAGGAGGTTGAGATAGGAGGTCGGGATAGGAGGACAGGATAGGAGGACGGAATAGGAGGTCGAGATAGGAGGTCGGTATAGGAGGACGGGATAGGAGGAAGGAATTGGAGGTCAAGATAGGAGGACAGGATATGGGGTTGGGATATGACAACAATACATGAGGACAGGATATGAAGTCAAAAGCTTCCTCCTTTGTTTATTTTCCTCCCCAACAAGGATTAGGAAGGAAAAACCGGGGACTCAGCTGGTATATATATATATAAATATATATATATATATATATATATATATATATAGACAAAGAATAAGTCAGCCAGCACTTTAGTTGATACCAAACTATTATATGGAGCTGGCCTACAGGTGCACGCTACTATGCTAGATATACAGCAACAGAAGAATGCAGCAGCACACTGCCAGCACAAAGATATAGGTGCAACATGAATATGCAGTTAAAACATGGAGAGCCATACAGCTATGGTGTAATAGATGCAAATGTGAAACTATGAAATAGTGAGGCACTTAGCTCGCAAATTTGTCTCCGCCGGCGGTCAAATAGCTTGGACCGTCCCACCGCGATAGGGTGGCCTCCTTGGGACGGACCCTACACTGTGAATATGCCTCTGTGTGAACAGTTCAGTAAGCATGGCAGGGTCTGGAACATCCAAGACACCTTATATTCTTTGTCTGTATTGCACATACGGGGGAGTGGCTACCTCCATGTTGGCCTTGCACCCCACCCACCTCTATCAGGTGTGTATATAAGGTGTCTTGGATGTTCCAGACCCTACCATGCTTACTGAACTGTTAACACAGAGGCATATTCACAGTGTAGGGTCTGTCCCAAGGAGGCCACCTTATCGCGGTGGGACGGTCCAAGCTATTTGACCGCCGGCGGAGACAAATTTGCGAGCTAAGTGCCTCACTATTTCATAGTTTCACATTTGCATCTATTACACCATAGCTGTATAGCTCTCCATGTTTTAACTGCATATTCATGTTGCACCTATATCTAGTATAGGAGGTCTGAATAGGAGGTCGAGATATGAGGACAGGAAAGGAGTACGGGAAAGGAGGTCGGGATAGGAGGTCGAGATAGGAGGTCGAGATAGGAGGTCAGGATAGGTGGTCGGGATACGAGGACGGGATAGGAGGATGGTATAGGAGGTCAGGATAGGAGGTCGAGATAGGAGGATGGGATATGAGGACAGGATAGGAGGATGGGAAAGGAGGTCCGGATAAGAGGACAGGATAGGAGGACGGGAAAGGAGGACAGGATAGGAGGTCGGGATAGGAGGTCGGGATAGGAGGTCGGGATAGGAGGACAGGATAGGAGGTCTTGATAGGAGGACGGGATAGGAGGACGGGATAGGAGGACGGGATAGGAGGTCGAGATAGGAGGACAGGATAGGAGGACGGGATAGGAGGTCCAGATAGGAGGTCCAGATAGGAGGAAGGGATAGGAGGAAGGGATAGGAGGACGGGATAGGAGGACGGGATAGGAGGACGGGATAGGAGGATGGGATAGGAGGTCGGGATAGGAGGTCGGGATATGAGGTCGGGATAGGAGGTCGAGATAGGAGGTCGGGAAAGGAGGACGGGATAGGAGGTCGAGATAGGAGGTCGGGATAGGAGGACGCGATAGGAGGTCGGGATATGAGGTCGGGATAGGAGGTCGAGATAGGAGGTCGGGAAAGGAGGACGGGATAGGAGGTCGAGATAGGAGGTCGGGAAAGGAGGACGGGAGAGGAGGTCGAGATAGGAGGATGGAATAGGAGGACGGGATAGGAGGTCCAGATAGGAGGTCCAGATAGGAGGACAGGATAGGAGGACAGGATAGGAGGACGGGATAGGAGGACAGGATAGGAGAACGGGATAGGAGGACGGGATAGGAGGACGGGATAGGAGGACGGGATAGGAGGACGGGATAGGAGGTCGAGATAGGAGGACGGGATAGGAGGACGGGATAGGAGGTCTGGATAGGAGGTCGGGATATGACTACAATTTATGAGGACAGGATATGAAGTCAAAAGCTTCAGCAGGGATCCAGGGCAAATGCCGAGGGGGGCAATGTAGGGAAAACGCCCTTGCGATCTGCGGCGATACCGGGCTGATCGGGTCTCTGGGACCCGACCACCCGGTAATTTTGCATGATCCCGGCTGTCACAGACAGCCAGGACCATGCTAAAGTATAGGAGCGAGGTGGCTGGCCTGCCACCTCCTCCGATCCCCTGCAATTCTTCGGTTAGTTAACCGACCAATCGCAGGGGGGGGGGGGGGGGGCGGTTACTTCCTCCCGCCCTGCCCGGCCCCTGGAAGTCCGGAGAGGACGGGAGGAAGACCGGAGGATCTGGCGGGGGGCGGGGGAGTGCTGGGGACCGGCCCCGGTACTTACCTTGTCCCTGAAGACCCGGATCCCGGCGATGAAGACTGCGGCGGCGGCGACAGGTGAGTGGATCTTCAGCCGCGGTCGGGCCCTTTACAGCAATGCACGTCGCCATAAAGCGACATGCATTGCTGTATTGGGACCCTGTATACTACAACTCCCAGCATGCCCAGACAGCTCTTGGCATCTGGGCATGCTGGGAGTTGCAGTTTTGCAACATCTGGAGGTCCACAGTTTTGGGACCACTGTGCCCTTCCAGATGTTGCAAAACTACACATCCTCAGCATGCCCTTACTGTCCAGGCATGCTGGGAGTTGTAGTTCTGTAACATCTGGCCCGTCAGATGTTGCAGAACTACAACTCCCAGCATGCCTGGACAGTTTTGGCATACTGGGAGTTGAAGTTTTGCAACATCTGGAAGGGCACAGATTGGGAACCACTGTATTAGTGGTCTACAAACTGTAGTCCTCCAGATGTTGCAAACTACAACTCCAAGCATGCTGGGAGTTGTAGTTCGGCAACATCTGGCTCTAAAGATGTTGCCGAACTACTACTTCCAGCATGCCTGAGAATGTTTGGGAGTTGTGGTTTTGCAACAACAGGAGGCACACTGGTTGGGAAACATTGTCTGTTTCCTAACTCAGTGTTTCCCAACTTGTGTGCCTCCAGCTGTTGCAAAACTATAACTACCAGCATGCACTGATAGACTGCATGCTGGGAGTTGTAGTTTTGCAACAGATGGAGGCCCCCCCCCCCCCCTGTGAATGTACAGGGTACATTCACATGGGCAGGGGCTTACAGTGAGTATCAGGCTGCAAGTTTGCGATGCAGCAAATTTTGCGCGGCAGCTCAAACTCGCAGCGGGAAACTCGCTGTAACCCCCCGCCCGTGTGACTGTACCCTAAAAAACACTACACTACACTACCACAAAATAAAATAAAAAGTAAAAAACACTATATATACACATACCCCTACACAGCCCCCCTCCCCAATAAAAATGAAAAACGTCTGGTACGCCACTGTTTTCAAAATGGAGCCTCCAGCTGTTGCAAAACAACAACTCTCAGTATTGCCGGACAGCCGTTGACTGTCCAAGCATGCTGGGAGTTTTGCAACAGCTGGAGGCACCCTGTTTGGGAATCACTGGCGTAGAATACCCCTATGTCCACCCCTATGCAAATCCCTAATTCAGGCCTCAAATGCGCATGGCGCTCTCTCACTTTGGAGCCCTGTCGTATTTCAAGGCAACAGTTTAGGGCCACATATGGGGTATCGCCGTACTCGGGAGAAATTGCCTTACAAATTTTGGGGGGCTTTTTCTCCATTCACCCCTTATGAAAAAGTGAAGTTGGGGTCTACACCAGCATGTTATTTTTTACACTAACATGCTGGTGTTGCCCTATACTTTTCATTTTGACAAAAGGTAAAAAGGAAAAAAGCCCCCCAAAATTTGTAATGCAATTTCTCTCGACTACGGAGATACCCCATATGTGGGCGCAAAGTGCTCTGGGGGCGCACAACAAGGCCGCGAAGGGAGAGTGCACCGTGTACATTTGAGTTGATTTGCACAGGGGTGGCTGATTGTTACAGTGGTTTTGACAAACGCAAAAAAAAGACAAAACCCCACATGTGACCCCATTTTGAAAACTACACCACTCACGGAATGTAATGAGGGGTGCAATGAGAATTTACACCCCACTGGTGTCTGACAGATCTTTGGAACAGTGGGCTGCTCAAATTAAAAATGTTGTACAGCCCACTGTTCCAAAGATTTGACAGACACCAGTGGGGGGTTAAATGCTCACTGTACTGCTTGTTACGTTCCTCTAGGGGTCTAGATTCAAAAATGGTATGCCATGTGGGGGTTATTTTGCTGTTCTGGCACCATAGGGGCTTCCTAAATGCGACATGCCCCCCGAGCAAAATTTGCTCTCAAAAAGCCAAATATGACTCCTTCCCTTCTGAGTATTGTAGTTCGCCCGTGGTGCACTTCAGGTCAACTTATGGGGTGCCTTCATACTCAGAAGAGATGGGGTTACAAATTTTGTGTGGTATTTTCTGCTATTAACCCTTGCAAAAATGTGAAATTTGGGGAGGAAACACACCTTTTAGTGATTTTTTTTTTTTTTTACGTATGCAAAAGTCGTGAAA
Organism: Hyla sarda; assembly: GCF_029499605.1. Lineage (NCBI taxonomy): Eukaryota > Metazoa > Chordata > Amphibia > Anura > Hylidae > Hyla > Hyla sarda. The sequence goes on from NC_079189.1 coordinate 200,321,479, forward strand.
CCCCTGTGGGGTATTAAGGCTCACTTTATTCCTTGTTACGTTCCTCAAGGGGTCTAGTTTCCAAAATGGTATGGCATGTGTTTTTTTTTTGCTGTCCTGGCACCATAGGGGCTTCCTAAATGCGACATGCCCCCGAGCAAAATTTGCTCTCAAAAAGCCAAATATGACTCCTTCTCTTCTGAGCATTGTAGTTCGCCCGTAGTGCACTTCAGGTCAACTTATGGGGTACCTCCATACTCAGAAGAGATGGGGTTACAAATTTTGGGGGGTATTTTCTGCTATTAACCCTTGCAAAAATTAGAAATTTGGGGGGAAACACACATTTTATTGAATTTTTTTAAAAAATTTTTTACATATGCAAAAGTCTTGAAACACCTGTGGGGTATTAAGGCTCACTTTATTCCTTGTTACGTTCCTCAAGGGGTCTAATTTCCAAAATGGTATGCCATGTGTTTTTTTTTCCTGTTCTGGCACCATAGGGGCTTCCTAAATGCAACATGCCCCCCAAAAACCATTTCAGAAAAACGTACGCTCCAAAATCCCCTTGTCGCTCCTTCCCTTCTGAGCCCTCTACTGCGCCCGCCGAACACTTTACATAGACATATGAGGTATGTGCTTACTCGAGAGAAATTGGGCTACAAACATCAGTAAATATTTTCTTCTTTTACCCTTTGTAAAAATTCAAAAATTGGATCTACAAGAACATGCGAGTGTAAAAAATGAAGATTGTGAATTTTCTCCTTCACTTTGCTGCTATTCCTGTGAAACACCTAAAGGGTTAAAATGCTGACTGAATGTCATTTTGAATACTTTGGGGGGTGCAGTTTTTATAATGGGGTCATTTGGGGGGTATTTAAAATATGAAGAGCCTTCAAATCCACTTCAAACCTGAACTGGTCCCTGAAAAATTGTGATTTTGGAAATTTTGTGAAAAATTAGAAAATTGCTGCTGAACTTTGAAGCCCTCTGTTGTCTTCCAAAAGTAAAAACTTGTCAATTTTATGATGCAAATATAAAGTAGACATATTGTATATGTGAATAAAAAAATATTTGGAATATTCATTTTCCTTACAAGCAGAGAGCTTCAAAGTTAGAAAAATGCAAAATTTTCAAATTTTTCATCAAATTTTGGGATTTTTCACCAAGAAAGGATGCAAGTTACCAAAAAATGTTACCACTAAGTTAAAGTAGAATATGTCATAAAAAAACAATCTCGGAATCAGAATGATAACTAAAAGCATTCCAGAATTATTAATGTTTAAAGTAACAGTGGTCAGATGTGCAAAAAATGGCCGGGTCCTAAGGTGTAAAATGGCTGTGTCCTTAAGGGGTTAAACAACTGAAAACATGTCATATTCTAGGTGGCAAGTGCAGTCACAATAACCATCAAGCACTACAAAGAAACTGGCTCACATGCAGACCGCCCCAGGAAAGGAAGACCAAGAGTCACCTCTGCTGCATAGGATAAGTTCATCCGAATCACTAGCCTTAGAAATCGCAGGTTAACAGCAGCTCAGATTAGAGACCAGGTCAATGCCACACAGAGTTCTAGCAGCAGACACATCTCTAGAACAACTGTTAAGAGGAGACTGTGTGAATCAGGCCTTCATGGTAGAATATCTTCTAGGAAACCACTGATGAGGACAGCCAACAAACAGAAGAGACTTGTTTGGGCTAAAGAACACCAGGAATGGACATTAGACCAGTGGAAATCTGTGCCTTGGTCTGATGAGTCCACATTTGAGATCTTTGGTTCCAACCACCGTGTCTTTGTGCGACGCAGAAAAGGTGAACGGATGGTCTCAACATGCCTGGTTCCCACCGTGAAGCATGGAGGAGGAGGTGTGATTGTGTTGGGGTGCTTTGCTGGTGACACTGTTGGGGATTTATTCAAAATTGATGGCATACTGAACCAGCATGGCTACCACAGTAGCTGTGTAAGGGCTATTTGACCAAGAAGGAGAGTGATGGGGTGCTGCGCCAGATGACCTGGCTTCCACAGTCACCAGACCTGAACCCAATGAAGGCAAAAGTGCCAACAAGTGCTCAGCATCTCTGGGAACTCCTTCAAGACTGTTGGAAGACCATTTCAGGTGACTACCTCTTGAAGCTCATCAAGAGAATGCCAAGGGTGTGCAAAGCAGTAATCAAAGCAAAAGGTGGATACTTTGAAGAACCTAGAATATGACATATTTTCAGTTGTTTCACACTTTTTTTTATGTCTATAATTCCACATGTGTTAATTCATAGTTGTGATGCCTTCAGTGTGAATCTACAATTTTCATAGTCATGAAAATAAAGAAAACTCTTTGAATGAGAAGGTGTGTCCAAACTTTTGGTCTGTACTGTATATATATATATATATATATATATATATATATATATATATATACATATACACTAGCTGAGTACCCTGCGTTGCCCGTTTTTTTCTTCCTAATCCTTGTTGGGGAGGAAAATAGACAAAGGAGGAAGCTTTTGACTTCATATCCTGTCCTCATATATTGTTGTCATATCCCAACCCCATATCCTGTCCTCATATCCCGACCTCCTATCCCAACATCCTATCCAGAGATCATTTCCTGTCCTCCTATCTTGACCTCCTATTCCTTCCTATTTGCAGCACTGCAAAGAGTAGTGTTCTGTGTAAAATCTATTTTGAGGCATCTGACTAAAAAAAGCCATTATTTCTAGATCATTTTTAATTTTCTTAATGTTAAAAAGCAGAAATAATTCACAAGCACAGTGTGATTTTATCCAACCTGTTGGATATCACCAGGCACCATTCGTTAACCCATTGCAATACATGTTGATGTAACTTTGAAAATAACTATTGCCTTAATCCCCTTATTTCCGTAACCCCCTTAATGCATACACCCTATCTGTAGGTGTGTTCCCCTGAATGGACGCATGCATATGTCCTGCTGATCTTCTGCTCTGAGTGATGCTCTGCATGAGATTGGCGGCGGGACCTTAGGGACGGTGGGGTTTAATTCCCATTCATTAACATTTTATTAAACTTTTTCCTTTATTTTGTAGTTCCCATATAAGGCTACTACATGCAATCTTCAGATTGTTTACACTGTTGAATGCTGTGCCATAATACAGTACAGATCAGTGTTATTGGCGCTCAATTGCTCCAGGCTGCCATGGCTTCCTGCAGCACTAGAGTGCCAATTAGACAGCAGAGAAGCAGGTAAGAGCCTTCCCTCCATCCTAACAGTTTATTGAGACCATGTGATTTGGCAATGGGTGTTTTACCGGACTTTAAGATGTTAATGCCAGACATCGGCCCTATCAGGGATGTTCAGCATTAGCCATGGGTTCTGGTTGCTGATAGCAGCTAGATCATACAGCTATGATGCGTGCTCAGTTCCTGAGAATGTATCAATAGAACAGGAGCGGGCGCAGGGCGTACATTTATACCCTGAATCCTTAAGGAGTTAACACGTTCCCACACCTAGATGCGTATACACATCCATGGTTCACGTGGGTACTGCCCAGTGTACCCATGAGATTGTGGCAGGGACTCGGCTGTAACACACAGCTGGGACCCTGCCACACTACCAGGACAGAAGTAAACTTCGCTCCAGGCAGTTTAACCCTTACAGCCATGGTTAAACTCCCTCTATTCCCCCTGCACCACCCCGCAACGCAATCACGGGGTGCTGTGTGCATTCCCCACCAGGCGGGGGCCTGTCGTACTGATGGGACAGAAGTAAGCTTCAATCCCGGCAGGTTTACCCTTACAGCCGTGGTTGGAAGTGACTACGAGCTGTAAGGAGTTTGACAGAGGGAGGGGGCTCCCACTGTCTCTCTCCAGCAGCACCCTGCAATGATCGCAGTGTGCTGTGGCTTATCTAGGCAGTCGGGGGTCTTACAAAGACCCCTGGTCTGCCCTGGTAAATGCCTGTGTGAGGACATGTACAAGATTTTGCAATGTACAGGATTTTGCATCCACTGTTTCGTTTTCTGAAGTTCTGCATGTGCATAATGTTCAGAATGATAGGCAGAGGCACATTAAGGAGTTCAGCTTATGACTTTGTAAATGGTGTCAAGAGCAAGGATTTGGCTTTGTGTCTCATAATAGCTCTACTCTAAAAGATGGTTTGCATCTTTCTCTCAAAGGAACGAATGTACTCAGTGAATAATTCCAAGAATTTGCTAAGGAGTATTTAAACTAGGAAGGGGGTAAAAGAGTGAAAATCCATGAGTCCAATTGCCCCCCTAAACAATGCCAGAACATGTCAGTAGCACAGAGGTTAAGAAATGACAAGCTCAGAGTCTTGTCTACAAATGCTCGCAGTTTAGGTAATAAAATCAATGGACTTGGGTCAATAATGGCATCTGAGAATGTAGATTTAGTGGCAGTTAGATTAGTGGCCAGAGACATGGTTTAATGAAAGTAATGACTGGGACATAACCATACAGGGTACTCTTTATACATAAGAGAGAGAGAAGGCAAGAATGGAGGAGGAGTGGCCCTGTATGTGAAAGATAGCATAAAATCTAACTTTATACAAGTTAGTGAGGCCAACATAGAGTCAGTTTGGGTTACATTGCAGTTTGGTAATCATGCATTAACTCGTGTAGGTGTGATGTATAGTTTACCTGGCCAAGTTAAAGAATTACATGATCTACTAGTTGAGGAAATAACTAAAATGACAATGAAAGAAAAGTTATCATTATGGGAGACTTCAATCTTCTGGATATAAACTGGAAAAACATCATAGCTAGTTCTGCCAGGAGTACATATATTCTAAATTCCCTACTGGGATTATCTCTACAACAAGTGGTTGAGGAGCAAACCCGGAGGAAGGCTATTTTGGATTTGGTATTCACAATTGGAGATTTGGTATATGGTGGTATTGTAGGTGAAAGCTTGGGATTTAGAGATCACGGAGTCTCACCACACAAAAACAAAAGTTTTAGATTTTAGAAAAACAGACTTTTCAAAAATAAGATTAGTCATCAATGAGTCCCTATCAGACTGGAACAGATTACATGGAGTGCAGAAGAAATGGGACTTCTTAAAAGACGCATTATTGAAGGCAACAGAAAATTGCATTAGACTTTTCAGCAAAAGATGAAAAGGGAGGAGACCACTTAAATGCTAACAAAATGCTAACATTTAGTAATTATAAAAAAAAACAGCAATGAAGATAGGGAAATCTTCAAGATGAGGCAGAAAGAGGCAAGTTATAAGAACTTCTAAAGCGCAGACAGAAGAGAAATTAGCTCTGTCTGTGAAAAAAGGGGATAAGACATTCTTCAGATATATGAATGAAAAAAGGAAATTAAAACAAGGAATAACTAAATTACAAACAAAGGAAGGAAGGTATGTAGAAGAGAATACAGGGCTAGCCAACTGCCTTAATGAATACTTCTGTTCAGTTTTTACAGATGAATAAGAAGGAAAAGGACCTCCATTAGGGTGGAAGACTAATCGTTTGATGCATGTGTCTTTACAGAGGAAGAGGTTCTACGTTTGCTGTCTAAGGTGAAGGCAAAGAAGTCACAGGGGCCTGATGGGATACACCCAAAATTATTATAACAGCTTAGTTGTGAGCTAGTAACCAACCACTGGTAACATGAGTCATCCCGGAAGATTGGAAATTAGCAAATGTCGCGCCCATTTACAAGAAAGGTAGTAGGGAGGAATCAAGCAACTATAGGCCAAAAAGTCTGACATCAATAGTGGGGAAATTAATGGAAACCATACTAAAGGATAGGATTGTGGAACATCTAAAATCTAATGGTTTGCAAGATGAAACACAACATTGGTTTACTTCAGGGAGATCATGTCAAACAAATCTTATTGATTTTTTTGACTGGGTAACTAAAAGAATAGATGGCTGAGGGCCAGTAGACATCGCATATCTAGATTTTAGTTTTTGATACTATCCCACATAGAAGACTTATCAATAAACTACAGTCATTGAGCTTGAACTCCCATATTGTTGAGTGGATTAGGCAGTGGCTGAGTGACAGACAACAGAGGGTTGTAGTAAATAGAGTATATTCAGAGCAAGGTCTTGTTACCAGTGGGGTACCTCAGGGATCTGTACTGAGACCAATTTTGTTTAAAGGAGTACTCAGCCCCTAGACATCTTATCCCCTATCCAAAGGAATGACCGGTGATACAGGGGCCGGAGCATAGTTACGTCATGGCTCCGCCCCTCGTGGCATCACAGCCCATCCCCTTAATGCAAGTCTATGGGAGGGGGCGTGATGGCAGCCACGCCCCTTCCCATAGACTTGTATTGAGGAGGCCGGCCGTGAGATCACGAGGGGGCAGAGCCGAGACATAACGATGCTCCGGTCCCTGTATTACCCGTCATTACGCACAGAGCGAGTTTGCTCTGTGCAGTAATGATAGCGGGGTGCCGCAGCGGAGATCCCAGGGGTCCCCAGCAGCGGGACCCTAGCGATCTGACATCTTATCCCCTATCCTTTGGATAGGGGATAAGATGCTAGGGGCGGAGCACCCCTTTAATATCTTCATTAGTGATATTGCAAAAGGTCTTGAAGAAGATATGTCACAGGGTTGTTGTTCCTGGAGGGATACGCCAAATGGAAAAGGATTTAGAAAAACTAGAAGAATGGTCAGAACTCTGGCAACTGAATTCTATTGTGGATAAGTGCAAGATAATGCACCTGGGGCATAAAAAAAAACTTGGGCAGAATATAGAATATTTGACACAGTCCTGAACTCAGTATCTGAGGAAAGGGATTTAGGAGTAATTGTTTCAGAAGACTTAAAAGTAGGAAGACAATGTAATAGAGCAGCAGGAAATGCTAGCAGAATGCTAGGATGTATAGGGAGAGGTATAAGCAGTAGAAAAAGAGAAGTGCTCATGCTGCTATACAGAACACTGGTGAGACCTCGGTGAGCGCAGTACTGGAGACCATGGCCCAGATTTATCAAACTGTGTGAAAGGGAATATAGTGAGATTTTTCCACAGCAACCAATCACAGCTCAGCTAATAAGCTCTGGTAAAGTGAAAGCTGGAGCTGTGATTGGTTGCTTTGGGAAAATCACTCTATTTTCTTTTCTCACATAGTTTGATAACTCTGGGCCCGTATCTCCAGAAGCATATAGATTCTCTAGAACAGGGGTCTCAAACTCCAGGCCCGCGGAACGAAATTTTGCAGCCCGCACCAGGGATGTATAATTTGTATTGCCCGACGCCCGGGGCATGTAGTTCCGGGTGCTGGGCAGGTGACTTCTTCAGGCATTTAGACCTGCTTCAGGCAAGCAGCACTAAATGCCGGAAGACTTCACCCCGCCCCGCCCAATAGATCCCATTACCTTCACTTACCCCGCCCTCCTCCCCCCGTCTCCGGTTGGCCGGACTGCCCAAGTCTGATGAGGGACATCGCGCATGTGATGTCCCTCCACAGACGCATGCAGTGACGTCACTCTTTAGGCCGCCGCAGCGCAGGACAGGTAAGTGTGTCTATGTGTGTGTGCGTCAAGTTGATTAAAATGATTCTGACTGCCGATCAATATATATAATACTTATTTCTAATGCTGAAAAATGATATCTGTTACCTACTTTTAAACTATGCACCATGTTCCTGACCATGCAATGACGCCAGAAGGCCCAAGATGAGACGTTGGAAGTCAAAACATTTGAGGAAGATGCAGATTGTATAAGAAGGGCAAAGAACTAAAATTTCCAGTATCAGAGCGAGAGGGCTGCATAAATGAACTTTATCCAAGAAAGAAATAAAATACAAAATATGCTAACATATACAGAGATAAAGCTCAAATAACCAATCAAAATGTGACATGCTGATTTTTGACATCATAACTAACCCCCCTGTTTTTAGCTCAGTGGGCTGTTCGGGATAGCCTCGGCGAAAACACGGCATCCCGAACAGCTGACAGGAAAGCAGGAGGGTCCCTACCTGCCTCCTTGCTGTCCGATTGCCGAATGACTGCTCAGTGCCTGAGATCCCGGCATGAGCAGTCAAGCGACAGAATCATCGATCACTGGTTTCCTATGAGAAACCAGTGATCAATGTAAAAGATCAGTGTGTGCAGTGTTATAGGTCCCTATGGGAGCTATAACACTGCAAAAAAAAAGTGAAAAAAAAAGTGAATAAAGATCATTTAACCCCTAATAAAAGTTTGAATCACCCCCCTTTTCCCATAAAAAAAAAAAAAAAAACACATTGTAAATAAACATAAAAATAAACATATAGGGTATCACCGCGTGCGGAAATGTCGGAATTATAAAAATATATAATTAATTAAACCGCACGGTCAATTACGTACGTGCAAAAAAAATTCCAAAGTCCAAAATAGTGCATTTTTGGTCACTTTTTATATCATGATCAATAAGTCCTATCAAGTCCTATTTTATATCATGATCAATAAGTCCTATCAATGCAAAAATGGTACCGCTAAAAACTTCAGATCACGGTGCAAAAAATTAGCCCTCATACCGCCCCATACGCGCAAAAATAAAAAAAAGTTATAGGGGTCAGAAGATGACAATTTTAAACGTATTAATTTTCCTGCATGTAGTTATGATTTTTTACAGAAGTACGACAAAATCAAACCAATATAAGTAGGGTATCATTTTAATCGTATGGACCTGCAGAATAAAGATAAGGTGTCATTTTTACCGAAAAATGTACTACCTAGAAACGGAAGGTTTTTTTTTTTTCAATTTTGTCTCACAATTATTTTTTTTTCCGTTTCGCCATAGATTTTTGCGCAAAATGACTGACGTCATTACAAAGTAGAATTAGTGGCACAAAAAATAAGCCATCATATGGATTTTAGGTGCAAAATTGAAACAGTTATGATTTTTTAAAGGCAAGGAGGAAATAATGAAAATGCAAAAACAGTAAAACCCTCGGTCCTTAAGGGGTTAAACAGAACTCCTTGGGCAGCTCCTTAGTGAGTATGCTGAGAGAAAGGAGATATTATAACAACATCCTGTCTGGTGTCAATCTCTTGTGCCGGCCATACACAGCAGCGGTCACTCACATTTTAATGTCTCACCTCAGGCCACCCTTGACTCTGGTGCCGTGACTCGGATGGCGATGAGGATTTCTGTTCCCTGGACCACACTCGATGGAAGAGCCAAGTCTGGTGGAGCAACACCTTCTCAGCTGTCCAGGGCAACCAAGAACTGTCCAAACTAGGAGTCAAATCTTCTCAAAAAAACACAGTAAGTCTGCTGATTTCTTTATGAAACAGTAGCTTATCTGTGTCCTTTGGACAGGCCTGGGAGGCTGGGAAATGGCTTCTGTCGACCCGCTATAACTAGCCCTAGCGACAGGGAATCTTCCCCCTGTGTGCTCTCAATTTTTAGGGGAGTTCTAGTTGCAGGTGACTGATTGCTGCTGCTTAGATTTTGATATTTTGCAATGATGAGGATGCTGTTAACGATGATATTTTGTAATGATGATGATGCCGTTAACGATATTAATGATGATGATGTTAACGATGATATTTTGTAATGATGATGATGCCGTTAACGATGATATTAATGATGATGATGATGCCGTTAATGATGATATTAATGATGATGATGATGATGCTGTTAACGATGATATTTTGTAATGATGATGATGCAGTCAACGATGATATTAATGATAATGATGATATCGTTAACGATGATATTTTGTAATGATGATGATGCCGTTAACTATGATATTAATGATGATGATGATACCGTTAATGATGATATTATTTATGATGATGATGATGCCGTTAATGATGATATTTTGTAATGATGATGATGCCGTTAATGATGATATTAATGATGATGCCATTAACGATGATATTAATGATGATGATGCCGTAACGATTATATTTTGTAATGATGATGATGCCGTTAACGATGATATTAATGATGATGATGATGCCGTTAATGATGATATTAATGATGATGATAATGAGATTACCGCGATGAAATTACTGATGATGATGATTGAATTTTGTGTTGTTCTGCTGGTGGAAACCCAGCCCAGTATCGTACTGCTCGTAACTTTGTGTGAAAAATTGTATGATATCAGTTGTATGTACGAGTTCAATATCAGAGAATAACGTTTGTGTGAAATTTTTGTGCTGTATCAGAGTTATCTGTTGTCTTTTTTTTTTTATTGTACCAGTCCAGTATATTTTTCTGTATTTAAAAGCCAGACTTAGATGAAAAGGTAGAACTGTATTTAAATGTGTCATGTGTTAATTGAGCTCTAATCTCCAAGGAAATGAGTGACTGAGTTGTGCGAAGGGAAGGATGTATGGCTGTGTGAGAAGTGTGTCTATGTTGTAAATTAAGTTGTTGAGTAGGTTTGATAGTCTTAGTGTCTCCTAAAAAATGTTCCTTGGTGGTTTTGGGATATGGTAGTTTGAGTGGACAAATGGCTGTGTGCAGTGTGTTGAGGAAATTGTTTTTTTTTTTTTGGTCCGGTGTGTGCAAGTGGTAGGAGTAGATTTTTGTAAATTGCTTGATAGGATTACAGAGATTGTTGTCAGAAATAGAGGCTCAACGTTTTGGTGCAAAAGCAGGGGATTTGTGAAGGGAAAAGCATGTGAAAATTAAGTTAGCTGAAAGTTTGTAATATACTGATGGTTAATGGTTAGAGGTATTGGTATAAAGCAGTGTTATATACAATATTTGTATACAGTTATAAGCTGAAAGGCATAGGGAAATGTAAGGGTGACTGCTGCTGTTTAGGAGAATGATGCTGCAGAAGACAGACTGAAGGAGTTGGATCAGCAGAACTGTAAGTGTTCGTGTAAGTGATATCATGGTTCAGGAATGTAGAAAAGTCCAATAAGTTTGTTGAAGCTGTAGAACAATGTTAACACTTTGTTCAGGAATGTACTGAAGGTGTCAGGGTGGGGGGGGGAACTTAGGGGTCCACTGGATCAATGAGGGAGATGAGTGAAAGGAATGCAGATGATGTGCTAGGTCTCTGGGAAAGCTGAGTGTATGTAGTCATGTGACGACATTCATAGAATGGTTCTTGAGATAGAAAGTATGTTGTATATGTGTAATGTGTATTAATGACTCAGGAATGTATGGAATATGGCCAGTGAATGTTTTCTCCATGAAGCTGTTTGTGTTGTAATGAATTTTGGTGTCAAAAATAAATATATATCCACGTGGTATTAATTGAACTTTTTGATGATATTTCATTAATTTCCTAGTCTTCACAATAACACAGGGTTGATGCCAAAAAATAAAATGTATCAGGAAATGCGATTAATTGTCTGATTATATTACAGGAGTAACAAGAGGAGAAGTTTGGACAAGAAAAGTGATCACTATTCAATTGATAAATATTACCTTATTTTTTTTCCTTCTTCCCCCAAAAGAGCTCAATATATTTTTTATTCTTTTACATTTTTGGTGAGAATGTGAGAATGTGTGTTATGTGTAGTGTTGCTCGCGAATATTCGCAATGCAAATTTTATTTGAAAATATCGCATATTCGGGAATTCGCAAATATTCGCAATTACGAATATTCTTTTTTTTTTCACAGTACACATCACAGTGATCATCCCTCTCTGCTTCCAGCTTGTGTGGTTTAAAGAAGTCTCTAATACTACTGTGTGAGACTGGCGTACGAATTTTCGCATATGCAAAATTTTGCATATGCAAATTTTCACTTATGCTAATTTACGCATATGGTAATTTTCGCTTATGCTAATTTTCTCATATGCAAATTTTGATATATGCATATTTACGCATATGCAATTTTTTGCATATGCAAAAATAAACGCAAATATTACGAATATGCGATTTTAGCGAATATATGACGACTATTCGGCCATATATTCACGAAATATCGCAAATTCGAATATGGCCTATGCCGCTCAACACAAGTTATGTGGGCCCTGTGTGTTGTATGTCGGTATTGTTACATGTGTCTTGTATGTCTCTTGATGTAAAGTAGTGCAGAAATCCGGTGAGATACTGGACGCTCAAAGTTGTTGAAGAATGACCTAGCTTGAGGGAAAGCAGAGAGCCAGGCTCAAAGGGGTGGTGACAGGTGACAGAGGTTTGGGAGGAGTATGGTGGGGCTTACAGGGAGAAGGACAGCCTCCTCTTCTTAAATACAAAAATCACACTGGAAGAAAAAAATAAAAAATTATATATATATATATATATATATATATATATATATATATATATATATATCTATAGAAAACGAACGGCAACCGCACTCCCATATGTTGCAAAAAAAGTGGTCTTTATTCACACAAACGTGAAGATGGCGACGTTTCGGCTAGCTCACCTAGCCATATATATATTTACTGTTTCAAACTGAGTATGTATATAGGACCTGCATACACAACGAGAGATACCTGCACATTCTACATTGCATTTATTTGAATAATACCAATTTTGAATGGATAACCTTATAATGAACATTTTTTTCCCTTTTTCTCTCTTTCTCCTTTCCCCACCCCCTTGCTTCTTCCCCTTTTGGCAACTTTGCTACTCTCAGATTATGATAAAAAAAATGTTGAACTTATGAGGTTAAAAATTCAAGAGCTATGATAAAATATCAGGGAATCCATGGTTAATGCTGAGTTATAAATGCAAGTTTGTTCCAAGAAATGTAAAGATGTAAGACATAAGACAGGATATATGGTGACCACACGCAGAATGAAGTTCTACTACAATAAACCACTCAATCTGAGCTGTTGGTTCAGAAAGTAAAGTTGAAGATATTCACTGATATATGTAAGATATTTGAAGGTATGACACAATGAGTATGGGTACACTTTTTATTATCGCCCACAAGTATGGGCCTATTGAAGTTAGGAAGGTTTTTTTTAATCCTGGGGTGAACCAATCTGTAGTTGGCAATTCAAGTGTTCAAATCCGAGAGCGGCCAGAGAAAGTGGCCATCGTAAAGATAAAACGAACATGAAGGAAGCAGCCCCAAAAGACAAGGGGACTCAATGGTAAAGGAGGCTGCCAAGGCGGCAGTTCTCCTATCCCCCCCCCCCCCCCCCCCAACTATGGTACAAAGTGTACAGGTGGATGGGGAGTGTGGATTTTTTTCTGGTTAGGTCTCTTGCAGGAATCGAGAGAGACCAATAGAAGAAGAAGAAGAGAGGTGGTACAGGACAAAGACGGCATCTGAAAAGTTGGTGCGAAACTGTGTGTACCAGCAGTCCTGTACCCCATGTTAACATACGTGGCCTCATATGCTAAACAGAAGGGATGTGTGGAGTAATGTATATTGGGTGGCCTCAGGATTCAACAAGGCAAAAAGAGAGTTTATACAGACTGAATTATCTGCATCTGTTATGACCTAGGTAAATATATAGGTACCCTACCAATACACTCCAGAACATCTTACCTGTTACAGAGACTATGCGTACATATTTTAAGATATATATTTTTCCAAAATAATTTCTGATAAAGGAAGCAGAGCTGTATACTTTAACACTTAAAAAACCCTTTATAATCTAGAAAGCAAGGGGGAGAACTTGCTTGTCACATATCTGCAGGCTTATGTAAATATTTTTCTTTTCCGCTCACTGTGAAAGTTTATTATGAATATCACATAGCAGTTTGTAGCCAAGGCCAAAAGGTAATTCTAAGTTGTCATAACTGAATTGTAACTAAAGTGAAAATTTGAAGCTTAAGACTTTACATCCGAGTACCGGACTAGTAGCTGAGGTGCCGAACTAGCAGCTGACGAGACATTTTTTCCTACTGTGGTCATCTAAATAATTGTGGCTATCATTAGTACATATTCACTAATGGTTTACAACTAATATTGACACATTAACACACTGGAAGTGAAGTTGCATAATTATAATTGCAAGTTGGTTATATGTTGTAAAAGTACACAAAATTTGTAGTCCATTTATTTTAAATTAAAGGTATGTTCTCCAATATATGATAGTGGAGAACACTTTACCTCTTCTTCATTTCGGGTGAGTCAATTTCCTGTTGACTAACTGAAATGAAGGAGGTTAACCGTCTCTGTGTGCCTGTGTGTGTGTGTGTGTTGGGGGGGTGGTGGAAAAAATGCTACCTAATGTGGGGAACATGCTTCCTTCCTATTGCAGGAACATACTACCTTCCCAATGTGGGGAACATGCTACATTCCTAAATTGGGGAAACGGCTACCTTGCTAATGTATGCAACATGCTTCCTTCCTAATGTGGGGAACATGCAACCTTCCTAATGTGGGGAAACCGCTGCCTTCCTAATGTGGGGAACATGCAACCTTCCTAATGTGGGGAAACCGTTACCTTCCTAATGTGGGGAACATGCTACCTTCCTAATGTGGGGAAACCGTTACCTTCCTAATGTGGGGGAACCACTACCTTCCTAATGTGGGGGAACATGCAATCTTCCTAATGGGGGGAAACCGCTACCTTTCTAATATGGGGAAACCGCTACCTTCCTAATGTGGGGAACATGCAACCTTCCTAATGTGGAGAAACTGCTACCTTCCTAATGTGGGGAAACTGCTACCTTCCTAATGTGGGGAAACCCCTACCTTCCTAATGTGGGGAACATGCAACCTTCCTAATGTGGGGAAACTGCTACCTTCCTAATGTGGGGAAACCGCTACCTTCTTAATGTGGGGAACATGCAACCTTCCTAATGTGGGGAAACTGCTACCTTCCTAATGTGGGGAAACTGCTGCCTACCTAATGCCCCCCCCCCAGAAGTAGCACCCCCCATCATCTGTCAGCTCATGCTATTACCACAGGGGGTAGGGGGAATGGGGGGGTTGCTGGATGAGGATGGGGGTGCTACTGCTGGTGGGGGATGTTGCTGGTGGATGATGAGGAGCGCATGATGGGGCATGATATGTGATGAGTGCATAATGGGGGCATTATATGTGAGGGGCGTATGATGGGGCATTATATGTGAGGGGCGCATGATGGGGGCATTATATGTGAGGGGCGGATAATGGGGGCATTATATGTGAGGGGCGCATGATGGGGGCATTATATGTGAGGGGCGCATGATGGGGAATTATATGTGAGGGGCATATGATGGGGGCATTATATGTGAGGGGCGTATGATGGGGGCATTATATGTAAGGGGTGCATGCGGCCCAGCCTCACCCAGCTGCTTCCTCCAGTGGCCCCCAGATAATTTGAGTTTGAGACCCTGCTCTAGCAAGAGTTCAGAGAAGAGCTACTAAAATAGTACATGGATTACAGGATAAAACTTACCAGGAAAGGTTAAAGGGCCTTAACATGTATAGCTTGGAAGAAAGAAGAGACAGAGGGGATATGATAGAGACTTTTAAATACATAAAGGCAATCAACGCGGTAAAGGAGAAGAGCATATGTAAAAGAAGAGAAACTACAACAAGAGGACATTGTTTTAAATTAGAGGGGCAAAAGTTTAAAAGTAATATCAGAAAGTATTACTTTACTGAGAGAGTAGTGGATGCATGGAATAGCCTTCCTGCAGAAGTGGTCGGTGCAAATACAGTGAAGGAGTTTAAGCATGCATGGGATAAGCATAAGGCTATCCTTTATAAAAGATAGGGCCAGGGACTATTTATAGGATTCAGATTGTTGGGCAGACTAGATGGGCCAAATGATTCTTATCTGCCAACACATTCTATGTTTATGTGAATGAGACTGCTACAGTATACAGTGGCATCCCTTTTTTTCTTACTCTAACGGACATCTCTAACATACCACAAAAATACAGTATGAATGGTGACTATTTACCCCTCCACCCCCCAACAAAATAAACCAGTTTTCTCAAGAATTTTTTTTTTAATGCCCAATGATGGATATATTCGTCATAAGCGGGTGCTTATTCCCACAACATGACGGATATATCCATTATGGACTTCAACTGTCACAGACTGGCACTGATAGCCGACCAAGGCACAATTAGAGCAGTCCCTGGTCCAGCTAATACATATTTCTTTCTGAGACAAAAATCTTGCGTCCACATGGGGTCACTTGTAGGAGTGCGGTATTGTTCTGCCAGCTCCGATCCTTTGTAGGCATGGAGTGGGGTCTATATTTCATATAATGATGCCCTGAAAGCCAAAGGGGGTTCCTCTCCTTGT
The DNA here is from genome assembly GCF_029499605.1 of Hyla sarda. NCBI lineage: Eukaryota > Metazoa > Chordata > Amphibia > Anura > Hylidae > Hyla > Hyla sarda. The sequence continues at coordinate 200,337,529 of NC_079189.1, forward strand.
TGGTCATACCAGGCAGTCAGGCAGTTTTGGAAATGGGGTCACTTCTGGGGGTACAGCATTGTTCTGACAGCTAGAATACTTTGCAAGATGAAGTGCGTCCTATAATTTGTATAATGATATTCTGAAAACCAAATGGCGCTCCTCTCCTTTTGGGTCCCACCATGTGGCCATGCAATCAAATATGGCCTAAGCAGTGTTTTTGCCAAACACGGGACAAACAGCACAATAAAATATGGGGTGCATTTCCTCCTTTTCAGACACAATTTACAAAAATATGTCCCACAAATTATGCATTTGTGGAAAAAAACAGCAAATTTCAATTTTTCTACAGTTTTTTTAACCATTCCAGACACACAAAAAGCAATCAAAGTATTTACTTTTGGTCTTTATGAAGACTTTAGGGGGTGTAGTTTCCAAAATGGGGTCACTTGTGGGGGTGATGTATTGTTCTGGCAGCAAAAACTCTTTGCAGGCATGAGGTGCGGCCTATAATCCTTTCGGCCTAAAATAATGCCCTGCAGGAGTATTTCCGAACACGGGAAGAGCAACTCAATAAAATATGGGGTGCATTTCCTTCTTTTAAGACGCAATGTGTACAAAATGTGTCCCACAAATGAAGCATTTGTGGGAAAAAAGAAAAATGTTAATTTTTCTACAGAATTTGTGAACATTCCAGCCACACAAAAATTACTCAAAGTACTCCCTTTTGGTCTAGATGAATACTTTAGGGGGTATAGTTTAGAAAATGGGGTCACTTGTGGGGGTTCTGTATGGTTCTGGCAGCTAAATGCCTTTGCAGGCATGAAGTGCGGCCTATAATCCATTTGGTCAACAATTATGCCCTGAAAGCCAAATGGCGCTCCTCTCCTTCTGGGTCCTACCATGCGGCCAAGGAGCCAAATATGGTCTAAAAGGGGGTATTGCCAAACACGGCCAAGCAGCTATATAAAATATTATGTGCATTTTTTTTCAATATCAGAAGCGATGTACAAAAAATATGGCCCATAAATGATGCATTTGTGAAAAAAAGCTAATTTCGAATTTTTAACACTGACTTTGTAATAATTCCTGCCAAAAATCTATGGTGTTAACCCCTTATCGACGAAGGACGTATATTTACGTATAAGTCACACGGTGTCCCCGCGTCATATCGGGTCGGTCCCGGCGGCTGTCAACGGCCGGGTCCCGCGGCTAATACAGTACATCACCGATTGCGGTGATACCCTTTATTAACCCTTCAGACACGGCGATCAAAGCTGACCGCCGTGTCTGAAGTGAAAGTAACCCGGCTGCTCAGTCGGGCTGTTCGGGACCACCGCAGTGAAATCGCGGAGTCCCGAACAGCTTACAGGACACCGGGAGGGCCCTTACCTGCCTCCTCGGTGACCGATCGACGAATGACTGCTATGTGCCTGAGATCCAGGCAGGAGCAGTCAAGCGCCGATAACACTGATCACAGGCGTGTTAATACACGCCAGTGATCAGCATGAGAGATCAGTGTGTGCAGTGTTATAGGTCTCTATGGGAGCTATAACACTGCAAAAAAAAGTTTAAAAAAAGTGTTAATAAAGGTTATTTGCCCCCCCTTTTCCCATAAAAAAAATAAAACAGTGTAAATAAAAATAAACATATGTGGTATCGCCGCGTGCGTAAACGTCCGAACTATAAAAAAAAAAAAAATATATATATATATATATATATATATATATATATATATATATTTTTTTACAAATACATATGCCTTTATTTGGTCCTATTATAACCCAACCCACCCTCCACCCACAATGGCAGGGGGAAAAAAACAGTGTCCCATAGTCCCCACTTTTTCTTCCATATATCAAACATTTTTTATGACTTTTTGCTTTTAACCTTTTCAAAACCTTTAACCCTTTGCAACTCTAGTATCCATTCTAGACTACTCAGGTTTTTGTTTGAAATCCATTTCCTCATTATAATCAACCTCCCTGTAGACCAAACAGGAAAACTCCTGGTTTCCACTCCAAACCAACACCTATTTTTCTTTTAATCTGTTCTTTAATTTCAAACCAAAAATCGTATATATGGGCACTCCCACAGCATATGAAGCAGATTCGCTTCGGCCCTGCCACATTTTGGGCAGTCCGCATGGGCAGGAATTTTCCATTTGCATAGATCTTTAGGAGTATAATATAGTCTATGCAATAGCATAAACTGAGAGGTTCGAAATTTTTCATTTTCCGACATCTGGACCACACTCGCAGCCATTCCCTTCCAAGTGGTCTCATCCGACAGCACTCCTTATTTTGCCCACTCTACTTTACTTTTAATTTTCATCCCCTCTAGTTTCCCTAATCGAAGAATTTGATATACTGCAGACAACCCCAATTTCCTACCCCCATCCACCAATTCAATCAAGGGATAGTTCTGGATACTAAGAGCCCTTGTATCTTTAGTCTACTTTACAGCATGTTCTTGTTGGAGGAAACCAAATTTATATTTATCATCTAATCCAAACTCCCTCTGCAGATCTTCAATTTTTTTTTATTTTTCCTTCACTGAACATTTGCTCAACATATACTATCCCCTTTCTTAACCATAAACCATAATGCTCAATTTTACTTATTTCATTAAAATTATTATTTTCCCACAGTGAAGTAAATTTCACACTTCCTATAATGTTTAAAACACCTTTAACTTTCTTTCACACCCAATTTGCCTGTGCACCAATTGTATCCTTCTTATTAAATTTCAAATTGTTTTCCAATACTTCAAACACGTGCCTCCTATACACCTTAAATTTAAATTTTAAGAGGTCATGAATCAGCTGACCTTGGTCACCCGTGAACTGTGATAGCTGAGCCGCCCATTAATACAGTCTAAAGTTTGGAACCCCTAACCCCCCCCCCCCTATCTCTGGGCAGCGTGAATGTGTCTAATCTAATCTTAACCTTTTTTTTACCCCAAATTAATGTATTCACCAAACCATCAATTTTTCTGAACCATACTTCACCTATAATTACCGGGGATGCTGTTAAATAGTATAAAAGTTGCGGCAGAACCACCATTTTTGTCAATGCTATATGATCGGACGTTCCCATGGGTAGTTTTAACCAGATATCAATTTTCTTTTTAATTTTTACCAACAGCGGGGCTAGATTTAACTTGATATAGTCCTTTGGATTGCTACTAATGCTAATCCCCAGGTATTCCATGGTTTCTGGATATTATATTATTTTTAATTCACTAAACCTTTCTTCACCTATGCCTTCCACAATCATTAATGAAGATGTTCTCCAGTTGATTGAGAGTCCCGAGATACAACCAAATTCTTGAATGTCCTGAATAATGTCAACTAAATGGATCTTCGGGTTCCTGTCAATAAATCATCTGCATATAATGATATTTTTCCTTCATCTCCTCCTGGGCCAAAACCCTGGTATCGGGAATGTTTTTTGAGAAAAACAGCCAGAGTTTCAATAAATAAAAGAAATAATAAAGATGACAGGGGACACCCTTGTCTTGTGCCCCTGGTGAGGCTAAATTGGCTAGATATAGTATCTTTTATTTTTATTCTTGCCCTGGGGTGGTCATATAACAGCTTAATATAATTTATAAAGCTCTGCCCCAACCCAAACTGTTCCAATGCTTTCCATAAGAAGGCCCACTCCACCCTGTTGAACGCTTTTTCAGTTTCTAGTGACAGGATGGATGCCCCCCTTCATAATATAATTTTTGATTTTGAAAAAAAATCTGATTTAAGGCTTTTACTTTTACTAAATATACTATAACTTTTTTAAATTGTCGACTTAGGCATCCCTAGACAGCTCAACCTCTGCCCTAGCGATTTCTTTTGCCAGCTCTTTTTCTTTTAAACTAAACCCCCTCTTCTTCCTACAGATCTCTCTATATAGCAAACCTCTAATAAATGCTTTCAGGGCATCCCATACTATGCCCACCTCTGCCGTGCCCTTGTTGACTGCCCAAAATTCGTCTATTTCCCCTTTTAACTTTTCCCAATCATCCAGGATACTTAGCCAATGAGGGATGATCTTGAGCATTCTAGTTGTACTTCTCTCTTTTTTCCCACATATTCTTAGATTCATGCTACAATGATCTGAAATCCCTCTGGATCCCTTTAGACCTTCTACATACCCCAGGGCCTTATCATTGCATAGCACCATATCGATGTGAGAAGCCGCATCATATGAGCTACTTATACACGAGAACATTTTCTTATCATCATACAAATCCCTCCATGCTTCCCTCCACCCAGCTTCCTCAATAAATTTCCCCAAAGGGGATTACCACTTTTTGCCCAATTCCCTCTGTGACAGTCTATCTAGGGAGCTATCCAATATACAGTTGAAATCCCCACAAAAATATAGCTCATGTCTATCCATATTCTTCAAAAAGGCTACTAAAGCGGCCAAGACCTGATTAGAGAAAGGGGGAGGAATATATACAAAAGCTAAGACCACCTGTCTTCCTTCCATAACCGAGTCCAGAAAGACATACCTTCCACTACTATCTATTTCTTTACACTGGACCTCTAAGTCAATGCCTGAAAGGACAAGAACCGAGACCCCTGCAGAGAAACTAGAACCAAACGCATGGAATTCCTGTGTTGCCCTTTTTTTCCCTAACCAGCACTGTCACTTCTTTGGTCAAATGAGTTTCTACAAGGCACACAATAGCTGGTAAATGTCGTTTGATACTATCAAAAATGGCACATCTTTTGCTCTTATCTTTAAGTCCCCGGATATTCGACGTTACTACCCTAACTCCCATTTAGTGTTCAATACACAGAGAAGTGAGAGGAGGGGAAAAAAACAAAAAAAAAAAACACAGCCCTTGTGGTTGCCAGGGGAGATTTCAGGTATTTATCCAGTCTCCCATTGCCTTGCTTATCTTTTCCAGGGCTCCCTCCTCCCGACCTTCTGGGATTTACTTTGGGTGGCATTTACTTATAAAATAATCGCAGATTTTGGATTAACTTTTTGGGAGGTACCCAGGCAGGTTCTAGAATAGAGAAGGAGTGTAATATATAGCAAGTACAGTCCTTCATAAATCCAATTCTAGTTTTTTACTCTATTTTTTTTTTTTAAAGATCCTGTACATTGCAGCATTAAATCTTACAACATTAGATCTCAGAGGTTCTCTTCCAGAGTTTCAATAGTTGAAGATGCAAACTTAAAAAAAAAAAAAAAAAAAGAGAACAGGGATCAAATTATGTTCCACCTGGCTGCCACATCCAGAAAAACCCTGAAAGTTCAGATAAATACCTGTTTCAGTATATGCACAATTTACCTTCAACAGTTTTGCAGCTGACAAAATGAGGGGACTTATACATCTCTAAAGTAGCTGGTTTTTACTCACAGTTCTGTGCTCAGCTTTCCCAAATCTCCCTTCAGCACAAATTTTCCAGCACCTGGTGATTCATTACAAACTCCCTCCTGTGAATGTCATAATAGAACATATCAGTAACCCGGCAGATGATCCCAAGATTACTCATGAGCACATACGTTGCTATGTTTAGACTGTTCAAACAAAGGGAATGCCATATATCGCAGAGTGCAAAGTAAAAACGCTGGCCCCCTCACAGCTTGCAGAATGTAACATCTTGTTTGACCAGGTCCTGCTTATCACAGTCATTCCCATACCAATCTTCCCTCAGCAAAGTCAAACAACATCTTTAAAAAAAAAAATTTCTTATGTGAATAGTTTTTTTTATCTCCGAGACCCCAGGCTCTTGTCTCATGTGGGGGGGAGGAACGGCAGCGTGTAGTGAGCTGTGCGAGCCAAGCCCGTTTCCAAGTATACAGAGCAACAGCCGACTCTTTTGCTGCTTCTGCCTCATCACACTATCCTCCTCCACAGAAAAAGAAACAAGTCCGGCTGTACGCTCCTGCACACTGGGGGCAACGGTGACAGCCGTGCCCCCTCAAAACACCGCTCGCCCTCCCTCATACCTCATACCTCTATGCACCAAAATCATTTAGGGCCGGAGTCCTGGGTCGCGAGGCTCTCAGGCCTAGCCCTATATGCAGCGGGGGCCAATGTGCGGCACCTGTTGGATACCTCCGCATGGCTGGGTTGAGTTCCGGCCTCTCCAGGCTGCTCGTCAGGGATTGGTCCAGGGCAGGCTTCCATCCCTCTGCCGTAGGGCCAGGCGGCTGGGCAAGGTGGCAGGGTGAACAGGAGGGAGGAGGGAGCGAGGCCGGGAGAACGAGGAGTCAGACGGAGCGGCAGGAACTACGTCATCCTGCACAGGTACCTCCTCCAACAGAGTCAGATAAAAATATATTGTTAATTAAAGCGCACGGTCAATGGCGTACACGTTAAAAAAATCCAAAGTCCCAAAAAACATATTTTTGGTCACTTTTTATACCATTAAAAATGAATAAAAAGTGATCAAAAAGTCTGATCAAAACAAAAATGTTACCTATAAAAACTTCAGATCATGGCGCAAAAATGAGTCCTAATACCGCCCCATATGCAGAAAAATAAAAAAAAGTTATAGGGGTCAGAAGAGGACATTTTTAAACGTATACATTTTCCTGCATGCAGTTATGATTTTTCCCAGAAGTACGACAAAATCAAACCTATATAAGTAGGGTATCATTTTAACCGTATGGACGTACAGAATAATGATAAGGTTTAATTTTTACCGAAATATGCACTGCGTAGAAACGGAAGCCCCCAAAATTTACAAAATGGCGTTTTTTCTTCGATTTTGTCGCACAATAATTTTTTTTCCATTTCGCCGTGAATTTTTGGGTAAAATGACAAATGTCACTGCAAAGTAGAATTGGTGACACAAACAATAAGCTATAATATGGATTTTTAGGTGGAAAATTGAAAGGGTTATGATTTTTAAAAGGTAAGGAGGAAAAAACAAAAGTGCAAAAACTGGAAAACCCTGCGTCCTTAAGGGGTTAAAATGCTCACTATGCCTCATAGTGAATACCTTGAGATGTCTAGTTTTTTTAAATGGGGTCATTTGGGGGGGGGTGGAGTTCCTATGTTCTACCTCCTCTTAGTTTCAGCAACCCTTGGATAGCACATAAAAAAGTTGTACTTTTCAAATTTCCAAGATTTTGAAAATTTTAATTAAAATTGTTAGGCTTCTAATTCATTTAAAATGTTAAGGTAAAAAAATGCTTTCAAAATAAAGTAGTCATTTGAAAGTATAAGTTTCATAAACTATTTGCTCAGTAAGTGTAAACATATGCAACCTAGTGTTAAAATAGCAATATTCATGATTTTTTTCATCGTAAAAAAAAACTAAAGATGATATCAGCTTACTTTTACTATGTACATGAAGTACAACTTGTGACAAAAAAACTATGTCAGAATTATTGGGATTGGCAAAACGTTACCAGAGTGATTCTCTTAAATCCCCGATTTGAAAAAACAGGCTTGGTCTTTAACCCCTTAAGGACGGGGGTTTTTTCCGTTTTTGCATTTTCGTTTTTTGCTCCTTGCCTTTAAAAAATTCTAACTCTTTCAATTTTGCACCTAAAAATCCATATGATGGCTTATTTTTTGCGCCACCAATTCTACTTTGTAATGATGTTAGTCATTTTGCCAAAAAATCTACGGTGAAACGGAAAAAAAAATCATTGTGCGACAAAATTGAAAAAAAAAAACGCTGTTTTGTAACTTTTGGGGGCTTCCGTTTCTACGTAGTACATTTTTCGGTAAAAATGACACCTTATCTTTATTCTGTAGGTCCATACGATTAAAATGATACCCTACTTATATAGGTTTGATTTTGTCGGACTTCGGGAAAAAATCATAACTACATGCAGGAAAATGAATACGTTTAAAATTGTCATCTTCTGACCCCTATAACTTTTTTATTTTTCCGTGTATGGGGCGGTATGAGGGCTCATTTTTTGCGCCGTGATCTGAAATTTTTAACGGTACCATTTTTGCATTGATAGGACTTATTGATAATTAATTATATATTTTTATAATTCGGACACTTCTGCACGCGGTGATACCATATATGTTTATTTTTATATTTATTTACACTGTGGTTTTTTTTTATTGGAAAAGGGTGGTGATTCAATTTTTTAATAGGGAAGGCGTTAAATTATCTTTATTCACTTTTTTTTTCACTTTTTTTTGCAGTGTTATAGGTCCCATAGGGACCTATAACACTGCACACACTGATCTTCATCATTGATCAGTGGTTTCTCATAAGAAACCAGTGATCAAAGATTCTGCCACATTACTGCTCATGCCTGGATCTCAGGCACTGAGCAGTCATTCGGCGATCGGACAGCGAGGAGGGAGGTAGGGGCCCTCATGCTGTCCTGTCAGCTGTTCAGGATGCCGCGATTAGCCGCGGCTATCCCGAACAGCCCGACTGAGCTAGCCGGCCACTTTCACTTTCACTTTTAGCCGCGCGGCTCAGCTCTGAGCGCGCGGCTAAAGGGTTAATAGCGCGCGGCGCCGCGATCGGCGTTGCGCGCTATTAGAGGCGGGTCCCGGCTTCACTATGACGCCGGGCCCGCCGTGATATGACGCGGGGTTACTGTGTAACCCCGCATTATATCGGGAGAGCAGGACCAAGGACGTACCGGTACGTCCTTGGTCCTTAAGGGGTTAAAGGGGTTATCCAGGAAAAAACTTTTTTTACATATCAACTGGCTTCAGAAAGTTAAACAGATTTGTAAATTACTTCTATTAAAAAATCTTAATCCTTTCAGTACTTATGAGCTTCTGAAGTTAAGGTTGTTCTTTTCTGTCTAAGTGCTCTCTGATGACAAGTGTCTTGGGAAACACCCAGTTTAGAAGAGGTTTGCTATGGGGATTTGCTTCTAAACTGGGCGTTTCCCAAGACAGGTGTCATCAGAGAGAACTTTGACAGAAAAGAACAACCTTAACTTCAGAAGCTCATAAGTACTGAAAGGATTTAGATTTTTTAATAGAAGTAATTTACAAATCTGTTTAACTTTCTGGAGCCAGTTGATATATAATTAAAAAGTTTTTTCCTGGATAACCCCTTTAACCCCTTAAGGACTCAGCCCATTTTGGCCTTAAGGACAATTCAATTTTTAAGTTTTCATTTTTTCCTCCTCGCCTTCTAAAAATCACAACTCTTTTATATTTTCATCCACAGACTAGTATGAGGGCTTGTTTTTTGTGCGACCAGTTGTCCTTTGTAATGACATAACTCATTATATCATAAAATGTATGGCGCAACCAAAAAACACTATTTTTGTGGGGAAATTAAAAAGAAAAATGCAGTTTTGCTAATTTTGGAAGGTTTCGTTTACACGCCGTACAATTTACGGTAAAAATGATGTGTGTTCTTTATTCTGAGGGTCAATACAATTAAAATGAGACCCATTATTACATACTTTTATATTATTGTTGTGCTTAAAAAAAATCACAAACTTTTTAACCAAATTAGTACGTTTATAATCCCTTTATTTTGATGACCTATAACTTTTTTATTTTTCCATATAAGCGGCGGTGTGAGGGCTCATTTATTGCGCCATGATCTGTACTTTTTTTTATACCACATTTGCATATAAAAAAATGTTAATACATTTTTATAATTTTTTTTAAATAAAATGTATAAAAAAAGGAGCAATATTGAACTTTTTTTTTTTTTACGTTCACGCCGTTCACCGTACGGGATCATTAACATTTTATTTTAATAGTTCGGACATTTACGCACGCGGCGATACCAAATATGTCTATAAAATTTATTTTTTACGCTTTTTGGGGGTAAAATAGGATTGGGGGAGGGGATTTTTCACTTTTTTTTACTTTTACTTTTTCATTTTTTTACATTTTTTTTTACGCTTGAATAGTCCCCATAGGGGACTATTCATAGCAATACCATGATTGCTAATACTGATCTGTTCTATGTATAGGACATAGAACAGATCAGTGTTATCGGCTATCTTCTGTTCTGGTCTGCTCGATCACAGACCAGAGCAGAAGACGCCGGGAGCCGGAAGCAGGAAGGTGGGGGGACCTCCGTGCGGCGTTCTGAATGATCAGATCCCCGCAGCAGCGCTGCGGGCGATCCGATCGTTCATTTAAATCGCGCACTGCCGCAGATGCCGGGATCTGTACTGATCCCGGCACCTGAGGGGTTAATGGTGGACGCCCGCGAGATCGCGGGTATCGGCCATTGCCGGCGGGTCCCTGGCTGCGATCAGCAGCCGGGATCAGCCGCGCATGACACGGGCATCGCTCCGATGCCCGCGGTTATGCACAGGACGTAAATGTCTGTCCTGGTGCGTTAAGTACCACCACACCAGGACGTACATTTACGTCCTGTGTCCTTAAGGGGTTAAGGGGGGGTACAGGCCTAATTGTATTGGTCCTTAAGGGGTTAAACCAAGGGCATTATAAAAATAAACAATAATAATAAAAATCCCATTCACTGTGTAACAGTATGTTGCCTCCAAATTGCATTGTAATATGTCAAGATGTTCTCCTAGATGCAATAATGTATAAATCTAATAGAAAAACTCTATGGGGGTGTAAATTAGAACTGTCTGCCCAAAATCTGTAAGTTGTCCTGAAAAATTGGCTCACGTTATTTACACTACATATCCAATGCATTTAAGATGACTTTTAGAACCCTTTTGCTTGAAAAAAAATGGTGAGGCTTTCTAAATATTTTGCAAGATTTTGATGGAAGAGTGTTAAATTCCTGAAAAATTTTCCAATCTTTCATGCATATTTTTGGTGTAAAACTAAGCACACTACTTGTATGTGCAAACTAGACAGTCTAAAGATGCGCCATTTTCAAACAGTTTGAGCAAATTTTTGTTTCTATTTTAGCCATTCAATCAGAAGATGAAAATAATACCAACAACAGAGAAGATCTGAGATTTAAGAAAAGATGTCTGCTAGCAAAGTTAAAAAATCCTTGTTTTTATTACGTGATATGGTCTACTCATTTGCAATAACTATATACTCACTTACTAAATAAACTGTGAAAATGGATGCAAGCATTTAAAATTTTAATGAAATACATAAAAATATTTGAATATTGCTGACGCTTCTCCGTACCTGCTGTGCCTAATCCTAATGTGAACTTTCCATAAAATAAAACAAAGGAACTATTTTAAATGCATTTTTTTACTGAGGCGAGAAAACATGGAAAGCCAATAAAAAGAAAATCTTCAAATGTATCTTTAAAGATAGCAATTATAGTTAAAAGATAACCAAGAAAGCTAAAAGTATTGTGAAACAATCGTTTATAATACTGATAATAAAGACCTTTTAATTGCTGATTCAAAAGGAATGCCTCCAATATAATATATTTAATATTTTAAAATGAATACACTGCATATTCAGGTAAAATATACATTTAAAGTCGACCAGGCAAAAATGTGTCAGGAACTGGTGTATAGAGTCGGTTTAGGTGCTGAGCTTGATCCATATAGAGTAGGGACCATCTGCTATTTGCAGTAAACTGCATTAACCTGTTAAGGACGCAGGGCATATCCATACGCCCTGGATCCCAAGTCCTTAAGGACTTAATGGATACGCCGGTGGTAATTCCGGTCCCCGCCGCTAGCTTCAGCAGGCATCCCGCCACATTGTCCAGGGGAGTCCTGAGAGCCCCCATGTCGGCGATCTGAAGAAGGGGACACCCCGAAACGTGTTTGGCACTATACCCACATTGGAGATGCTCAGTCCACCTCCAACCAGCTAAAATGTAATTGCAACTGCTGGAACCCCTCAATTTTGGGACCACTGCGCAGTTCAGGAGCGTGCATTTTACACGAGGACGCGGCTCCACCTGCCTCCCAGCGCATCCACCGCTCACCTGCACTCGCCGTTACCACCCACGGGCCAGAAGCAGATCTGTGCCAGCCTCCAGACCACCAAAGTGCAGCCTCCCCCCCCAGCGCATCACATCGGCTCTACGGCATTTACCAGCTCCCGGTATCCAGTTTCAGAGCCAGCGCAGGGAGATCCCAGGCTCATCCATCAGGCCAGCTGCCGAGCTGTACCAGCCCGGGAAGGAGAAGGACCGCACCGAATATCGGAGTGCATCAGCAGAAGCGGTGAGCGGTGTCGTGCACCAATAACTTTCAATTTTATTTTTGATACATCTGCTGCACTAGCTACCAGTATCTTGCTACAAGTAACTGTTCACAAAGTCCTAACTGATACAGCGGAGGATCTATATGATGTACTATATAGCACTTGAACTTTAATCATACTAGCTATAAAACTTTCAAAGATACAGCGGAAGATCTTTCATTATTATATAAATCTTGAACTTCATTTTGAGTACATTCACAAATTGAGCATTGATGTATCCATTTTGTTAAGCTGCTACCATTGGGGACTGATCACCTCATACTTCTAGTAATATATATATATATATATATATATATATATATATATATATATCAGTGTATATTTAATCTCCTTATTTTTTATTATCAAATTATTCTGATTTTTATGTTTTTTAGTATAATTAAAAATTATTTGTATTGATGGTGCGGTCTGTGCAAGGGCCCTGCAAAGCCACACAATTTATATTTACTAATTAAATATTTTAAATATTTTATATCATTAAGTACTATCACTCAACCTGCATTATTATATATCTATTTATTTATGGTCATACACATCAATTATCACACAATATCTTTATGTTAACATATATCATTGATTTTTACACAGAACACTACCATATGTGTATCTAGAGGTCTGTATTTCCATATATTATTTCTACTCTATTCATTTTTGACACATAGGGTTAACGTGTAACATACAGTACCTTGATACACAGTCATTTCTTCATAGTGTGAGCCCCCCGCCTCCATTAAATTTTTTACAAGAGGGGATAAGTGTCTGATCGAGGAATGTCCGAATGCTGTATCTCCGGCTCCCCCATAGAGATACAAGAAGAGAGTGTGCCGGCTGCGGCTTCTTGCAATTAGACACTTATCTCCTATGCTTTCGATAGGGGATAAGTGTTCCTGCACCAGAGTACTCCTTTAAAGTGATCACCACCATAGACTACATAATATACGCTCTCATTTTATCTTCTTCTTGGCCCTATCACACGAGTAATCTTACACATCTCACACAGCTCTTAAGAACATACTTTATGTTTGAGTTTAAACATTGACGTTACAACTTAACGCCTTAAGGACGCCGGGCGTATCCATACATCCTTAAAGGGGTTATCCAGGAAAAAAATTTTTTTTATATATCAATTGTCTCCAGAAAGTTAAACAGATTTGTAAATTACTTCTATTAAAAAATATGAATCCTTTTAGTACTTATGAGCTGCTGAAGTTGAGTTGTTCTTTTCTGTCTAAGTGCTCTCTGATGACACCTGTCTCGGGAACTGTCCAGAGTAGAAGCAAATCCCCATAGCAAACCTCTTCTACTCCTTGCAGTTCCCCAAAACAAGCAGAGATGTCAGCAGAGAGCACTGTTGCCAAACAGAAAAGAACAACTCAACTTCAGTACTAAAATGATTAATATTTTTTAATAGAAGCAATTTTAGTCAGTTGATATAAAAAAAAAAAGTTTTTCCTGGAATACCCCTTTAAGGACTGAGGGCGTATCAATTCAGATCGGCGATTTGTGGCGATTCCAGGCTGATCTGGTCTCTGAGGACCTGATAGCCCGGAAAATAGGGATGATCAGAGATGTCAGAGACATCACTGATCATCCTGAGGGATAGGGGAGGGGGGGTTACTGTTGAAATCCCCGCTCTGCCCACCCCTGGATGTTGGGCAGAGCAGGTGCGGGGGGGGGGGGGGAGATGGTGGTGGTTAGTAATGAGCAGAATTGCCCATATTCAAATTCGCAATATTTTGCGAATATATAGACGAATATTCGTCCTATATTGGCGAATTTTGCGTATTCGTTATATTCGCATATTTGCGTATTTGAGGAAGAAAACAGTGACGGGGTGGGCAACTTTATTATTGGTTGCTAGGGATGTTGTTGATAACCTCTGACAAGTGTATTTGCATCATTTTAGTTGGCCAACAAGTGAAAAGAAGGAATATGCAAATATTCACATATGCGAATATGCGCATATACAAATATTCACATATGCGAATATGCGCATATGCAGAAAAAAGTGAATATTCGAAATTTCGAATATATAGCGAATAAATTCCCAATATTCTCGAATTTGAGAATTTGCGATATTCGTGATAAAAATTTGAAATGTGAATATTCACGCCCAACACTAGTGGCCGTTACCGGACTCCACGGGACCGTCGATCGCGGTGGGATCGGCGTAGGCAGCGGCGGTACATGCGGCAGTGAGGAGGAGGCGGCGGAGCAGCGGTGAAGGCAGCAGTAAAGATCGGTGGTAAGTGATCTTCACTACTGCCTTCTAGGAGTTGCCAAACTACAACTCCCAGCATGTCCAGACAGCCAAAGGCTGTTCTCCAGTTGTTGCAAAACTACAACTACAACTGGGAGCTGTAGTTTTACAACAACTGGAGGCATACTGGTTGGGAAACATTGTCTGTTTCCAAATTCAATGTTTCCCAACCTGTGTGCCTCCAGCTGTTGCAAAACTATAACTCCCAGCATGCTCTGACAGACCATGCATGTAGTTTTGCAAAAGCTGGAGACACACAGGTTGGGAAACACTGAGTTAAGTAACAAACTATCAGTGTTTAGCAACCAGCGTGCCATCAGCTGTTGCATAACTACAACCCCCAGCATTCATGGACAGCCAAAGGGCATGCTGGAAGTTGTAGTAGTATGCCTCCAGCTGTTGCATAACTACAAGTCCCAGCATGCCCTTCTGCTTCCCGTGCATGCTGGGGGTTGTAGTTTTTGCAACAGCTGAAGGCACACTGGTTGTGAAACACTGAAAGTTTGTTACCTAACTCAGTGTTTTGCAACCAGTGTGCCTCCAGCTGTTGCATAACTGCAACCCCCAGCATGCATGGACAGCCAAAGGGCTTGCTGGGAGTTGTAGTATTGCAACAGCTGGAGATTCCCCCCCCCCATGTGAATGTACAGGGTACATTCACACGAGCTGCAGCTCAAACTCCCAGCGGGAAACCCGCTGCGAACCCCCGCCCATTTGAATGTACCCTAAAAACACTACACTACACTACACCTACACAAAATAAATAGTAAAACACTACATATACACATACCCCTACACAGTTACCCCCCCAGCCCCCAATAAAAATGAGAAACATCTGGTACTGCACGGTTTCTAAAACAGAGCCTCCAGCTGTTGAAAAACAACAACTCCCAGTGTTGTCGGTCAGCCATTGATTGTCCAGGTATGCTGGGAGTTTTGCAACAGCTGGAGTCACCCTGCTTGGGAAACACTGCCGTAGGGTAATTTTGGTAACTGAGGCAAGTCTAATTCTTGCATCCAGGTCTGTCCCTATGCAAATCCCTAATTTAGTCCTCAAATGCGCATGGTGCTCTCTCACTTCGGAGCCCTGTCGTATTTCAAGGCAACAGTTTAGGGCCACATATGGGGTATTTCCGTACTCGGGAGAAATTGCCTAACAAATTTTAGGGGCTTTTTCTCCTTTTACCCCTTATGAAAAGGTAAAGTTGGGCTCTACACTAGCATGTCATTGTAATTTTTTTTTTTACACTAACGTTTTACACATACTTTTCATTTTCACAAAAAGTAAAAGGAAAAAAAGACCCTGAATATGTGTAACACAATTTCTTCTGTGTACGGAAATACCCCATATGTGGATGTAAAATGCTCAGGAGTGAGAGCACCATGTACATTTGAGGTGATTTGCACAGGGGTGGCTGATTGTTAAAGCGGTTCTGACATAAATGCAAAAAAATAAAAAAAATAAAAAAAAAACACCCATATGTGACCGCATTTTGGAAACTACACCCTTCACGGAAAATAAGAAAATAACAAGGGGTAAAGTGAGCCTTAACACCCCACAGGTGTTTGAAGAATTTTCGGTAAAATTGGACGTTAAAATGAAAATAATTTATTTTATTTTCACTAAAATCCTGGTGTTATCCCAAATTTTTCATTTTCACTAGGTGTTAATAGGAAAAAAGTCAAAAGCGAATTACAATGCTCAAATGAGAAGGAGCGCCATTGGGCTTTTGGAGAGAGAATGTGTCTGGAATTGAAGGCCACGTGTATTTACAAAGCCCCCCGAGGTGCCAGAACAGTGGAACCCCCCCCACATGTGACCACATTTTGGAAACTACACCCCTCAAGGAATGTAATAAGGGTTACAGTGAGCATTTACACCCTACATGTGTCTAACAGATTTTTGGAACAATGGTCCGTGAAAAGGAAAAATTTAATTTTTCATTTGCACAACCCACTGTTCCAAAGATCTGTCAAACGCCAGTGGAGCGTAAATGCTCGCTGCACCCCCTTATTAAATTCTGTGAGGGGTGCAGTTTCCAAAAGGGGGTCACATGTGGGGGGTTTCTGCTGTTCTGGCACTATGGGAGGTTTGTAAATGCGCATGGCCCCCGACTTCAATTTCAGCAAAATTCCCTCTCCAAAAGTCAAATGGCGCTCCTTCTGTTCTGAGACCTGTAGTGATCCAGCAGAGGACTTAAAGGGGTATTCCAGGCAAAAACTTTTTATATATATCAACTGGCTCCGGAAAGTTAAACAGATTTGTAAATTACTTCTATTAAACAATCTTAATCTTTCCAATAGTTATTAGCTTCTGAAGTTGAGTTGTTTTCTGTCTAACTGCTTTCTGATGACTCACGTCCCGGGAGTTGTCCAGCTCCTATGGGGATATTCTCCCATCATGCAAGGGATATTCTCCCATCATGCACAGCTCCCGTGACATGACATCATCATTGAGCAGTTAGACAGAAAACTTTAGAAGCTAATAACTATTGGAAGGATTAAGATTTTTTAATAGAAGTAATTTACAAATCTGTTTAACTTTCCGGAGCCAGTTGATATATATATATATATATATATATATATATATATATATATATATATATATATATATATATATAAAAGTTTTTGCCTGGAATACCCCTTTAATTTCCACATATGGGGCATTTTCTTAATCGGGAGAAATTGGGCTTCAAACTTTGGGGTCCATTTTCTCCTATTACCCCTTGTGAAAAAATAAAAATGTGGGGTAACAACATCATTATAGTGTTAAAAATAACATTTTTCATTTTCACATCCAACTTCAATGCAAAGTTGTCAAACACCTGTGAGGTGTTAAAGCTCACTATACCCCTTGTTACATTCCTTGAGGGGTGTAGTTTCCAAAATAGTATGCCATGTGTTTTTTTTTTTGTTTTTTTTTGCTATTCTGACACCCTGGGGACTTTCTAAATGCAACATGCCCCCAAAAACCATTTCAGCAAAATTATCTTTCAAAATGCCCAATTTTGCTCCTTCTCTTCTTAGCATTGTAGTGCGTCAGCAGAGGACTTAATGTCCACATAATGGGCATTTTCTTAATCAGGGCTTCAAATTTTGGGGTCCATTTTCTCCTATTACCCCTTGTGAAAAAGAAACATTTGGAGTAACACCATCATTTTAGTGTTAAAAATCAATTTTTTTCCCTATTATGGCCCACTGTTCAAAAAACCTGGGAGGTGTAAGTACTCACTGTAACCCTTGTTACATTCCAGGAGGGGTGTAGTTTCCAAAATGGTGTCACATGTGGGGGGGTTTCTGCTGTTCTGGCATGAGAGGAGGTTTTAAAATGCACGTGGCCCCCGACTTCAATTTCAGCAAAATTCTCTCTACAAAAGATCAATGGTGCTCCTTCTGTTCTGAGACCTGCAGTGTGCAAGCAGAGCACTTAAATGGGCACTGTCACCAACTTTATTTTTTGATATGTTGTAGTACTTATGTACTACAATATATCTCTAATATACTTTTATTTAAATTTTTTTCATTAAAAAGGTTTAATTTACATTTAAAAACCGGCCACTGAAAAAGGACTGATTTTGGAGTGGCAATCAGTCCTTTTTCAGTTAGGCTGCACTCGCTCCCTGCCTGTCAATCAGACAGGCGGGAGCGAGCGCATTGGCTCCCCGGCCACTGACTGGGAGGCCACTCCTCCCGCACATCGCCGCCGCCTCGTTGCCGCCGCTGTCCCTACATGCCCGCTGACGGACTCTGTAGTAACTGCAAGTGTAATGAGGGAACGGGGTATGCGGGGCGGGGGGGGGAGGAGGGAACGGACTAGCGCCGTAGGGGGGGGGGACGGGCTAGCGCCATAGCGCCGCTTGTAACTAACTAATAGTTTATCTACACAGGGTGCCTCCAGCTGTTTCAATACTACAACTCCCAGCATGCCCTGACAGCCAATAGATGTCAGGGCAAGCTGGGAGTTGTAGTGGTGAAACAGCTGGAGGCACCCTGTGTAGATGAATTAAGGGCGGAAGTCCCCCCCAGCAGGCATCAGTGACGTGGTGCCTGCTGGGGAAGTCTGCCTGGTAGTGAGCACACTGCCAGGCAGACAAAGGCATTTTTAATATGTAAAAAAATAAATAAAATAAAGGCAGGGAGGGGGTTAGGGATAGATTGGCAATAGGCAGGGACAGAAAAAAAAATAGGATGGTGGGAGCTACCCTTTAACATCCACATATGGGGCATTTTCTTAATCAGGAGAAATCGGACTTCACATTTGGGGTCCATTTTCTCCTATTACACCATTTGAAAATTAAAAATTTGGAGTAACACCATCATTTTAGTGTTAAAAATCTAATTTTCAATTTTCACATCCAACTTCAACGCAAAGTCGTCAAACACCTGTGAGGTGTTAAGGTTCACTATACCACTTGTTACGTTTCTTGAGGAGTATAGTTTCTAAAATAGTATGCCATGTGTTTTTTTTTTTTTTGCTGTTCTGGCACCTTGAAGACTTTCTAAATGCAACATGACCCCCAAAAACTATTTCAGCGTTTTCTTAATCGGGAGAAATTGGGCTTTAAATTTTGGGGTCCATTTTCACCTATTACCCCTTGTGAAAAAGAAAAATTTGGGGTAACACCATCATTTTAGTGTTAAAAATCTAATTTTCCATTTTTACGTCCAACTTCAACGCAAAATCGGCAAACACTTGTGAGGTGTTAGGGTTCACTATACCCCTTGTTACGTTCCTTTTAGGGATGTAGGTTCCAAAATAGTGTGCCATGTGGGGGTTATTTTGCTTTTGTGGCACCATGGGGGCTTTTTAAATGCAACATGGCCCCCAAAAACCATGACAACAAAATGTGTTTTAAAAAATCCCACAGTTGCTTTTTCCCTCTTGAGCCATGTTGTGAGCCCGCAAAGCACTTTATTTCAACATATGAGGTATTTCCATACTCGAAAGAAATATGTCTACAAATTTTGGGGGGCCTTTTTCACCTTATACCACTTTTAAAAATGAAAACAAATGGGGCTACAAGAACATGTTAGTGTAAAAAATGGCGATTTTGATTTTTCTCCTCCACTTTGCTGCTATTCTTGTGAAACACCTAAAGGGTCAACAAACTTTCTGAATGTAAATTTGAATACTTTGAGGGGTGTTGTTTATATAATGGGGTCATTTATGGGGTACTTCTCACAGAAAGGCCCCTCAAATCCATTTCAAACTTAACTGGTCCCTCAAAAATTCAGATTTTAAAATGTTTGTGAACATTTTGAAAATTGCTGCTATACTATACTTTGAAGCCCCTAATGTCTTCAAAAAGTTAAAACATGTCAACTTTATGATGCCAACGTGAAGTAGACGTATTGTATTTGTGAATCAATATAACATTCATTTGGAATATCCATTTTTCTTACAAGTAGAGAGTTTCAAAGTTGGAAAAATGCTAAATTTTCAAAATGTTCAAGAAATTTTGGGATTTTCCACCAAGAAAGGATGCAAGTAACGCCGAAAATTTACCACTATGTTAAAGTAGAATATGTCACGAAAAAACAATCTCGGAATCAGAATAATCGGTAGAAGCATCCCAGAGTTATTAATGCATGAAGTGACAGTGGTCAGAATTGCAAAAAAGGGCTCAGTCCTTAAGGGGTTAAAGGGGTACTCCGCTGCCCCAGCATTCAGGAACATTTTGTACTGAACGCTTGGAGCGGGGGTCACTGGGGTTGTGATGTTACGGCCACGGCCCTTGTGGCATCACACCACACCCCCTCAATGCAAGTCTATGGGAGGGGGTGTGACGGCCGTCATGCCCCTCCCATAGATTTGCATTGAGGGTGTCTGGCCATGATGTCACGACTCCCGCCACCTGCATCCCATATTGTAAATGAACGCCGGGTGCTGCACAGAGATTGTGGGGGTCCCAGTGGCCCCCTGCGATCAGACATCATATCCCCTATCCTTGTATAGTGGATAAGATGTCTAGGGGTGGAGTACCCCTTTAACCCCTTCAGGACCAAGCCCATTTTGGCCTTAAGGACCAGAGCGTTTTTTGCACATCTGACCACTGTCACTTTAAACATTAATAACTCTGGAATGCTTTTAGTTATCATTCTGATTCCGAGATTGTTTTTTCGTGACATATTCTACTTTAACATGGTAGTAAATTTTTGTGGTAACTTGCATCCTTTCCTTGTGAAAAATCCTAAAATTTGATGAAAAATTTGAAAATTTTGCATTTTTCTAACTTTGAAGCTCTCTGCTTGTAAGGAAAATGTATATTACAAATAAAAAAAATTTTTATTCACATATACAATATGTCTACTTTATGTTTGCATCATAAAAGTGACGAGTTTTTACTTTTGGAAGACACCAGAGGGCTTCAAAGTTCAGCAGCAATTTTCCAATTTTTCACAAAATTTTCAAACTCACTATTTTTCAGGGACCAGTTCAGGTTTGAAGTGGATTTGAAGGGTCTTCTTATTAGAAATACCCCACAAAAGACCCCATTATAAAAACTGCACCCCCCAAAGTATTCAAAATGACATTCAGTCATCATTTTAACCCTTTAGGTGTTTCACAGGAATAGAAGCAAAGTGAAGGAGAAAATTCACAATCTTCATTTTTTACACTCGCATGTTCTTGTAGACCCAATTTTTAAATTTTTACAAGGGGTAAAAGGAGAAAATGTATACTTATATTTGTAGCCCAATTTCTCTCGAGTAAGCACATACCTCATATGTCTATGTAAAGTGTTCGGCGGGCGCAGTAGAGGGCTCAGAAGGGAAAGAGCGACAAGGGGATTTTGGAGAGTACGTTTTTCTGAAATGGTTTTTGGGGGCATGTTGCATTTAGGAAGCCCTTATGGTGCCAGAACAGCAAAAAACCCTCACATGGCATACCATTTTGGAAACTAGACCCCTTGAGGTACGTAACAAGGAATAAAGTGAGCCTTAATACCCCACAGGTGTTTCACGACTTTTGCATATGTAAAAAAAAATATTTTTTTTTCACTAAAATGTGTGTTTCCCCCCAAATTTCACATTTTTCCAAGGGTTAATAGCAGGAAATATCCCCCAATATTTGTAACCCCTTCTCTTCTGAGTATGGAGGTACCCCATAAGTTGACCTGAAGTGCACTATGGGTGAACTACAATGCTCAGAAGAGAAGGAGTCATATTTGGCTTTTTGAGAGCAAATTTTGCTCGGGGGGCATGTCGCATTTAGGAAGCCCCTATGGTGCCAGAACAGCAAAAAATACCCACATGGCATACCATTTTGGAAACTAGACCCCTTGAGGAATGTAATAAGGAATAAAGTGAGCCTTATTACCCCACAGGTGTTTCATGACTTTTGCATATGTAAAAAAAAAAATAATAATTTCCACTAAAATGTGTGTTTCCCCCCTAATTTCACCTTTTTGCAAGGGTTAATAGCAGAAAATACTCCCCAAAATTTGTAACCCCATCTCTTCTGAGTATGGAGGTACCCCATAAGTTGACCTGAAGTGCACTATGGGCGAACTACAATGCTCAGAAGAGAAGGAGTCATATTTGGCTTTTTGAGAGCAAATTTTGCTCGGGGAGCATGTCGCATTTAGGAAGCCCCTATGGTGCCAGAACAGCAAAAAAAAAAACACATGGCATACCATTTTGGAAACTAGACCCCTTGAGGAACGTAACAAGGGGTACAGTGAGCATTTACCCCCCACTGGTGTCTGACAGATCTTTGGAACAGTGGGCTGTACAAGTTTTCATTTTCATGGACCACTGTTCCAAAGATCCGTCAGACACCTGTGGGGTGTAAATTCTCACTGCACCCCTCATTACATTCCGTGAGAGGTGTCGTTTCCGAAATGGGGTCACATGTGGGGTTTTGTTTTTTTTGCGTTTGTCAAAACCGCTGTAACAATCAGCCACCCCTGTGCAAATCACCTCAAATGTACATGGTGCGCTCTCCCTTCTGGGCCGTGTTGTGCGCCCCCAGAGCACTTTGCGCTCACATATGGGGTATCTCTGTAGTCGGGAGAAATTGCGTTACAAATTTTGGGGGGCTTTTTTCCCTTTTACCTCTTGTGAAAATTTAAAGTATAGGGCAACATCAGCATGTTAGTGTAAAAAATAAAAAATGTTTACACTAACATTCTGGTGTAGACCCCAACATTTCCTTTTCATGAAGGGTTAAAGAAGAAAAAGCCCCCCACACCTTGTAACGCAATTTCTCCCGAGTACGGCGATACCCCATATGTCGCCCTAAACTGTTGCCCTGAAATACGACAGGGCTCCAAAGTGAGAGCGCCATGTGCATTTGAGGCCTAAATTAGGGATTTGCATAGGGGTGGACATAGGGGTATTCTACGCCATTGATTCACAAACAGGGTGCCTCCAGCTGTTGCAAAACTCCCAGCATGCCTGGACAGTCAACGGCTGTCCGACAATACTGGGAGTTGTTGTTTTTCAACAGCTGGAGGCTCTGCTTTGGAAACAGTGGCGTACCGGACGTTCTTATTGGGGGAGGGGGGCTGTGTAGGGGTATGTGTATATGTAGTGTTTTTAACTTTTTATTTTATTTTGTGTTAGTGTAGTGTAGTGTTTTTAGGGTACAGTCACATGGGCGGGGGATTACAGCGAGTTTCCCAGCGCAAAATTTGCTGCATCTCAAGATGCGAGAAACCCACTGTAAAAGCCTCGCCCATGTGAATGTACCCTGTACATTCACGGGGGTGGCGGGGCGGGGGGGGCTTGCATCAGCTGTTGCAAAACCACAACTCCCAGCATGCATGGTCTGTTAGTGCATGCTGGGAGTCATAGTTTTGCAACAGCTGGAGGCACACAGGTTAGGAAACACTGAGTTAGAAACAGACAATGTTTCCCAACCAGTGTGTCTCCAGTTGTTGCAAAACTACAACTCCCAGCATGCCCAGACAGCTGAAGGGCATGCTGGGAGTTGTAGTACGGCAACATCTGAAGGGCCAGATGTTGCTGAACTAAAACTCCCAGCATGCCTGGACAGTCAGTGCATACTGGGAGTTGTAGTTTTGCAACAGCTGGAAGAGCACAGATTGGAGACCATTATACAATGGTCTCCAAACTGGGGCCCTCCAGATGTTGCAAAACTACAACTCCCAGCATGCATGGTCTTTAGTGCATGCTGGGAGTTATAGTTTTGCAACAGCTGGAGGCACACAGGTTAGGAAACACTGAGTTAGAAACAATGTTTCCCAACCAGTGTGTCTCCAGCTGTTGCAAAACTACAACTCCCAGCATGCCCAGACAGCTGAAGGGCATGCTGGGAGTTGTAGTTCGGCAACATCTGAAGGGCCAGATGTTGCTTAACTAAAACTCCCAGCATGCCTGGACAGTCAGTGCATGCTGGGAGTTGTAGTTTTGCAACAGCTGGAAGAGCACAGATTGGAGACCATTATACAATGGTCTCCAAACTGAGGCCCTCCAGATGTTGCAAAACTACAACTCCCAGCATGCCCAGACAGCCAAAGGCTGTCTAGGCATGCTGGGAGTTGTAGTTTTCAGACTCCTAGAAGCAGCAGTGAAGATCTTCACTGCTGCTTCTGAGGACCATATACTCACCCGTCGCTGCTCGTCCACGTGGCCGGTCCCGCGCTGCTCCTCGGTCCCGCCGCTGGATCAGGTAAGTCCGCCGGTCCCCTCCTGTTCCCCCCCGTGTGCCGCAGGTCCCCGCGAGCCCCCGCAGCCTTCGTCCCCCGTTCTGCCCGACTTCCAGGGGCGGGCAGTGCGGGGGATCTGAACTTTCACCCCAGATCACTGTGATTGGTTCACAGGGACCAATCACAGTGATCGCTGACCAGGACCATCAATTGATGGTCCTGGGGGTGAAGCAGAAGTTGTCCCCTGCTGGAAACAGCGGGACTTCTGCCAGTTAACCCGTGCGATGCTGCGCATCGCCGGGTTAACTGCATGTCATTTATAAACGCCGGGATGCGCGAACGCACTGCACAACCCGGCGTTTATATATGACATTCTGCGGGAAGGGGTTAAACATGTAGAATTGTTCATTTGGATTGTGCTGCCTGCATGTCACAGGTAAGTAAAAGGCCATGATATCAAATGAAAGAAATTATAGTTAAGGAAAAATAATATCTGTCTTAGGTTTGGTTAATATAGATGAATTTCTAAAGAAATTGTGATGTATAGCTATGTGAAAGATATATATATTGTCCACCCATCACATTGTTTCGAAAGCATTATTATTTTTTAGACATGAGCAATTTGGTTCGGCACGAATGTCTAATTTACCGAATTTTACCGTTTTCGGGCATTCGGACCGATCCGAATGCACGAAAACATATTTTGAACATTCCCGAATGGCCACGATAATACGAATAGCAAAATAACGAATGCATTCGTTATTTCCCGAACATATGCTGTAAATAACGAATGCATTCGTTATCCGTAAAGGAACATAAAGAATTCATTCTGATAACAAAGATAATAAAAAGGATACACATACAGTTTGATTTTTCGGATACATTCGGTATTCGGGTACATTCGGTAAATCTTTTTATTCTTTTTTGGACTTTAGCGATCCTAAAAAATTATGGAGATACCTTTTTTTATTAAAATTTCGTAGGGTACCATAAAAAAATCATAATAAAAAAGATACAGTAGTGATGGAAAAAATTGTATCTAACTAAATGTATTTTTTTTTATTATGAAATGTTTATTAATTTTTAAACAGGGATCAATTTATGTGAGCGGGTAAAGCACTAAAAATGTAGCCGACAATAATAAAAATGTAGTGTGTGCGTGTTTTTCACTTTTAAATTTTTTTTTTTTAGGTAGTACTACTACTCCCAGCATGGAACACACTCTTCCATGATGGGAGTAGTAGTTACCTGTACTAATTGACAGATCGCCGGGGTCCCTTGCGATCCTCTTGTATAATGTATAGATGCGGCGGCCACTCTTCTATGGTCCCCTGCACTCACGTATATATACACATATTCATATTTCCGCAGAGCTGTGTTTGGCCAGATGGTTCCAGCCAATCACAGCTCTCTGTGAGAAATAGGAATATGTGTATATATACAGCCATACAGGGAACAATAGGAGAGCGGCCGCCGCATCTATACATTATACAGGAGTATCA
This sequence comes from Hyla sarda, assembly GCF_029499605.1. Classification (NCBI taxonomy): domain Eukaryota; kingdom Metazoa; phylum Chordata; class Amphibia; order Anura; family Hylidae; genus Hyla; species Hyla sarda. The sequence continues at coordinate 200,362,971 of NC_079189.1, forward strand.
CAGCGGGTGTCAGGAGTGATACCCGCAGTGATCTTTCCTTTACTACAAGTACTACTACTCCCAACATGCACCATGCTGGGAGCTCTAGTACCTGCATTAATAGACAGATCGCAGCGGGTGTCAGAATTTACACTTGCTGCAATATGTCTATTAATGCAGGTACTACAGCTCCCAGCATGGAGAAGAGTGTGCTCCATGTTGGGAGTATTATTTCCTGTCCATGTTGGGAGTATTAGTACCTGCAGTAAGGGACAGATCCCAGGGATGTTACTTCTCCTGACACCCGCTGCGATCGTCCTTATGTAAATGTCGGGATCAGCTGTTCTCAGGGCTACAGAGCCGGTGTGAGGTGGTTTTTGCGTCCCCGTAGATCCATGCATCCGCTCCTCCCCCAGCTCTCCGAACATTTCCGAAGCTAGAACTGGGGGAGGGCAGAGCAAGGGGAGAGAGAAGGTCCACGCCCCCTCCCTCATCACCCCTCCCTGAGCTCGGCTGGACGCAGATCTCCACGGCATGCCCCCTCCCTGAGGACATAGATCGCCATGGCAGGTCCCTCCCTCATCTCCCCGAGCTGAGGACATAAATCTCCATGGCAGGTCCCTCCCTCATCTCCCCTCCCTGAGGACATAGAGCAGTGCTCCCAATGAGCTCTATGTGTAAAGGGGGACATACTGCAGGGGCTAAAGGGGGACATACTGCACGGGCTAAATGTCCCCCTTTAGCCTGTGCAGTATGTCCCCCTTTAGCCCCTGCAGTATGTCCCCCTTTAGCCCCTGCAGTATGTCCCCCTTTAGCCCCTGCAGTATGTCTCCCTTTACACATAGAGCTCATTGGGAGCACTGCTCTATGTCCTCAGGGAGGGGAGATGAGGGAGGGACCTGCCGTGGCGATCTATGTCCTCAGGGAGGGGGCGTGCCGTAGAGATCTGCGTCCAGCCGAGCTCAGGGAGGGGAGATGAGGGAGGGGGCGTGGACCTTCTCTCTCCCCTTGCTCTGCCCTCCCCCAGTTCTAGCTTCGGAAATGTTCGGAGAGCTGGGGGAGGAGCGGACGCATGGATCTACGGGGGCGCAAAAAACCACCTCACACCGGGAGAACAGCTGACGCTGAGCCGTAGGTATACATCGTATATCTACTGCCCAGCAAGAACTTACAGTGAGCCTGCAATGTGTATATAGTATACACATTGCTGGCTTAATTAACCACTTGCTGAGCTGTGCACTATGGGCAAGCCCAGCAAGGAAAGAGTTAACTTACACTGCTGGACAGTGTAGGTTAACCCTTTGGGCGGTATACACTATATACAGCTATCTATAGATAGCTGTATATAGTGTATACAGAAGATGATACACTATATACAGCTTACTTCCCTCGAGTACTGGGCAGGTCTGTGTAGCTCCGCCCCCTGGTGATGACGTCAGTAGGAGGCGGAGCTACAGAAGGGAACAAGGCTAGTTAATCTGAAGCTCTGTTCACATTGTCCGTTTTGTATAATGTGAACAGACCCATCTGGCAGTGTCTACCCAGACAGGTAGACTCCAGCTGTTGCTAAACTACAACTCCCAGCATGACCAGACAGCCAAAGGCTGTCTGGGAATGCTGTGAGCTGTAGTTTTGCACCAATTGGTGGCTTCCTGTTTGGGTAGACATTGCATCATGGGTGCTCTCCCCAGTGGACAGCGCCAAAAATGTCATAACCATTTTTTTGTGTTTTTTTTCTTCTCGTTGCAGATCCGTGTATGCAGAGGATTACTGCGGATTGATGGATTACGGCAGATTTTTTTTTCTTTTAATAAAATGGTTAAAGAGGGCTGTGGGGGAGTGTTTTTTTAAATAAATTAATTTTTCCAATGTGTTTCCAATTGAATTTTCTGGGTTAGTAGTGGAAGCTGGTCTTATTGACTGAATCCATTACTAAGCCAGGGCTTAGTGCTAGCCCCAAAAACAGCTAGCGCTAACCCCCCAATTATTACCCTGGTACCCACCGCCACAGGGCTGCCGGGGCTGCCTTTGGCTGTCTGGGCATGCTGGGAGTTGTAGTTTAGCAACAGCTGGAGTCTCCCTGTCTGGGTAGACACTGCCAGAAGGGTCTGTTCACATTATACAAAATGGACAATGTGAACAGTGCTTCAGATTAACTAGCCTTGTTCCCTTCTGTAGCTCCGCCCCCTAATGACATCATCACTAGCGGGCGGAGCTACACGGACCTGCCCGCTACTCAAGGGAAGTAAGCGGACTTCGTCTTCTGTATACACTATATACAGCTATCTATAGATAGCTGTATATAGTGTATACCGCCCAAAGGGTTAACCTACACTGTCCAGCAGTGTAAGTTAACTCTTTCCTTGCTGGGCTTGCGCATAGCGCACAGCTCAGCAAGGGGTTGAATGAGCCAGCAATGTGCATACTGTATACACATTGCAGGCTCACTGTAAGTTCTTGCTGGGCAGTAGATATACGATGTATACCTATGGCTCAGCATCAGCTGTTCTCGAGGCTCTGTAGCCCTGAGAACAGCTGATCCCGACATTCACACAAGGACGATGGCAGCGAGTGTCAGGAGTAGTTACATCCGCTGGGATCTGTCCCTTACTGTAGGTACTAATACTCCCAACATGGAGCACACTCTGCTCCATGCTGGGAGCTTTAGTAGTTCACGAAGATCCAGCTCGCTCCACCGATATGCACGGATCCGCACCCAGCCTGGTGCACACAGATTCAAACAAGAAGAAATGATCCAGCATGGGTCAGTAGAAATCCAGACTTTATTAGAACTCACAGTAAAAGCAGTACAGGCAACCAGCAGAACGACGCGTTTCAGGCGCATGCGCCCTTCTTCAGTGATGTCATCCATCTGCACAGGTGTCAGTTAAATACCGGACAGGTAGTGGGTAGAGAATTAACCACCAATTACACTACACTGAGGCCGCTGACTACGGTGCAGAGGAAAATACTAATACAAAACATGGGAGGGATGTCAGTAAAAGTACAAAATGCTAAAAACAATACACTAATAAGTGAATTTGCATAAATGGCTTATAATAAATATGACACAGAATTATAACATGGTGAATAAATGTAAAAAAGAAAAACATATAAAATATACACCAGTTATAATCAACTGTAGATATTATACAAACGTGTGTGTGTGAATGCGGCGTTAATAATGGAACAGCAATTCTCTCTTTAAATTCAAACCTTTTGGTGCACTTGTGCCCAAAGTGAATTGCCAAAATGCTTCACGTTCCAATAATTTTTGCCGGACACATCCCACCTTGTGGGAGCTTTAGTACCTGCATTAATAGACATATCGCAGCAAGTGTAAATTCTGACACCCGCTGCGATCTGTCTATTAATGCAGGTACTACAGCTCCCAGCATGGAGCAGATTGTACTCCATGTTGGGAGTAGTAGTACTTGTAGTAAAGGAAAGATCACTGCAGGTATCACTCCTTACACCCGCTGTGCTGCTCCTGTATAATGTATAGATGCGGCGGCCGCACTCCTATGGTCACCTGCACGGCAGTATATATACACATATTCCTATTTCTCACAGAGAGCTGTGATTGGCTGGAACCATCTGGCCAATCACAGCTCTGCGGGAAATATGAATATGTGTTTATATACGTGAGTGCAGGGGACCATAGAAGAGCGGCCGCCCCATCTATACAAGAGGATCGCAAGGGATCCCGGAGATCTGTCAATTAGTACAGGTAACTACTATAGAAGAGTGTGTTCCATGCTGGGAGTAGTAGTACTACCTAGAAAATGTAAAAAAAAAAAAGTGAAAAACACGCACACAATATTTTTATTATTGTCGGCTACATTTTTAGTGCTTTACCCGCTCACATAAATTGATCCCTGTTTAAAAATTAAGAAACATTTCATAATAAAAAGATACAATTTGTTAGATACAATTTTTTCCATCACTACTGTATCTTTTTTATTATGATTTTTTGATAGTACTCTACGAAATTTTCATAAAAAAGGTATCTCCATAATTTTCTAGGATCGCTAAAGTCCAAAAAAGAATAAAAAGATTTACCTAATGTACCCAAATACCGAATGTATCCGAAAAAAAATCAACCCGAACACCCGCATACCGAATGTATCCGAAAAATCAAAACCGAAAATATTGCCAAACCGAAAAAATTTTCCGAAACGAAACGAAAATTTTTCTAGTGCACAAGTCTATTATTTATGCTTCACAGTCATGCAGGTGATCATAACTTCTACTGAAATACTCCATTTCTTTTTACTGCTCCTTCACCAGTGGAATGGAAAGGACAGGCGGATGCAGTTTCCTCTTTTGTCGCTACTTTCTTTCTCAGACTTTGCTTGTTACTCTGGAGAATTCCGGAAATGAATGAAAGGCAATTTGCTATCTTCACACATCTGCATATCCATCTGTACATCCTCTACAGATCAGACACATTACAGACAAATTCCATAATAACTCTTTTATCTTCTTTTTTTTTGTTTGTTTTTTATTTCACATGCTTGAATGCCTGATGAACTACCAAGTCTATGTGGATACTATTACTTAAGAAACATAAAAATCAATGAATCAATATTTCAGTCATCAAGAATAAGTAATGGTTTATACATTTATGAATCTGAAAAGCCAGATTAATTTTACAAATAAGTGTTTGATTCAACATGATGAATGTATAGACTCTACCTTAACTCCTTAATCCCTTAAGGACTCAGCCCATTTTGGCATTAAGGACACAGCCAATTTTATTTTTGCATATTTGTTTTCTAAAAATCATAACTCTTTTATATTTTCATCCACAGACCCATATGAGGTCTTGTTTTTTGTGACCAGTTGTCCTTTATAATGATGTCACTCATTTTGCCATAAAATGTATGGCACAACCCAAAAAATATTATTTGTATCAGGAAATAGAAACAATTAGCAATTTTGATAATTTTGCAAGGTTGGTTTCCACACTGTACACTTTTATAATAAGAATTACATGTTTTCTTTATTCTGTTGGTCAATATGATTAAAATGATTCCCATGACTATGTAGTTTTCTATTATTGTACCGCTTTAAAAAAATCTCAATCTTTTTAACCAAATTAGTAGGTTTAAAATCCCTCTATTTTCATGACCTATAACTTTCTAATTTTCCTGTAAATGCGTCTGTTTGAGAGCTCATTTTTTGTGCCATGATCTGTACTTTTTATCGATACCACATTTGCGTATATGAAACTTTTAAATCGCTTTTTATAAGTTTTTTTTAAATTAAATTGTGACAAAAAAACTGCAATTTTGGACTTTTTGTTTTTAACATTTATGCCGTTCACTGTACGGGATCATTAACATTATAATTTGATAGTTCAGAAATTTACTTTATTGAGGCCAAGGTTTCTAGTTGTTGAGTCAAAACTAAACCTTGCAAAATGTACAACTGGTCAAAAAAAGATCATAATAATAAATGACAGATGGTAGATCCTGTTACAATATTTTTTTACACGTGCCTTTGAAAAATAGATATAAAATAAGATCATGAATAACTAGATGAATATATAGTAATTTTTATGCATACTTTGAAAATTGTTGCTGTGTAGAATAATTGACACATGTACAGCAAGAACATAGTCCAAATATGGAATTGTTTTATATTGCTTTAGACATTATCTATTTTAAGCAGGATCTGAATTAGTAGCATGCTACAAGTTTAAGTAAATGATAAAAATACTAAAATACAAAAAAAACTGGTGTAAAACTATAACCATTAGATATCATAAATACAGATTATTGATTAACACTAGAACCAATATATATGTATATGTTTGGAGCACATAAACAATATTCAACTGAAGGGACAACCTACATATCGAGAGAAACATACAAAAATATATTTGCCTCATCTTAAGTGCTGTCTGGCATATGGCATCATAAAGGTTTACTGTGTATGGTATTTTACTACCGAATGTTTGCAGCTCAATGTCACTCATGTGTGGACTGTGCCTGAAATAATCACAAGAATGAAAGAGGAAAAAAGGCTTTTTCCTCTGACATGCATTTGCTGAGTATAAAAAAGATTAATGTTACTCTGTGACATTTGTCACATTGTGATATGAAAATCAATAGTAATAATGATAATATACTATTCAAGTAGTGTTGGATGCATATGAAGAGCTGTGTTGCACAGCACTATAAAAATGATCAATAGTGGCTTTTTTCAATCAATGATCTGTAATATACAGGGAGGAAATTCTAAAACATATAAAGGGAACAGCCTTACTCTATACCTTAGGCCAGGTCCATAAAAGACAGTGTTCATGCAGTCCTACAAGATGCAGCCACTGTATAGCTATGTTAAGGTCTTGAATAGAGATGAGCGAATTTTTGAGAAATTAGATTTGGACGATTCGTTGAATTTCCCCCCAAAATTAGTTTCAGTCTGAATTTATTTGCAGCGAATCACTATTAAAAACGGCTATTTCTGGCCTACAGAGAGCCTCAATAGGGTGTAGAACACTTTGCCTTGCTGTAACATGCATAGGGTGTGTGCTGGGTTAGTGAAATAATACTATTATTCAGAATGACATGCAGACCAGAGGCGTCGCTATTAGAATCCCTGTTGCAGAGGGGCACAATCACAGAGCATGGAGGTGGCATCAGTATGAGGGGACCATATAGTGGCTGAATGACAGAGTGGAGATGTTGGCAGCATGAGGAGAACATATAGTGGCTGAATGACACAGCGTTGAAGTGGCGGCAGCATGAGGAGACCATATAGTGGCTGAATGACACAGCGTGGAGGTGGCTACAGCATGAGGAGACCATGTAGTTGATAAATGACAGAGCGTGGAGGTGGCGGCAGCATGAGGAGAAAATATAGTGGCTTAATGACCGGAGTTGGCGGCAGCATGAGGAGACCACATAGTGGCTGAATGACACAGCCTGGAGTTGGTGGCAGCATATAGTGGATGAATGACACAGCCTAGAGTTTGCGGCAGCATAAGGAGAACATAAAGTGGCTGAATGACGCAGCCTGGAGGTGGAGGAAGCATGAGGAGACCATATAGCGCCTGAATGACACAGTGTGGGGGTGTCGGCAGCATGAGGAGACCATATAGTGGCTGAATGACACAGAGTGGAGGTGACGGCAGCATGAGGAGAACAAATAGTGGCTGAATGACACAGCCTGGAGTTGGTGGCAGCATAAGGAGACCACGTAGTGGCTGAATGACACAGCCTGGAGTTGGCGGCAGTATATAGTGGCTGAATAACACAGCCTGGAGTTTGAGACAGCATGAGGAGAACATGCAGTGGCTGAATGACAGCTTGGAGGTGGCGGAAGCATGAGAAGACCATATAGTGGCTGAATGACACAGCCTGGAGTTGGCGGCAGCATGAGGAGACCATATAGTGGCTTAATGACACAGCTTGGAGTTGGCGGAAGCATGTGGAGAACATATAGTTGCTGAATGACACAGCCGGGAGCTGGCAGAAGCATGAGGAGAACATATAGTGGCTGAATGACATTTGAGACAGCTTGGAGCTGGCATTAGCATGAGGAGAACATGTGGTGGCAAAATGAGACAGCATGAAGTGGCATCAGCATGAAGAGAACATATGATGGCAGAATTAGACAGCCTGGAGTTGGCATCAGCACGAGGAGAACATATAGTGGCAGAATAAGACAGCCTGGAGGTGGCAGCAGCATCAGGAGTCAAGAAAGTGACCCGGTAACCGAGTGGTGTTTGGCAATACCAATACCCAGTGACAAAGGTGGGTGGAAAAAGAGAACTTGGCATCAGATGTGTGGCATCAGGCTGGTGGCAGGATCAGAATAGTAGCTGAGGCAGATAGGCAGAAGAAAACAGTCTCTATTTTTAAAAGTGTTAGTGTGCACAAGTAAGTATTGAGGATATGCATTACGTAAAACGTAACTTTTAATAATATACTTAGGATAAAATATATGGACCCAAATTTTTTTTTAAATCAAACAAAAGGAAAGGTGTGCAAAAAACACCATGTGCCACCTACACCACCAAGTATTGATGTGATGCAAAGACCTCTAAAAGGTGGAAGGGAACAACAAATGGTCCATTGTAGCAGCGGGGGTAAAATCTTAGGAGCTGCCACTGGTTGACATTGAAGTTACACAGGGGAGTACCCCTATCCGCTTGGATCATCAAGAAATCGGAGATGGCTTTTCTCTGTTCGTATAGTTGGGCCAACATATGGAGGATGGAATTCCAACGCGTGGAAACATCGCAAATCAGACTATGGGGAATGCTGTTCTGACGCTGCAGCTCAAGGAGAGTGTGCTTTGCAGTGTACGAGTGGCTGAAGTGCATGCATAGTTTCCTTCCCCTTGTTTCCCATTGTCTTGCAGATGGGGGGAACACTTCAGGAACCGCTTGACAACCAGATTGAACACGTGTGCCATGCAGGGTGCATGGCTCTGGCTTCATTATCGCAGCACAGACAAGATGTTCTTCCCATTGTCAGTCACAATGGTCCTCATCTCCAGTTTTCGTGGAGTAAGCTATGATTTGATTTCTTGATGAATGACTTTTAGCAGTTCCTCCCTTCTTTGTCGAAGCAGGGCAGACAAGATGTTCTTTCCGTTGTCGGTCACCATGGTTCCCATTTCCTCAAAAGGACTTTTAGCATTTCCTCCCCTGAGTGACTCCGTTTGCCAAGGCAAACCATGTGAAGAACAGTGTGACACCGCCGTGCCCTGCACACATTGTATGCTGGAGGGGCACTGAGACTTGTCCGTGCAGTGGAGACTGACGACATGGTGGAGGATGAGGAGGCGAAGTAGCACACTGTCACAGGACCAACGGCCTGAGAGTGTGGAGGTGGAAGCGGCATGACCTGTCCCAGTTGATGTTGTAGCTGTGCATGAACTGCATTCACCCAGTGGGCCATAAAGGACATGTATTGTCCCTGATCGTAGTTACAGCTCCATGTGTCGGTGCTGCTGTGCATTTTGGTACACACCAACAGGCTCAAGGACTGGCCCACCTTCTGTTCCACAAAATTGTGGTACTGCCTTCTTCGCAAAGAAATGAAGGCGTGGGACTCTCCACCTCGGCTTGGCACAAGCCATCAGTTCTCTGAAAGGTGCAGAGTCCACCACTTGAAAAGGGAGGAACTGCAGCACCAGCAACTTGGACAGGAGCACATTCAGCTTCTGCGCCGTTGTATGTGTGGGAGCATACTGTTGTCTCTTGGACATGGCTTCGCCGATGGATTGCTGGTGGAATGACTGACTCAAAGTAGGAGGAGCAGGAGCATCTGGAGCGACAGAAGATGGGTATGACACACAGCTCCCTTCGGCTGAGGTGGTGGAGTTTTGGCTGGCTGAAACAGGGAGCAGCGTGCCACTGGGTGATGCAGCGGAGCAACGGTTCTCCTAGGCTGCTTTCTGGTGATGCTGCATATGTTGACGCAGGGCCGTGGTGCCAACATCGTGACCCTGGCCACACTTCACCTTTTGCCGACACATCTTGCATGTGGCTATGTTAACCTCCTCTGGATGCTTGATGAAAAACTGCCACACCCCCAAGTAGCTTATTTTCCCAACAGTCCGCACTGATTGACTGCTACTGCCGCTGACTCCAAGAACCCCTGTTTCAATACCTCCCGGGAAGGTAGGCTGCCGCGAAGCAGATGGTCTACCCCGGGCACATTTGGCTCCAGACTTTCCACTTCTGCCATAATGCTGACTGCCAACCATGCTACCACCTTGCTTACTCAGCTGCCACCTCACAGGCAACCTACAACCCTCTTCTCCTGATGAAGCCCCTTCTGCACCCGGCTAAACACTGCAATCGGCTTCATTGTCATCGAGTTTTGTCTGCACGTCATTGATGTCCTCCTCAGGTTCCTCAACAGTATCTGCTTCAGAAGCCTGGACGCTCACAACACTACCTCCCACGCCACTCTCCTCATCATTACTTGCCCACCTAACAGAGGAAGTGGCGTATGTCTCCTCAACTTCTTGGCTGGGACGTTGCTGCTGACTGTCCTCTAGTAGATCTTCCTCACTAAATAGTGGAACTGAACCCACAGCATAAGATACTTCTGTGGGGGAAGAAACAGCATAGGACAGCGGCAAAGGGGCTTCAGGGACTGCTCCCCGGGCTATGCCAACTGATAGTTGTGTCTGAGGAACCCACTCACTGTTGACTGGGCGTTCAGATGTCACTTGTGATGAAGTGGATGACTGTTTTAACCAATCGATGATGTCAGATGGGTTGCTGGTCGAGACACCACCACTAGCTGATACTGGGAGCTCAGGCTTCTCGCTGCGACTCCTGATGCCACTCGCCCCTAGTCTGCTGCGATCTCTGCCTGATAAATTTAGGTCTCTGCCACTCCTCTCTGCACATCCTGGCACTTCTCTGCCTGACAATACTTAGTGCATATATGAGGGTACAATAAGCTCCACTAGGCTTAAAACAGTATTTGTCTACAACACCAGCAGGTGTGAACTTTTGCCTGGCCTTTCCCTGTATCTAAGCCTTTAAGACTTTAACAGGAACAAAATGGTACACCACTTAGATGTACGTATGTGGTATGCACTTATGAGGGGAGGACAATGCGCTCCAGTATACTTAAAACAGTATATGTCTACAACACCAGCAGGTGTGTACTTTTGGCTGGCCTTTCACAGTATTTAGGCCCTTAAGACTTTAACAGGAACAAAATGGTACACCACTTAGATGCACGCTGGCTACTATTAGCTTTTCAGTTGTTTTACACACCAGTTCTGCAGCACACAGTCGCTGTGTACTACACCCAAAATGTTACTTTCCCTCTCAATCTCTCACCCTTACCTATCAGTGCTTCTAGGCTGGATTTGGGCTTGAGGTGAATCGCTGCTGTAAAAAGCTTTTCTGTGCAACACACTGCCCTCTCTCTATGCAATAGAATGCTGATGTGACTGGGAGGTCAATCGCTGCTGTAAAAATGCCTTTCTGTGCAACATACACTGCTGTCTGTCTCTCTCTGCAATAAAAGGCTGAAGTGACTGGCCGCTAGATGGCCGCTAGATGGCTATGCATCAAAACTCACCTCACAACTGTTTGCCCATTGTGCTTTAAAAAGCTGCACAGAGCACCATCATGCTCTGTTATAAAGACTTGGTGCTGCCCCAAAAAAGTTGGTGTGTTCTACATCTCTACAAGCACCTACATGTCACTACATGGCTTATGAACCAGCAAAAGCCAAAGAGGCTTATTATAGGAGCTTGTGAGAAAGCACCTTAGAAGGGGAGAATAAAGGTGCTATTTCTCATACAATGACAAGAATAACAGTAATATAATGTAATGCATCAAAGCAGCACATAGGAACAACATCTAGAACAGGTAGGCATTAGAGATGAGTGAACTTACAGTAAATTTGATTCGTCACAAACTTTCCTAGGAATGTATCCACCTTTTCCAGCCCACCGGAGCACCTGAAGGCTGAACTAATTTACGCAGGATAAGTCATCAACTGCCGAGCCGAGAAGTTTGTGACGAATCAAATTTACTGTAAGTTCGCTCATCTCTAGTAGGCATGTTACAGAAAGAAAAAATAATGAACATAATGTTTAACTTTGGAATTGCAGCCTTTTCTATGAACAGTGTGTACACTGATGGCTACCTTTCCATAGACGTTGATAGTGTACATTATTACATAAAAATCATGGCAATTTTGTATTCCAGTTTTACAGTTTTAGCCTAAACCACATGTTATTTTAATACCGGATATAGGGTTTAACTAAAAGTGTCAAACCTTTTACATGACCATACCTGAGCTGTGTAGCTTGAAGACGTTTCTTTTTTTAGAATCGGCAACATTGCAGGAGTGGTGAATAGACTAAAAATTCTGAGTCTTAAAGTGAAATCTAATTAGAAAGCATGAGGTATTTATTAAAAGGAAAATTAGTTTCTAGCTACAGAAATTCACATTTTTACCAAGTGCAAGATGATAGTTAATGCACTTAATAAATATTATAAAAATAAGAAAAAGCCACATAAAAATCCACTTTTGAAATAACAGTCACAGATGTCTAAGGCCCACATTTATCATTGTCTTTAGACTGTTTTTTGTGTCTAAAAAAAGGGGCAAAAAAGGCGCAAGCAGGGTTTTTTGCGCCTTTGTTTGCCCCTTTTTGTTTACACATTTCTGCTGATTTTGAGTTGCAATCCACTGATTTTGAGTTGCAATCCACTGATTTTGGCAATATACATGATATGGAAGGGATTTATCATTGCCCCTTTTTGTAAAAAGGAGCAAAAAAAGGTGCAAAGCCACTGAAAAGTCTCTAAAACTACACCAGCCTATACATGGTGTAGCTTTTTGGTGTATGTGTAGACAGAAATTTCAGAAAATGTGGACCTGCACAAACTTTATCAAAGCTCTTTTACCTTTTAATAAATTTGGTGCTCCTACACATTATCAGCACACAAAAAAAAAGGTGTAAACAAATGTTTCATTTGCACTGCAATGATAAATGTAGGCCTAAATGTTTATCTCCTTCTTGGTATTTTAATCTGTTGAGACCATTAAGTAATTGAAAAACACTGAATCAAAGATTTTCGTAATAATTTATGTAACACAAATTAAGTATTTTCTCTGCAATGGGGACACTTTACCTGATCCTGGCTATAAATGATAGAATATACAGTACTTTCTCAATATTATCAAGCTTACCGTACGTGCTCTAGATTCCATCTGAAATTTACCTATTGCAACTGTGATCTCATGACAATGGTAAAGGCCAGGTAGGGGTGTCATCTAGTACATTCACTCATTAAAATGTTTAGCTTCAGTGTTTCAGGATCAAAAAATGTAAGAGCTGTACAATAAAATAAGTAAAAAGTTGAAACTTTTCTTTCCAGCTATTTTCCTTTTATAACAGGCAGACTAAACCCACTCAAAGAGATGTCACATCCTGAGCCTAGCTACAGTAGGTAGCAGCATCTTCAAATGATCGAAAACTTTTCTTTCCAAAGAACAAATTTGTTGAAATATCTTAAAGCGGATGAAAAATGTTATCTAAGCTAATTTTTTTTTAGCTTTTTTAGTTTTATCCAACTTACCAACATTTGTAAAAGTCGTACCATTTACAGACTTGTACAGTACGTGTAGAAAGAACATGTACAGCTGGGAAAGATACCAAGGGCATTTCCGAAAGTCAAGGGCATGCTTAAGTAAAATAATAAGGCTATGTTCACATGGCTGTAGATCTCCAACCCATTATGGGTCTTTTTTATTGCGCAAAATGGACCCACAATGGCTCAGAGCACAACTGACACCAGCAGATGCTGATGAATCCCAATGACTTAAATGGGGTTCTTCGGGGATACCACGGGATAGCGGGGAAAACAATTGGACATGCAGTATTTTTTTTCTCCGCTCAACGTCTGTCGATCCTTTGGACTGCCCGACAGCTCCATTTCCCAAAGCACAACAGCAATGTGAATGATCCCTTACTAGTCAGATGTTTCTTTTTTTTTTTACATATTCCTGGTATAAATATACAGTAAGGATAGAGGTTTAACAAAAATGGAAGTATAAGTCACTTCACATAGTTTGTAGGTGGGGTGACAGTGGACAGAAAACTAATTTTTCTTTTCAACTACAGTATATTAAGTTATATTTATTCAGATGAATTTTCAGAAACAAATATCTGATCTGGAACATTAGTGCATGTTCATTATTCCACATGTGGTGAATGTGTGATGAGGGCAGATGTTATTACCCTAGGGGCAGATGGCATTAACCCCTTGATTTCATGATGCCAGGGTATGGTTTAACCTCTGCATCTTCCGAAGGTATGCCGCTGGATCCTGGGCTAGGCACAGATCAAATAATGACTCAGACACCAAGTTATGAAACAACGGCAGCTTTACTGAGGCAGACAGATTGAATAGTCTTTACAGCTCAGTTAGGCCCAAGGAGGTGACCAGTGACTTCAGAGACTTTAGGGTTCTCTGGGACTTGTAGTGGATTTGGACAATTTTCCGCAGGCCCACGCTGACTTTATACAGATTGGTCTTAACTGACTTGACTGGGACTGACTAGACAGACTTCATCCCGCATGTAGCTTACCAGGTTTTGACTTTCACCTGTGGGGCACCGGATTGGTAGAAGCGTGGCTGCGTGGTAGGCCATGGGTCTCCTCAGGACACCAGACACTTTCAGGACTTGACTTCACTGTAGCTCAGCTTAGCTTGGACTGACTAGCTAGCTCCTTTCAGCGTTTATATGGGGGAGACTCTGGAGGGGTCCCATAGGTCCCCCTATTTGTCAAGCAATCACTGGTACCTTCCTTGGTTACAACATTTGGCAACAACATTTAAAGGTACATAACAGTATAAAGACATTATAATACATAACATAAGGTATAATTCACCATTTAAATTACATAGGGGACTCAGGGGACAACAATAGTGACAGGACAGCAAGGGTATAGGGGTGCAACTCCTGTACTGGGCCAGCAACTGATATCATTGTCTGTCATATGGTTGTACAGAGCTGTAATCAGCGATCTATCGAGGTACATGAGCCCTCTACAGTGCTTTAAAGGGGTATTCCAGGAAAAAAACTTTTTTTTTTATATCAACTGGCTCCAGAAAGTTCAACAGATTTGTAAATTACTTCTATTAAAAAATCTTAATCATTTCAATAATTATCAGCTGCTGAAGTTGAGTTGTTGTTTTCTGTCTGGCAACAGTGCTCTCTGCTGACATTCTTGCTTGTCTCGGGAGCTGCACAGAGTAGATGAGGTTTGCTATGGGGATTTGCTTCTAAACTGGGCGGTTCCCGAGACACATGTCATCAGAGAACACTTAGAAAAGAATAACTCAACTTCATCAGCTCATAAGTATTGAAAGGATTAAGATTTTTTTTTTATAGAAGTAATTTACAAATCTGTTTAACTTTCTGGAACCAGTTGATATAAAAAAAAAGTTTTTCCTGGATAACCCCTTTAACTCCTTGGGGACGGAGCCCATTATAACCCTAAGGACAGGAGCATTTTTTGCAATTCTGACCACTGTCACTTTAAGCATTAATAACTCTGGGATGCTTTTACTTTTCATTCTGATTCCGAGATTGTTTTTTCGTGACATATTCTACTTTATGTTTGTGGTAAATTTTTGTTGATACTTGCATCATTTCTTGGTGAAAAATTCAAAAATTTTATGAAAAATTTAAAATTTTGCATTTTTCTAACTTTGAAGCTCTCTGCTTGTAAGGAAAAATACATTCCAAATAAATTATATAATGATGTACAAATACAATATGTCTACTTTGTGTTGGCATCATAAAGTTGACATGTTTTTACTTTTGGAAGACATCAGAGGGCTTAAAAGTTCAGAAGCAATTTTCCAATTTTTCCCAAAATTTTCTAAATCGGAATTTTTCAGGGACCAGTTCAGTTTTGAAGTGGATTTGAAGGGCCTTCATATTAGAAATACCCCATAAATTACCCCATTATAAAAACTGCACCCCTCAAAGTATTCAAAATGACATTCAGTAAGTTTGTTAACCCTTTAGGTGTTTCACAGGAATAGCAGCAAAGTGAAGGAGAAAATTCAAAATCTTCATTTTTTACACTCGCATGTTCTTGTAGATCCAGTTTTTGAAATTTTACAAGGGGTAATAGGAGAAAAAGCCCCCCAAAATTTGTAACCCAATTTCTCTCGAGTATGGAAATACCTCATATGTGTATTTCAAGTGTTCAGCGGGCGCAGTAGAGGGCTCAGAAGGGAAGGAGCGACAATGGGATTTTGGAGAGTGAATTTTGCTGAAATGGTTTTTGGGGGCATGTCACATTTAGGAAGCCCCTATGGTGCCAGAACAGCAAAAAAAAACACATGGCATACTATTTTGGAAACTACACCCCTTAAGGCACGTAACAAGGGGTCCGGTGAGCCTTAACACCCCACAGGTGTTTGACGACTTTTCATTAAATTCGGGTGACGTGTAAGGGGGTGTATATGTAGTGTTTTACTTTTCATTATTTGTTAGTGTAGTGTTTTTAGGGTACATTCACACAGGCAGGGGTTCACAGTAAGTTTCCTTGAAGGAAACCCACTGTAAACCCGCCCGTGTGAATGTACCCTGTACATTCACATGGGGGGGGGGTGGTGCCCCAAACATTCAGCTGTGGCAAAATGACAACTCCCAGAATGCACTGACAGACCGTACATGCTGGGAGTTGTAGTTTTACAACAGCTGTAGGCACACTGGTGGGGAACCACTGAGTTAGAAAACAGACTCTAGCTCAGTGATTCCAACCCATGTGCCTCCAGCTGCGGCAAGATTACAACTCCCAGCATGTACCGTCTGTCAGTGAACTCTGGGAGTTGTAGTTTTGCTGGAGACACACGGGTTGGAATCACTGAGTTAGGAAACAGACTCTAGCTCAGTGTTTCCCAACCAGTGTGCCTACAGCTGTTGCAAAACTACAATTCCCAGCACGGCCAGACAGTCAGGGATGCTGGGCATGTAGTTCTGCAATATCTGGCCCTTCAGATGTTGCAGAACTACAACTCCCAGCATGCCTGGACAGTCTGGGCATGCTAGGAGTTGTAGTTATGCAACAACTGGGGAATTACAGTGGCCTCCAAACTGTAGCCCTCCAGATGTTGCAAAACTACAACTCCAAGCATGCCCAGACTATCCAGGCTTGCTGGGAGTTGTAGTTCTGCAACATCTGAAGGGCCAGATATTGCAGAACTACACGCCCAGCATCCCTGACTGTCTGAGCATGCTGGGAGTTGTAGTTTTGCAACATCTGGAGGGCTACAGTTTGGAGACCACCATATAGTTGTCTCCAAATTGTGCCACTTCAGATGTTGCAAAACTACAACTCCCAGCATGCCCAGACAGCCTTTGGCTATCTGGGCATGCTGGGAGTTGTAGTTTTGCAGCTTTTGGAAGGCCACAGTGAAGATCACTTATCGCGATCTTCACTGCAGCCTTCTCAGCCGCATTTTCCGGCCGCTGCTCCGGGATGCCGCCTCCGCAGGTCCGGGTAAGCCGGGCCATGCTCCCCCCTCTCCGCCCGTGTTCCGCCACTCTGTACCGACTTTCACCTGTGGGGCACCGGATTGGTAGAAGCGTGGCTGCGTGGTAGGCCTTGGGTCTCCTCAGGACACCAGACACTCTCAGGACTTGACTTCACTGTAGCTCAGCTTAGCTTGGACTGACTAGCTAGCTCCTTCCAGGCTTTATATGGGGGAGACTCTGGACGGGTCCCATAGGTCCCCCTATTTGTCAAGCAATCACTGGTACCTTCCTTGGTTACAACATTTGGCAACAACATTTAAAGGTACATAACAGTATAAAGACATTATAATACGATCGGTGGCCAGAGAGGGGAAAATGAACTCTAGCCCCCCTCCTGCCATTGGTGGTCAGCCTGAACGACCAATGGCAGGGGATAGGAGGGGGTGGTAACACTGCCACCTCGCTCCTATCCTTTAGGCTGGTCGGAGCTGGCTCTGACAGCTCCGATCAGTCTTATTTTCCGGGAGATCGGGTCACCTGCGATTTGCTGCGATCGCCGATATGGGGGGGTCTCAAGACCCCCCTAGGCATTGCCATGGGATGCCTGCTGATAGATATCAGCAGTCATCCCGGTCCGATCAACCCCCGGCGAGTGGCAGTGATCGGAAATGCCGAGGGCGTATAGATACGCCCTCCATCCTTAAGTGACTGGACGCGAGGGCGTATGCATACGCCCTTCGTCCCCAAGGAGTTAATATATCTGCAATTTGATACAGAATCAAACAGCATATTGTAGTATGCTCCAAACATGAAAGTGGGGTGACAGAAAATAATAAGTTTCATTCTGCCTGGATCTTGTGTTTTTATGTATTTTTGTTTTCTTGTAATTTTCATGTTTTTATAGTCTATCCTACAAATATGTATGTTTTCTCTGGTATGTCCAAAATTACCTACTTTTGTTTACTTTGTCATCAGTATGGAGTCAACTGAATCATGTGAACCCGGACTCGGTCTGAACATGAAGAATAGATAAGTTCAGCATTAACATGAACCTCAGGTGGTTAGGTTTGGCTGAACCTGTTCCTACAGTATGTTATGGATGCTTCATGCATCCCCAGCTTGCTGTAACAAATTCCTCAGGCCTGGTGGATTGCGCCAGAGAATCTTTCCCCGGCACCCGCATTACACACCAAGCCATCACTGCTCTACACTGCTGTGTTGGCTTGCTGAAAATTACTTCAGAATGAAGAAATATTTTTTACTTTGTTTAAAAAAGGGTAAATAAAAGACCACATTGTTTTTATTTCAGTAAAGTTCTATTTTTTAAAAACCTAGTTTGTATCTTTTATTTTTTATTTTACTAAAGGAAATCTGTCATCAGTGTCACCTACATTATCCTGTGGTACAGACAGGTAGTGCAGGTAACACTAATTACAACCATACTTACCTGGTCCAGTTCCATGGTCCGGTTCTCCTGCTATCTTTCTCTGTTTTTGTAGTTCCAGGGCCAACTTGTAGCATGGGCAGAGCTTCCTGACATCACCACTGCTGTTTTCTAGCAGCGGGGCATCAGGTAGCTCCGCCCATGCTCCTAGTCAACCCTGGAAGGAAATCAACAAATAAGATAGTGTGGAAACTGGAGCACGGAATGGTAAGTATGGTTGCAATCAGTGTCACCTGCCCTACCTGTCTGTACTGACAGGTTAGTGGAAGTGACACTGATGACAGATTTCCTTTAAACACACTTTTTGGCTTAGTAGTGCCATCCTGGGAACACCTGGCTGCTGCTGTTGCAGTTGAGACCCACGCATAAATTAATAAATTGATAATTAAGAATAAAAATCACCAGGTACAAAACACAAGAGTGGCAAGTTCCAATTATTTAGGCTGTGTTCAGCCTAATAATACCAGCCTGCTAGCACCCAGTACATGGCTCTCACCAATCCCCAGGTGCCGGTGGTAAGGTAATAATAGGGGAGAGGATGCTAGCTGTTTTATAGGCTAACCCTAAACCAAAGATTAGTAATGGATTCCGTCTATTAGTTGGATTCTACTACTAAGCCAAATGTAAGTATAAAAAAAAAACAAGCCCCCTCATAAACTCTTTTACATAGTTACATAGTAGATTGTAAGGTTGAAAAAAGACAAGAGTTCATCATGTTCAACCTAAACCCTACTGTGTTTATTGACTTCAATGACCAATTCCGTTTTTTAAATCTGGCATGTTTCTCTTTAAAGGGGTATTCCAGTGAAAAACAATGTTTTTCATATCAACTGGCTACAGAAAGTTAAACATATCTGTAAATTGCTTCTAATAAAAAATCTTAATCCTACCAGTACTTATCAGGGTAACACAATGTGCCACCTACACCACCAAGTATTGATGTGATGCAAAGACCTCTAAAAGGTGAAAGGGAACAACATATGGTCCATTGTAACCGGTGGGTATAAAAACTTCCCCTATAAGGCCCTACTCTCGCATTATTAATTCCTTTTTTAGCAAGTGTTACTCGCCCTAAAAAGGGCAGCCCCACACAGGAACCTCTCCCTATTTCCAACTAAAAACCTTGGGAAATGGCAGTGTTTGTAGGTGGAAATAGAGAGTTTCCTGTGTGGGGCCATCCTTTTTAGAGTGAGTAACACTTGCCAAGAAGGGAATTAATAGGGCGAGAGTAGGGCCTTACAGGGGAAGTTTTTAACCCCACCGGTTACAATGGACCATATGTTGTTCCCTTCCACCTTTTAGAGGTCTTTGCATCACATTAATACTTGATAGTGTAGGTGGCACATTGTGTTTTTTGCGCACCTTTCTTTTTGTTTGATAAAAAAATAATAATAATCGGGTCCATATATTTTATCCTAAGCATATTATTAAAAGTTAAGTTTTACGTAATGCATATCCTCAATACTTACTTGTACACACTAACACTTTTACAAAAGAGACCGTTTTCTTCTGCCTACCTGCCTCAGCTACTATTCTGATCCTGCCACTCCCCTGATGCCACACATCTGGTACCAAGTTCTCCTTTTTTCACCCACCTTCGTCACCGGGTACTGATATTGCCATTGCTACACTCTGCACTCTGCTGCCGCCTCCTCCTCTCTGTCTCAGCTCCGGGCGCACGTGTCCCCGTCTCCTAGGGTGCGCGCACCGGAGCTCTGAAATTTAAAGGGCTAGTGGACCCATAATTGCGTATTGCACCTGACACCTCCCACACTTCCCAGCCGGATCTTCAGTGCCCCTAGCCTGAGATTAAGTGTTCCATATTGCCTGTTTGCCTTACCCGTGTAACCGGACCTTCACGCCACGTTATTTGACTTTGCACCTTTGCCGCCTGCCTTGACCTTCTGCTACGTTTGACTACGCTACTGTCTCATCCTTCGGTACTTCGCCTTGCCCAGCTACCTGTGTGGTCAAACCGTGTCGAGGATAGCGACCTGGGTGCCGCCTGCTGCAGCAAGCCCATCTTGCCTTGGGGCATGCTCTGGTGAAGACCAGCGGCACCTTAGACTCTGCTCCTCGATACGGTCCTAGTCATCAGCCAGACAGGTTAGAGGTTCCACATCCAGCTCCATAACAGCAAGATCTGGCCATGGATCCCACTGGGGTTCCTATGCCAGATAATCTGGATGTCACTTCTATCGTGGTGCTCCAGTCACAGCATTTGACCCAGCAGGCACAGCAGTTGAGCTTGTTATCCGCCATGATGCAGCAGTTGCTAACTGCTCAGCAGCAACCCCCACAACCAAAGGCTCCTCCTGTTCTAGTGCCACCTCCCGCTGCTGCAGTCTCCTCAGGAACAAAACTCTGCTTGTCTCTTCCTGAGAAACATGAGGGGGATCCCAAGTCCTGTCGTGGTTTCGTGACGTGGTTTTTGCTCCATGCACATTGAACTCATGGTGGAACAGTTCCCTACAGAACGAGCAAAGGTGGCCCTCGTCATCAGTCTCTTAACTGGAAGGGCTTTGGCCTGGGCAACTCCGCTTTGGGATCGCAGTGATGATCTCCCAACCAATCTCCAGGCTTTACTGATGGAATTTCGGGGTCTCTTTGAGAAACCAGCCCGAGCCTCCTCCGCTGAGACCGCATAGCTGAGTCTTTCACAGGGCAATTCCTCTGTGGGCGAGTAGGCCATTCAGTTTCGTACCCTGGAACAATGAAGCTCTTTGCGCCACCTTCAAGAGAGGACTATCTAGTCATATCAAGGATTCCCTTGCTGCCCTGGAATTGCCATTTAACTTGAATTAACTTATACACTTGGCATCCCGGATTGATATTAGTTTCTCTGAGCAACGTGAGGAACTTCGCCAAGAAAGGGAATCTGCATGACCTCGGCTCTTTCCGCGTCTGGCACCTGTCTTCCAGCAACCACCGCAATCTTCTACGTTGCCTCCCGCAGTGGAAGCTATGCAGGTGGATCGTCTCGCCTGACCCTGCAGGAAAGAACTCAACGACGAACTGAGAAACTATGCCTTTACTGCACCAGTGCAGATAATTTCCTAAAAGATTGTCCCCTATGTCCACAACCACAGGGAAACACTCGCACCTAGAGTTTGTGGGAGAGGCATCCCTAGTTGTGAATACCACCTCTCCACACTTAAATTTGACAGTCCAGCTTTTTCTACCCTCCAAAGAGATTGTCCTGTTCTTGCCTTCTTGGCTCTGGTTCCGTGAAAAATTTTGATGATGCCTCTCTAGTACATAGTTATCATCTTCCTGTATCTCACCTGTTAAAGCCCTTGTACATCTCTACAGTCAATGGAGAAAGACTGTACTGTACTGTTTATACCGCACTGAATGGTTGTCTATGCAGGTTGGAGCCTTGCATAAGGAGAACATGAATTTTTATGTACTCCCTCATTGTACTTCTCCTCTCCTGCTTGGCCTACCGTGGTTGCAACTCTATGCCCCACAGTTGGATTGGAAAACTGGAGAAGTTCTTTGTTTGGGACCGCATTACACTGTATTCAAATACGTTTGGTTGGAATCATCTTCTTGTCCTCATGAACTCCCATACTCCTGTGTTGTTATCTATTTGAATGACATTCTCATCTACTCGCCCAATCTCCACACTCATCGTTCTCACCTCCTCTAAGTTTTACAGTGCCTCCTAGGTAATCATCTCTATGCAAAACTTGAAAAGTGTACTTTTGAAAAGACCAGCCTTCCGTTTCTGGGGTATATTGTTACCAGTCAAGATCTACAAATGGATCCTAACAAGTTGTCTGCTGGACTGGATTGGTCTCGACCTTCTGGCTTGAAAGCGATTCAGCACTTCCTCAGCTTTGCCAATTATTATCGGCAATTTATTCCACACTACTCAACCTTGGTTGCCCACATCGTCTCTCTTACCAAGAAAACTGCTAATCTGAAGGTCTGGACTCCTGAGGCCGAAGAAGCGTTCAAACAGTTAAAATTGGCCTTCGCTTCTGCTGCTGTGTTGTCAAGACCAGATCCAGGCAAGCCATTTATTTTGGAAGTGGATGCTCCTTCAGCTGGTGTAGGTACAGTTTTGACACAAAAGTCTTCCAAAAGAAGAACTGTAACCTGTGGTTTCTTCTCTAAGACTTTCTCTCCTGCGAAGAGAAAATCTACAATTGAAGATTGCGAGCTCTTGACTATTAAGTTGGCCTTGGAAGAATGGCGTCATCTCTTGGAGGGCTCTGTACATCAGCTTACTATTTATACTGACCACAAGAACTTGCTATATCTACAGACTGCCCATCATCTCAACCCTCGACAGGCTCGCTGGTCTCTGTTCTTCTCCAGATCTCCACTTCTGTCCAGCATAGAAGAAGCTTGCCAAGCTATTCCTTGGTTATATCTTCCATCTCCATGGATTGCCTACTCATATTGTCTCCGACCGGGGAGTCAAGTATGTCTCCAAGTTCTGGAGGGCCTTCTGCTCTCGTCTCCAAGTTAAACTGGACTTCTCCTCGGCTTACCACCCTCAATCCAATGATCAGGTCGAAAGGGTGAACCAGGTCCTGGGGGCCTATCTTCACCATTTTGTCTCTGCTCGCCAAGACGACTGGGACAATTTACTAGCCTGGGCCGAATTTTTTTTACATCCATAGGTATTCTGAATCCACTGGGACTTCACCCTTCTTTGTGGTCTATGGGCGTCATCCTTGTCCTCCTCTTCCCTTGTCTTCTTCTTCTGAAGTACCTATGGCTGACTAACTGGTGCAGAATTTCACCTCTAGAAGACTCGTCGATGGCAGAAGACTCATCACTCCCTTCTTCATGCCAAGACCTGTATGAAGTCGCAAGCAGACAGGAAAAGACACCGTCCTCCCGAGTTCTCTCCTGGGGACAAAGTGTGGTTATCCTCCAAATTTATGTGCTTTAAGGTACCCTCTTATAAACTGGGTCCACGCTTTTTGGGTCCCTATGAAGTAAAAAAAATGACTTAATCCCGTGGCTTATTCCCTCAACCTGCCCTCCTCTCTCTGGATCCCGAATTCCTTCCATGTCTCCCTCTTGAAGCCTGTCATCCACAATTGTTTTTCTCAAAGGGACATCTCGCCTTCCTTCATCTCTGGTACCTTAGACTCCAAATCTTAGACTCCAAGTTGGTCAGAAGAAAACACTTCTTTCTTGTGGATTGGGAAGGATTCGGTCTGGAGCAGAGGTCTTGGGACCACAGGACAATATCTTGGACCAGGACCTTCTCAAAAAATTTCTGAATCACAAGAGGAGGGGGAAACCAAAGGGGTGGGTACTGTTACACTCTACGATCCGAACACAAGCTCCGGCCATGAACGCAGTGTCCCTGTGTCCCCGTCTGCCGGCGGGGCTGGGATTCGCATCGCGGTACGCGCCCGCATGGGAATCCCAGCCCGTCAGTCACCACACTCCGCTGCTGCCTCCTCCTCTGTGTCTCAGCTCTGGCATGTGCGTCTCCATCTCCTAGCTCTGAAATTTAAAGGGCCAGTACACCCATAATTAGTTGTTGCACCTGACACTACCTTATAAAGTCCCTGCACCTCCCACACTTCCCTGCTGGATCTTCAGTGCCCCTAGCATGAGATTAAGCATTCCATATTGCCTGTTTGCCTTACCCGTGTATCCAGACCTTCCCGCTACATTGTTTGACTTCGCACCTTTGCCGCCTGCCTTGACCTTCTGCTATGTTTGACTACGCTACTGCCTTATCCTTCAGTACCTCGCCTTGCCAAGCTACCTCGTTGAGCTGTGTCGGGGGTAGCGACCTGGGTGTTGCCTGCCGCAGCAAGCCCATCCTGCCTTGCGGTGGGCTCTTGTGAAGACCAGCGGCACCTTAGACTCTGCTTCCCGATACGGTATGAGTCATCAGCCACAAAAGGTTAGAGGATCCCATCCAGCTCCGTAACAGCCACCCACCGCACCACTCTGTCACAGGGTCACTTTCAGGAATCCTGATGATGCTGCCATCTCAGGTTTTCTCCTCATGCTGCTGCCACCTCCAGACTGTGTCATTCAGCCACTATATGGCCTCCTCATGCTTCCGCCACCTCCAGGCTGTGTCATTCAGCCATTATTAGCAGCCAGGGACTCGCCGGTAATGGCGGACATCCGCAATCACGCAGATGTCCGCCATTAACCCCTCAGATGCTGTGATCAATACAGATCACGGCATCTGCGGCAGTGCGGTACTTTGAATTGATGATCAGATCGCCCGCAGCATTGCAGAGGGGATCCGATCATCCAGCATTGTGGCCGGAGGTCCCCTCATCTTGCTCCGGCTGTCTCCCGGGGTCTTCTGCTCTGGTCTGAGATCGAGCAGACCAGAGCAGAAGATCACCGACAATACTGATCAGTGCTATGTCGTATATATAGCACTGAACAGTATTAGCAATCAACTAATTGCTATGAATAGTCCCCTATGGGGACATAAAAAGTGTAAAAAAAAAAAAGTTAAAAAATGTAAAATAAATAAAAAAGTTACAAAATGTGAAAAATCCCCTCCCCCAATAAAAAAGTAAAACGTCCGTTTTTCCCATTTTACCCCCAAAAAGCAGAAAAAAAATTATTAATACACATATTTGGTATCGCTGTGTGCATAAAAGTTTGAACTATTAAAATATATTGCTAATTATTCCGTACGGTGAATGGCATAAGTATAAAAAAAAAATTTAAAAGTCCAAACTTGCTGCTTTTTTGTCACATTTTACTCCAAAGAAAATTAATAAAAAATTTACAAAAAGTAAAACCTAAGCAAAAGTGGTACTGATAAAAACTACAGACGCAATATACGGAACAATTTGAAAGTTATAGGTGGTCAAAATAGGGCAATTTCAAACATACTCATTTTGTTAAAAAGGTTTGAGATTTTTTTTAAGCGGTACAATTATAGAAAAGAATGTAACATGGATATCATTTTAATCATATTGACCCACAGAATAAAGAAAACATGTCATTTTTACCGGAAATTGTACAGCGTGAAAACAAAACCTTCAAAAATTTGCTAAATTACGGTATTCTTTAAAATTTTCCCACGTAAATAATATTTTTTTGGTTGCGCCGTACATTTTATGGTAAAATAAGTTATGTAATTACAAAGTACACTTGGTGATGCAAAAAACAAGCCCTCATATGGGTCTTTGGATGGAAATATCATATAGTTATGATTTTTAGAAGGCGAGGAACGTACAATGTGAACAGAGCCTTACACTTACCAGCCTGGCTCCCATATGTAGCTCCACCTCCTAATGACAACATCACGAGGGGCTACACGGATCCGGCGGTGACAGGAGCAAGGTAGATAAGTGGATGTCCTCTTGTGTATACACTATATACAGCTATCTTTAGATAGCTCTATATAGTGTATACCACCCAAAGGGTTAACTTACACTGTCCAGCAGTGTAAGTTAACTCTTTTCTTGCTGGGCTGGTGCATAGCGCTCAGCTCGGCAGGGGGGTTAAGTGAGCCAGCAATGTGTATACTGTATACACATTGCAGGCTCACTGTAAGTTCTTGCTGGGCAGTAGATACATGTCGTATATCGACTGCTCAGTATTAGCTGTTCTCCCGATCTGTGC
This sequence comes from Hyla sarda, assembly GCF_029499605.1. Lineage (NCBI taxonomy): Eukaryota > Metazoa > Chordata > Amphibia > Anura > Hylidae > Hyla > Hyla sarda. The sequence continues at coordinate 200,388,978 of NC_079189.1, forward strand.
AGATGGAAAATGCTGTAAGCCATACGGAGGGAAGTAGGGATGCTATGCATCATTCCTTCTTTCCGAGGATGTTGAAACTATGGCATTTTTGCTTAAAAAACACCATAGTCTCAGCATTGCTGCAATTTGGAAAAACTGCTAGATCGCAGCAAAACGCTGGGGTAAGGGGAAAAAACTGCCAAACCCAAAAATGCAAAGTGGGTTTGGCGTTTTGCGTTTCCCCATTGACTCCCTGCTAACATCTGGCCACAGCATTTTTCCCACGGAAAAATGCCATGCGGCTGTTGTGGCATTTTTTGGGGGGCAAAACGCCCCCAAAAAAACAAGTGGAAACTTAGCCTTACATATACCTCCAGAAATGCACTGACATTTTTATAGGCCTTATTCTACTACTGGACAATTATCCCTATTTTTCTCTCTTTTACAATCTGCTTAAATGAAACCATTAATAGCTCTCCCACCAATAAAGAGAGGATTTGGAAACATCCGCAAAGAGTTCAACATATGGATGGAGGTGCTTTATTAGTTTAAGCTCCCACTTAAAGAGTACCCATCACCAAATAAAACTTTTAATATAAGGTTCCTTGTGTAATTAGCAGACACTTTCCCATTCACTTGCATTTAAAATTATCAACAGAAATATGTTTAAAATGTAATATAAAAAATGGTCACTAGGTGGCTTTGTTCTGCCACAGTTAAAGGGGTTCTCCACTGCCCTGCCTTCCGGAGCTCCGTTCGCAGCATCCGGAAGTTTATTACTCCGAACGCTGTGTGTGGGCTTCCGTGTTCGAGGCCACCCCCTCGTGATGTCACGCCTGCCCCCTCAACGAAAGTCTATGGGAAGGGGGCGCGACCGCTGTCACGCCCCCTTCCCATAGACTTTCATTGAGGGGGCAGGCGTAATGTCACGAGGGGGTGGGCGTGACGTCACGAGGGGATGGCCTCGAACACGGAAGCCCGCACACAGCGTTCAGAGTAATAAACTTCCGGACGCTGCGAGCAGAGCTCCGGAAGGCAGGGCAGTGGAGAACCCCTTTAATAAAGTGAGTTTGGTCTTCTCTCAGTCTGGCAGGAGTTCAAACTCAGGAAGTGTTTCTCTACACTAAGCTTGATTGACAGCTGCACAGAAAGTAAAAGCTTCACAGATTCTCACAGAAAGTCACACAGACTGAAAGCTGCAGGAGAGCCTGACAGACTGAAACATAGACAGAGCCTTAGGTCTTCTATTCATCACAGCAATGCAACCATGTGAGGGCGGAAGTGGTCCCCCAGCAGGCTTCAGTTATGTCATGCCTGCTGGGAACCGCCCACTTTCTTCTGCTGGGAAATTGCACGCAAGAATAAAGGTATGATACACAGCTTTTTAAAGCTCTAAAAAAAAATTAAGTGCTGAAAGGGTGTTAGGAGTAGTTAGGGAACATCACCTGAGTTAGTTTAGAACAGTTTATTTAGTGACAGGTACTTTTTCAGATTAAAGAATTACATAAGGTAGATCTTATGCAATAAATCCGTTGGCTGTCCGGGCATGCTGAGAGTTGTAGTTTTGCAACATCTGGAGGTCTGCAGGTTGGACACCACTGGCGTACAGTATAGAGTTCCGTCGCCCGGCGGCCCCCAACAAAGAGGAGGAGGGCAGTGCTTGACATATGTGAGTAGTACCCAGCTGGGCTGATCATTAATTGGGGGGAGCAGAACAGTGCTGGCGGGTAACATAGGATTATGGGGACAGCGCTGTGCTAGGCTGATAATACATTCTCGAGGGGGAGGGGCTCAACCGGTATTGCGGTATGGGGGAAAATTCCTATCGTGCAGCCCAAAAAAATTGGTATTCGGTATGAACCGGTATACCGCCCAGCCCTAGATATACCTATGGGAAAGAGGGGGGGGGTGTAGCTCTGCATATACCTATGGTGAAGAGGGGGTGGGGGGTTTAGCTCTGCATATAACTATAGGAAAGAGGGGGGGGTGTAGCGTAGCTCTGCACATACCTATGGGAAAGAGGGGGGGTGTAACTCTGCATATACCTATGGGAAAGAGGGGGTTACCTGGCTACCTACCTACCGGCCCTTTTACTGTGCAGGACACCAAGGAGGGCATTATTACAGTTTGTGGGCCTATAGATGGGAAGATTGTGTAGAGGAGGGCACTGAATATATGCAGAGTCTGACATGTTTTTCCTGCAGATGTTAAGAGATCCACATGGCGGTCTTATCCAGACAGAGAAGAAAAGGAAAGAGGACGCCGCTGATCAGAAAAGACGTAATTGTGAGTCCCAAAATGTAACTGTAATCACTTATATGGTATACACATCCTGTGTACAGCTGATATCTGCCACCATATGGTCCAGTATATAATCACTTATATTGTATACAGATCCTTTATAGTATACTGGTCTGTATATAGTGGTTTTATTCAGTACAGTATGGCGGTATTATCCAATTATTGTGTGGTGGTATATATTTACTCCTTGTATACCAGTATTATTGGTCATGGAAATTTACCTACGTTAAAGTTTTTCTTATATATATAAATTTTAGTTTATTGTGTGTGGGATTTGGGTGGAATAGGAGCATGGCAGAAGATTGACGAGCTGCAGAGCCTAACAGGGGCCCTTGCCTTTTTTTGGTCCAGGGGCCCCGAGTGTTGTCAGTCCGCTCCTGGGGGGGGGGAGGGGAGGGAGGGGGTGTAATTAAGGGGGGGTGCGTGTGTGTGTGTGTGTGTGTGTGGGGGGGGGGGTGCCAAACAAAGGGTCCGTCCCGGGTGCCAAATGCTCTAGGTACGCCCCTGATGACAGGTATTTTATTGTAGGATCAGCGGATACAAACTTGCATCAGACAGGAGCCAAAGCGTTTCGGACAGTAACAGGTCCTTAATCATGCGCCACTGAAGCCTAGCTACGCACGACTTCTGGGTGTAGCAAGCCAGAGGTGCCTGCACTCTGCTCAGAAAGCAAAACGCATACCTCCCCCGCCGGCTCTCAAATACTAGTGACGTGAGAGTGAACAATTTGCATATAGATGAGGCAGGGGAGCTCGGCCAGTCGGCTCCTTGCCTACAATGCGTGCTGGGGCACATTAGGTAGAAAGATGTTTACAAGCATAACTCTGCACATAACCTATAGATTTACAGCTGTTCACCTGTAAAGGCCACTTTAACCCAGTATACTAGGTTTATTGTGGGTGAACTAGATCTCAGATTCTCTTTAATGAGCTGCTCCCTCACTTTCTCCCTGTTTTCAATCCTCTTCCAGATTAAATAAAACAAGCTCATATCTCATTGTTTCCCAAAGAGGCTAGACAACCCTTCTCTTCTCCCCTTTATTACTGTATGTATGCTCTCAAAATCTCATAAGGAGAATAGTTTTTCTGTCTTGATCTTTATCCTGACTGAAATAACTCTATTTGAAAATGACGCCCTCCAGTTAATCCTATCTCTTTCATGTATAAACAGCTAATAATTCCCTGCATTTCAGTTCTCAAGAATTCTTAGACATGGCATACCATGCCATGTTTAATGTTCCTTGAGAACTGAAATGTGGCAGTGTTTTTTTCCTGTGTCTGCATGTTGCTCTAAGGAGAAGTTCAGTGGAATCCCATTTTTATCGCACCATAACCTGGAGCAACTATCTTGGATGCAGAATTTACCGATTGGATGAATGGCCGTGTGATGTCAGGTCACAAAACTCAGAAGCGCCAGTCAGCAGGAACTGGAGTTCTGTGGTTCGGGTGGCGGCACGGGAGCTGGGAAGGTAAGAGAAGGTTATTTCTTTTACTTACCCCCATCCAAAAGAGGACTGTAAATAGAAAATAATTTCTGGAGTATCCCTTTAACCCCTTAAGGACCAAGGACCATTTATCACCTACAGACTCATACGAGGGCTTATTTTTTGTGCCACTAATTGTACTTTGTACTGACATCAATCATTTCACCACAAAATGTACGTCGAACACATAAAAAAAATATTTGTGGGGCAAAATTGGGAAAAAAAGTAATTTTGTAACTTTTGGGGTCTTCCTATTCTACGCAGTGCACTTCTCGGAAAAATTACACCATATATTCATTCTTTAGGTCCATACGGTACATTGATACCCAATTTATATAGGTTTTTCTTTATTTCGCTACTTAAAAAAAAATTATAACTACATGCACCAAAATTAGCATGTTTAAAATTGTCCTCTTCTGACCCCTATAGCTTTTTTATTTTTCCATAAGCAGGGTGGTATGAGGGCTCATTTTTTGCGCAATGATCTGAAGTTTTCATTGGTACCATTTCTGTTTTGATGGGACTTTTTGATCATTTTTTATAAATGCTTTTAGAGTATACAAAGTGACCAAAAATACGCAATTTTGGACTTTGGTATTTTTAAATACATACGTATACATAATATTTTTAAAGTTCTGACATTTACGCACATGGTGAAACCACATATGTTTATTTTTATTATGTTTTTTTATATGGAATTTGGGAAAAGGGGGGGTGATTGGAACTTTTAATGAGGAAGGGGTTAATGTGTGTTTGTTTTAACTTTTATTAAACTTTTTTTTTTTACACTTTATTAGTTCCCTTAGGGGACTTTTAGGAGGTGTCATTAAATTCCTCATACAGATCAACGTGGTTCATAGAACCATATTGATCTGTGTGATCTGCGCTCCATTGATAAAGCCTGGTCCGGCCATGCTTTATCAATGAGAGAGCCGGGACAGCCGCAGCAGCAGAGATAAGCCCTCCGGCTACCTCCATAGTGGATCGCCGCCCTGAAATTGTGCTGTTGGGGCGATCCACCCCACTGGACCTTCAGGGAGTGTTCACAACTTCCTTTAGACGCCGCTGTAAACTTTGACAGCTGCAATCTAAAGGGTTAATAGCCGGCTGCAGCGATCATCACATGTTGGCTATTAACGCCAGCCCCCAGCTTCAAGAATCATCTGGGAGCCTGCGTCATACAATGGTTGACAGCACATGGACCAGTATACATGTCCAAGGTCGTTAACCAGTTAAGCTTTGGGGAGAAACTATATTTCAGAGGTGCAATCTGATTTTCCATCAGTTTGGTCTCCATGGGCCTCTTTTAAGGTTTTTTTCTGTATAGCCATACTTTAGTACCCTTTCTGGTACTAAATCTTCCTAAATTATTAACACTTACTGACACCAGCCCTTAATATGTGTCGCTATACCCACAAAACACAGCTGAGTGTTCTTTGGTTATATCTTGGGATGCTTAATTGCACACTATTTTGCTACTCTTGTTTTGTTACCATTCTCATGAAAAGAAAAAAAAAAAGAAAGAATTGATTCTACTATATAAGCAGATTTGCCACTACTACAAGGAGAATAACAAATCAGTAAGACAAACCAGTGTTAAAGCTCCAGGTTACAAGTTGTCTAAAATAATTAGAAAAAAATTGAATAATTATACTAAGGTTTTTGAGTTATGCTAAGCTGTGGTTTTAAAGTGCTTCCCAAGTGCTCTTTGAAGATAAAGTTAATGCTATTATATCTTTATATTCCAGAGACATTTTGGGGCCTTTTTTTTACTCCTTAAGCATTGATGATGCAATATGTTATATGGTTAAGGCTAGAGTTATATACATGCGACGTCCAGCGAAACTGGGTTATGGATCTGACTTCCTGTAAACTAACAGATAACATCATAACCTACCAGGTGCCTTCTGACAGCTAACAAATCCCTTCCCTCCCAGCTTTATCTGCTATGAGATCACGATATACAGTGGGGCAAAAAACGTATTTAGTCAGCCACCAATTGGGCAAGTTCTCTCACTTAAAAAGATGAGAGGCCTGTAATTTTCATCATAGGTATACCTCAACTAAGAGATGTAATGGGGAAAAAAATCCATAAAATCACATTGTCAGATTTTTTAAGAATTTATTAGCAAATTATGGTGGAAAATAAGTATTTGGTCAATAACAAACGTTCATCTCAATACTTTGTTATATACCCTTTGGCAAAGACAAAGGTCAAATGTTTTCTGTAAGTCTTCACAAGGTTTCCATACACTGTTGTTGGTATTTTGGCCCATTCCTCCATGCCGATCACAGACTGGGGATGATTTATATGTGTGAAGGGGGACATACTGCATGGGCAGGAGATAAGGCGGGGGGAGGGACATCAGAGACTGGGGATGATTTCTATGTGTGAAGGGGGACATACTGCATGGGCTGGGGATAAGGGGGGAGACATCACAGACTGGGGATGATTTCTATTTTAGGGCACTTTGAGGGGAAAAAAGTTGGCGTGAATTATGGTTTTGGTACTTGGGCTCAAAAAGGTTTGCCATCACTGCTCTAGAGAGAGTTCAGAGTATATGGATTGCAGGATAAAACTTACCAGGAAAGGTTAAAGGACCTTAACATGTATAGCTTGGAAGAAAGAAGAGACAGAGGGGATATGATAGAGACTTTTAAATACATAAAGGGAATCAACACGGTAAAGGAGGAGAGCATATTTAAAAGAGGAAAAACTACCACAAGAGGAGGTTTAAAAGTAATATCAGGAAGTAGAAAAAAATGTTATGTGCAGCTCACAATTGTTAACCAAGGTGTAATATGGTTGAACACAATAGGTGTAATATATATTTGTAAAAAAGAAAAAGGAACTGTGCTTCAAATGTGTGATGAAAACAATAGATACATTTATTAAAATGCATATAAATTGTATAAATTAATAAAATGTATAAAATAAATGTATTATTATATATATATATTGATATAAAACATCCTTTCACAGGGCCCCTGTGAGGAGGTGAATGCAATAGATCAATATTAGATTTAAGATATATAACACACCACTGTATACAATGTTAGGAGATATACAGTAGTCCATTAATCCGGCATTTGTTAATTCAGAATATAGATCTCTCACAGTCCGCAAAAATGAGTAAAGGGTGTGTGGACATAGGTCCATAAATTGGACACAAATATTAAGTATATTTACCAGCCAGATGGAATAGTAAGGTAGATTGTTCCAGAAGATTGGTGCCGGCAAGCACCCATCCAAATCGTGGTCTGTGTATGCTGAGTACATGCTCGAGCCCATACTAGGGGATAAGATGTCTGATCACGGGGGTCTTGCTGCTGGGAACCTCCAAGATCTCTACTGCAGCACCCTGTGTCATGAACTTCATGTCATGAGTGAACTTCACTCCGTGCCTGATAACGGGCAATACAGGGGTTGGAGTATCGTGATGTCATGGCCCCGCACCTTCAATGCAAGTCTATGGGAGGAGCGTGGCGACTGTCATCAGGGGGCAGGGCCATGATGTCACGATACTCTGGCTCCTGTATCGCCTATCATCATGCACAGAGCGAAGTTCACTCTGTGCAGCAGATGACACAGTGGAGGAACCCCCACGATCAGACATCTTATCCCCTATCCTTTGGATAGGGGGTAAGATGTCTAGGGCCAGAATACCCCTTTAAGGCCTGAATTGGCAGGCCAAGTAAAACATTTGTGAGGCAAAAGCGAAAGATTGTGAGAACAGTAAAAAAACAACCTACAGACCACCTCCAAAAACCTACAAAATGATCTTGCTGCAGATGATGTCACTGTGCATCATTCACAATGTGAAGCTGTATGGAAGAGTGATGCGGAGGATGCTCTTTCTCCACACACACCACAAACAGAGTTGCTTGCGGCATGCAAACACACTTTTGGGCAAGCTGGATTAATTTTGGGAGAAAATGCTGTGGACTAATGAAACAGTCATAACAAGAGGCGTTATACATGATTTCAAAAGAACATAGCATTCCAAGAAAATCCTTTGCTACCCACAGTAAAATATGATGAAGGTTCCATCATGCTGTGGGGCTAGTGCTTGGGAGTCTTGTTACAGTTGACAGTCGCATGGATTCTACTCAATATCAGTAGAAAGTTGAGAATAATGTAATGTAACTAATGAGGAACTAGTTGCAAAGTTGAAATTATGCTGGGGCTGGATATTTGAACAAGGCCAAACACTGCTCAAAATCTTCTCTTGCATTTATGCAAAGGAAAAAGTCCAATGTTCTGGAATGGCCATTCCAGTCTCCAGATCTGAATATCATAAAAAAATCTGTGGTGTGATGTGAAGCTGGCTGTCCATGCTTGGTAACCATTAAACCTATCTGAACTGGAGATGTTTTGCAAGGAAAAATCACCCAAAATCCCTTCTGCCAGAATCCAGACACTCATTACAGGCTACAAGAAGTGTCTAAAGGCCACTTCATTTTCGGTTCATGGAGAATCAAACTTTTGACAAACCCCCTAGCTAAACTTTTGAACAGTTCTCTCAACTCTTCTTGCCATGTTGGAATCTGCTAGTCTATCTGAGAGGCTAAACACATACATGAAATGACATGGTAGGGACACAGACAGGACAATAAAGATACCAGCCCCACATCACCGTGCACGGAGGCTCACCCAAAAGACATTTTGCATATTCAGAAGACCAGGAATTACAGTCGGCTTGGACACACAGATCTGGTAATGGTAAGCATGTTTTTCATCAACATCACCCGTATTACAAGTCTGTACCAACAGATTAGTGTTGGTGAAACTGATGACAAATTCCCTTAAAATAGTTTCTTGGTGCATACTTACTAGTGTATGTGTATGGATTGTTAGTGTTATATATTATTGTTAATACTGATGATCCACTCTTTTTGAAATCTTATATTTTTGGAATCTTAGTAGCTAGGGTACAGCATTTTTTTAGTAGAATCCAGACAAATTTTCCTGCCTTGTTTACTGCATAGGTGAGGGCCTATCAAAGGAAATCCTTGCAATGTGCACTGCCTTTCACTAGGTATAGCACAGTGTTGCAGTTTTGCCTTTAATGTGGTACCTAGCGGAGGTAACTAAAAACTGGTCAACATCTCTTTGCTACCTGAAAAGGTGAAATCATATAAACATACTCTTAGGCTAGGTTCACACTGCAGAAAGTTTCTGCCCGGAGATTCCGAGTGCGGCCAGCGCCGACTGAATCAGTCGGCGCTATGACCGTGCGGACACTGCAGTATTCAATAGCCATTCTTCAGGCGGAAATTTCCAAACGGATTTACGTTCACAAATTCCACTTCACAAAGTCCAAAGTGTGAATTTGTGAACGGAAACCCATTCACTACACTATACATTTTAGCAAGCGGAATTTCTGCTTGCAATTTCAAAGTGGAATTGCACGCGGAAATTCCGTAATGTGAACCTAGCGTTTGATTTACAGGCTTAGTTTTTAAGGTGAGGAGAATTTAATGTAGAAGTATCATGTAGAAGTATCCAAAGGGGTGGGGGGTGAGGAAGTCTGACCACTGGGACCTCCGCGATCTCCTGTATGGGGTCCTGGCTCTCCCTAAGTGTTGACCACGAAGCGGTGGCCAACATGTCCCCTCCAAATATCTTTATTGGAGAGCCCAAGATTGCTGAACGGCTCTCCTATAGAGATATATGGAAGGGGCGTTTCAGTTGTGCACCGCTACCAGGGAGAGCCAGGGCTCCGTACAGGGGATGGCGGTCTATAACTTTTCCCTTTACTTTGCATAGGGGATAACTTTTTCCCCATGAAAAAAATTCTAAATTGCTGATACATTTTATTATGTTTAATGCAGGGATGTGATTCGTGGATCATTGCCCTGATGTTCTTTAAATCCCTGAGTCACGCACTGCCCTACATTATGCAAAATATAAATAAAAAAGTGAGTAGCAGTATCACCTCAAAGCATTCCTAAAAGTACTATTTTATTTCTCTATAACTTATTTAGTCATTTACATAAAAACAAAACTAAACAGTATGCTAAATAACATACTCATTCTGCAGGATTCAGATGATTCCCACACTACACACTTTATGCTTTAACTAAAAAAAGACATTTGCTCAAGAGAGACTAGTGGCACAGAAATATTTCATTGAGGGCTAAGTGACAAGAAAAACAAAGAAAGCGTTTTGCTTAATTTGAGTTGATTCCATAAGTGTGTGTTGGCATTATGAAATTGTTTAGAATAATAACACTAATGCATCTGCTCATTCTTTGTGCAGTTACCGAGACTACATTGCTTGACACACAGTTCTGTAATAACCTCCATCTGCTGTGCGCTGTCTGTCATTTCTGCATCTATAACATATTGTGACAGAGTCTTCATTTACCTAAACTTATCTTGGCAACTTGTACTTCATTAAATTGAATTCTGCAAGCATCAGTTAAAGCTTTCTTATCTGGCCATGCATAGCTAAGCTTCATAAATCATTCTTTCACTTTTTGCAGCTTCTTCAAAGTTAACATTAGGATTAGATGGTCGAGATAGGAAAAAGAAGTGCTGATATGTTTATTTATTCGTTTTGGATTCAGTTGTGAACCTATGTATGCATGCAGTAAAGGAGTCTTAAAGTAAATGTCCACCATAAAACACTGGATCATTTCAGGCCCAAATATTGGCATTGATAATGTCTTTAACTCACTCTATATTAGTTGGAGCTCTCAGGGCTCAAGTCCTGCATGAACGCAAGGGAACTGAGTTCTTGCACTTTTTCCACAGCAGGAACACCATTCCCAGTCCTGTAAGACCAGCCCTTGAGTGGAAATCTTGAGTGAGTTCCCACACTTTTTTTTTTCCCACACTTGACCCCTGTGAGCTCTATTTTCTAATATAGAGCACTTAATCCCCTGCACACATAATTAAAACAGATCTACCTTCAGATAGAGGAAGCTGAGTAGCTTATTGCCTATAACTAGGGATGAACGAATTGAATCTGATGAATCAGAATTTGTTATGTATTTCCGGAAAAATTCTAATTACAACAAATGTGAATAGCTTCATTAAACTCCATTTAGTGAGCTCCAGGCTCCAGGGCATCTAAAATGGTGGATCCAAATGTGAGGACATGGGGCAAGGAATCCTGGGAAGGCAGGAACAAGGATAGGTGGGATGACCCTGAGTTACATGCAGCATGCAGCCTATCAGCAGCCAGTCACTCCTGTGATGTCACCGCCCTATATAATCAGCAGCCAGCTTGTGGCCAGTCACTTCAGCCTTTTATTGCAGAGAGATAGATAGGGACAGACCTCACTGTGTGTAGCACAGAAAAGCATTTTACCATCAGCAATTCACCTCTCAGTCACATCAGCGTTCTGTTGCACAGAGAAAGGGACAAAGAGCAGTGTGTGTTGAACAGAAAATCATTTTTACAGCAGCGATTCACCTCCCAGTCACTACAGCATTCTATTACAGAGAAAGACAGAGAGCAGTGTGTTGCACAAAACAGTAGCAATTCACCTCAAGCCCAAATTTTGCCTAGAAGCACTGATAGAGAAGGGAGTGAGATTGAGAGAGAAAGTGCAATTTTTGGTGTAGTACACAGCGACTGTGTGCTGCAGCACTGGTGTGTACTGCTGGTGTTGTACACAAATACTTTTTTAAATGGGCACTGTCAGATATAAAAACTTTTGATATGTTATAAAGCATTGCAAAACAATATGTTTTGCAATTGCTTTCATCAGAAAATTTTTATGATTTCATGTAGAAAAAGCCAGTCAAAAAACTGGCCACTAGGGGGTTCCTCCTCCCTTCTGGGACACATACCAGTCAGAAACGTCTCCTACATCAGGGACATTTTCCTTGATTACCAGCAGGTCCCGCCCTCCTGTGCTCGCTCCCGGCCCTCTCACTGCCTGTGTGAGCGTGTAGCCCCCAGGAGCCTAGAGCGCGCACATACATCAGCAGCATCCTGAGAAGCGGACATCTGAAACCAGGAAAGTTGGTAAGAGCATATTTTATGCATTTGTGCAAAAAAGGGGGAGTCCTCCACTAGGGGCCCACAAAGGGAGTGGGCAGCTCCCCCTCGTGTTGCGGTCTCCCCTGGTTTTGCAGTCCCCCTGGTGTTTCGGGTCCCCTCCTGGTATTGCGGCTCCTCCCCTGGTATTGCGGCTCCACCGGCAGTATCACGGCTCCCCCCGGTGTTTCGGCTCCCCCCTGCATGCATGGACAGCTAAATGATGTGTGGGCATGCTGGAAGTTGTAGTTTTGCAAAAGCTGGAGGAACACAGCTGGAGGAAACA